>NC_087144.1:635142-1270285 GCF_030705265.1 Helicoverpa armigera
TATTTTTTATATAATTTTCGTTTGTAATGCTGTTGGTGTGTCTATAAACATATAAAAAACCGGCCCATTTTTTGTCATACCAATTTTTTTGGCAAATTGCTTAAAGAACCTGATTGCCTCGTTAGAACTCGTAAGAAGTCGTTTTGTTCACGCCCGGCGAAGGTATTTGAGCAAGAAGAAGGCCCCTGACCTACTCGCATTATGGCATCTTCACTCGTCTTTCCGTACTCCTTAGTGCAGAATTAGGGCTGACACTAACAAATGTATTTCGTAAAAGCTTCTCTATGGATCCACATCCCGTGGAGGATGCGTCATCATAATTTTACAAAACATGAAAACTGGTGCATATTTCTGCACTTTATTATTTATCTGACTTTTGCCAGCAGTTTCACTTACTTCCTGAGTGAACACCTTCCCGGGTAAAAAGTAGCCTGTATGTTATTCTGATAATCAGCAATATTATTGCCAAGTTTCATAAAACCATTTGCTAGTTAGCTAGGAACGACAGCTTGGTATACACAAAATGTACCTATTTATAATAATTAATAGGATTAAAGCAGTTATATATTTCCCACGTACCCTTATCCCTTTTTCCAGCCTAGTTACAAAAGGTTTTGCCCCTACAAACCTCCCAGGAATACCATTTACACAGTGGCTATGAATTTATTACCCCTAATAAGCCTACCTATCTCTCCTCAGGTACAATTGTTGGCATTCTTTTAGGATATTACGTTTCTACGTGACTTCAAGCCTTCGTGTTATATTAAGATAGTAACTCACTTGTGAACATGTCCCAAAAAGTTAGGAAAATCCCGGATTTTTCTCGGCCATATTTCTGAATCCCGGGATAAGAAAGAAGCAAGCTGTTAAATTGTAAGTGCTAGTTTATTTTTCTTTCATTTCAAATGAACGTATAGAGGACTATTTATAAGAAGCTTTATAAATGTAGGTATAAGATTTTACAAATTTTTACGAATCGTTAAGCCCTGTATGAATACATATTATTATTTTTTTTGTCCCTAATTCAACTCGATGTTACTACATTTCAACATATTTAACGCGTTTAGGAAATGTTTGTTCTGAAATTAATCATATCTCAAATTATAAAAACAGTGCTTGTGATAAAATTATAAAGAAATTAAAGTCTGTTTGTCTGGTCTGCCGCTCTCGCATAATTTCAATCCAAAACTAAATAGTTAAGAGCCTGAAAAACCCACATCAAACCTCTTTATATTTTGCTGCATCTTTATTATAACAACTTATAGTCACAAAAATCCTCAGAGCTCTTCAATACAATCTAATCTCACGTACACAAATAACTTATAGCACATTTTCTCGCTAGCACTTTATAACTCAATGAAAAGTAACAGCTTTGCACTCCACAGCGCGTTTTATTATCAAATCATAGCAGTACATTGTTGTTCTGATTGGCTCAATAGATTGGCAGTGCTTGGATATTGCAGTTTTATTGTATGTGTTTGTAATTTAATTTAATATAGTGCTTAGTTTGTTTTGTAGATCTAAATGTAGTGGAACTAGTGGTTAAAAGTTGTCTTTCAACTACGAGTGTGCGGGATTCGATTCCAGGCTAGTACATACTGTGAGCAAGAGTGGTAATTAAAGCGCATTTACTCTCCGTATGAGAAGAGAGCTGAACCCTGTAGTGGCACAATTAATAAAGCTAATTGAGATGATATTCTTTATGTCATCATCTGCCTAGCCTTTTCCCAACTATGTTGGGGTCGGCTTCCAGTCTAACCGGATGCAGCTGAGTACCAGGGTTTTACAAGGAGCGACTGCCTATCTGACCTCCTCAACCCAGTTACCTGGGCAACCCGATACCCCTTGGTAAGACTGGTTGTCAGACTTTCTGGCTTCTGACTACCCGTAACGACTACCAAAGATGTTCAAATGGCAGCCAGGACCTACAGTTTATCGTGCCATCCGAAACACGGAAGAACTCATTATGACAAGATGGTCACCCATCCACGGACCGACCGCGCCAAGCGTTGCTTAACCTTATGATCGATCGATCCGCGCGGCTTTGACTTAGCCACGAGCTCTTCGAGACGAGAGCATGAGATTGATATTCTTTATGTATAAAAGTTAATTCTTACATACGCTTTTGCACATAATAACCACGGATATTGTTGGTCGTTGGGCTGTTGGAGGAGTAGCGTTATATAGAAAAGAAAGAGAAAGAAAAGAAAGAAAGAAAAATTATTTATTTGACACAACATACACAGAAATAAAAATAGAAATTAAAAAATATATAATAGGTTACAAACGGTTGCGCCAAATAGGTCCAGTTCAGCATTATGCCAGACAGCTAGTGTCTGACGCTGGTTTTCAACTGGACCTATGAGGAGTTGCGGGTGTCAAACGATATGAAATGATTTATGCTCTAGACAGAAAAATCATAAAACTACTAAACTACAAAATAAAAAAATATAAAAAAAGAAACCTGAATCATAATCAGAAGGATTAGTCACAAAAATAAAATAAATAAAAAAGCGGAGGTAAACATAAATAAATTCATACCGTGACTAATCGCAATCCTGAGGAAGCATCGCTCAGCGACGACTTTTTTCACACAGATGAAATGTTACAGTGTTTAACACAGTGCAATTGAACACAAATGAGCAATGATAAATTGTGATTTGTACAAACTCGTAAAATACGATTTTTACACAGCTGTTAGTTCTAGCAGTCCACATTGGGTGAGTATACATATAATTTAAAATTATTGATTACATAATAGAAATATTTGCCTTCGTCATATCAAGCTTCCGTTGCGTATCTACCAAGTACTGCCGTAAACGTCTCTTAAAGCTATCGATTGTGTTTATAACCCTAATAGGTGGTGGAATATTGTTCCACACTTTCGCTGCTGCATATCGGAAACTCCCTCTAAATGCCGTGGTTCTATGTGGCTGGATGCAAAGTTGTTTCGAGCATTGTCTTCTAGCGCATGTACGGCTGTCATTAATCCAATTCAGCTTGCCATATAAGTAAGCTGGCTGTTGGTATTTAATGACTCCAAAGAGAAGACATGCTAAATGCAGCTTACGTCTTGATTTCATTTTGAGCATGGCGTTTTTGTTGTTGAGGAATGGCGTGAGGGGTAGGTATAGGTCTCAATTGTAAAAAAATGAGATTGATAATGTCAGTGTAGCAGAGTCTCAATTGGCTGGTCATTGTGGCTATAGAGGTACTAAATAGTAGTCTATCGTCTTTCCATCACCAGTAACGGTGAACCACACTGTGAGACAAATTGCTATTGCTATTTCCTTGCTACAATTATTATGCCTAGGGCAGTGTGTGTTACAAGAACAAAGCTCTTCTTAGACACTTTTCAATTCTATCAAAAATACCTACATTAGAAAGACATTATCTATTACATTTAATTTCCCCCCAATCAATACTGATTACCATACATTCCATCTCACCACACACACGGTAATATCACTCATAAGAATACTCAAAACGATTGGGAATAGCGGAGTGTCGGAATTTACATTTTTCCAATATTAGTGAACGCTCGGGGAATGGTTAAATAAATCGTTGTTACGCGTTTGAGACGTGAGATTGGGGTGGTTATTGATAATAATGTGTATTGATGGCACTGTGGTTTTTAAAGTTTTGGTGTTTTTATGATTAGACGGAAATCACATGAAGATTATATCTCTTGTCCGAAGTCGAAAGTATGTTTTTTTTGAACGCACTAATCTTAGGATCTCCTGGGAGGATTAAAAAAATCTTTCGGTTTTAGGCAGCTTATTTATCACCGCTGGCAAAGCTGAACACCACTTAACACACTTTTTTATTTACCATATTAACTAGACCGTCACAAGGGCGCCTATCTTCATGCCAAAATCGAATAACAAACAAAATCATTTTCCCATTCATAAAGGTTTTTTTTTTAAATTCCATTACCTTCTGGTTTTTAACTATCATGTGTATTGTATATCTATGAAGGTACTTCTACCTATCAAAATAATCTATAAGAAAGTACTATTAAAATCAAGTATACCAGCGTGTCGGAATTGCGATCGCCACCGCGTTATTGCTAGACGTGACGTGAAAAATGCATCGAACATACTTTGTCCGAATCACGAACAATATAATGGTCTATTTTGATATTATTTTTCATGAGTATTTGGCACTGTTTTGATGGACAAAACTACTTCCTTATAATGTGCCAAAACAGGTATGTTAATCAATAATAATCAATAATAATATGTTAAATCAATCATGAAAACTATAAGAATTCTGATAGTCAATAAGAATTTAAAATAATGTGAAATTTTATCGAATTTTCGAGCCGTGACTAATTGACATGACATAATATTATCTCTTCACAAGCAATCCCTCCCAAAAACTTCAGCTCTTTACCAGTTTATAAGCTGTGTAATTTGCCATGCATACGGGACTATACAGTCCTGGACTTCTGAAAGGCAAAACATGGAACTGAAGCCAACACGCTGAAGCCTTTTTGAGACAACTTTAATGAAATGGTGACACATAATGGTCCTTATTAATGTTTTTTTAAACACATAGGTCTGAATGTGCAATAGCTTAATTTGGCATATATTTAATCGTAGCATTATAAACATATATAAAACTACAAGCGATTTTTTGGTACCCAGATAGGCTAGCTACCTGTTGCCATACGGAAATGTTGCCAAATTCCAAACCACAATAACGGTCTTGCTAGCTATAATTGCAGCTTATCTGTTCAGTTGTGCATAGCTTGTTTAATTTATTGCTGAAACTTTCCTATGTGTATTGAATAATTTTAAGATGTAACTCCAGTAATAGTAGTCTGAGTCGAACGTAAAAATACAAAATACAGCACACAAAACAGCCACCCTTCACCACTTTCTATGTGTTATCGCTGGGCAGAAGAAGTGGCGCAACAAATCCCCCAGCAACACAGCTCTATCTATTAGGTTTGAAGAACCAAGAATGATTTTGAAGTACAGAATACTCCTTGGCTATGGTATTATGCAAATAAAGTCACGAATCTTCATTTCAATACAAAATGTATTTTTTTATCATATATATTCTATGCGTTATTCCAAAACACCTACCTACTAAAAGTGTCGATCATAAATTATTAACTACAGAGAAAATTTTAGAGAATTTTCGCATGAAATATGAGTTCCAATAAGATGGCTCCCGAAAGCTTTACCCTCATAAATATTGATATTGTATTATTTTACAATATTTACATAGTGTCCTTGATAAAAGAATATTAGAGAACAAATTTTTGACTCGCGAACGCAAACTACTTATTATCTACTGTTAAAATATTGAATACGTGTAACGCCATAAACCTGAAATAAAAAGCAATTTTATGTCAAAAATATTATTATCTTAACTTTTTGCTTTTATTGTTCCACTACTGGGCAAAGGCCAAATAAATAAACAAATAGAAATTTCGATTTAACACATCATTTGAATAACTGGATTAAAATCTGTAAAAAAACAATCAATTTAAAGAGAAAACTTTCTCTAACGAATACCGATATCTAGATCATTCTAACATCACCATCCTTCGAGCCTCTTTCCCAACTTTGTTGGGGTCGGCTTGACTAGGTCATTCTAACAAGTCTATATTATTTCATCAACAAAGTCGTGAAGTCGAAGTGGAAGTCGTGGTGGCCTAGTGGGTAAAGGACCAACCTCAAGTACGAGGGCGCGGGTTCGATCCCAGGTCAGGCAAGTACCAATGCAACTTTTCTAAGTTTGTATGTACTTTCTAAGTATATCTTAGACACCATTGACTGTGTTTCGGATGGCACGTTAAACTGTAGGTCCCGGCTGTCATTGAACATCCTTGGCAGTCGTTACGGGTAGTCAGAAGCCAGTAAGTCTGACACCAGTCTAACCAAGGGGTATCGGGTTGCCCGGGTAACTGGGTTGAGGAGGTCAGATAGGCAGTCGCTTCTTGTAAAGCACTGGTACTCAGCTGAATCCGGTTAGACTGGAAGCCGACCCCAACATGATTGGGAAAAGGCTCGGAGGATGATGAACAAAAATGAGGTCAAAAATCACCACGACCTTTAAACCTCCCAAAGTACTTACCGGAGTATGAGTCCGTTATTGCCACAATTTGGACCTTGGGAAATCCCATGAGAACAGAGACAAAAGGGTCCACCTTCACAATTTGTATGCTAATATTAACTTCCTGATATGAATTTTTATTAACTCAGGTGTGTTCAATGTTTCAAATACTTTTCTTGTTTATACATAGGTATGTACATATTTACCGCTGTGTATTTGGTAAACGTCTTATTTTAGGAGAAGAGGATTTAATACTTAATCTTTATTAATAACTTTTCCGATTAGTACCAAATGGTCTATGTTTCAGTTCTTTTCTATGGTACAACTGTCTTGCATTTCCCTAACTATATTGAGTTGGAAACCATAATTAAATATACCTTCCAAAACTCGGATAAATCCGTTATGACATGTAGATCATCAGTGAGAATCGTTGATTTTAATCGATTGATCCGAGCGAAAATTAGTTACCTATCTACAAGCTTCTGTAGTTATTTCTAACGGACAGTTAAATTACCGCACCCATCTGACCTCTACAACCCATTTACACGACACCCTTTCTGTAAAAGGGTTTTAAATGACAGCCGGGGTCAACAGTTAACAACTACTTAGGTACTGAAGAATTTCAATACCATATACATAGATGGCCACACTCCCGGATGTAATTGAGTACCAGTGTTTTACAAGGAGCCTATCTGACCTCCTCAACTCAGTTACCCGGGCAACTCAAAACCCCTTGGTTAGATTGGTGTCAGACTTACTGGCTTCTGACTACCCGTAACGACTGCCAAAGATATTCAATGACATACCCTACAGTTTAACGTGTCCTCTGAAACACAGTTTTTTATTGATGTAGGTAAATAAATAAACAATTTGTTACCCAATAAAACCGCAACAAAACCCTTTTACAATGCATTTTCACATACAGGATGCACAAAATGTATCACATAGAACGAAAACCGGCGCTCACGATGGATCGTAAAAGTTGCTAAAGAATCTACTTTCAGGCAGTGATATATTGAATGTTCCGCCGGATCCGAACCGGATGGGATGCTCTTTCCGAATTGTACGGTTTTGCTTTATATTTTTCTTTTAAAGTGCTGTTTTTGTTTAGGCTTCTGATAGCTGTTGGCGTTTGTTAATGGCTGTTTTATGAAAAATGCGGGTGTTTTTGGAGTTTTGCTAGTTGCCTTTTACTTTGTGACATGTTTTTGTCATCCATATTCCTATGACTACAACAACATTTTACAATCGCATTAAAGTATTACACAAATAATCGGAATTAAACATTTAACATATGGAACGTAATTCCCAGCAGTTGGAGCTGCAATCAGCAGTACAAATATATGGAATTTCAACAGATACATGCATGCAATACCTCTGGGGAAAGATATCAGGAGTGTAAGGCGATTTATACACGATACCGCAAACGACGGGGCGTTAGCGGTAAAGAGGATTTTTTTGCGGTTGTTTGCGTGGACAGACTCGTCAATATGTTAACCGCGGTGCACCGCTTTATCATTACTTTTCGCCGTACCGGTGTGCCTGTTTCAATTTCTTCGCATTCTTTCGCATTGAATTCTAACACACAAATTTTAACACCATAAGTTTCGCTCACTTAAGTAAAGCTTGTCTGGGCGTACCAATAACTACGCCGGAAAAACCAAATAACTACGCTGTCACAATAAAGGTTTCTACGATTCTACGATTTGACGCATATTTATGTACAAACAATGTACTAAAACTTTTTCTTTGCCCGACGTAATCCACCCGTGATCGCAGACGGTGCTATTCGTCAGAAATGTCAGTTAAAGAAAAATATATTGTACCTTTATACGTACTACCTATCGCGTCTAAGTCCGAATTGTTTATAAATAAACGCGGTTGTTAGTAGTTAGTAAAATATTTGAGCAGATTTCATAGCGGTTAGATCAACATGAGATGTGGCCGTTTCCGTGTGCAACCCGCCTAACAGATGACAAGATATTCCGAATAACAGACTATTATTTATGTAAATTGTGTGTTTGCTATCGTTCGGTAGTTGTGAATAATTTGAAGTGTATATCAGTTTGTCAGAAGTTACTGCCGTGAATTATGTTCTGCATTCCATTTACATATATCTCTAATCATTAGGCTTCGTGTTATGGAATAGTAATAAATCATGATAGCTGTGAAAATACATATTGTTCCGTAAATTATTGCTGATATTGAAATGTGTATTCAATATCAGCAATCCATCAATTGACATCGTAATCATTTTTATGAGAAAGTAACTTTTTTGTTACGCTTTCACTGTGGAATGACTGGCCTGATCAAGATGAAATTAATGTAATATGGAGAGAGAAAAAAAACTCTGCCAAAGTTTGTCTTTGTCCTGTTTTGTGATGAATTTGCCACTAAATGTAGTTAAAGCTGCAAGTTATAGTACAATGTAATCAGGAAAAATTTCAAACGTCTTCTTAAGTAAGCATCGTTATAGAAAGGAATGTTCCAAAGAAAATACCAAACATTCTTATCATACTTTCCTTTTTAAGTATTAAAATGCATCAGGTGTGTCACTGTATCCAGTAACAAAGCTTCAACTTGAAGTTTTTAAACCCTCGTATAAAGTTAGTTATGCCAAGTAATCCGTGGCTAACTTGGCCTTTGTACATGATCGCCAGCCACTTATCTTGGCTGCCAATACTTGGCTAAGAGATTATGGATGCAGCGTTTTAAACCTTGGCTGCTTGAGAAAAGTTGCACAGAATTTGTATTTTATAAACAGTGGGTTTAAAATTAATGGGAGTTTCTAAAATGAAAATTAAAAATATTGAATGTCAGTTTGCTAGTCGGTAAGCTATTGATTAGCTTGTGTTGTGGGTGCTAAAACAAATGACAAATTAGATACATAATAGTAACAAAAACAATATTGGAATGAGGTTTAGAATAAGCCGATTAAAGCAGAAGTTCATTAAATTACTAAAAAAGAAACAAAAACGTAACAATCTCGCAGACAGGATAAAATATGAAAATACCACATTTGAAGATTCCTTAACTGTATCAAAGTAGGCGCAAAATACCAACAAAAAAATAAAACGACAAACGTTATTAAAATTCCGCACTACACTCTCATGGAATTTCGTATCTTTGAAAGAATGGCTTAGACTCATGGAGGACAAAATTACTAGCGGAGGTGCCATACTGGAAAATCTTCTACGAAAGTAACGCGCTAAAATGCGGATGTTCGGGGGAGGACGAGGACGTACTAGGAGGCTCATATACGCCTTTGGAACCCACCCATTTTTCAGAAGCCAAAAATTAATGACAAACGTCTCCAAGAACCCGAATGCCTTGCCTTCACTGGTAATTGATTATTTTGTTCGTGCCCATCGCACGTATTTGATTTAGAAGAAAACGTCTGGCCTACCTGCATTATGGCATCTCCGCTCATCTTTCTTTACTTCGAGATTAGAAACAATTCTATTACAAAAAGGGCACAAAATTGTTTCTTCGTAGAAGAAATATTTCACCAATCTCTGACAATCTGAGACTGGGTTGAGAAATTGATATGTCATCTGTTATAGGCTTATCAAATAGATTGGTGAGATAGAAATCCTATTGGATTGTTGTTTCTTAATACAAAAGTGTGTACACGGAAAGTAGTTTAAAAAAAAACAATAACTTCTGACTTTAGGTATACTCATAAATCAATGAGGAGATGAATAGCAGTACACCCAATACAAACGATCAGGTGTCAAGTCGGCATCAAACATCAAACCATAAAAACTGTTTGACGGCATTCATGATATCGGACGACTTCGATTCTATATTACACATAATATCTTTAAGCTCAAGTACAGTAAATACAAAGAAAATATTACTAAATAAAAAACAAAAAAAAACAAAACGACTTTCGAAATAAGAGCGTCTCCGATTTTAGCTGTGCCTTGAATTCTTAACAGAAAAAAAATACATTACAAGAATTTTATGTTAGTCTTGGAAGCGATAGAATTATAATAGAATCAGAACTCCATCTTTTGATATAGGTTAATGTTCAGAGAGACCCGGAAGGGATTTTTGGGAAATTGGCAAATGATTTAGTATGCAGTGTGTGAATAAAATTTCTGCGTAGCTATTTTTTATCTTTGGAAGTCGTCACGGGTAATCAGAAGTCTGACAACCAGCCTTACCTAGTGATATTGGGTTACCCGGGCAATTGGGTTGAGTACTCAGATAAGGGACTTGTCTTAAGTTTGCACCGGATTAGACTGGAAACCGACCCCAACATAGTTGGAAAAAGGCTAGGCAGATTGAGAATGACGGATAGTTTAAGCCAGGAAAGGACATGGGTGACCAGGTACGGGAAAAAGTTACCTCAAAACGCGGGTGGAACTATGGAAAATAGCTAGTTTCAAGTGAGAATTTCTTGTAGTCTGCCTTACTATCTACGCCAGTCATTAGTGTTTCCTTCCCGCAGCGTCTAACTAAAGAAAATAAAAAACTACAGCTAAGTAACAGCAAGAGTTTCGCTAACTTTGCGAGACTTCAAATGAATTTATCGAGCTCTGAAATGAGCGAGTATTATTACCGGGAAACTTATGATACAGAATGTTTCACGTGGTTTTACCTGCAGTCTGAAGGGAATTGAGTGGTCGAGTCATTTAAAAATAGTGTCAAAACGTATGAATTTTCTGTAATATCAATACCAATACTAACCTCCCCACTCAGAGACATTTAATGATTACTTGAGTCACTCCTAAGTGACGGAATGTCATACAAATCCTTCACTAAGGAATGGCTTAAGTAACCATTAAATGTCTCTGAGTGGGGAGGTAAAAAGAGGAAAAAATGTAGGTACTGTATAGTTGTAAAGCTACACCCTTCCCTAGTAACATCCTACTAATATTATAAACGCGAAAGTTTGTATGTATGGATGTATGGATGTTTGTTACTCTTTCACGCAAAAACTACTGTATGGATTTTAATGAAACTTTACAATAATATAGCTTATATATCAGAATAACACATAGGCTACAATTTGTAAACATATTGTTCGAAATACTAAACCTGCGCAGACGAAGTCGCGGGCACCAGCTAGTATGCTATATTTTATCCTTGTACGTACAGGCTAAAACGGCTAGTTTTGATATAAAAGAGTGGCAAGCCACAACTATTTAAGCTAAAAGCAGACATTGAACTAATATTGCAAACAGTCCAACCTTTTTGAGTACAGTTTCCAGTTTCTGTTTTGCATGTTGCAAGTTTGTATATTTATACTTTAAAAGCTGCTGAATGAAAGAAAATAAAACACAATTTTTACAAGCTAAGGTTTCCAGATATAAATAAAGAAATATAACGTGTAGGCGACTTTTTCCAAGTAAACCAAAAAAGCCATACCCTACCTCTTTAAAATTCTTCACGCGAAATTACCTTTCTACGTAGATAGCGTTACTTTTTATTTTTTATATTTTTTGTTTCGAAAAACCACACATATTTTTTTACTCCTTCTACCATCAGAATATTAGATTAAATAAATACAAACTGCTACACCATAACTTTCAAACAATGTCTTCTCCTGTTACAAATAGATTCTTCAGTCAGATATCCGAAACCAAAGTTGGTTATCTCAAACTATCTTAAGCTGTCACCTTACAAGATTCACGGCCGATTTATCTCACAGTTTCACCAAAGAACTATCAAAAGCGATTCAGAATCCAAAATTCCATACAACCCTTGTCACCCACTATTTGAGATACCAAAATCGGTTTCCAGAAATTCCATTTTGGGTCGAAAATCCGAAAATCCGTACCCAATCTCTGGTTATCACCGAACTTGTAGGTACTAGGCGCCCATAACTCTGAGAGAGTTACTATTTTGGTACATTTTACTTGAGGCTTTACGAACAAAATTCCAATCAGCCGCTCCACCAGTTTTGGGTCAATTTGTTTTAAACTTGGATGTAGCTAGTGGTTTTGAGGGTAGTTAAAATTTATTAGAGGTTATTTATTGGCAGTTAATTTAGCAGTTTTAGTTAAGAAAAGTTGCGTTATTGTGTTACTTTAAAATAAACTCTATTTCAGTTTCTTTCTGTATTGCCACTCCGTAAATATTTTTTTAATGCATGAATTGAAATATTTAAAAGAACCAGTTGTAAAAAACATTACAAAAGTAAGATATATTTTTCAGCCACATAACAACGTCTGTCTCAACATTCATATTTCAATGTAAAATTTAAATATGCAACTCAATGCACTATGCTTCACATGTAGGTTATCATAATTGGCAAGAAGCCAGAGCTTCTGAAAAATGGTGTCCAAGCAAGAGAGACTTTTTAAAATATTGCCCAACTTATTCTGTACATTTCATATTAATATAGTGCACATATTCAACAACTCCAGCGGTTTGCGATTTTCAATGTCACATTTAAGTATTCGTATTTTAATTAAACGGAAAAGTTTTGTATATTATTAGAAAGATAATATTTTAGCCATTCAGTCGTGTTCATTTTTTAAACGTCCACTGCTGGTCAAAGGCTAAACAGGCTAGGCTAAACAGATTTGCCCATATTCACCGCCCTGGGCATGTGTCTTTATTAGAAAAATAACCATATAGTCTATCCAATAAATATTTTCTTCCTTGCAATAAATAACAACTAAGATATATAAAAAGCCATATATCAGCCTAATACATGTTCCAAAATTGCAATTCACGCCTTCAAATCATTACATCCATTTTCATTATTCAAAAACTGCACATACAGACTGCACTACATACCTCAGAATAATTCCCACTTCCAATTCACACGAGCTTCAGATAATAGTCTGTCTGTCAGTCTGTACTTGAAATCGCTCCAGTAATTCTAAGCTTGCTGGTCCAAGCCTTTGTGGTCAAATGGAGAAATGGCGTGAGAGAGGTGTGTGAAATTGTCTGAGCTGTAAGTGTAACTCAGAGGAAATGGTTATTGAACAATGGTTATGCATGTAGGATGTATTCAACTATCTCGTTGGTTAAGTAGTTGCATAGCACGACTACTGTACTCTGTTACGACTCCCGGGTCGAGCCAAAATTGCATCAGAAACTTTTACCTAGTAGTCCCGAGTCTGGAAGTTGGAGATTGATACACCCGTGCATCAGAGAAATCTCCAATTGATTTACACCATCTTTCGTTGGACGAACCGTCTTAAGAAAGGGTATCCTTTTTCCCTGAGTCACTTCATTGGAAGCAATGGTACTCAAACGCATAGCGTTAGACTGGAATCTCACCCCAACATAGGAATTGAAATTGGAAAAGGGCTAGGCATATGTTGACACTTTAACACACCACCCAGACCCCAGTATCCCAATATACACGAGTGTATCTGAATACCCCAAATGAATCCTATTCCGTTATGAATAAAACAAGATCCTAGCTACAAATAGATGAAGTGTCACCGTGTCGCCAAACCTGTGAGCAGTGGGGTGAGTGACGGTCCATTATCTACCTGCAATGGCCATGTTGCTACCAATTGTATTCTCAATATATTGCAGTCCTTTGTTTCGGGTTAGCTAATTGGAAGTTGATGATGTTCAAGAAATAAGTGCCTTTCAATGAATTGAGATTTCAAGTTCAAAACTAAACATAGAATTATAAACGTGATTTTTTCTTTGCTTCGACAGATTTACTGTCCGCACCCGGATAAAAAGAGGCCTACTTATATTATATCTTTTCTCAAGCTGTAGACTATCTACACACACCCTTAATTTAGTTTAGTCACAGTACCTTTCACATTTATAATATTAGGTAAGTAAGTATCCCTAAACCCTTGTTTAAATAATAGCTCTCTCTGTACCTAAGCCATTTTGTCCCTTCATTGAATCCGTCTTTATGCCAACACAAAGCCAAATATAATATACACATAGATACAGTGTATATATCTTTGTTAAAGACAAATAACACTGCCTAAGTTATACCAAAACAATACTACAAATCCTAGCCTGCATTCACAATACCCAGCTTCCCATTGTACCCTACAATTAGAATATCTATTCAACAGAACAACTTCACAATTAGGCCTCGAGTCTGTCTGTCCGTCTGTCTGTTTGTCTGTCTTTGATCTCCAAGACGAGAACTGTCGAGTGTCTGTCTTCTGGACATTTTGAATACTCGAGTGGATCTCAAGAATTGTCGATTTTGCAATATTGTCGTCTTTCTTGTGTTAGGAAGGGACTGGAGTATTGAATTTGAAAGAATGGTAATTTGTATTTCTTGAAGGTGAAAAATATGGTGGAAGGTTGTGTTTCTTGCGATCTACTACTACTACTACTACTATCATTAATTTAAGGTATCAAAATAAGTCATTTTGACTAGCAAAACTGCCAGACACCTAACTATTCTTTTTCAATACACACATAGGTGGTGGCCTAGTGGGTAAAGGACCAACCTCTCAAGTATGAGTGCGTGGGTTCGATCCCAGGTCGGGCAAGTACCAATGCAACTTTTCTAAGTTTGTATGTACTTTCTAAGTATATCTTAGACAACATTGACTGTGTTTCGGATGGCACGTTAAACTGTAGGTCCCGGCTGTCATTGAACATCCTTGGCAGTCGTTACGGGTATTCAGAAGCCAGTAAGTCTGACACCAGTCTAACCAAGGGGTACCGGGTTGCCCGGGTAACTGGGTTGAGGAGGTCAGATAGGCAGTCGCTTCTTGTAAAGCACTGGTGCTCAGCTGAATCCGGTTAGACTGGAAGCCGACCCCAACATGATTGGGAAAAGGCTCGGAGGATGATGATGAAATCACAATCTTGGATCAATGTTTGTTGGATATAATGTTTTTTGTCTTTGAAAGCGCTCAGAGCCACTCCATTAATCGGTGAAATTGCATGCAAATCCGTTTAGTAATTTTTGAGTTTATCCCAAACAGGCAACGGAAGACTTAATAGTAGTAACCTTAGTAGTAAACTTAATAATTAGCAGATTAAATCCCAAGGTTACAATCTGTAGTTAATTTGGCATTGTTTCATAAAATCCATGTTTTCTACATTGAATGTGCTGGCGTTGTGCCATCACAGTTGTCATAATAGCTGAACATCGGAAGCCATTTGTCTTACTGGTTTTTGTCTAGAATCACGTTATTTATGTCTTGAAACTTCTGTTACTTAATAGATTTGCTAGATTTATAAAAATGTATCTAGAATTATATAAACTTATCAAAAGAAAAATCTGTACATACATGTTAAAGTAGGTAGTTTAATTAAATGCGCCGTAAGCTTATTGCATTTACAAAATATGAGAATCACGTGATGCTGAATATAACAATTTCTTTTTATTACTCAAAACATGTGTTGCGATGCAGCGAGATAATTGCTTATAACACCATCTTCGTTAATCTTTTAAGTTGCCATCGACTCACCAAGAAGAAGTTAATCTTTTGATAGTAACATAACTGTGACATTGTAGACAATTCTTTTGTTTCATTCGGGATCTTTGCCCGCCCTTCCCATGTTAAAGTTACAAACGTTGTAATTTCACAGACACGGACGACTCCAAAAGAACATGGTCGTTTCCCTTCTACTTTAGTTATAGGACTTATTTTGATACACTGTCAAAGCATTTGTAAAGGGCACTAATTTGCTAAGCAACAATGCTAAGTGAACTGAAATCCATTATCCTTATTACAATACAGACTGCAATTTCAGATTCTCATTAGAATAATCATCAAGATAAAATTCTTTCACTTATTTTACTTTGATTGAGAGTCAAATACCTAAACAATTCCTCCTCGACCTAAAACAGTAGGTATACCTTAAAACTCAACTCATAAAACAGATTCCTGTTACAACTCCAAACAGCTTACATTCCAAAACAGCATGATAGCATTAAGGAGCAGCTATTCATATCTACTTATATCTCTCACAGCTTCACAACTCGGCGACAGAGCTTACAGCGCGCTTAATAAGTTATTACTTAGCAACATTGCTCGACGGGTGCAGACTAAGTTGCTATGTAATATCAAACGTAACACGACGCTTTTGGATAATTTTCGCGATGTTTAAAGCATTTTGTTTCATGAACATGACAGTAAATTTAAGTCAAGCCTTGCTAATTTTATAAATGTGAAAATCATCATCATTATTCTCCGAGCTTTTTCCGAACTACGTTAGAGTCGTCTTCCAGTCTAACCGAATGTAGCTGAGTACTAGTATTTAAATGTGAAAATAACTGTGTCTGTTTGTGTGTTTGTCAAGCTTTCACGCCAAAACTACGGAACTGATTTTTGTTAGTAGGCTCGTGCTTGACCACTGTCACACCTGTTGGCAAGTGATAATGTGATCGAAAATGGATCACGCTTGCCTAGAAGGAATACGCGTATCTAGTTTCTATTCAGACTTGACTTGAAGATATAATTGAAGATACACAGATAGTCTAAAACGTGAAAGGCTACTTTGTACCAGGTTGTGGAAAGTATAGTTTTCCCAGGACGTAGGTAGCACACGCAACAGCTAGTCTATTATATCTTCACTTAATTACAAAAAAGTCGCAATTCTTTCATAAAATGCACCATTTTCCCCGTCTATTCGAGATCAAATAACGGGAAACATGAACCCAACAAATCTGCATACATTATTATTATTTGAACCATGTCGGCCATTTTAATTTCCGTTAGTGACGTCACGGAAATCCCTCAGTATACGTTCCATTATGCACAAGTGAACAGCTGGGCGCTTTTTAATTAAATACTGTGGAATAATTACGAAAATAATTGTTTCTTTAGTATGTGGTTAATGGATTTCCGTATAGAGACGTCATTTTGGCTGCAGATTTTTTAAATTTGAATATTTAAACTGTGAAAAATATCTGTCTTACAGTTTTGGCGATTGAAATTATATAAATAGCTCAACTAATGCTTATGTAGTTACATAAAAAAGGGGTGCAAAAATAAACATTTATTACAAAATCCAGTGACAAAAGACTAGAAATAATAATCAATATTTTTAGCATCAATGGAATTTACAAAATAGTTATTAAATCAACAGCATATCAAGAGTAAAACGCATATAAAATAACCCTGAAATCTTTTCTAACTCTTCAGTACAGGTATTGCTAAATAGTTTTTGAACAAACTGGTCTCCTTACTTAAAGTATACGTTCCATTTCAATGATGCTCACGTGAAGGTGAGTGAGATAGCCAATTTGCAGTTGAGAGGTCTCCAAACGCCATATTGGTAGTACTTGAAAAGTTGCACAACACTACTCCTATATGATATGGAAGGATCTTTTAGAAATGTGGGATCTTTGTACGTACAGAGCTATTTTTTGTTGATGACTTTGGTGGTTTGTGTTCTTGGGAATCTAGCTTCCATGAGAACATCGTGGATGAAAAATTAGGGGCCTACGATTAAGTCTCAAAGGCACATTTATAGGATTTTATTTCAAATATTATATTTAGGCATACAATTCAACTGCTGAAGATATGAACATTATTGTTTGATTAAACGCACTAATACCGTGTCTCTGTAAATAAAGATTCTTATTCTTCTTATCTTAGAACCCATTAGATCGATTAAAAAAAACATTTCAGTGCGGTGGCCCAATTTTGCAATTTGAGTATCTATGCTACACGTGTATGTATTTTTTGTATGAAAATATATATGCTTAGTTTTTACCAAAACTAAAACTGAAAAAGTTTCATATATATTTTGGAGGTGAAATTCCCAACAGATCGTTTACACACTGAAATAGACTCTGCAATATTTTCAAATACAATATTGTTATGTCAACAGGCAGTAAAAACTGCTTTTTTCAGTTTGTTTTTACAGTCCGGGCTAGGAATTGATTCAGCTGAGTTGTCAAAAATGATCGATTTGAAATGCCAGTTTCTGTATGATTGAAACGAGTTGAAAATGAAAAGTTGTATCGATTTGGCATCTATGTATTAGGCATATACATAAGTCTGTTTTAAGTGATTTAGAAATATTGTTATAATTTTCATTCAATCAAATTCTCACATTGGGAAATGGTGAATAAAGAGAAAGCTCTAAATTAACATAGTTTTATTTTCTTCGTCATACATTTTCTAGTTATTAAAATTAAATATGTATTAAAATTAATTTTAAGTAATTAAAATAAAATTCGGAAACGAGTTAAAAACAATTCAACAACACTTAGACATTACAATTATAATCCTATTGCTTTCCTTAATTTACGTTTCTGGACATGGTCCTATTCTAGAAAAACTTGCCTCAGCGCAAATTAATCTGAAAAAACGAAAAATATAAATAATAATAAATAAAGATCTTGTTGACATTTGCGATTACAAAAATATTTTAAATTATTATTTGTGACAAAATAATGAACAACTAAAAATCTATTTCCCAAAACAAAAAGAAGAAAGTAATATTATTATTTTGCTTTTAAGCTATTTTAACTGACTTCTTAAAAGGAGGTTTTCACTGGTTAATCGATTTCAAATAGTCAGAAGTCAGAAATAGTTTGATAATGTAATCAGTCTAGGGGCTGCCTGGGTAATTAGCCTAATTAAGCTGAAAATTAGAAGGGAACTAGATCCGAAAGAAGGACATAGGATATTTTTTGTCACCATCCAGTTACGGGCAGCAGTTATCTAGGGACGTGGGTCCGCGGGCGGAAGCCAGTACCTAATATATAATAAACGTTTTACCTGCAAGTATTAAGGTAGCTGCACCCATTGGTTGCACAGACTGGTGCATAGCTGTAGTTGCAGAAACACGAGTTGCCGTCCGTGCAGAAAATTGCATGAGTTCGTGGTAACAACGCCAATAGGACGTATAGGGTGATTGCTAGAGAGGTAAAAAGGATATAAATAATATGTAATTTTGACCCGTCTATTGTAGGTAGAGGAGAAACAAAAATTTTAGGAATATTTTTTCTTTGTACTTCAATGGTAAATTCGTTAAAACATATAGAGGTATATAAAGGTTAAATAGATTAAATACCGGATTCCAAGGGATTTCAATAAAATTTTGTTACTATTACACTAACAACAATTTTATAAAATTTTCTTATGAAGTGGACTTAATTACTTTTATTAATAAAAAAAACCTTGTGCACAAGTAAAAAATGCACTTACCGCAGAATAACTTCATCTCCATATTTTAAACTTTTTAATTAAATGACTATAAATAAATTTAGAATAACCACAGACAATTTTTTCATAACAAAATGGAGTACCTAGGTACTCGTGTCTATCTCGTATAGGTATCCTGCTTGCTTGGATACTATTAATTGAATGAAGAATAGTAACTCATTAACACATTTAAATACCTGCCTTGTACACGAGATAATTAATAAAGGATGTATTTTTCTTTGGATAAAGACAATAGCTAAAATAATCAATATTATATTGTCTAGGATCTCAGTTATGAATCGTATTGAAATTGAACAATCGTTATAATCTGTTTAGATTTTACTCATTGTAATATTCATAAAAGTGATAGATTCATTCACTCATTCATAATCCAACGTGGGAAACTTGGCTAGTAGATTTATTTATATTAAATCGTCTGAATCTGGAAAACCCTAAAATTGTCAGACGAATTCGGATGACGCATCAGACGCGACGCGGTTGTCAGTTGCATGACAGGCTTAAAAGAAAAAAAAATGGCCGCCTCTCAGTTCCAATCGTTTCTTTTGTTGCTATTTGCACCGATGCTTGTGTAGTAATTCGTTTGATAATGCGTGTTTTCAAGATTCGTTAACATAATATACAAGCAGAACATTAAATTAAGATTGAGGTAAGGCAATTCACGTTATAAGGAACAGTGTCACTTTGTTGGAAGCACCATTATTTGAGGATACTGTGTGTAATTTATTGTCTTAATAATTACCAAATTACGTATTGCTTATACAAGAAAAAATCTTCTTGCATCTATTAGGTTATTTTAAACAAAAACAAAATTTAAAAAATCTCAAAAATGTAAAACGTATTTTAAAAGTAAACACATTTTCCAAACAATACTATTAAAAACTTTTGCGTAAACAACATGTTACTATTAAAAACTTTTTAAATATCGTATACGGCTAGACGTTTCATTAAAACTTACCTTGGCGAACGAAAATGGCTGGTTTTTGTACATAATGTTACTTTGTATGTTATTTTAACGTGGACAGTAGTATACACATGAAGAAGATAATAATATAAACTTACTAATTATTCCGCTTAAGAGATGAGGAACTTACCTGAAAAGAAAAATACATAAGGTTAATAATGTAATTTCAACTAGAAAATAGAAAAGTAACTATTTTTAGTTTCTCGTATTTTTTGTATTTTTCAAAATAACTTGACTAATAACTTATAGCATAATACTCTTTCAACAATGGCCGATTTTTCCGAGCACCTAAATGATTAATTTTCCAATTAAAAATGAACAAATAGTGGCATATCGGATAACCACCGAAAAATAAAGTCAATCAGCAGTCATAAGATACAAAGATGCCCAGAAAACAGTCAAAAAGCGGTTTCAAAATAATACTTTCACAATTCATAGACTGATGATTGATTTTCCCAATAGTGCAGTATCTCGGATTGTCAACAAATATGTTTAAATTGATTGTCGCGTCATGCGTTAAATTGGAAATGTGGTCGCTCTTAATAGGCGTCGGTTGCGTTATTATAGACGAGTGTCCGTTGATAGGTTCGATTCCCTGTTGATAATTATCGTTATTTGACTTGGTTTTCAGGTTTGTTCACTGCTTCAAAACTCTCTGATGTCCAATGTTCATAGGTATCAGAGGTACATCTGTGTCTAAAAAAAGTAGGTATTGAAAAGATTTTCATGTGGTTTTCAATAATCTTCTAGATGATTCATTGGAAAGGTTTTGTATTATAATGGTTTCAATATAATTATAACTATTTATACTGGGTATAGACGCATGCAGCCAAGGTGTGCCACCAGTGATTAACGATTTTCAAAAATGAACGTAAAAGTAAAACAAATTTTCGGGAAGTCGATTAAAGTCACGATACTTTTACAAATTATAATCTTGTCAAATAAATAGGCAAACATTTTAATGATATATATTTTCTCCATAACTATACAATTTATTTCTATTCAAAAACAGATTTCAACACAAAAATATATGAAAAAGCATACAACTTAAACCTTCACAAATATCCAAATTAAAAACTCCAAGTAGTATACACTTTTATATTACAGCACTTTAATTATTTATTTATTTATTTATTTATTTATTTATTGCAAAATGTATACAGATGCATCTTATGCTAGGTACACATTACCCTGTTAGGGCGCAGCAAATTAACTTAAAGCTAAAAGTATTATAATAATGACTTAGACTATAAATATATATATATAACATTAATTTATAAGAAGTTAACAATATCCAGAAATAATTATTAGTTAAGCTTACATTTACAATATCAACTTAGGTATATGACAGTAGTTTTAGTTTATCAATGTCTTAATTATTATTACTATTTATTGCACAATGTTTTTAGGAACGACATAATACTGTTTTGTTTTTATTTATAAATACATTTAAAACAACAAATTAAATTATATCTAGAGGTGGTTATTTATTATTTTAAGCTTCTATCTTCTAAGTATTCCTGTACACTATAGTAGCATTTTTTTAACAGTAGTAACTTAAGTCTAGATTTGAATATGCCTAGGGTTTCGGTGGAACGGATGCTTTCAGGTAACTTATTGTAGATTTGAATGCTTCGGTATTCTGGGCTATTTTTAAACATTTGTATCCTAGGTGTTGGTAAAATCAGTTTAGTTTTGCGGCGCTCGTTCTTTTCAAAGTTGAACATTTTTAGATTTTTCTTAACAAAAATGGCAATTTCTAATATGTATATTGATGGTAAAGTTAATATTTTATTATTTATAAAGTGGGGTTTACAGGTGTCTGTTGGCTTTATGTGGAATATTATTCGTACAAGTTTCTTCTGGGCTATAAATATATCTTTGGCATCTACGCTGTGCCCCCACATGATCACACCATAGCGTAGCCATGCGTAGGCATACGCGTAGTAGGCAGTGAGAGCACACTCTGCTTTTGTGTTCGTTTTGAGAACACCAAGTCCATATGAAAATTGTGATAGCTTTGTTTTTATCTGCTCGACATGTTTTTTCCAGTTTAGATGTGAGTCCAGTGTGATTCCTAGTAATTTAAATTCTTCGACTTCTTCAATTTGGATATTGCTAGTTATGGTTTTGAGGTTGATTTTTTGTTTTTGGTATGGTTTGAATTGTATTATTTTAGTTTTTTTATTGTTTACTTCAAGGTTGTGATGTAAGAGCCAAGATTTTATTAGGTTAAATGTTTCGGTTATTTTATGGTTGTATTCTTGATTGTTTGTTGGGGTTTTAAAGAGGATGGAGATGTCATCAGCAAATAATACACAAAGGTGGTCACATATTTTGGGCAGGTCGTTAATATATACTAGGAATAGTATACACCCTATCACACTTCCCTGTGGAATAGACCAGTTCGTGGTCAGGATGTCCGAGCGCACGTTTTGTAGCTCACATGTGTCGTGATCGAGGTGTTCCACCTGCACATACTGCTTCCTATCAGCAAGATACGACTTAAGCCAGTCAAGTGCATCTCCCCTGATGCCAACTCCATTTAATTTAGTTAATAGGATCGAGTGGGATACTTTGTCGTATGCTTTTGTCATGTCAAGGAGGAGGCCTATTGCATAGTTTTTGTCCTTTATATATGTCAGTATTTCTTGTGTATATTTATAGACTGCTAAGGTGGTTGATCGATTTGTCCGGAATCCAAATTGGTTATTGTCAAGAATGTTGTATTTTTCTAGGAATTTACACATACGTTTGGTAACTACTTTTTCGAATATTTTCGAAAATGCGGGAAGAAGTGCTATGGGTCTATATTGGCTCGGGTCATTAGAGTTTCCACCTTTTTTTGGTATGGGTTTAATTATAGCAATTTTGAGTCGGGACGGGAAAGTTTTTTCTTCTAGGGATTGGTTTACAAGGAATGTTAGTGGAGGGGTAAGTTCTGTGGCGCAGGCTTTTATGAGTGTGGGGGGTATCTCGTCGATTCCACAACTGTGTTTGTTTGGAAGGTTTAGAATTAATTTAAATATTTCTTGCTCCGGGACGGGACGGGACAGAGCTATACAAAATTACAGCTGTCTCGCTTTGGTCTTTAATCAGAGTTTCCTAGTGATTAAAATGTAATTCCCTTTGAGATAGCTTTGCCTCAAAATTTGTGTTCGTCCGTAGTGGACTGAGTCTTGTATTGTGAATACAAATATTGTACATAGTGTAAATTGGACTTTTGAGGGAAAGAGTCGAATAATTAAATATTCGTATATGTAGTAAGTTGTGACCTATATATACATATATCACTAGCTTCCGACAGTGTAAACCCTCATATTGTTTGAAATACTTCGTGTACTAGGTTAAAAAGTTAGCTGATAGCGTTGCTACATAAATAGGCTGTCTAACACTATTTTTTTCCAATAAGACTAAATTGTTCCTCAGAAAAATAAACAATCAAACAATACAGTATGATCACATATGGTATGTACCTAATGTAAAATAAAAATAATTTGTTTCGGATAACTAAATCCCATATTACACGATTACATTTATACAATGTTACGCATCAACCACAATACGATTAGTTGCATAATACAATTAAAAAAACGAAAGTAAATAGTTAAACATAAAATCCAAACGTGTCCCCATTTACATACTAAACTGCTTTTTACTGTGATAAAATAATATCTAATTTAAAAATAATTTCATACGGAGCAATTTCTAATAAAACTCCAATCATGGATTCACATAAAAAGTTATTGAAGCCTGATCAAACATTGAGTTCAATTTCAAACGCTCCCGAATTCGATGTTGATAACATCATCTATTTAATTGAGTATGTGTATAATTTTGATGACTTTTGGTAGCTTGATATCATCGTAACTTAAAATACGGAATTTGATAATATGGGAGTTCATTGAAATATCTATGCTCATATAATAAACTGGAAATATTTTTAGTTTGTTTGTAGTAAAGGTTTCGAAACTTCTAAGCCAATTTGAAAAATTCTTTCACTATTCGAAAGTTACTCATACATCCTTTTCTGAGCAACATAGGCATAGTTTATCCAGATACTGACAGGAACCATGGGAAAAGTTATAATATACATTATAATTAAGCTCATATACCAGAAAACCAAATAGGCGACTTTTTATCTTTGTTAAAGAATTAAGCGAAACTTTGAAATACAGGTACTTTACTTTGAGAATAAAAATAAAACATTTATTTTCTTAAAAGACTAGCTAGTTTATCCAGACCCCTTACTGCTTTTGACACTCTTATTTCACAAACAAACAGACGAACAGAAAATGAAAATATTTTTCAAGCAGCCACTTGTAAAACCAGGTTTCCTATTGTTCTAAAGAACAATGTTTTCTTAGTTCTTTGTTTCTCCTTTTCATTATCCTGGCAAGAGTCGGGTTGTACGAGAACTTTGTGTTGCTTCGTAAGATGCACTTTTGTAATGTTCGTGCAAGCTTTGTGCGTTGTGCATATTTTCTTGACCGCTACATGTTAGATGCTCTCAAATTAAGAGCTTAGCTGTTTCACTGCATTCTCTTACGTAATTATAACTTACGTACGTCCGTTGCCGATATTATATTTATGTACCTGTTATTTTGGTAACTAGAGACTGTAATTTCACATATGTAGGTACAGGCTAATGACAAAACACTACTAGTTGTAGTGAGCAAATCAACATATACACACGTCGGAATTAAATAATATTAATAAAACCGCGATAAAATCCATAAAAGTAGTTTTATTTAGAGGAATATGCATATTGAAAATGGCCTTTAGAAAACCACTTCCCCTAAAATGTAGCCTATAGATTTTCTCAATCTGTAGGCTATCTAACACTAAGAATTTATAAATCGGACCATTACTGCCTGAAATCAGCGCGTCCAAAGAAACCCTTTAGCTATAGAACATTAAGTACTATAGATAAGTAGGATAAACTGAGCAGGTACTACTAGCTTTCTCCAAGTAGTTTCATTTGGCAGACTAGCGTCGAATAGATCTCGTTAATTGGACGTAGTAATTAGTAGACGTTGGAAGACGCTGTGTCGCACATCTTTCGGCTTTTTATGGTGATTGAGTGTGGGGATTATTCTTACGTGTAATCTTATGGAAGCTGAGGAAAAGGTTATTTGCTCTCTAAGGGTTCTTACGAAGGTAGCAAGTTCTAGGTGAATAATTCAACTTTTTTACTAGCTTCTGTCAGCGTCTATATACCCGTCGAACGGTTCACGTGCCTAGGTAAAAAGTAGCCTTCTTCGATAAATGGATAACACTGACAGATTTTTTGAAATCGGTCCACAAGTTTTTGAGATTAACGCGCTCAAACAAATAAATAATCAAAAAAGTTTTTAGCTTTATATTAATACAGATTAAACATTTTGGAACGTAATTACTATGTTATTAAGATAAATGGGCCCTTTTTCCTTAATTAAAAAAGAAATAGGATGAAATTCATATTAAGTGTGTTTATTCCTATCAGTTTTGCAAGCCATAGAATTTATCCAAGTCTTTCAGCTTCCTTTTACTTCAGCTTCATAAAAGGTAATTAGTGTCAAAAGTGTTATCTTTTACTTACACGCGTAATTAACTATGTGGTCTTGACCAGCAGATATTCAGTTCATAAACATGATATATGACTGCGCTCTTGTCTCATCTAGATTGCTGACAGCATTTGGCTCTTTCATAATTTTCTCGTCTTAATCCCTTTTACTTACTAATTTTAGCTCATCATGCAAAAACTTGTCACCATGTAAGTACTAAGGAAAATGTGGAGGAAATTATGAAAGGGCTAAATGCTTTCATTTTGATGGAGCTTTACACACCCAGGTAGTAAGATTAACAGTCTTTTCACACTAAATGGTTTATCTACGCATGGCATTTCAGAGGTGTTTCGATAGATGGCAATTGATAGACAGATATATAAGTCTGCTAGCTGTTAATCTGTTAATCGTGTTGTTAAGCTGTTAATCGTGATTTAAACCAATTAAGCCGTTTGTCATGGATAATACGTGAAACCTTAGAACTTTGGGTACTTTTAGCTGAAGTGCGTAAGTATTATTATCCCGCGGAACGCCAGCAAAATTGCGACCAAAATCCTGTTGGTATACTTATTTTATAAGGCGTTTTTATCACTCTTAGTAGCCACTAACTACAGACCTAAAAGTCGACCAACAGTTGACCCGATGCGATGGTTGTTTTTTCTTTTAAAAACATCGTGAATTCAAAGTTTTAAGTTGATACCGGCCAAAAACCTGATTGTGCGTACCTACTTTCATACTGATTTATAAGGCCGAACATCGGCCGACTGAAACTCAGCAGTGTACTCTTAGCAGATAACCAGAAAATGAATGACCTTCCTAGCTTAAGAGATACTTTCTAACAAAAAGACAGCTTATGTTCATGAATGGCCGCTTTTCCCTAGAGATATAAAATACGAGTCATAATCTATTTTATCTGGTACCGGAGTTTATTAAGATATTGTATGATGGATGGTAAGAACTTGGTTTCGCAGCTAGTTTATAAATTAGTTAGTGCATTGTTCGCTGAGGTAATTAGTTCTGTAAGTTAAGTTAAAGTTTTTGTTTAGTGGAAGGTAATTATAGCAAGCTAGGAGTAGATACTTATTATGTTAGTAGGTATGGTTGTGTACTGTCTATCGACTTCTGCATAATTTCGTTTTATATCAGCTTCTGCATAAGTTTGGAAAGTAAACAGAAGTATACATAATTTACTTTGCTAGTTGCAAATGGTGGGGTATTGTTTTAAAATTGATTAGCGTTTCAGTAGGTTTTTGGTTGTTAATAACATAACATACTAAACGACCTACCCAACTAATTATTACCTATAGATTTATTAAAATTGCTTGATTTCAAGAATCAGCTCTTTAATTATTCGCTAGTTCTAATTATTTTGGTTTTGTTTGTCTTTAAAAGAACGACGTA
This sequence comes from Helicoverpa armigera, assembly GCF_030705265.1. NCBI lineage: Eukaryota > Metazoa > Arthropoda > Insecta > Lepidoptera > Noctuidae > Helicoverpa > Helicoverpa armigera. Next base: position 662,205 of record NC_087144.1, read on the forward strand.
ACTAATAATATCGCTAGTTATTGTTATTGTTTTTTAGGTGAATAAACCCGGGGCCAGCAACTAGTCCTAGATTAAATGACGTTAAAATATCATACCACAAAACGGTTATCAATCATTGTCCGTTGGCTCATCAATCCGCTGTTAGCCCACTAGCAATTATCATCAATTTCACTATGTATCAGATTGTATTGCGAATACTAGTTGTTTGCCGCAGTTCCACCTGCGTTTTGAAAGCTGAACATAATGAAGTACAGGCCTCCCTCCTCTCACACGGAGAAGTATTGAGCATTAATCACCACGCTTGCTCAATGCGGGTTGGTGATTTCAGACTTAGGAATTTTTTACTGACTTAGTGTAAAGCTACACTCTTCCTAAGTGTCCACCAATGAAATAATTGCACAAATTAGTCGATTTGAAAAATTTGCGGTAGCTTCGGAGCTTTAAGAGTACAAACAAAAAAATCCTCTGTATCATATAAGTATAGATGCCGTCCATAGTGATTCTGCTGCGTTTACATCAAAGCGTTGCAGACTGACAAACAAATTATATACTCTTTTATGTATTATGAATTTTCGCTATGAAAAGAATTCCTAGAAAAGGTGTTTCTCTTTCTTAGACTCTTTCTTAGAAAATGGCGGTTACGTGGTTAGCGGAATATCTAAATTGTTTGAATAAACAGTTCAAGATAGCAAATATAATTGTTCTAAAATAACATAGAGGGTTCTAAGAAAAATACTATGATATGAGAAAATACTTATTCTGGCAAAAGGTATTCGTGCAATGCGATGATCGTACGTGAGAGAATTCTATTAGTTAATATTTTTTAAAAATTTAAAAAAGCTTGTGGCTAAGGGTAGTACTTAGGGAATTATGTATATAAGGATGTGTATAAGGAAGGCCATATGGGGAATACATAAGGAAGTACACAAGGGGAGTACATAAAGAAAGTGTATAAGGGAAGTACAGAAAAAGTATATAAGGAAGTATATAAGGGCAATATATAAGGGTAGTACATAAGGAAGCATATAAGGAAAGTATATAAGAAGTACATAAAGGACATGTAAGGCTAGTTCTAACGAAATCTCAGAAACTATAAACTCCTACAAATTTGAAGGGAGGTAGGTTCTTTATAGAGTGAAGACATGCCATAAGGCAAGATTTTACGAAAATCTAATACGGGGGTTTAACGGGTGTTGTTAGTCGTATGGAAGTCCTGTTTTAGAAGTGGGGTCTTCAAATTAGATAGTTAGCCCGCTTACGATAAAAAAAAATGTACGCAGACAAAGTCGCGGGCGATGCTAGTATCAATTTAAACGAGGGAATTATTAAATTTCAGTAGTAATACTAAATATACACTCTTTTGCAAAAAAAACGGGCACCTATGCGAAATCTTAGTTTTAAAGACTTTACGTGTATTTCAAAGGGTTTTAATGATTGTAGTATGTTTCTAGCATCAAAAGAGTTAGTCGAGCATGCGTGAGAGTGTATTCTAAATTTGAATTTTGTACAATTGCTAAGAAATTGGTTAAACCTTGTTTTGGACTAATTGCTAGCAGAAAGTTCGTCGGTGTTTTGAACAGTTTTCGAATTGATTTTCAGGAAAATGATAATGCAGTTTTAATTAATGATTAATGTAATTTTTTGTTAGATCAAAACATTTTTTTAAAACTATGCGTATTTGATAAATTGTTCACCTGCTCTAAATGGGCTGTACTGATGATTGGTGGCAATGTTAAGAGTTCCGGTATTTTAGTTTAAAGCGTTCTATTGTTTAGATAATGTACCCAAGTGTTTTAAAATATCGCTTTTTCATAAATAAACGCTATTTAGAAGAGTATCAGTACCTTTGGCTGCGACAAAACCAATTTAAAGTAAGCAGTGCCAATCACAACTCGTCTCCTATCGGACTTTGACATTTAAAAAATACCAAATTTTGTGATAAATGTTAAAATTAACCATATAAAAAATAATGAGGAGGGTTAAAGTTATCTAAAAAGTCAAATTATTGCCGCGTTGAAGCTCTCGATAACTCCATAGGTATCGGGTTACTATACGGCGATTTAGCTGAAAGGGAGTCAAGAATTCAAAATTATTGGCCAAACGTATATTTCTTAAGAAATGAGCAGATAGCCAATTATTGTTATGATTTAAGCAGGAAAGTGCTGTAGATGCCAGAAAATCTCATTGTAGGCAAGTTTATTTAATAAAATGTCCGTGGGATGAAAACACGCTATTTGAACGCTCAGACTCATAGATCTTCAGAGGTCTACGGAGTTTCCTAAGAGACGAGGTTGTTTAAAAATCATTGATTATGAGACCTTAAGATCTCGTGCTCACAGTCTAGGCGCTATTTTCTGTATTTTGTAGAATTTCAAGACTTTTAAAAATGTCAAAGTCTGATAGGAGACGAGTTGTGATCGGTACTGCTTACTTTAAATTGGTTTTGTCGCAACTCAAAGTACTGATACTCTTCTAAATAGCGTTTAATTATGAAAAAGCGATATTTTAAAACACTTGGGTACATTATCTAAACAATAGAACGCTTTAAACTAAAATACCGGAACTCTTAACATTGCCACCAATCATCAGTACAGCCCATTTAGAGCAGGTGAACATTTTATCAAATACGCATAGTTTTTAAAAAATGTTTTGATTTAACAAAAAATTACATTAATCATTAATTAAAACTGCATTATCATTTTCCTGAAAATCAATTCGAAAACTGTTCAAAACACCGACGAACTTTCTGTTAGCAATTAGTCCAAAACAAGGTTTAACCAATTTCTTAGCAATTGTACAAAATTCAAATTTAGAATACACTCTCACGCATGCTCGACTAACTCTTTTGATGCTAGAAACATACTACAATCATTAAAACCCTTTGAAATACACGTAAAGTCCTTAAAACTAAGATTTCGCATAGGTGCCCGTTTTTTTTGCAAAAGAGTTTAGATATACCTACTAAGGATATGATAAAAGTAGAAAGACGTAAGTGTGTGGAAAAATATCTGGAAGAAAAATCACGCGTTAGTATGTTCACTTTATCAAATAAACTAAAGAAAATCTAATCAGAATGTATGAAACATTTTCAAGGCAACTTTTAGTTTTCAAACTTCAACGCGCGATGTACTAAATTGTTACGAAGTTGTAAATATCTTAGTTAGAGCAAATTCTTAGAGTTTGTTGCACTACGATTGCACTGAAGGCACCGTTACAAAGAATAGTGTAAAATAGTCTTGATAATTTTATATGAAACTAGTAATTTTGTACTACTAATTTTGTAATTTTGCAACCTTTTGTTTTTCTTCATGATTACAAACGGAGCTAGTAGACGGAGAGAACGGAGAGTAGCCCCACATCAGGAGTTAGGTACTGGGAATCTGTAACAGTTCATCATAGAATCATTATGGTAGGCGTGAGTTATATCGGGCGAGGAGAATAAAATTCACTGTTACAATACAATCAGCGCTTTAATCACACTTCGAAGCTTAACATCCAATAATTCTCAATAATCATGTTAAATAGGAAATACAGAACTCCATCGACACGCCACAGATCACGTGACCCTCATTCGCAATGCCCGAACCAATCTGTGTGCCATCAGAAACAAAAGGCACGGTTGTCATTACTTTTCTAGGCTGCCAGTGCTCAGTGTTGTGTCAAGAGCGAGAGGTACAATGAGCCTACAATAAACCTCCTTGGACGATTCCCATTGCACCTAACACTTTTCGGAGAACCACCACTATTTAACGAAGCGCAGTCATATTTATTGTTCCTAAAAAGTGGAACTATTTTAAGTAAAAACAATTGCAAACATACCTTCATAAACATCAAAAATTAAAACAATTTACTACAACGTTATCGCGGAAAAAAAGCAAGTAACAAGCTAGACAAAATATTAATACCATTAACTTTCCACAAAAAACTTGCCACATTTTCGCAAAATAGTCTTCGTCATCCCTTTTATTCTTTATTCAAACATTTGTGTCGAGACAACTGTATCGGCAACATTAAAGTCCATGTCCTCGGCAGGCCAATAAATAACAGAAGGCCAAAAGGCCTGAGTTTGGGCCTCACGATCACCCTGGGCCCGGTCGTTAGGACTCGTTATATACATCTGCTTACAAGATCGGTGTCAGTTAAAACAGTAGAATCGGTTTGTTCTAAATTCGAATGAATGAAAGCTGTTGAATGCTGTATTTTTTTATTTTGTAGATTTTTTGTTTATATATTTTCAATCGTTTTATATGGTACTAGTTTCTGCCAGCGGTTTCGACCCACATCCCGTGGAAACCTCTGCACGAAACGAAAAAGCCTATAGCCTTCCTCGATAAATGGGCTATCTAACACTGAAAGAATTTTTCAAATCGGACTAGTAGTTCCTGAGATTAGCGCGTTCAAACAAATAAACAAACTCTTCAGCTTAATAATATTAGAAATAGATGTAATCTGATAGACAAGTGATATTTATCTGTAGCGCCAGTATCGTCAAATAACTTTGCCATTTGATGCCTGGTGCCTAACGAGAGAACTACAATGGACCTTATGTCCTTTCACAGGTTCTAGACTACCTGTGTATGTATCTACAAAATATATAAATCGCTCTAGTAATTTCGGCGTGAAATCAAGACAAACAGATAGAGTTATTTTCACCTTTATAACATAAATAAAGTTATGAACTAATAACTTTCATTCTAATCAGCCACCATAATTTTCTTTTCACCCCAAAATGCTTACATTCAAAACCAAATTCTCTCTTTAAATTAAGATAAAAATCTGGACTTGATCTACTGCAAATGTGGCCTAACTTGGCAGCTGGCCAGTTCACACATTAGCATATTTCCCCACTTATGGGCTAATGTCTTATCTTGTGAGGAAATTATGCGAACCACTTGTACTGTAGACGAAATAATTGCCCACTAATCGTTTGGGAGAAATATTGGGACTTTTAGAACAAAAATTGAGGTTAGATTTTTATGCTGTCTGTACCAAATGTAAATAAATGTTTATTTCTTTTTTTCTTACCTTCAGGGGTAAATGTTGGATTCTTTGTTTTGCTTTATGATTTTGAAGTTTATTAGACTTTTACCGTCTTACCACAAAAACTTTTAAACGTCAGTTTCAGACTTGTCTAAAAAATGACAAATTATGACGTTGAAGTAAGGTCCATTTTGGCACCACGCTTTTTTTAGACAAGTCTTAGACACGTGTTTAAGTTTTTGTAGTAAGACCATTAGTGTCGGAATGTTACGAATTACGATATAGGACGAAGTTCAAAGGGTTTTTTTACAATATGTATGTAAAATGGCAGATATCGAGGTGATTGTCTTCAATGTATATTTGTATGTCTGGACCTTGCTCATGAATCTATTTATCCCTTCTTGGTAAAAACAGCTTAAATTGTTTTAAATTCCTGCAGTAGTTTTTTTGTTATTCCGTCAGCTGAATCCTGGTTAGACTGGAAGCCGACCCCAACATGGTTGGGAAAAAGGCTCGGATTATGATGAGAAGTTTTTTGGTTATTCTGAACTGGGAACAGACAGACAAACTCATTGGCAAAGGACTTATTTATTTAACACCATCCGTATTAATTATATTAAATTAACATGTCTCCTGTCCTTTCAAATTCATGATACCGTTAGTAGTATTAAGTGTATCCATCTGAATATTCCTCAACATAGTTTATGTCCCTATTCGAGGCTAACCTTGATTAGGGTCAAAACGAGCTCAAATGACCTCTGACGGAGCTAATTGCAAAGAAAGGCGGTTTATAGGCCAACCTATATTGGCTAACCGGTTAATTTACTCAGTTATTAGCTATTTTTCTTTCATTTTGTGGGCATGTTCTAGACTCAGGTAATAGTGTCTTGAGACAAAAAGTTACTAGAAAAGTCCTTGGCTAAATCCACAAGTAAATACAAGGATAGGTATAGAATACTAGCTCTGTCACCGGTTTTTATCGCGTCCCGTGGAATCTACTCCACGCATCCGGATAAAAAGTAACCTATGTATAGTGTTTTCGATACATACGCTATCTCACACTGAATGATTTTTTCCAAATCATTCCAGTAGTTTCTAAGGTAAGCGCTTACAAACAAACTTCCGATTTATAATATACAGATACATAGTATGATGATGATCTCCTGTATTTCCTCATCAGGTCTGTAGAGCTCATAGGTTTTCCACTGCTTTTAATCTTAAGCAACAAGTTCGATGTCCTCCCAGTAAAGACAATCAGAATAACTTCGGTGTCCCATTTCATTTGATCTATCGGAATCTAAACACCAGTGAAGTGAACTGAGAAGTGAGTTTTGGCTAATAAGTCATAATATTGACATTTCTCAGCACTAAATTGTTGATATTAGCGGAAAGTACCAGGTAGGTATAAAACATGAGAAAGTAGTCGTTATGTCATCAGTTGTACCCAGAAAGTGTGCAAGAGTATATACCATGAAAGTCTTCTTAGGTAAGTATTTCATCATCATCATTCTTCTGCCACTATCCCAATTTTATTTGGGGTCAGCGCAGCATGTTTTCTGTCCAAACTCTTCTATCTGTTGTCATCTCACTAGTAGATAAGTGTTTGTGTTAAAAACATATTTATAAAGCAAGTATACTTATATTATTTTCTCAAGGAAGCGAATGAGCCATACTTGAGTGTGTGAACATGCATATTATCTCTTGGTTCACCCGCCTTTGTGAGAAAATTATAGATGGGTAGAAAATATTGTGAATGTAATAATCGCTTACATTGTTCTTCCATCCCTACAATGATGTTTCGTCCTTACAAGATCACAAGATTTTTTTTAAATTGGCTGAAAGACGAAATACTTTTTATTATCTATTAGATGAAATACTTTAATTAACCTTCTTCACCTACTTTTGATCAATCTTTTTAAAGTTATTTGGATATTACTATTATTTTTACTATAGGTACATTCTCATTTATTACCCATATGGAGTAGGATCTGCGAACTTGAAGAGGAAGTCCAGGATAGAGCGAAGTGGAAGAAGAAGATACGGAAAGCGGACCCCGTCACAAAACGGGATAAACGCTAAGAAGAAGAAGAAGTAGGATAGAACAACGCTTTTTTTTTCGATTTTTAAGTAATGTATTTGTTAATTTCCCAGTATTATCAGCACTCCTAGCTTTGCTGATGTCTCGGGCGACAATCACAAGTGCACAAAAGTGTGACTGTCCAAGTGACTTCTCACCCGTCTGTGGCCGAGACTTGAGGACCTATCCTAATGAATGCACGTAAGTGACTAGACTCAGTAGGTACCAAACTGTCATTTAAAATAGTTAAGATGTTTTAGACTGCGCGCACAGCACACTACAGTCTATTTAGTCGGCCCTTGGTAGGAAATATTTTTATTTAGTAAGTCGCGAATTCAATAAAAAAAATCAGTCTGACTTCCATTCATCTTTATATCTATGAGCAAAAATAAACTATCGGCCGACTAAATCTATGTACTGTGTCTACTGTGCGCGCGCTCTTATTGAAACAACAATTCAATTTCATATCTAAGAAAGATTTCGTTTTTAATAATTCTATTTGTCAATAGATTGGGGTGTGCAAAGCAGAGGAAAGCGTACAATGGACACTGCAAGAAACGAGGGAACTTCTACTAACTGGCTGCATCACTCTTCACCATAATTATAATTAATTACTAACGAGACGACTACCACACGCCAATGTGTGGAACGATGCATCTGTATGCATATAGAAGGGCTATCAATGTGTGCATGTTTTGGTCTGTTGACGTCAAAAATATGTTTGTCTTTTCGAAGTTGGCTAAGTATTTCGAAATTAAAATCAAATTGTTTTTATTTCAAATAGGCCTTTGCAGGCTCTTATGAAATGTCGCATTAATTGACATTTCATGTATGTGTAGTAGTGTTTTGTTTTGTACATTTTGAGTATTATGAAGTCTATAGTAGCCAACTTCGGGCAACCAAGTATGATTAAATGAAAATTGAAGGAATTCATCAATATGTCGTAATTGCTCGCACCTTCTTAAAGGGCGAATATTTTTTCAAACTCATCTTTTGGTGATTTATCTATTTTTATAATTGTTTTTTAATTGTAATAAATTAATTAATTTGTAAATGAGATTTGATTAGATGAATGTTAAAAGGCACTGAAATAGTAGAAAACTTTAATTCGTTTTTATAAAGTGTTACCTACATGATGTAGATAGAATATGTTATTTAAGTTTTATTAAATGGCTTAAAACACTCTGTATAGTTTGTTCTTGTTGCAGTAAAATAATGATTTAAGTCACTATCTTTCTACCCAAATGCCAAGACTACTAGAATAAACTTGTAAATGACTCTTGTATAAAATAAGATTTTCCGTTAAAATGGAACAGTAACTATCGCGTTTCTTGTTAATTAAACCCGAAAACGTAAACTGAGACTTCCACGGTTTTCATATAAAGTAAACTTGTTCAGTTAATTATTATTCTTTTGTATTTAACCGCCGAGTTTAACGAATAAAACGAGCACTGTGAATAATTTTATTTAAATATGAAATGTTTGTGAGATTTTGATATCAGATTAAGCGGATATTTGTATGTTTATTTTGATGTTTTATTTGATCGGATTATGTCAATATTATATTATTAATATTTGTTGCAGTTTTCGACGCTTATGCCTATATTGGCTGATTTTATTTATACTTATGTGCAATGAAACATAAATGAAAATTTTACCAAATATTGAAACTACCTCGCGAACCCGAAAAACTAAGTAAAAATAGGCTATAAAAATATAGGTATATAGGCTATCTAACACTTAAATAATTAGTAGTGCGAGTAGTTTTTGGAATTATCGCATTAAAGTAAATAGGTACAGATTAATACAGTCTGCTAGACAGTTATTAGTTCACTGAGTTAGTAATACATAATGCTACACCCGACTTGCATTATACAATTAAAATACGAACAGTGTCAAGTAGATAAGCCATTAATGTACACAATTAATGTTCTCTGACTGTACATTATAAATCTTGGAATTTACGACATAAAAAGCCTGATTGATTCTGAGTAGTAGAGTAGATTCTGCAAATATAATATCATGAGGAAAAGCAAAAACCTTTTGAGGAAATATTGAAAATGTATGGATAAGGAAAAAAATTACAATTTTATTCTTACGTAAGTATAAGTACGGGTATTCCTTCGCTAATATTTAAATATTTTCCTGTCTGGTAAAACCTGAGAGAGAAAGACGTCACAAACTAATCAATTAACCAATCACGTTCGAGTATTATATGACGGCGTGTGTCAAGCAACGAATCAGAGATCATTTAACCGTAATTCCCTATGACGTTGCCTTGGTTATACTATACTAGCCGTTTTACCGCGCTTTTACCCGCGTCCCATGGTAACTACTGCCCGTACCAGGATAATATAGCCTATGTTACTCGTGGATAATGTAGCTTTCGAATGGTGAAAGAATTAAAAAAAACGGTCCAGTAGTTTTTGAGTTTATCCATTATAACCAAACAAACAAACAAACAAAGTTTACCTCTTTATAATATTAGTATAGACAAACAACCTCGGTAATATCTGAGTTGCACTCTAGAAATATCAAACTCTATCGTATCCCCTAAAATATTAACTTTGATAGGTAGTGACTAGTCATGATATATTGTTTTTACTTTAGGCGCTCCTGCACATTTCAAGCTAAATTGTCGGCCGACGGTTGACTCGATGTTTGGCAAATTCTTTGTTATAGAAAATCTTGATCCCACCAAAAACATTAAATGTAAAAAAAACCAAGCCTCTACGCAATTCTTCCACCATAAAAAGTTTTGAGATCGCATGGAAGCCAAGCCCTGTTCAACTTTATTTGTAATAATAAGTCAATATTTTGTGACTATATCAATAGTTTTGTTCACATTAGAATAATATTGACTTGGCCATCATCCTCCTCCGAGCCTTTTTCCCAAACTATGTTGGGGTCGGCTTCCAGTCTAACCGGATTCAGCTGAGTACCAGTGCTTTACAAGAAGCGACTGCCTATCTGACCTCCTCAACCCAGTTACCCGGGCAACCCGATACCCCTTGGTTAGGCTGGTGTCAGACTTACTGGCTTCTGACTACCCGTAACGACTGCCAAGGATGTTCAATGACAGCCGGGACCTACAGTTTAACGTGCCATCCGAAACACAGTCATTGGTGTCTAAGATATACTTAGAAAGTACACACAAACTTAGAAAAGTTGCATTGGTACTTGCCTGACCTGGAATCGAACCCGCGTCCTCATACTCGAGAGGTTGGTTCTTTGCCCACTAGGCCACCACGACTTGACCATGAGCACAAATTAAAAGTCGCTCCTTGTAATTATGTGTAAATACCGTTGAATTGATAAATTATACCACGCATTGCTCGAGTCTCGGCTGGGGCACTGCAGTGCCCTCAGATTCGGGAGCTCTTAAATTGAGTAACATACTAAAATATCTTTAAAAAATACCTATATATTTAGTAGTAGATGTATGAATCAATGAATGAATGAACAGGATGAATCGATAGCAGAATTATTTATATTTTTTTCTCTTATAAGAGATCGATCGCTTCCTATTGTTATATTAATAATTATTACAATTTCATTGAAGTTGTTTTCAGAAAAGGTATTGTTAGAGAATAGGAAAACGACCGTGCCAAGAAATGTTATGTGTAAAACTTGTATAAAAGGCTATTGTCTTAAAGCTTATGTATCACTTAGTTGCAGACTCCTGCGTAGAACAGACATCAATATGAAGATCATACTAGGTAAGTTATTCATTATATTTTTATAATATTATTTCCTAGTTATTTTGTATGGAGATTCTTGCTTGTTCTTCTTGAGACCCACTCTTTGGAACCGTGCAACTAGCTTGACGTTTCGAAAGAGCTTTTACAGGCCTATTTAAAATTAAAAAATGTGTTGATTTTTGAGTGTAAGTGTATTTTTACCCAACTGTACTAGATATAGGGTTAGTGGTCATGTACGAACCATGTCCAGAAACATAGCTATTATCTCGGATAAAGGATTAGCATGGCGATCCAACGAGGTAATGCTGCCAGCCTCTTGGGCACGCTCGCTCGAAGCGATGGGGACAAATTTTTGATGCTTTTTAGTTTTAGTTCTTATACTAGATAGTTTTTTATTTCAAATGTAAATAATTAAACTATTTTAATGTTTCAGTACTCACACTCCTTCTTATCGGAATCTTCATGGTGGAGTCCCGGGCCTCTGTGAGATGTACTACAGAGTTTTATCCCGTTTGTGGCACCAATGGCAAATCATACTCTAACCGTTGTCTGTGAGTCATATCATTTATTTATAAGGAAACCATACATTTTTCTGCTGTCATTGAACAGCTTTGGCCAGTCTGACCGTGGGGTATCGGGTTACCCGGGTAACTGGGTTAAGGAAGTCAGATAGGCAGTCGCTCCTTGTAAAGCACTGGTACTCAGCTGAATCCGGTTAGGAAGCCGACCCCAACATACTTGGGAAAAGGCTCGGAGGATGCATTGAACATCTTTGGCAGTCGTTACGGATAGTCAAGAAGCCAGTAAATATAACAACCCGTCTTACCAAGGGGTTTTGGGTTGCCCGGGTATCTGGGTTGAAGTCAGATAGGCAGTCGCAGATGTAATACGCATTAACGAAAGTAATTGTTTTGTACCCAGGTTGAGTGCAGCGGGGGTCAAAATGGCGCACGCAGGCGAATGCAAACAGCTTAGAATACTTGACAGTTTGATGTAAATTCTTTACCGTAATAAGTTATTTTAGTTAAAATATAAAACAAATATTGATCAACGTATTTTTTTTTCAATGTTTAAGTCGTCATAAGGTGGTAAATCGACTGATTCGTCCCTCCACGGAACGCGGAGCGATGGAAGAGTTCTGTCATACTTCGGTGTAATCTGCTCAACCGCGCGGTGATGCGGATGACGCCCTCGCGCTAAATAAACTCATGTGTTCAGTGTATTGTAGATCGTCGTGGAGAATGGACGAACGTATTCAATTTCAAGATGTTGCTGTTATATTGTCGTTTTGTTTTTTTTTTTTAAATCATGTACTCAGCATCATTTTATAATGCAATATCTTCTCTAATAAAAAAAATCGAATCATGTAATAAAAATATGTGTCACGCGCCCCGCGCTCCCGCGCGGATTGGTAGAAACTGCGCGCGGGTGCCTTCTTCCGCGTCGGCAGTGTGTACAGTGTGTTGTGCTAGGCGTGATTTCTGTATAAATTGAGAGAATTGCATACATTGGTAAAATTACATTATTTAATTACAAGTTAACTATACAATATGGAAATCAAAGGAATTCTTGCATTCGAAACTAAAGCTTCAAGTTTGTCTCAGTACGAACTAATTCCTACTATTGTTTGTATCACTGAACTAGCAAGTAAACTCAGCAACTTAGTTGCAAGATTGGTTAAGTAAACTATGTGTTTTCTTAATTATTATTATTCACGAAAACTTGCTACAGCTGTCGTCAAATATTTTGTTGTTGTCAACACGATAGAATTTTGTGTAGTAAGAACAAATTTTACATAGACGTGACGTGACGAGCCGGACTCTCAATCTTTGTTGCATTATGTCTTAGTAAATATTTAACGTTTTATTTTAATAAAAAATACGTGTCCAATATTTTTGGCCTATCCAAAATGCGGACTAATTAGAATCACATTTTTTACCCTGTCATCACGCCTATTGCACTCTTTGTGAGCGAACACATATGTTCACAGTGGACTCGTGCCGACACTTACTCATTTTTTCTTTGCATAAAATTTTCATGGAATCTCGCCATTAGTCTTAACACCTAAGGTTTCAAGGAACCGACACAGATTTATGTGACGTCATTACTCTAGCTAGAGCTAAGCTTAAAGTGCATTAGTTGCAGCTAATTAACAGTGCATTAGCATATTGAGGGCTTAATTGCTTAACTAGGTAATCGCATGGGGATATAATAGCTACCTACAATATTATTTTACTCTAGGAAATTACGTACATATGAGGTATATAGACTCCTTGTTTTGTGACAATTTACTTGTTTTTGTTTGACCATCAATATCGTCATAATCATCGGTCTAGACTCCTAACTAAGACGGAGTCGGCTTCCAGTATAACCGCATACAGCTGAGTACTAGTATTTTAACCAATGATGGAACGACTGTTAATCTGAATCTGAATCAGTTAACCCAGCCTGCACAAATGCCCTTTGGTAAGACTGTCGTAAACTAATGACAATATCATATTTATGGTGAAAATGAAAACCAAAGCTCAACATTAGACGCACCTTAAAATTCAAATTACCTCTATTCCTATAACCATACACCTCTTCACCTATTCAAACTTCTTACATTAAACTTACAATACTATCAAGAATACTCGTTCGCAGTATACAACAAACACAATGACAGTACGCTTCCTTTCACGTGTGACGTCACCGTCCGATATCGTGTCCGCGTTGTGTGCACCTGCATTCAACAGATGTGAGTCCAGAACACGTTTATATGCTCCTAATGTAATGTCGTTGGCAGAGTGTAGTGTGAATGTGGTTTTGTACCTTTAGAAATATACCTAGGTTATTTATGTTTGATAAAGAGATGTTGTAAAATAAGCTATAGTTTTTTAGAAGGGTTGTATGTAAGGTGAAGTGGCTGAACTGATTGACATTAGGTGGGACTAGTATATCGTAAAATATACGTAGGTTCTGTTTGTTAGCTGAAAATAAAAGTTCCAACCAAATAACCAAAATATTAGTAAAACAGTGTATACGCTAAAATATTTCATGTAGGTACAGAAACTTGTTCAGTGTAAAAAAGGATTTTCTTTTGTTTAAGTACATCAAACGACGAGGGATGTCAGCGCTATTCATAATTATACACTCGCACTTTTTAATGTAAATCAGTATTCATGTTGGCGTAATTTCGTCACAAAAAACATTGACACTAAGCAAAACGTGACATATCACCAGTATGTTTTATTTTCATATAAAAAAAAATGTTGATTCATAAAAACGTGCTTAACATAACAATCCACCAGATTTTTATTTATTTCACCTACTACCTACTTCCTGCTTCACTAACAAAAGCTATCTGATGATTCCTACCTAAAAAAAGTTTAACTTTGACTGAACAACCGTAATTCTGAAACTTAGCCACGAGCCCCAACCAATACTTATATACTTATCATCAGCTTATCAAAACTTTGCCAAACAAATTACGCGCGTTTACTTAATTTCAAAGAGAATTACTTATGTCTCGGTGCTCCTATCATCTACTTAGGAACTTGTTAGGAAGTTAGTAACATGCGGCGTGTTAATTATATTATACTTAGGAACATAGAGAATAATATGACTAACAGAGATGACATAACGCATAATCTCTTAAGAAAGTTATCATCTCCCGAGCCTTTTCCCAACTATGTTGAGGTCGGATTCCGGCCTAACCAGATGCAGCTGACTACCAATGCTTTACAAAGAGCGACTGTTCATCTGACCTCCACAACCCAATACCCCTTAGTTATACTGGTGTCAGACTTACTGGCTTCTGACTACCCGTAACGACTGCCAAAGATGTGCAATGACAGCCACACAGCAAAATCTCTTAAGTAGCGAGCCAAAATACAGGTGTTTGGGGGACGAGAAACGTTACTAGCTCCGCCCTGATACGTCTTCTAGGAATTTTAAAAATAGAATCTTCTAGGATTTTATTTTGAAAATAATGGAAACACGCCCATTATTTTCGAAATAAAATCACCAGCCAATCAAGACCAAGCTTTGATAAATTGATTTTGATTTGACAAGTAACCTGAACGACTTGTTAGTTCTAGTAACTGATCACGCCTACCATACGTTGCTTGACCTACAAGAAGGCGCCTGACCTACCTTCCCTATGGCATCTCCGCTATCATTCTTTCCTTCGTGCTTAGCTATATAATAGACAGCTCGAGTTAGTTGAGGATTATAAGGGTTGAAATACTGCCGTGTTACGGTGGTTTCAGGGTTAAGGCGCTTGAGACCACAATAGGGCTTGAACTACTTTGATACTAGCCTATAGTATCACAGTTTAAGTCGTATTTACCTATTAGTAGTAGGTATTATCTTTGAATCTTAGAGCACGATGTTTGCCGTGACAAAATATGGTATGACACTTGTTTATGGCGTCATAATTCACTGTATATTTTAATCTTTACTGGATTAGTATTTTTAAGTATGTAAACTTCTTTCTTTGTAATTCGAATTACTTTGTAATCTTATAAAGATCAATTAGCTATTAGCTGGGAAGCTTTAGGTACTATCTTCGGGTGACAAAGGCTATATTTTATCCAGGGACGGGAAAAAGTATTTTTTGCTACACGGGGAACTATCAGCAGTCTTCATAGGTTATCCCTCTAATGCCGACTTCTTTTATATCTGCGACCATAATATAGGAATCCAGTTTCCAAATAAATCAAAAGCTACAAATAACACATTATTAGCATACTACATTTATCAAAGTCGGTAAAATAAGGTACATAATTAATAGTACAACCACTATTATCAACGCTAGTCTATCATTCAGTATGCGTACGGAATATACGGGGCCAAAGTTGGAACGTGACCGACTGGTGTTGCCAAAGTGATATGTGGCCTATGACTGTTAGCAAATTGCCGCTATTAGCAGACGGACTTGGAATTGATTAGGCGGTCGAAACATACGGGTTTAAATTGGAGCGTTGACTTTGAAAAGTGTTGAGATGCCAAAATAATGTTGTTTGACTGTTGTGTTACTGTTTCTATCTAAGTGATAATGGTGAATAGTTCTTATATCATTAAACGCTTTTTAGGGTTTCGTACCCAAAATAAATAGGATACTATTACTAAGATTTTACCATAAGTCTGTTCTTCTTATATTATGAGATTTGGACCACATTTCGATTGCTAATAAAATAATTACTAAGTTGAAACATTGTTTAAATCCAAATGCAATATCAAAATTTTAACGTCCTAACAGCCTCGAGAAGACATGTAAATATATTACTCACAATTGTCGAGAACAAAAACCAAGGGCCGAAACACCTGGTGTCCAATAACAATATAGGTCCCAATAATATTATATCTAATGATCTAAATCCCGACTATTGTCAAAGACACTAAGCGCTATTAATCTCCTGAATAGTTGTTGGCGATTAGCCAAGCACTAGTCATTGTGTGCCTCAGTGTGGAAACATACAGATGCTAATAATGGACGTGAACGCTGGTGGACGGTAATGTCTTTTGATAATGGTAAGATTATGCAGACTTGCAGAGTAAATTACCGTTGGGTGAAGTAGCATCTGTTTTGCTTCTGTATGATGGTCTCACTGGGATTAGGTACTTCTATTACTATTGACGATAATTTTACAACACTAAAAACTTATCAGAAAGTCGTTAATTCTCAATTTGGATGCTTGAATTTTTGGTGCCCCTTTCCTTGTGGTATTTTCTAATGTAAACACTGTAATAGAAAAAAAAACACTTTATTTACAATTATTTCTCAATTGAAAACTTGGTGCAGGATACCGCTAAAAATGTACTCCTCTGTATCTTAAAATGACTTAAACGTCCCACATTATCCACTGCGACGATCCCGCCACAATTCTCCTCCCGTACATTTCCAAAGATCGTTAGAGGTAAGACAAAGTGCTATCACGTGCATTCAGATTGCGTCGATCCATCTACTATTCTAGAACATTCGATTGAACCTATTATCTCACCGCAGCGAGTAATACATGCTCAATTGAGTCGCTGCGTTTAATTGCGCAATCTGAGCCCGTATGTATACTAACACAGGGTGTATAGTAATTGGCCTTATTTGCATATGTGTGGTACTGTATTTAGTTTAATGGTTTGGTAGATGCAGTATTATGTATATAGGATATCTTGGTGTATGTGTGTGTTTTTTTGCTGTAACATATATAGTGGGATTTTTTTGTTGTTAAGGTCTCGTCGCCTTTTATTTCCTGAAGTACCTATACATGCTCTATGCATTAGGTTCATTTTATAATGACCTATTGCATTTTATAGATTTGTATATAACTCTCATTTTTCAGTGTACCATATTTTATTTTGCCTTAAAAGTTAATTTTCAAAATGTCTAAGACTATTTCTCACTTCAACTTCTCCAGTGAGAATTGTACACTAGTCGTTTCTAAACAGTTCCTTGACACGCCTGCATTTCCATACATGTTTACTTGAAAACCCGGTTATTATTCCGATACCGGTGTCACCGGATATAAACCGGATAGCTCTCAAGTGGAACATGAAACCTTCAGCGGTGTTTATCAACAACAATTTTACGATCGATATACGTATGTAATATCGAAATAATACTGAACATGTAGGTGATAAAAGGTGGGTCATTGCTTCTTTGTTTTTATAAAGTGGAAAACAAACGATTTCTTATGTACAAATTTGATTAGATTTTATAGAAGTGGGAAGGCCTCATGAATCGTTCTATAATTAGATTAAGCAGCAGTCCTTCCCTGGTTCAGAAGGCATGTTAAACTGATGGCATGTAGGTAATCTAATATTTATAAATTGACAGATAACTGACAAATAACTTTAAATGGTGAAACCATTTAAAGTTATTTGTCAGTTATCTGTTCTGTCAGTTATCAGTTCGATTTTTGTAAGCCGTAACTGAAGATTTTGTAGATTTCCAACCCAATGCGATCTGAGCAAGTGTGACTATTATTGCTTCTTTTTTAGAAGACTGGCTTAGATGTAGCTGCAAAAAATGTTTTTATTCATTTAGTGACCAGCGTTAGGTACAATTTAATATTGGAATTTTCTTTGTTATAATAAAATTCACACTAGTCAAGCAATTTTTTCTACTTTTTCTTCACACGTCACAACTAATTATTCACAGTCAACATGCAGGTTTATTTCTGTAGCACCTTAGCGTGTGGTCACCTTTATCCTGAAGGTGTTTATTCTAGAACTTTCCTTGTGTAAATAAGTGTACTTTAAATAAACTATCACGACATTTCCGTCCTTCCTATCACCTTGAGTGAAATATGTTCTTAACAAACACGAATGCAGTTCTTTATAATGATACAGTGGAAATAAGTGTATGTATTATAATAGTACTAAATTGAGACCTTGTCCTTTTTATGTTATTGTATTAAATGTATTTTGAAGAGCTTATGGCTAAGTTATCAGTTGTACGGATCAATCGTAAAGAAGGTTAGGCAACGGTTGGCTCGGTCGTGTCGTGGATGGGTTACCGTATTTGTAATGATGGGTTACTCCGTGATCCGAAAGGCACGTTAAAATTATGTAAGAAAACCATACTACGCTGATATAAATATATAATATTATCATAGTTAATGAAGTAGGTACCTTATTTTATACTCAGTTACCGAATTGGGTAAATTTTATTCTGCAATAAATATACCTTAACTTTCTACCATTTAAGTTTAAAAGAACTCTTATTTATACTCCAAAAAAGTAAGAAAATAAGTTACTGTTAAAACTTGGACCGCTATTTTAAACGTTTTTCATGATAAGGACTATATCACCAAGGCACTGAATATAAATTGTACTTCTAACTTTCTTTTAAAATATTTCAAAAAGATTTAGGTACGTAGAAAATTACTATAAGAACCAAACTTTTTTTAGTATTTTAATTTATACACCTGATGTGCCTACCTCTACAGTATTGTTCTAGGTCAGGCAAATGTAATTTTTCTAAGATGTGTAATATCCAAATAATTTTGGACATCAATGACAAAGAAAAAGTTGATGGAATTTTTAATGTGGAAACCAAGACTTTTAAGTTTTTAAATGAAGATTAATCTTTTGTATACCGCTAATTAAAGAACAATAGAAAATCAATTGTGTCTCGCGTAGATCTACGCACTGGCATACATAGGGTTAACGCACATTCTTTCTTTGTATGAGATGAGATCTGTGCCCTGTAATGAGAAAATAAGAACTCTGATGCAAAATACAAAATTCTATCTAGTCGTTATTGATTATATTTTTCAGTCAAATATCTTTGGCTTAAATGAAGTAAAATATCTGGCAGTAAAATATCAAGTACATAATCACTAAAATTTCCACAAGCCACTACACACAGCCCACAAATCTTACACAAACACATACGAACCTACATTTGTATACATATACATATGTATATCGATATGTCACCTTAAATGTAATACACCATCAAACAGCGAGTCAAACCATTAATATTACCATATACAGCCGTATATTTAAGTAAACGAAATGCTAATACTTAGATTTATTTTGGGGGAAACACGCGATTTTTACACAGTACAATTACTTACAGAAGGACTATTTGGAACAATATTAAAGTAAGGTTGCCATTATAATGGGCATAAAAAGTTATATGAGTTTTGAAAACAGTAAACTACATAAAGGTGTCTTTTAGTACCTAAACATTTCAAAAATATATGTCAGAGAATAAAAGCTCACTTAACCTTCTATATACATATATTTAATACGTGATAATACGTCACTTTCATATGCGCTAGTTATGTAATGAACACGTCATAAAATAAATGGGGACTCCTCGACATGAAATTGTAAGCCTTGAAATAATCAGTTTTTTTAGGGTTCCGTAGCCAAAATGGCAAAAACGGAACCCTTATAGTTTCGTCATGTCCGTCTGTCCGTCTGTCCGTCTGTCCGTCTGTCCGTCTGTCACAGCCGATTTACTCGGAAACTATAAGTACTACAGTGATGAAATTTGATGGGAATATGTGTTGTATGAACCGCTACAAAAATATGACACTAAATAGTAAAAAAAAGAATTGGGGGTGGGGCCCCCCATACATGTAACTGAGGGATGAAATTTTTTTTTTCGATGTACATACCCGTGTGGGGTATCAATGGAAAGGTCTTTTAAAATGATATAAAGTTTTCTAAAAAACATTTTTCTTAAAGTGAACGGTTTTTGAGATATCAGCTCTCAAAGTCGTAAAAAGTATGTCCCCCCCCCTCTATTTTTATAACTACGGGGTATAAAATTCTAAAAAAAATAGAGGTGATGCATGCTAATTAACTCTTTCAACGATTTTTGGTTTGATCAAAGTATCTCTTATAGTTTTTGAGATAGGTTGATTTAACTGTAATTTACGGAACCCTTCGTGCACGAGTCCGACTCGCACTTGGCCGGTTTTGTTTTTAATTAACACATCATAGATAACCAAAAAATTAGCAAGAAAATACAGTAACGCAAACATTTTCCTTATTATGATACACCTCTATTAAATCCGTCATAATGTATATCTATGACTTGCCCGTGAGTTCAGTATAGTATGTTTTATTTGCATATAGTGCGGGCGATGTTATAGGCAGACGATATTCGTTAAAATAGGTAATTCGGTTATTGTTTTATTGATCTAGTACAAGGTTTTATGGTCCTTTCCTTTATTGGCACAAATACAAGTAGCAAAGATTTGTTGAACTGGTTATATAAATAGCATATATGCGACTTTTCTTGTCTCTAAGAAACATTAAATGTATCGCTAATACGATCCCCCATTGCAAATGTGATTAATGCTCATTTGTATGGTATGTGCTCTGCAATAGGACAGTATAAAAAGCGAATTATGATGACCCAGATTTCTAACAAGTTTCACAGTCTCAGATTTGACATTATCTCACAATACTCTTTCATCCAGTATATAAAATCTAAAATCACACATAAATCGTCTAACAGATCATAAATAAAAGATAATAAAACTGACTCATTCAGTCATTCTCCACACGTCCTGAAAATGTTAGAAAATAACCGGCTTCAGCTGCACTTTAGATGCAGAACGTTATACGGAAGGAAACTACATGACTGCATTTTTATATCTAGCTTTATCTTAACTGCAATTCTATAGCTACACTAGTAACTCACCCAGGCTGCACCTGTAGCATATACAGTCATGGTCAACTAATTAAAGACACCCCCCGATTCATCATCCTCCGAGCCTTTTCCCAATCATGTTGGGGTCGGCTTCCAGTCTAACCGGATTCAGCTGAGTACCAGTGCTTTACAAGAAGCGACTGCCTATCTGACCTCCTCAACCCAGTTGCCCGGGCAACCCGATACCCCTTAGTTAGACTGGTGTCAGACTTACTGGCTTCTGACTACCCGTAACGACTGCCAAGGATGTTCTATGACAGCCGGGACCTACAGTTTAACGTGCCATCCGAAACACAGGCAATGGTGTCTAAGATATACTTAGAAAGTACATACAAGCTTAGAAAAGTTGCATTGGTACTTGCCTGACCTGGGATCGAACCCGCGCCCTCATACTTGAGAGGTTGGTCTTTTACCCACTAGGCCACCACGACTTTTTTTAAGACACCCCCCGATTCGAAGTGAAATAAATAGTTATGGTACTGACATGAGCTAAAGCACGGTATAAAATGTAATGTTATTATTATTAAAACAAACCTTACATTATGGTCTTTAAATTGAGGACAAAAAATATTTACTCTCTTTAATACTTTAGACATAACGCTCTATGGGAACTGAACACTAACTTTTGTAGCGGATACTTGGCTGGTCAGCTAATTAAAGACAGTAAAAGCTAAGTTAAGGAAAAAAAAACGACAGATAAAAATAGTCGCCATAGTTTTTTTTAAAGTGAGTAAAATATTTATGAGAACTCAAATTAGGTAATAATTTAGGTTTCCTTCATTGAAATTTTTCATTTTAGTCCAATCAATAAGACTAAAACAAATATTTTGGTAAGTAAAATGTTTCAGGCTTTTTTTAATAAAGTTTTGTCATGCGGATTCATTAATACCACTTGAACTGTAATATGGACATGGTAATAAATTTATTATTAAAGATGCCTTGTTAATGGTACTAAAAAAATAAAGATTTGAGAACAACTGAAACCCGACGCCAAGGAAAACTTGTCCGCAAACAGACTTTACAGTGGTGTTATAATAAAATAGTGAATCATTTACATGATTCGGTACTGGTTTTTTTGGAAGCCTTCTGATGCTAAAAGGACAACAGACGTGTCTGCAGAACTTTTAGACTACAACCGGGTCGGGAAAAGCTGTAGGGCATGGGTATCTGAAGATGTTACTTTTGGGAAAGCACCGCGTGTCCATAATGAAGTTGGTAGTTTTCTATCAAAGGTGAAAGTTGCTCTGAACAAGTATTAAAAAAATATTTTTTTATCTGATAAAACAAAGAAATTTGATAAATTCTAAAAAAAAAATGATTTTAGTCACCTCCAAAACATGTGATGGAACCAAAGTACACTAAGAAAGTTCTCAAACGTAGGAGGCGAAAATGTTATAGTGTTTGGCTGCTCGCCACTGTTTAGTGTAAGACCTTTCAGAGACGTATTATTAAAAATAGGCGAATTCAAGTACTATAATAGTTCAGAAATAAGCATATTGTTATAATCTAAGCATAATTTACCGGTCATTAGGACTTTCCAAATTAGAAAAGTTCTGAAAAACACTGCAAGAGTAGTAAAAATGATTCTTTGATCGGGCAACTTATGACGGTTTTGGTTTGGCCTATTGCAAATCCAATGAAACTAAAACTGGTAATAGGCAAAAAATACCATGGCAATAAGTCGTACATGGAACATCGATCAATTTTACACAGAATTTAATTAAGCATGGAAGAAAATTCCCTTAGCGACTTCTACAAAACTGACCGCTTGCTCATTCAAGGATGTCGTACTGTTATTGAGGTAAAAGGAAATAAACCAAATATTAATACTTATTGGAATGTTTAAATATAGAGTAGGGAATGTTGTTGTAGAAAGATAACTCCAATAATATTAATAATTTGTATTTCTTCCTCTGAACAAATGGAGTGTCTTTAATTAGATGGCCAGGCTTCGTTATGGATCATACCGCCCGGGATTCGGATAAAGCGAAAAAAAACTAGGCGCGGGGGATTATTAAATATAGTCATTAGTTTTAACATTTCACAATGCCTTCTTAAATATTTTAAGATAGAAAAGAAAGTTCCCACGGCAATGTAAAAAAAGAAATACAGATGAAATGCCCCGGTAAGTTCAGTGTCTTTAATTACGTGTCCATGACTGTATATAATATAGAATATCTTAATCTTACTCCTGAATCACTCTATTTATTGGTCAAAGCCACAAAAAAGTATATGCAATAGTAATTAAATTGATTGCGAAAAGAGAAAGATAGTTGCATTTAACGGATCAATGGTGAAACTGTATTTAGCACTGTCTGTCTATGGAAGGGAGAACGTCTATATATCTATAGCTTTCCATGATATAGAAGACGCGGGAAATTGTGGGGATCTTTGACAATCGTTACCTATATATGGGGAGTCGGAAGCGAAAAACCCTGACTTCTTACCAAAGCGTTTTGTATACTCACTTATGTGTAGGTAACAATTCTTGCAAAAACATAAAATCATTTTCAATGTATGTAGATTAAATGACCCACGCAAGCATGATGATAAACGCTGACACGCTTGCTGTATGAAAAATAACTGCCCCGCAGTGGGATCATAAAACAGGCTTATTTGCAGCAACAATAAAGTTGATCGATTACTGATCGAAAAGCAGGGAATTTTGCGACAAAATAAACCAATATCATGATGAATTTAATAACTAGCTTCACAAAATCCTTTTAAAAATATCACCCTAGTTAAAATTATAATACCTTTCATAAAAAAGAAAAATTGCGAAAAACTGTCACCAAACAAAGATTTTTCAAAAACCCCAAAATATGAAAATGTTTCAGTGTTATTAGCGTACTCTCTTGATTAAAAACCGGAGAATTATCCCTTTTGAAATGGCATCCAAAATTGAAACAAAGAGGTAGTCCTCGGAGGAAGGAAAAGTAGCGGAGATGCAATAAGGAAGGTTGGTCAGGCGCCTTCCTGTAGGTCAAGCGTCGTACGCTAGGTGTGATCAGTTACTAGAACTAACGAGACGTCTGCATTCCTTTTCAATTCAAAACCCATCTTGCAAAGATTGGTCTCGATTGATTAGTGATTTTATTTCCAAAATGATTTCAGGTTCCATAGAAAGCATGTAACTTAAAGGCCAAGCAAGTAACGTTTTCGTACCCCGAAGACCCGCATTTTAGCTCGCCACTAGGAGATTTTGCGTTATGACATCTCTGCTGGTCATTTTGTTCTCCATGGTTTAACCCACACATTTTCATTTCGGTTTAGATGTGGCTAACGTCCATTTGACTGCCTCAAACGAGGCGTCTCACACAAGGCGAAATGCACACTAAATTACCATACCAACTGCAGTAATACCGATCCCAATTAGTCTTAGTTATAGTGTGTGCTTGCATTATTTAGTAGTCATTAGTTTTAGAGGCAGATAAGTCATATTGCTAGTCGTGCTTGAGATAATGAAAGCTATATTTGTTTAGTGTTATGGCTACCGTAAACAAGTCATAACTATGGATCACTTTTAGTATAAGGCCAAAACTGATATCGTTATATCGATGTCAAATAAAGTCAGTAATTAAATATTTTGATAAGAAATTATATTTATAAGCTGACTTTTGCATAAATCTTGTAGTTTAATAAGTTTTACTCACCAATTTTATACTTCGCTGCTATGTAGTAGAGCAATACTTACAACAGGTTTTATTCTTAGTCAACCCAACGACCAGCTCTAACTGAGAAGAAACAACCCCTAGCAATAAACAGGCCTTAGATTTTACAACATCACTACCACAAAAGCCTGTACCAAAATGTGCACAGCCCCTAATTTCGTCAGCTGACTGCTATCCCAATTAGCGTAATGCACACATTACTCGGCCATTATGGCGCAAACCTCGTGAGACAAGGTCCTTTGTTGTGATACATAACATGACTAGATGCAACCAGTGTTTAGTAACCCGCAGGGTTTTCTTTAAGGATATAGAAGGATATGATATCCAATTTTAAAGCTAAATAATTATTTTCTTACCACAATTTGTATCTGTTTTTGGTTGTTGTAAAAAACTTAGTAGGTACTGATATCTTTAAAAAAATCAATTCCTATTTAGTTCATGTGTGAGCTCCAGACAGAAATAGTGATTAAGCTCTTAACATCTTTCATATTGTGTTCGTAAACATCAAAAGTTTTGTTCAGCTGTCTATCTGTTCCTTACAGTAGTCTCCGGAATAGCTGAAAAAATGTTCTACCTAAAATTATAACATTTGTTTTTGAAAACAACATTCAAATTCTATAAGAAACTAAAGCTGGTTAAACCTCAAAAACGCTTTCAATGCCGCAGTCTAAAAATAATGTTTTTTTTCCAAACGTCTGTTGTCCGTCGTCATTGTTTTATATTTCGAAAAGCTAAAAGAAGAATAGCTCGTTAGTCGCCTGTCACTGGTATCCGTTGCTTTGGTCCCCAATGCGGGGGTTTTGGATAATTTGTCGATAGATAGGAAGTCGTTATATCATTCGAGGTGGAGGGGATGTTTTATACTTCTTGTTACTATAAATAATATTGTAGACAACTGATTTTATATCATAGTGTATTATTTTGTATGTTGTATAGGTATAATATAAGTGCTTTGACAAACGTTATGTGCTTTCATAGTTTTAATGGATGTTAATTTATTTTATAACGGTAATCCTTGAATTTTGGACTTTTCTCACTTCCATTGCTGAAGCTCACCTATTGATTGCCAAAAGGACCAGTTGACACCTACCCGCGTATAGCACCTACCCCTTTATTTTAGAACTGGCATTGATCTTCTTGCATACATTCTTCTTCATTCTTCTTTAGATAAGTTACATAATAATTCATAAGACCAACCACTAATTCTTCGTCAATTTAACAGCAACAAGTTTCCTCAGATTTGTTCCTAACAATTAATAATTATAATTATGTCCAACGAGAATTGAATAAACCCAGTAACTAATTTACAAGGTTTTGACAAATCCGAATACCCGTCGGATTTGCTAAGTAAGTAAGACCAAAATGGCCGAAATTTCTCAGCTGTAACAAAATTAATTTACCTTTCCTTTAATTGTAGTTTCATTTGGATAATTATTTTAAAGTAATAGGTTTAATTTTGTCTGTTTAATTACGTTCTTTGTGTTTTAGTGAGGTAATTACTTGAATTCAAGTAAATTCTGATGCCTGTTCACTGTAAAAGGCATTTAGACTTTTATATTTGAAGGTTTTTAATATTCTAACATAGAGGCTATAAAAAGTTGAAAAGAAATAGGTAATACACAAATTGTACCACGGATATTCTTCTTCTTAATTATTCCTTTCATTATTGAAAGCCATACCATTCTTTTGCAGTATACCTATGTCTATTTTATGTCTTCTGACCAGACCACTTAAACATCTAAACACATTTTAATATCATGAAAACGAGTAGACGGATTACTAGCTTGAATAGCAAGCGATAATCACCACTAATTACACTGTAGACCTTTTTAAACAGACTGCACTCTGTTCACTAGTAGACTTCAGTTAGTTTTAGTTTAGTGAAAAGAGTGCAGTATACTATACTACTAGTACTCCTATAAGCTACAAAGTATTTTACTTTAAAATAACTAAGTTAATACTAATCTCACCTGTTCATGCTTATGGTCCTTCTTCATGGAGCCGCCATGGCCGCCCCCGGTGCTCTGTACGGTGTTCATGTCTACCACATAACACTGCTACTCACTACAATCCAACTAATTTCAAAATGGACAGTTTTCTCTACTTTAGGCACTGTTTTAAGTCATTTCGTTTACAGCACGATTGTGATTTTTTTGGTTTTAAAAGTGGTTTTTTGAAACTTTTTTAATTTTGGAAATTTTTGGGAGTTATGACTTTAAGGTATTTTAAGGGTATGACTGTAGAATTGCTGAAATTTTAATGTTATAATTATTGCCATTTTAATAAAATCGTGAATTCAATCAAAGCTTTTAGTCGGTTTGATACCGGCCAAGTACCTGATCAAATCCCTTAGGGAATTGATCAAATCCCCGTTTTTATCACATCCCTGCGACATGTATACCATTCATTTCTATAATTATCAAGCCTCCGATCGAACAGTCGACCAACTGAAAAGTCTGCAGTCTGCAGTTACTCTCAAACAACAAATAAAAAATAATGTGTTTCCTTTTAAATTTTATTAGCTACGGAAAATATCTGGTAATGAAAGAAAAATGCTAATCAGTTTGACCCACATTACGGAAGCTACTTGCAAAATTTTATTTGCTTAAAATATTTAACGATATGTTAATTTAATATTGCGGTCATATAAATTCTTTGCATTGTATGTTAAACACCAAAAATTTACATGAATTATTGTGCTTACAAAATATTAAATTTAGCGTTAAACAAAATTTAACAAAACAATATTGGTTTAACTTTGTAAATATATTGAAATGCATAATAATAACATCGTAATTAAATTATTTAATTGGTACTTGGTCGGTACTGTACAATGTAATTTTACATGAAAAAGTGCTTATTGAATAAGCCTAATTTAAATAAATGAATTTGATTTCGACTTTGAACTTAGAAGTCATTGACAAAAGGTTTAAAATCACAAACTTTTCCTACGTTGAAATATCTTTTCCTAAGCTAAATTCTGCCACTTTCAGGCCTGACAAAAATAATCTAATCAGTATGCAAACTAAAAGAAAACCTATACTCTTTTGGACTGACCCAATTTTCTGTCTCAATAGAAATATAAACGGAGGGGGCGATAGGGGGTGGACACCCCACCCCGCCCCGTTCGGAGCGTTATCCGTAAGATTTGCATAAACCAATTTGCGGGTAGTCACGCGAGCTCCTAATGCTGAACGGTGGGCATACAATATGGCGGCTGTGGTCACACTGTGGGGACACTGTTGCGCCACTCGTGGGACACTTGTTTGGGTATTGAAGGGTCTATTTTTTAAGTAAGGGTTATGGTTATTGGCTTCTTATGAGTTGGTCTTTGGGTATTGCTTTTCTTGAGGATTTTGAAATGGCTGGTAAACACTACAATATTAGACATTGCAGTCGCTCCATGTAAAACACAGATACTCAGCTGCATAGCTAACTCCAACATAATTGGGAAAAGGCTAGGCAGATGATGACATAGACATATTGGATTAAATCCCGGTAATAAATATTTTTAACAACTCCCTTTTATTATTATCACTAATCATCCTTTGAAAGTTTAAGTACAAAAGTTTTCCACAATCGAATCGGCATTCCATTCAAGTGACTACATTTCTGTCGGCGCGCCATTAGAATAAAGTCGAGTGAAATCGACAGCACTAGCTCATAAAGTCGTGTAGTGAATGGGGCGGTTACAGTGTGCATATACAACTAGACTATGTCTACATTTTTTATATATTTAAAATATAATATTATGTGAAATAAATGAATAAAATGCCTTTAAAATTAGAATTTTCGTGAGCTAAAAATATTGCTACAGGCTCCTACTGAACGGTTTCAAATGAGATGTTACAGTGCCTGGCAGGTATAATATAATAATTAGATACTTATTATATGTATATGTATGTCGGAGAATGAATAATTATTTATTTTTCGAGTAGCAACACTAGACTGAATGTTGTGAGCTTCATATTGATGTTTGACAGTGACAGTTGTCTGTGTCATTTCAATCTGTCAGTAGTGTGAATGTCGATGGAGCTCGCTCTCTTGCTCCTGAGACGTCGCCGGCGCCGGGTGTGCGCACTGACCGAGAAATATTAAGATGGCGGACGAACATCATCAACACGTGGATTCAAATCCGTTTGAATCTGCGACATGTATTATTTCGAAATGTTCTCTATATTCTTCTTCCTTTAAAAAACGTTTCTATATTCAATAGAAAACACTCCACCTGTCGGCGCGCCATTAGAATAAAGTCGAGTGAAATCGACAGCAGTCGCTCATAAAGTCGTGTAGTGAATGGGACGCTTGCAGTGTGAATACACAACTAGAGTACTGTTTGTATGGTACAGAAGTTACTTAAAGTAATAAAGGACATAGTTATGAATGTAGTACATAGAAATATTGGATTCGATCTGTGTAATATTTTTCTAGAATATTTTTAAATGTTAAGTAAACTAAAACGAAGAGAAACAAAAAAATCGCAGGAAAATCGGTTCAGCCATGCGAGAGATAATCGTGCCCAAACATAAATACATAATATGTATGTACATCCAGGTAAAACTGAGAACCTCCTTGTTTTGAAGTCGGTTCAAAAGGGTTCAATAGTTTTCGTAGGTACAGAATATAGATAAGTGGTATAAGAATAGAATCAGTGATTTTCAAGGTTGCCGGTTTGTGCGGAAGTTATCATGACCTTGAATGAAAAGGGCACGGGTTCTTTTAAGTCAATAAGTCCGACACTCCCTGTTTCCCTTTAGTGAAAGGTTTGTTGTATTTTCTTCTTGATAAAATATTGTCATAAATAGTAATTTTTTTACCCACTTCAAAAAAAGGAGATTCTCGGTTTGACCTGTATGTATGTAGGTATTTGTTGGAGGCTAAGGAGCAAGTTTTAGGTATATTATTGTAGTCAGTTTTGTTTCTTGGTAAGAAGTTTTTTGACCTAACCCGGTCGTGTAGTACGGTAAACTCAGTAGACAGCTTTATGTGACATTTTCTACTTCGCGTTGTCGCTACGGCGTAGTACCGCTACGTTAGCTACGCCGTAGCCGATTAGCGAACCGCTACGCGTGAAATGTTTTTCCCTGACCGTGACAAAGAAACCTCGTTTTTATATTATGTCCAAAATAGCTGGAACTACTTTTACTTTTTTTGGTATTTTTATAGCCTTACATCTCAAGCGTTTGCCTATTTAATCCATTTGCTTAAGAATAAAAGCCCGCACAAAATAAATAGACCTAATGGTTTTTTTACAATATATAAAATTATTATCATCTCAAGCGTTTCTAATATGTTTTTAAGTTTGAAACTACTCCTCGTACTTAATAAAAAGTAGGCTGCCTCTCTCATAAACGACCGATTCAACATTTTAAGATTTTTTCGAGTTACTCTGTAGTTCCAGTTTCCACATTCAAACGAATAAACTAATATTACTATACCTAGATACAGATCCAACCATACTATTTATCTCTAAAACCGCATACCACTTCTAACAAATTGAGCAACATATTGGCACTTCATCACATTATCTATAGAGCCTCTTAAGGAAGACCCTAGAGCCTGGCTATTAAGAGGCTCTGTAGATAAATAGGCTTCAGCGAGTAACAGGTCTCTGGAGAACATTATGTTACAAGATGAGAGGGTTAACAGAATTATAGGACCTATTACATGGGAGCTGATTTAGATTTGAGTTTGATATCGAACGAGCAGCATTATACATTTAAATAAAATATTTTATCTATACTAATATTATTAAGAGGAACACTTTGTTTGTTTGTTTGGTTGTAATAAATAGGCTCAAAAACTACTGGACAGTTTTTAAAAATTCTTTCACCATTCGAAAGCTACATTATCCACGAGTAACATAGGCTATATTTTATCCCAGTACGGGCAGTAGTTACCACGGGACGCGGGTGAAACCGCGGGAAAACGGCTAGTTTTCAATATAGTCCTGATTAAAATCAAATTCAAAAAATATTTTAAATTGGTAATTTTTTTTAATAATGAGAAATTAGGCTATTTTTGACTTTGATTTTAGTGCAACCTGACTTGAATTATATTGAATGAGATAATTATAAAATCAGTTTTACGTCTCAAAAGTAGTAATTTTGTATAAAAAAGGCTACAACATATAGGTTTTTTTATGTAAATTAAAAACAAAGCCGATTCGATATTCACATAAGATAACCTTGAATAACTTTTCCTAAAATTAAGCTAACTGGTTGTCATAGCAACCAATACGAACGCCAAATATTTTAAAACAAAGTCAGCTGTAAAGATTATCATATCTACAGTTTGAAGCTAAGTTCCAAAACTGTAATATCTGAAATACTTCATGAATAACAACGAGAAA
This sequence comes from Helicoverpa armigera, assembly GCF_030705265.1. Classification (NCBI taxonomy): domain Eukaryota; kingdom Metazoa; phylum Arthropoda; class Insecta; order Lepidoptera; family Noctuidae; genus Helicoverpa; species Helicoverpa armigera. The sequence goes on from NC_087144.1 coordinate 693,139, forward strand.
CAAAGTGCTCACCCGACGACCCTAAACTTTGGCAAATCTGACGTTCTTACGAAACTATGACATAACTTCATTTTGGAAAATTACCGAAAGGTCTGAGAAGAAGATGTATGTAAAGCGATTTCCTTGCAAACACAAAAATTGGATGGATTTGTAAACCAATTTTTGGGTAACAGGTTTTTTCTTTACTGTTTCATTATATGAACCAAAGTATTTCATGCAAAATAATAAGAGATAGTAATTAATTTTAATAAATAATGAAAAACCTTTTTTTACAAGACCAAAGATCATTCAAGCTACATACGTGAAAAAAGTCTTTAAAGTAATTTTGAATTACAGTAGATCTTCCAATACAAAAAGATTAAAAACAAATGAATGCTGGCCAAACAGTTATTTGAATATGGAAGTGCGAGAAAATTACGTAGACAGTCACTCACAAACTCTTCAAGTTTTTAATTCCTGCATACCACATTAAGCTACAGTGCCAACATACTTTAGAGTAACAATCATGAAAGAAAAATGCCAAGGTTAATTACCCCAACCAATATGGTCAAATACAATTCGGGTACAAATCGAAACAAGAACAATTGTAGTTCATATTTGTTTAAACTTCAGTTAAACTCGAAATTGAAGTATGATTTATGTAAGACCACGCAATACTTCTATCGAGGACAAATTTCTGAAACACTAGTCCAATGTTAAACTTATATTCCTTTTGAAAAAGTCCACTCAAATACATTAAATACAGTTTTACATAGACTACAATTATTTCGTGTTCTACCATTTAATTTTAATCTCAATCGGTTCACTAGCTTTGTTATGAAAGCGTTAAAAAACAAGCCCATATTCGCATACCTCTGTAATAATTCAGTTTCAAAACTGGTCCTATTATCCTCCACTCAAAGGACCAGACAAAAATCAATCCTCTGTAACTTTGACTTTGTGACAAACTCCAGAAAACTGAAAACTTTTCAAATCCGTATTTAAAAAGGTAGACTTTAAACGGAGCCTATCGGATTTAAAGCTAGGATAAAGCTAAGTACTTTTGTGAGCAGATCAGAGCAGATTTAGTCAAAATGGAATAGGAACAAAATGTAAAGTTTCAGGCGAAAAGCGTCTGTCTTAACGTGTAAATAGGTATGCAAGTTATAGGCGATTTCAGACAATTTTCGACAAAGTCAAAGGTTTTTATTTCATATAGACCAGGTGGTTTAGAAACGTCAATAGGTAAGTACATTGTTACAAGGAGAGCGTCTTATGGATGTATATTTTTTTAATGTTTGCATTATTTTGTAAGTTGACTCTGAGAAAGTATATTAAATACAAATAATCCTACGCATATTATAAATGTGAAAGCTTAATAAATTGATCTATCTTGCAGCATCCAAGACTCGGTCATCCATTCATGACTAATACAAACTGTTTAAAAGTTTTTGATATAACATTGAAAAGTTCACAAATCTACAAAGGTCCTGGATTTTCGCCAAATATTTACAATGCGTCTGCAAAATTACCATCAAAAAAAATATTTCCAAGTTACTAAGACATTTTGATTTTATATCTAAAGATACCATTTAAATCCCTAATCAACCTTTCTAAGAATATCCTATATAAATAACTTTTTATTTAAATACCGCTGATCAATCATAGCTTAAGCCGTTTCTACGTGAAACTTTAATACCGCGAGCTAAACAATGGTCGACCGGAGTCGGTAATATTGCGGCATTATCCAGGTATGATGACGTAATGACACTTTATTGCTCACGCTATTTATTGCGCGAGCTATGTATTTATTGCTCGGCCTATTTATTGCTTGAGGCAATTTTTTCTTGAATGCAAGAATTGTGAGATGAAGGAAAGGATTAGGTAGTGGTTTGGCTTAAATAATAGATTTTAGATTTGTACTCAGCAACATTTTTTTATGTTTGCAGTTTTACCGCGGTTTCACTCGCGTCCCGTTGAAACTGCTGCCAGTACTCACATAAAATATAGCCCTTGTACTCGAGGATAATGTATCTTGTCAATAGTGATAGAGTTTTTCAAATCAGTTCAGTAGTTTTCGAGACTTATGTTACAAACAAATATTTCCTCTTTATTATATTAGTGTAGGTATGTAGATATTTTCGTCATCTAGTTAGCGGGGTAACCATAGCTGGGTATGATTTTGGATTAAATTAGGAAGTTAGTCAAAGCATGATGGACGTGGAATAATTAATCACAAAATAAATGATAAATATTTGATTTGCGTTTTACTTTTCAGTGGTTTTCATTAATCAAGTAATTAAGTTTTAATTGCCAATTTAAATCATTTAGCCACTACAAAGAGAATTCATAATGTGTTCATCGTAATGCACAAAAAGTTTTACAATTTATTTAACTTGTATTTATTTGTTGATTGTTGTTTTATATACTTACATAATTACATAAAAATCTTGTGTAACTACCAGATTTTATGAAATTAAATTCCAATGGGTCGACCCAAAATATTGTGGATTATATTAAATATTTTATGGATACCTTATTATACCATACGGCCAGACGTGGATGACAAAATCGAGAAATGTTGACGATTTAACGATCTGGTCAAATTAACATGAATATTTCATGAAACGCAACCATTTCATGAAATGCTCAAGCTTTTCATGAAGTGGTCAATTCTACGATATGGCTACGACATATACATTCCTCCTATAATTTTACTGAAAACGTAATTTTGCTGCATAGAATTATGAAAATTGTGGAAAAACAATGATAAAAATTAGAGAGTCACATCTAAATTTTGTACTAATAAGGCAGTCGCTCCTTGTAATACACTGGTACTCAGCTGAATCCGGTTAAATTGGCAGCCGACCCCAACATGATTGGGAAAAGACTCGGAAGATGATGATGATATATAGATTTTTTACGCTTCTTTATTTGTACAAGAAGGCACGGAGTGTGCTTCGAAGACAAATACATAGAAGGTATCGGTCACTATCATCCACGCAGAAACATGAAAGTGTAAGGAATTCAAGTAGAACTCAAGATATAAATAATTTTACATACATAAATATTAAAGCCTTCTAGCCTCAATAACCACTTATAATAAGACGTCACAGGTGATGGATAACCTTTCATACAGCGATACAGCCTTCAACTTACTAAGTGCATGTCGTGATTTGCTTGATGCATTTATATGCATTTTTAATCAGAAGCTTTCATGTGGTGCGGGTTTTAAAATCGAGCTTGTTTATAACTATGTTGGAGTTGGTTTTCAGTCTAACCGAATGTAGCTGACTACTAGTTTTTCAAATCGACTCACAAAGAAAAAGAGTGTTTTGTATGGAGTGGCTGTCTATCTGGCATCTTCTACCTACTCAGCTTGATGGACAACCCGATGCCCTTTGGTAAGTTGACAGACTTTCTGGCATCTGATTACCATAACGTCTGCCAAAGACGTTAAAATTACAGCCACTTGCATTACTGACCTTTACTCGATCTTTAAGAATTTATAATCTAACATCTTTCTGAAAACTAGCTGTGATTAATGAGCGTCCAGTTTTGATGAAAGACAAATTACCATAAAACATTTAACTAATACATTTTTAAGTACCCAAAATCTTGCCAATATTAGGTATTTCATTTTAATAAAAAAAAGGTATTCAGAAATAAACGATCAAAAATACCTCTTACATCTTATTTACGTGAGCAAATAAAAGGAATCTTTAAAAATCCAATATGGCGGGGCAAATATGATGAAACAGGAGTACTTTATATTCAGGCGAGTGATCTCCTGAGGGGCGCCATGAGATATTATTTCCCTGAAGCACGTCGCCGGTAAAGGGTTGAGATACGGAGCAACAGCTTTGGGGTTACGCAGAGTTGTTAAAGGATAGAAGTGGCTTGGAGATTTATTAAGTGGTAGCTTCTGTCAGTGGTTTCACCTGGATACAAAGTAGCCTATATGGCCTCCCTCAATAAATGTTAAATCTATGAACTGAAATTCCTGATATGTGTGCGTTCAAGCAAACAAAATGTTAATTAAACGAGATAATATTTTCTAAAAGGGTTTAAAATACATAAGAATCGTTAATTGATGTACTGACTATTTACCAACTTATAATTGAGCAATATTCATATCGTTACTGTTGATTGTTCTTAAAAGTGAATTATGGATATCGTTCAGGATATACAGTCACTTGATTTCCAGACTTTCTGGCAGTATGAAAATATTCAAGAATAATGTTGCCACCTCTATCACTTTTATAGCTCTGTGGTTAACAGATATGAGAACCTTTTTGTCACCTTTTAGATCCATCCGGGATCCTGTCGGCTTGTGGGATGAATATTATTACGTCTCAATTGTAACACGTATTAAATATTCTGTTGTATACATGTATGATAAAACATTTTATTTATATTCGGTTTTTGGCTCATGTAATATTTATCAAACCCTAAAAATCCTTATTTATACATACGAAAGTGTGTACGTCGGCTTGTTACGCCATCCTGAACCTATTGAGATCAAATGTGGAGCGGAGCCGGAAATAGCTTTTTATCCAGGTGCAATACTCTCATCGATTCGATCTCAGTGGCGTGCACTTGGAGAGGCCTATGTCCAGCTGTGGACTGCGATAGGCTGATCATGATGATGATGATGAATACTCTCATACGGTCATTTGGAGTGCAGACTAAGTGATGTTGAACATTTGATAAAAAGTTAATAATTTTTAGAAATAGACATGTATGTAAAAACCTCGAAACGTGCACTAAAACTAATCCAAGGCCATTCAACTTGCCATATCTAGACCTTTTTCCTTAAATCCAAGTCTAAAAATTTAATCTTTTTGAACTCACGTCGAGAACAAACTACAATTTTTCCATCAGCCAAAAATCCCCTTAGGACACAGAATAAAGTAGTTCTACATAAAATATAGGTACAAACCAGTTTATATGAAACTTACAAGAAATTCTGACATTTTACATAAGATACATTTTCTTTCAGCGAAGAAAACTATATGATTTATAATGGTTGTGACATGATAATACATGAATTTTGTAGATAGAAAATATATCATTTTTGCTATTATTTTAGATGGGTAAGTTACTCGCTGTGGGTTTTTCTCTTACATTAATCATTTAACCACCATATCATATCATTGATTGCATTCCATAATGTACGTTTGGTGGAAAATATAAAATAATAGAGGTAGTCGCAATTATGGACCCTGATGGGCACTGAAAAATAGTCAGAAGAGAGGAAGGCGTTTAATGTAATTATAGTACCTTGCGCACCTTGGGGAGCAGGATTGTTCAAAAGAGTTACCACGGCACTGATACACAAAAATGGCTCTAGAAGGAACAGAGATGAGCTTTAGTTGGTATCTGATGATTTCCGACCTCGCAAAAGAAGGATATAGCTCTGTCGACATCATCACTTGCCTAGTTCTTTCCCAGTTATGTCAGTCAGAATCCAAATTAATCGGGTGCTGCCGAGTACCATTAATCTACATATAAGATGCGACTGCCTATTTGACTTCCATATCCCAGACACTGGGTAAGTATAGATGTTTAACCTGAGGAATCCGAGTGAACCTAACTAGTATGTTTAAATGTACATACATGCAAATTGTTCTTTATATGACTAGGCGACTTCACCATTTCTGAGCGCTCTCGAGTTTACTCATACAACAACAATATGCATTTACACACATGTATTGGTCACTCGCTTTCATGAGATAAACTACCAGTTAGTTAGTTTTAACAAGGCCCAGAAAATAGATGTTTCGTAAAGTTAAAAATAGTAGTAAAACGATGTCAACATAAACCAAGTAATTCATGTTATCTCGTAGAAGAACATATAAGATAGACCAACCACAACCTTTACTGGACCGGTTAATATAGTTTTAGAACCAACGTGTGTACTGTTGATAGTACAGGTTAATTGGGCTGAGGTTTTGTGTTCCTACGTCTAGGTGTAGGAGAATCTCCTAGCTGGGCTAATTTCATTGAAGACTTATTGTAGCTATTCAAAATTGAACCCAATTCGCATTAGTATAAAGTGGTAAATTGATTGGGTATATGTCTGTTATGTCGGATTTCTATAATAAGAAACGGTTAATTTTTCTTACTTATAGTAGGTTTTTCGACATTTTATACCTATAGATGTCAGATGTTACCATTCCTAAGCAAAACGAATCGTTTGTAACATTAATCATTTTCAAGCAAGTTTAATTTTCATAATGAAGAATATAACATGAAGGGCCAATTTGTCAATCATCAGTTAACTTCTATCTAAGAAATAAATAATATATTGACATAATAAATGTTTTCTATACAAAATCTATCAAAACGTCTAATATATTCTACTTATCTTTATACAAAACTAAAAATAAAATACTATATACAAAATATATATAAACATAAAATATAAAAGAGCATCGATCAGGCGTCGAAGTATTCCTCCGCATCACTGTCCTCCGGAAACGTGCCCAGAAGACTGGCTGCATTGCCACGTTGAATGGCAATGCTGATTCTTTGTCCGAAGAATAAGCCAGCCCTCTGGTCACGCGAAGCGTCGACAAGCCTTTTCGCGATGTCCTTATAAAGTAACCGCGAACTCGGGCCCCATGGTCCGAGCGTTTCGACCCCAAACGGCTCAAAAGTATAGTTCCCAATAAGGTTACTATACTTGCGCCGCTTGTTGGTCTCTGCAGAAGCAGCAGCCGCACCAGCATGACCTGCCGTGCAGGGAAGATGCGATGGCGCCAGGGTGTCGACGCACGTTGCATCCCACACCAAGGGCCTACCCAACTTCCATGGCAACAACGTCATACCATCTGGCCTCTTTCCATCGTCACGTACCAGTCCATTAGGCTCTAACACGGCTGGCACGCCGGCGGTGGAAAGAGCACGACGGATAATGTCGTTAATGCTGGCATGCCGTGCAATACGACCAGCACTTCTGCAGCACGACAGACCATGGTGCCCGAGGCTGTCGACGGCTTCACCGCAATGACAGCGATGCGGAGCAACACAGGAGCGCCTAACCGTAAGCATGTAGCGATGCGGAACGTTGTGTCATCCAGCATAGTGCCTATGCTAGATGACGGGATCGCCTGTAACCAGAGGCCCGACTCCCACTCTCCCACAGCCAACAAACGGGCACGCTCAGCAGCACTATTACACGTATTTAATAGATTATTCCGTATAGTGCTACAGAGCGGCCCGTCCCATTGTCTCTGAGAGCAGCGGTTGCCGGGCAAATCCGTATTGGGAGTAGCCATTTTCCAGGCATCCAGCGCATCGGTCAAACACGGTACTTCAACATCAACCAGTGCAGAAGACGACAATATCTTTCTGGTTAATGTATCAGTACTGTGAACCGAGGAGAGGAATGCCGGTAAACTAACACTTGAAATTTTGCGGACGCCGAGACCTCCCATGCGTATTGGGAGTGCAGCTTGCTGCCAGGCTCGATCGTCCAAGGCCACATTGAGGATGGAGGTGAGGGTGCTTCTGATAATTTGGTCAACTTTGTCCAAAACTTGTGGGTGCTTCCATATATGTGAGGAGCGAAGAATATAAGTAAATTTTGGTCCAAAACAACAGTACCGAATCAAAGTGAAGGCCGAATGTATACTGATTTTGTATAATCTCTCTGAAACATCATTAAAATTTTGAATTTTCTCGTTAATATAACTGTTGAAGGACTCATCGAGAATAGGTGATCCCAAGAGGCGAAGGGAACTTTTTTCTAGTACTGTCAAATTTGGAGCTATGGATTGGAATTTCGAAAAGACTTGTTGGTTGTTATCAGGGATGAAGATTTCACATTTTGATAAATTTAGTTGTAAGCCAATGGAGTCGAATTTTTGTATTAAAAATCTAAAGTCGTCAGCTACAGTATCTGCTTCGCCTCCTAGGATCCCATCATCGAGGTACCACACATTAAATTTAGAATTTAGCTGTCGAATAATAGGGTTAATAGCCAAGCTGAAAATGGCAGGCCCCAGAGGATCACCTTGTTGACATCCGACTGCCGAATCTAGAACTTTGTCTTTATAGAGTAATTTAGTTGAATGTCTATAACACTGCCAAAGAAATTTATATAATTTTGGAATTTCATTTTTAACTTCCGTCAACAAGGTATCTCTATTTACGGAGTTAAAGGCGTTCCTAATGTCAACCTTAAGGATGACCTCGAATTTCCCGCTATTTACATACGTGGAAAGGGCGTGTACCGCAGCCTCACAACCCCCCTTCGAGCCAAAACCTAGTTGTAAGGGCTGAAATTTGGCGGCCAGGGTTTCTTTGTAGTAGGCACAGCCAAACTTGGCTGCGATACGGCGATATGTGCATCCCACGGCAATGGGACGGATGCCGCCATCTTTTTTACGCAGGGCACATAAATTGGCGCCATACAAAACGTCGATGACGGCTCCGTTCACATTGCCGGAGAGCATTAGGTTAATAAGGGCTGTCAGCTCCTTCAAAAGCGACTCACCAGCTTCCCCGGCGCTTGAGCACGTCAGATCCTTAAGGTGCTGCGGCGTCAAGCCGTTTATATATATGTATAGTGTATATATTCTTCAGATAGAAGTTATCTAGCTATTGAAAAAGCCCTCATATTCCTATTGAAATACAATCTTCCACTATTAATCTTCAAGTTAACTGCACAAAGACCGAGATAAATAACTGTATCTTTTAACTAGAACCCCTAACGAGTTGAACCATTGTTCTCTCTAATTAATAGTGGCCAGTGTATAGAGATTGTAACTGGAATTAAATGACTGCGGTTTTCTTTTGTTTCCTTTTATATCGAGACCGAGTAGTTATCTTTCTGCAATGGTTATTTATAAAACCTTATTTATAAAGTTGGAAGTCTAGAGCTCGTAACTAAGTCAAAGCGATCGATCGTAAGGTAAAGCAACGTTTAGCGCGGTCAGTCCGTGAATGGGTGGCCATCTTGTCACGGTCTTCCGAGTTTCGGATGGCACGAAAAACTGTAGGTCTCGGCTGTCATTTGAACATCTTTGGCAATCGTCACGGGTAGTCAGAAGAAGGGTTGAGGAACTCAGATAGGCAGTCGCTCCTTGTAAAACACTGGTACTCAGCTGCATCTGGTTAGACTGGAAGCCGACTCCAACATAGTTGGAAAAGGCTCGACAGATGATGAGTATCTACCAGGATATAAAGTAGCCTTCCTCAATTACACAACACTCAGCTAAAAGACAAAAAGAACAACCAAGATAATATAAAAGATAGCTTCAAGATCTTTTATAGCGTCGCTTCATTATAGCAAGACCATTCAGTTGGGACGTTATAATATTTTGCGGCGTGTCTCTAGGGAGCTAACTATGCGGTAACGTTGGCGTTCTGTTACCCAAGCTCCTTTTGTAACGTAAGACTTAACTTCTGTTAGATTTGTGGTGTTTTGACTTGTATTTTAAGTATTTTCCTATATATAAAATGATAAGTTAAATAAATAGGTAATTTATTAGGTACATACACCTGAAGAGTTTTTTTCAGATTTCAGAAACTAGTAGACAGATTTGAAAAGTTATTTTATGTTAGGTAGCCCATTTATCTACGAAGGCCGTAGCCATTTTTTTATTTGGATGCTTTGAGTAAGTAGTTCTCACGGGACGCGGATAAAACTACTAGCGGAAGCTTTTATGAAAAGTTCGCACCAACGGTATCGCTGTATAGGTACCTACTAATAAGATCAAACTTCTAACTGTCGTTTATAATGTTCTGACGCATGTTAATAAAGTTCTGAACTAAACACCGGTGTTCTACTTTTCTTATTATTATATGTTTAGCATCATTTAATCATAAATATAATATCACTTAAAATCTGTATTAAATATGATATTTAATACAGATTTTAACGCAAAATTTTATCATTTCGTGATGAAATGTGATCTGTCAATAATCGGGCTCAAAATGACACAAGAACTTCAATTGAGATCTTTCTCAAAACAAAATATGCAGCAGCGATCAAAACCTCAATAAACAAAATAAATGATCAAAAAAATATATATCACCCTAAAAAAATCAAAAGCAAAAATCATTCATCTTTACCACACCCCCTAACCGCCACAAAAAAACTGCCATTCACATGAACCCATCTTCTGAGCTAAGCCTCAATACCGGTCACCTTTGGAGCGCAAAGATTTCTCTTATCTCGTTCGATGGCTATCGACGACACCAATTTATAGCTAACACGGAAGATCGCGACCTACATATTGGTCTTCTGATACGAAATGTAAGGAAACTAATTGGATTGGCTCTTTTTTATTTGTTTTATAAATTTTTCTATTGGTGGGATTTAATTGTTTGATAATCCTGCTCATAATATAAAGGCGAATGTTTGTAAGGACGTACGTATAGAAGTACATATGTATGTATGTCTATATGTAGTAGTTACTCGTATGTATGTCTATAAGTAATTTTGTTACTCTTAGACGCCAAAACTACTAAGTGAATTTTAATGAAACTTGACAGTAATATGGCTTCAGAAATCAGAAAAACATGAAGTCGATTTTATCTGGCTATAAGAAATAGTTCCGTTACAAAGCGAGTGAAACCGATAGACATATCTTAATAAATATAAAGAAATCTTTCTGTATAATAAGTTTTTGATATTCACAGTTACGAAAACCTAGTTCTTAAAGACGCGGTATTTTAAATACTCTAATTAGCCACTAAAATTCAAAATTTTAATTACCAAAATTCCTTGAAAAACCTAAATAATCTCGCTATTTAGGTTTCATAAAGATTTCTAAATAAATACGTAGTTTCAATTAATTTATTAAAGTACGTAACTAATATAACAAATGACATAGCGAGAATATTTTTGGGGCAGCCTTATAATTAGTTTCCCTTGAGATTGTGACGTTAATTAATCGTGTATGTTTGAGTGTGTGTGTGTGTGTGTGTGTGTGTGTTTGTGGTAATAACTTTGACTCATATGTAATTAATGGGCTGAAGAAGGTGTAATTATTTGTGATTTCGGCAGATTGGAGGTTAAGGAACTGACAAGCGGAAAATTATGATTTCTGTGTGTAACTAATAATTAATATGTTAAGGTACTTCTGTTTACCTAATTATTTACTACCGGTTGATCTTATATGTAACTTACTTTCCGTAAAGAAAGTCATAGTTTGCGAGTTTATAAGTCTTATCTTGCCATTGGCATACTGGCATAAAATTGAAAAAAAAAGAAATATAATTTTGAACCAAAGTGAAAAAAGTCAAAATAATAAATTAATCCTAACTTGTAAAATAATCACTTCTAGATGAAATAAAAAAAAATATGAAAATTACAAAAGCTAAGCGAAAAACGGGCCAGCGATGCGTCTTCTCATGAAACATGAAAATTTTTTGAAACTTTTGACCGTAACTAGTTAAATAATATTAAGTATACCAAGTTGCCCTTGTCTCACGGTCACTTTACAGATGGGTGAACAGATCAAAGCCTTATAAACTGGTGTAAAGAATGCGAATTAGAAGCCAACAAGTTTGGCAGCCGACATAAGCCTATTATAATGTTATGGCAATATTTTATTACTACATTACTGAATTAATATAGTACATTTTGTAGGGAGGTAGGTACAGGGATTCTTTTGTTTTTTTTCTTGTGAGATTTCTTTGAATAAACAATAATTATGAGCTTGAAGAATTTCTTGCTTTTTCTCCATTTCAAAAGGCTGTTCTGATTTCTTAATTAGTATACATTTTTCACAATAATGTATCTGGCCATTGACCATTTTTTTTATAAATAAATAAATAAAGAATATAGAAAAACATGCAATTCGATTGGAAAATAGCTGACATTCTTTTGTGTCATTAGCTGTAACTTAAGGATAAAAATCAGGATATTGGTGCTTTGCCTCCTTACTTTTTGTAACCTTATTGTGAGATTATATTTGGAAATCAGTCACTCCAAAAAGACCTGCCAAATGTCCAATATTTCAAACCCTCTAATAGTTTCAAAGATTACGGCGTTCAAAATGCTTATATAAAACTTGATTACTATAAACAAAATATGTTACAAGAATTACTCTTTAGTATTTATCCTATAAACTGGTAATAATAACAATCTCCTTCAAAAGGTTGGTTGTCACAATACCGTTCTATGATGCTCATAAAGTTTTACAACACTTTCACGTATTACATACTTGCCTTATAATATTTTCAGTTTTATATGCCCTTAATATTATGTTCCATTCTTCATAGAAGAACGTATTAAACGTGTATCTATTTTAAGTCCCATATTTATGTCATATATTAACATAGTTTTATTAAAGTATCATGCGTATTGCGTAGCCTTTTCCCAACTATGTTGGGGTCGGCTTCCAGTCTAACTGGATGCAGCTGAATTCCAGTGTTCTACGTGCAGCGACTGACTGATCTGACCTCATCGACCCAGTTGACTTTTTTGGGTCTTTTAGCTGACTAGATAACTGACAAAGATGAGTAAGTTGTAGCGACTTTATGTTTTTCCTGGACGACGGAGATATGCTCGTTTAAACTAACATTATTTAGCCCGATATAATTCAACAATCTATTTATCACTCATAATCATATAATAAAAAGCAGTCCACCGCTCTGTTTGTCAGTCTGTTTGCGATTACCACAAAAACCACCAAATGATGGAGTGATTTTTGAGTATTTCGCCCAGGCGTTGTCGAGGCAGTCTGCTAGTATTCTATAAGTAGTGAATATTTTTCAAGTCTTATCTGGTTACTATTTTCTATAATACAAACAGACTAAAGTGGCTTAATTTACAATTTCTCAGCAACACTCGTAAAAATAAATCGTTTGCCATAAATTCTTGTAATAAACTCGAACTCATTAATTATTGAATTAAAACTGTTTCATTTATTTATTGTTACACTGAGGGGGTGTTAATTTATATTAGTGTAAACATTATTTTAAAGAATTTACCTTTTATTTTTGTAAACATTAACTATTTTTGTAAAAACATTCCGGAGCAAAGATTGATAACCGTTTTTTCAATTACATATCTACATATATTTTTAGATTTTGTTTTTAAAAATAAGTGTCAATAAATGACGTTAGACCATGGAGTATGGAAGAATACACGCTGCGCCAACCCCAAATAAAATTGGGATCCTGGCAGGAGTATGATTTTGCTATTGATAAATAATTATCTTAGTGAATAAGTACTTAGCAGCTAATTTTTTATACTAAGATATGATATTGAGCATTTGGAGCTTTTATTTCCCTACTGTACCTATAGACATTATGGTGGGTGTGATTTAAAACTGTTTTGATATTTTTTTATGTTATTGAAAATTAATGATCAAACATGAATGGATCTCAAAATCCCATTGTCCATATAGGCACGTATATTAAAAAAATACTATGTTTGTTTTTGTACATAAAGATGTATAGGTGTATAAAGGATTTTTTTCTTTCATTACCAGAGTTTATCAAACAAGCTTTATTTGAAACAGCTTACGAATTTATTTTGCACAAAATAAAATGTTATCCTCAAACAAAAATTACTAAGCCTTTATAAACTGAAGAGCATTTTCCTCAAAGAAAAATGTTTCATAAAAACATTAAAAACGAACAAAATAAATCTTTGAAGCGCTCTTGTTACTTTACTTGTGGCCTAAGACAACAAGCCCCGGGCTCCCAATGATTCCCAACGATAAGAAAATACCTTATGTTATTGCAATAGCCTCCACAACGGATATTTTTCACATAACACAAAGAACTCCGAACGTTATCACAGCACAAAATGTTATTTTAACACTGTTATTTTATTTCACGTAATAACACTTTTATATTACAACATTATATTAAACATTACAAAAACACTATTTTATTTTTACGATTAAAATTGCAAACTTTTAAAATTGGAACGCCATTTAATTGAAAAATTCAACGATTTTATTTTAAAAATTACAATTACAAATTCGAATTATAAACACTAACACTTATTTTATAAAGATAAAACGCGAATTACGATAAGACAAAGAACGAGGAAATTGAAACTCTATTTACTTTGAGAAAGGTTTAAAATCGAGTGTATGTTACAATCCACCTGTAGATTTAGTGGTAATTTTTTATGATTATTTTGTTTATTTAGTTTTTAGTTCTATTTTAGGATGGTAATGTTAGATGATTTTTAGTTTTTAAGGGGAGGATAGGTTAGTTAAAGTGAAGGTTTAGCGTGATGCGACCGGCCCGGGCAGCGTCGCGGTGTGTACTGCCTTGCCCGGCAACGGCAAAATGCGGATCATACTCCGCAGATCCGTATTTCGTTGCTAGACAGCTTCGAGTTGCGTCCTTATCTCTGCGTATAAATGCGTACTTTTCACTAAATATTGTTCTTATTGGCTTGTAATAAAACACGTACCTATAACAAAATATATGATCCTTTGTCTTAGAATCGAAAAATATATATGTAGGATTATTCTAGTCGAAAAAAACTACGAAATATTTCTACCCAAGAATTGTAGTGTTAGGGTTACATAAAGAGAGAATCCTTTTAACCTTTTCTAGGATAACGTGGACCAAGTAAATGGTAACAACCACTAGTACTATTTTGCGTTTCATTTCCAAGCTAGCATTTGCCTAAGTGTATTGGTATCTGTTTTCAGTGCGTAGGTATGAAGACAAGATATTTCGTAACAAAAAATCTATAAAACATTTCACGATATTTTAACCAACTTCAAAAAAAGTAGATTCTCAGTTTGATTTGTATGTATACTTGTGCGCGATTAACGGAATTTCGGCTGAACTTATTTTGATGCGGTTTGCAGCACAGTATTTATCAAACTCAGAATGTTTTAGGTATATTAAATTCACTTTTTTTTACAAAAATATTTTCATTACTATAATATAAAAATTGAAGAGCTCTTTCACTTGAGAAAATTTAATACATAATTTAAAGCAATAAAATTGTAACTAAGATGAGTATCAGCGATCATATTAACTTAACTGAATTTATTTGACAAGATAACTTTGACTTATAATAGCAATTTGCTCTAATGGCTGGTAAATGTAGATGTGTCATCATTTATGTTCGGTTATTATTTTAGATAGAAATTATTTCTATTCATATTGAAAATGCTGAAAAAAATGATTAAGGTTTAGGTTTAAGCAACATATAAAACAGGCGAGCCTTTGTGTGATTCTAACTTAAGCATAAATTATTTACTATCCCAATTTTTTTGTTTAATAGTTGCTGATGGTAAAAGTCATATAGAGTAACATTGTACGTAGTAAAAAAACTTTTATACCTATTTAAACTTTTAATGCAAGTATGCCTTGATGTCAGCGAAGCTGGCAGATCATTCAGACAATGATCTGCCAGACTAAACTTGCTTTGTATAATTTTCTCGCCTATAGTGTAGGACAAATACTGTAAATACTTCTATTTCGATAATACTATTGATGGAATTTCTGGCCAGTTATTTTCCATAACACACCATGCCAACTCATACACATATACATAGGTACGTACGCCCAAACACAGCAAGCGATTATCTAAAACTCTCTTAAAACCCGGCTAATAATTATAAAGAGATATCTACCTCTTAAACTCTGGTTAACACTTAATCAAGGTTAGATTAACATGGTTTACTGAGAGCTCATCAATCTAACGTCGTAGGAAGATATACGGGAGCGATATAATTTTAAGAAATAGATTAATTGGAGCTATTCCTTTGATGTGTTAAGCTTGTGAGAAAATGTTCACACTCGCTGGATTAAAGGTTTTGAAGTAAATTGTTTTGGTGTGGTGAAAATTAAATTCCTTTATATACGAGTATGTAGAAGAAGATACAATTACATGTTTTAGTTTCAGTTATTTAGTTTTTTTATTTTCCCATAATATATCTACTTCATCGAGACAATAATTATTATACAGTTTGTTTACTTGAACGCACTCATCTCAAGAAGAAGTTCGATTTGAAAACATATTTCAGTATATGATATTATTTTTATATAGAAAGACTACTTGTATTTTTTTATTCAGGTGCACGAAATAATTCTCACGGGGCGCGTATAAATCCGTGAGTAGAAGCTAGTCTTCTCAAAATAGTCTGGAGTCTAGGTTATCTGCTTATCAAAAAATAATTTCCCAAACAAAACCCATCAACAAAAGACTTATCTATAAATTCATTACAAAATGTAATTTACTAACAAACCGAAAACCAAAACAATAACACTTCTTAACTCCTTAATTTGCTTCCATTTTGAAAATTTAATATAAATTCCTCAGAAGGCATTGGCTGTACTCTATATTCAATTGTTTCTCTGGAGTTTTTAAGGAGGAAAATAAAGGTACCCTTTCTATCGTATTATTGGAGGACGAGGGACTCTTGACCTCTCGATCAATGACTGTATCGAAGGAGGAATCATTTAGGCGGATCACACAATGCCATGGAAGCTTGTGAGCGACTCATGTATGTGAGAATTTGAGTCGTCAATGTGTTTTTGTTTCGACTATGATTTCAACCAATCATGGTGAAAAGTAATGTTGGACTGCATTCTATAAGGTGCACTTGGAAGTGGCTGATTACCTACATGGCATGTACTTGAAATTGGCTGATTTATGTAACATGGCTTGTATAGGTATTTGTAAAAAGGGTGAACGATTTTACAAATTAACGAATGGTTATATTTCTGTAAATGTTAACTTTGTTAATTCGCATACATAAGCGTACGTACAAACAACAATATAATTTTATGTAGCTCAGCACTAAGTCAAATTCAAAGTCAAAAACGTTTATTGAAACTAGGCTTGTTTTTAGCACTTTTTCACGTCAAATTTATAAAAGGACAGCACCCCCAGAACACCCCCTTTGACCACTTCCTAGTGTTATGGCTGGCACTATTAGGTACAGAATTTATTATATTGCATATTTTGTTATATTGTTGGTAAGCACTGCATTCCACAGTTATCCAAATGCTACAAAGCGAACTCAAGCACTCACGTTACGTAGCCAACACACAAGAGTGTCTCGGTAGTGTGAGACCCACTTTCCCGCACTTGAGCCAACGAACCGTCCCCTCCAGTTATTGGTAGCCACGCCAGAGTGTATCTTACAGGTTTAAGGCAAAGCCTTAAGGGAAATGGGGTCGGTTTCAATACATCTGATAAATTGCCCGAATTCCACATCAGGTAAACAAAATGTTATCATATTTATTTTGGAACTAGCTTTCGTCAGCGGTTTTGTTCGCATACTGTGGGAAGCAATTCGCATATTTGTATGTATGTATGCCTTCATATGTCCTTCTATAGCCTTTCTCGATAAATGGGCGGAGACTGAAATAACTTTTCAAATCCATTCAGTAAATTCTGAGGTCCATCGAAATAAATTCTATCTAACTCTGTTTTAATCGGTCTAGTTTCTGAAATTAGCATGTTCAAATCAAAAAACTTCAATTTAGCTTTTTTATCTAGCACTGCAACTGTAAACATCTAAGCAGCATGTATATTTTCTAAATTAATAATCAAGACGAAAAAAATACCTAGGTCAATGCTCTATTTAAGTAGTTAACCTCTGAAAAAATAAGTCAATTTGCGAACTGTCAAAATCCTAATACTTTAACTTCTATTTTCTAACCCGCCATTAGAAAAACCATAATATATAAAACTTGCGTCCCTCGTTTCGGTTCGGCAAACAGGTAAATTGAAAAACTTTGTCGGCAAGCAAATACTTACTTTCTGACTAATATTATACATGCAGAACTACTGTCTGTCTGTCACGTTTTTACAGAAAAAATACCAAATTGATTTTGATAACATTTTTAATGTATGTTAGATTGAAACTTGGCGATGTACTTAAGAAGTTTTTATTTGGGTATGATGTGATTTTTTTTTGAGGATGCATGCAAACCCACAGGACTAAGCTACTACTTACTACGATAAATCTGTCTACTACTTAGCCAATTTAGATAAAAGGTATCTACTAGGTTCATATTTAATCTAAAACGCACACTAAAATAATTAAGCTGTGAAGATTTTTTGCTTGAACACGATAATCTCAAAAACCACGGGCCCTTTTTCAAAATCCTTTCAGTATTTACCCATCTACTCAATACTCAATTCTTTATTAGCATTACATATGTTATAACGGTGTTACATTTAGATTAGTGACAAACTATCAAGGAAGTTTATAGGGTACTTTTTATCCGGGTGCGTGGAATCGTTTCCTGTAACTCGAGTGATACTAGTAGAAGCTATAAATAGATGCAGATAAAGACCTAACAAAAAGAAAGGTAACAGTTCTTATATACATAAGAGCGTACGTAAAGTGAGTCCTTTGTATTAACTGTGGAGCAAAAATAACTGAATCGTCATACATAGGCATTTGCGAGTGTCTGGTGAGGTATGAATGTAGGCAAAGCTTTCACGTAGGTTTGTTGTGTCATTTCGTAATCGTGGCCGCAGAATGAGCGAGTTAAAGCGGGATTAAAGTCAATACTTTCCATATTTATTTAATGTTATAATTGACCTCAAAATGATTATGTTTTTTACCTCAATATAGCCCTATGCAATATAATGTACATAAATGGTATGATTTAATTCATATACCTGTAATAATACCTCTGAAAACATGGAGTATATTACTTAATCTAGCATTGCTAATAATCATGACAGAGATTTTATATAAAAACGTTTGAAGAGTAAAAGCTAAAAAAGCTCAAATGAGCTCGAAAACTAGCGAAAAAATAACTGTATACTTTACACCTACATTTTATTCTTTCAATAAAAACCCCAGCTGATTGTCAAAGAAACTACCACGTATACTAGTGGAACAAAGGTTTAAACTGCTTTAAGATTCCAGTCATTTTTCCAAAGTTTGCAGCCAAGTAGAAATACAAACAAACGCCTTGGATTTCTTCTTCATTAGCTGTCTGGAAGTCCATTGGGCTTCCGTGATTTTGTACAATCAAGTAGATCAAGTAGTGGTGGTCCATGGTTGGGTATTTTGTTTTCCGCCGGATTTGAAAATAGTGAAATAGGTATAAGTATACAGGGTGTGTCGTTCACAATCACATTAAATCTAATCACATATACTTTATGATATTCTATGGCGAATTGTAAAAAAAATAAGCTTATCCATTCAGTGGTTTAGCCACAGGAGTCATTTTTGGTTTTTCTAATTTACAACATCATGTGTAAAGCAGAGATAAAGTTAGGAGTATCGAATGTTTTGATCAGTTGACAACTGTCAGTTTTCAAGGGAGAGTTTCAATTGTTTGTAATGACTGACTTTTATATGGTGTTCTAATTTTCACACATTTTTATTCTATTTACTTTGTTTGAAAAATGCATTTTTTTATTGTTACGTATTTTTCTTTTTCCTTTGCGCTAATCGACATATAATAACCAGTATATTAACGCATTTCATTTAATGTGATTATGAACGAAACACCCGATATACTATTTAGAGTCATGTTCATCTATAGCGTTAACGTCCGTTTTTCTTCAAACAAAAACCGTTTGCTTTGAAACTTCGACGTGAATTTTCATAATAAAGAATTATTTTAAGAGAATTGACATGTATATTGTCGGTAGTCAGCTCAATATGTGAATTAATGTTATGGACTCCTACTGAGCGTTGAAAATATTTAGAATTTATTCAATATAAAATGCTAGTGGGCGATTTTAGTCAGTGGGACATAAGCACGGTGAGGCCAAATTTCGACGCAAGATTAGTTACCGATACAATTTTTTTTGCAAGGCAGACTTTAGTGCGCACAAACAAATCTACGCAGCCTTGTATATTACTACCCAATCCTCTGTTCTCATGGCCCGACTTCTAAAGGTCACTGAACAATGGTGTCTGCAAAAATATCACTGTAGGAGGTTCCAAAACGTAACTTTACACCGGCCACCAGCACTTAAGAGCTGAAAGATTATAAAAATAGACTGAAGAGTTTTTGTCGACATATTTTGTGTAAAGTACATTATTGCGGAGTTTTGTGACAGAATGAATAACTTCACGCATTTGAAGATAGATTTAAATACTATTGCAAATGCACACATTTAAGTCCATTTTCCCTTCACGAACGCCCTTAGCTTCACTCATACTGTGTCTTGGTTGCCGAATCATTGACCAAGTTATTTTCCCGCATCCGCTACGGTCCTTCGTCAGACCCGGCGATGGTCTACCAGCCACCGCCCCAACAAACTGTGTAGGGACCATTCGCCTTTTAATGGAAAAACGTAACAAATGGCCTGATGGACTAGTAAAATGATTTTAGTATTTGTAAAGTTACGATAACTTAAAATAATGTCAGTACCTACTGTATTTACACTGTAGGAACCGGTAATAATATGCACCTATTTTTAAATATTTTTTATTATTTCTTTCTGATTAATATTTAAAAATGTAAAAAATATGTTGTCAAATAAATAAATGACTACAGCATTATTATTATATAACACACTAATATTGCAGTTATATTTCAGTTAATTTTATTTCAAACAAAGACAAACCAAAATTCAATAGGAAATAGAACTTCACAAAGTAGCTATTACTATAAAATATTAATATATTCACGATATTCCAGCCAGGTGATAATGACTGCGTTTAATATTGAAAAGGTATTAAGCAGGTATTGAGGCCGAGAGCCGAGGGCCGAAAGCCGAATGCCGAGTGCCGAGAGGACCATTTTAAATTCACAAAGCTATACATTGAAGAACGCATTTATTTTACGATCACAAAGAATAGTGATCTCTTTTTAATTGAATGAATTAATTGGTGATTACTTATGCAGTAAGTTAACTGGGTAGGAATGGAATCTAAATATCGTACAGTATTAGGGGATGAAGTTGTTTAAGTACATTGGTAAAGTCCTGTAATGGATTCAACGATAAGATCTTACTGTGAGGAGCTCGTGGCTAAATTACAGCATCAAATAAATATTTTGTTTTATGCCTTTACAAGCACTTATGAATGTCAAAAAATAATTTTAGTAGCAACTACACGACTCGATCTGGCTGATCTCCTTAAAACAGCTGCCGTGGCCGCAATCAGGCCGTGGACATACGTATATGGGGGAGTGCTGGAAAGTGCACCTTCATTATTTTGGAAAGAGCACAATGAGCCTTGATTAAGATAGCTTTAAAATTGCCTTTTAAGCCCACGAACTCAGTATATGAAAAGTTTCAAGTACTAAGGGTCCGCCAACTGTACATACTTAAAGCAATGTGTAACTTAAGAGACTGTACATTTTAAATGTGTAAAAAGAAATTAACAGCAGCCCTCCCAAAACTGTCATATACAGAAACTGAAGCTCTGTTGTACCATAAACTCACCCTCACCATCAACACTGACACGTACTCTCACACACTCTCACCACACACACACACTCTACATCACACACACACACTACATCACACACACACTCTACATCACTACTACTAAACTAGCAAATAAGCCCGAATACTTTACCCTGTTTCATTTAATTTCGAGATGTATCTAAAATTAAGTCCTTCCATAAAAGTTACATAATAACTTTGAAATGAAATGAAATCGTTTATTTTGCAAGTTGGACATTAAATCACTTTTACACGTCATTTTAAGAACGCTAAGGTCGGCATTTCCTAATGACTGATCCCTGAGAAGAAACGCCGAAACAAACTCAAGGGTCATAGTCTCTTTTAAAGTCCAAACATGTTATAAATCAAATAATATTATGTGTGTCACCATGTACGCGGTCTGGAATGGCCTTTTGAGGAAAGAGCCACATCAGGCTGGAGCTGACCAGTCCCAACAGACGGCACGCATGCATCAGTCGTCGTGTAGCTCAACCATATCTTAGGGAGCTCAACGACCTGTCACACGACGATACCAGATCTGCAGAACATTTGCGTAGGCCATTCAAAAATACTCAAACCCGCCAGGCAGTATTTATGTTATAAGAATATATAATGTTGCTCGCATACACGATACTCACATTCACAATAATAATAAATTAAAGTTGTCTCAAAAGGGCTTCAGCGTGTTGGCTTCGGCCCCACGTTCGCCTCCCAAAAATCCGGGACTCTATAGTCCCGAGGTCTGGAAGAGACATACATTTATTAAAAAAAAAACAATTATAATATATAAATGACAATAATCACACAGAGTATTATTATATGATAATGGTAGGTATTATTTATTTATTTATTTATTTTTATGATATACCTCCAGATTTTAACACTACGAAAAGACAATCACACAAACATTTTGGATGTCACGGATTACTTAGACACTTTATTATAGGCCCGTAGACGACGGTACATTTACTCGTCGAAGATGCCTGCGCGTGGTCCATACATCCCGTTGCCGTGATGCAACTCATCGAGTGCAGCATTCATATCAGCTTTCAGTTTTCTTAGCCTCTCTTGCTGACGTGCGTCCACGACAAGGTTATTCAAAACCTCTTCTTCATCCTCGCTGTCGTCGGGATACTCCTCTTGCAAAACGCTAGCAGGAATGCTTGGGTCAATCAACAGGACAGTCATACATTGGAGGCAGTCATACAGGAACGAGAACTCAAAGACAGGTACTTTGAGTTCTCGTTCATGTATGACTGCCCCCAAAGTATTAATTTGATGATCATAACCTTCGGCACTGTTGTAAGTCATTGTATTTCTATATTTGTCTGCTAAGGACAGCGGGACACCACCTCTCTGCTTCTTAAGACTCTTCACATAGAAGAATGTTGCGGCATATTCTATCTCACAAAACAACACGCAGAAAACGTCAATGATGAAATTTTGCGGTTTGCGGTGCAAAATTTCATCATTGACGTTTCCTGCGTGTTGTTTTGTGAGATAGAATATGAGGTTCATTTTTTCAGGTTTCTGTGACGATTTCCTGTAATTTGCTTTGATTTAAACCATTTATTTGCTACACGTTATATTTATAGGACAACAAACAGAAGGAGAAAATAATATTTATGTAGCAGGAGACTCAGCTCAGTATACGCTGTGCATGCAAGCACAGCACTGATTTTCAGCTGGCTCCTGACAGTTGATCATCATTTTATAATACTAACGCGGAAGACCAATACACTAAAATTTAAATTTAAATTGCACAATAGTTTAAAAACTAAAAAAAACAGCCGACACGGACGCATGATTCAAAGGTCTACTGCAATTTCTGCTGGGTTACAAAATTTCGAGTCAGATGTTTTTTCGAGTCAGATGTTTCTAACAAAATCAAGTTTATTTTGAATCCACAAAATTACGAATTGCCCTTTTGAGATTAATTATTATATCATAGTAATAGATCGATTAGTATCATAGTAATTCATATTACTTTGCTTATACCTAAATGACTAAAGCCCGGTTTCCACTGCGAAAGGGTAATGTGCGGAAAATGGTTAGAAATAGAAATCTTAAAATATATGATGGTAAATAATAAAATGGTGTTCCAATACATTTCGCCTTACGGCATGCAAGTTATTGTGTTTAATGACAGTTGACAACATTAACAATTAACTGCCTAGTGTCAGCCAATCTTAGTAATTACAAAAAAAAATGCATAATATAATAATTCTTCTTACATTAAAATAAAAAAAAACTACTATAAATTACATACTAGTTACAATTAAAAAAAAAAAAACAATATTTTATCAATTCAGAGGGCGGAACGGACTCCTTTTTAATGAAAGAGATTTGCGTTTCCACCAACGAAGAGTTGCTCATCTGATTTCCACTGCAAAATAAAACTTAGGCCCGGTTGTTCGAAGCTCAGTTACGTCAAGGTTAGGGTTAAATTCTAGTTACAGTAAAATTAACAGGGTTTAAATTCAAAAAGCGTTGTTGAATTACCAGTTAGTTTGACGAACGTTAAACATTTCATAATAAAAACGTCAAAGGACATTGTTCAATTTTGGCCTAAGAACCGATGTGAATATAAATTATACTATAATTTTTATTTATTTTTATATTGTTTGAAACATATTTTAGTATTCCACGGACACTTCAAATAAATAAATTCCAAATAAAAAGTAGGGTCACAATTATTGATGACTTATAAAATGTTTCCGTCAGCCAGTGCTGCCAGTTTCGGAAGTTTTCGCGATTTCGGTAAATACGGATCGAACTGAGAACCTCCTTTCCGAAGTCGGTTATTAAAATTAGTTGGTAACACTTTATTCATTTAAATACCTAAACTGACTAGCTAGAAAAAAACTAGTATTCTATATGTTTTAAGCGAAATCGCGAATTTCTAGCTTGACATTCGAGTAGGATTATAGTTTTCGTAATTGGCAATACTGGTGTACTTCAGTCAGTTTGCTAGAAGTCAGTTTGATTGCTTTGCGACTATCGTTTCTTTTGTGATTTTCTATGCGTTTCATGGTTTTATTCTAACAACTTTGGCTTGATTACGGACTCCGATTAGATTGCGTACTTGGTAGACTCGGCTGTGTGTAAAGGACTGGATTTTCCTGGCATTTTCGGATATTGCTCTGTCTGTGATCGAATTTAGTTGTATTATAATTACAACAATGGATGCAGAATATAGTATATTGTATAAATTGTGGATCTGCTGGAGGTTCTTTGGTATTAGAAAACGAAGATATACTTCGTTGCATACAACAATGGACTGCTCCCCGTATGGTAAGTGGTCTACGAAAGTGTTTTTCTAATTTTGATAAGAATGTTACTACCTACTTATGTTTTCATAAGCACACAATTTCTCGGTTTTCAAATCAATTGCCACAATTGCAAGTTACTTGACATTTACTAATGTTTGATTGTATTTATTTATTACAGGTTGAAGCTCATGACCTTATATGTACGACGTGTTGGTCTGAAGCAGTCAAGCATAATAAGATGCAAAGCACTGTTGGACGCAATTGTGTACTTTGTAAGAAGCTCCTACCATCAGGCATTACTGTTGCAATTGTATCGTTGGGCGTAGAACAGTGGGCTGTTGTGCCCATATAATGACTGTTATCTCGTATTTAAGCTGGGCGAGATACCAAAATTCAATTGAACCCCCTGCCCAGTTCTTAGATAATATATTATTAACAAATATTGATGATTAAAAACCTTTAATTGAATATAAATATTGTTTTTATTGCACATCCTCGAAAACCTCTTTCATTGTTATTGGTAAACCTTACTTTAACTGTTAAATTATTTTGTGTGGTAATGACATTTTTAGTATGGTCTGTGCCTTCTTGGTAATAGACCGCGGGTTCGATTCCCGCCCTATGGCATGTAGATAGCTAGGTAACTGTCTTATATAAAAGTAGTAACAATCATTTAAATAAATAATTATCCATCGTAATAATATCGATATTTTATGAATTGTGGTGAATGAAACTCTTCCATTTTGGATACTTGTGCGTTTTATCACAAATCCAAAGTGGATTCACTATATAATAAGAAACGTAACGTTGAAAGCAAAAGCGTTTAGGTAGTTGTTTTTCATAAAAATTCTAAGCATTTATGAAAACTAGTCACACGCCCCGTCTTCGCACGGTGGCAATGTAAAACCTTGGTGTAAACCTCCCTCTTGACCTACTCTATCTATTAAAAAAAAACGCACCCGCAAGCTTGGTTATTTTTTATTTATAACCTCAAAATATTAACTTTTTTCGTAATTATTTTAGTTTCCTGAAGTGTCCGTTCGTGAAAACTTATTTCATAGGATTCCATATAATTTTAAGAGTTTATAGAAGTCACTTTCCATTCGAACGGTTCTTAGGCAGAACATGTATGGAGCCGGAACAATGTCCTTTACCGTGGTCAAAATTGACATCGGTCAAATTTTAACTTTAACTTTACCGTAACATACAAGCAACTGGGCTTGAGAAAGAGATATGAACGGACTGAGCTGAACGGAAAATGAGAAATGAAAAACGAATAGATGCATCGACACACACTAACAAGAACACACAGAGTATTATTATATGATAATGGTAGGTATTATTATGATATACCTCCAGATTTTAACACTACGAAAAGACAATCACACAAACATTTCGGATGTCACGGATTACGTAGACAATTTATTATAGGCCCGTAGACGACGGTACATTTACTAGTCGAAGATGCCTGCGCGTGGTCCATACATCCCGTTGCCGTGATGCAACTCATCAAGTGCAGCATTCATATCACCTTTCAGTTTTCTTAGCCTCTCTTGCTGATGTGCGTCCACGACAAGGTTATTCAAAACCTCTTCTTCATCCTCGCTGTCGTCGGGATACTCCTCTTGCAAAACGCTTGCAGGAATGTTTGGGTCAATCAACGGGACAGTCATACATTTGGAGAACGAGAACTCAAAGACAGATACTTTGAGTTCTCGTTCCTGTATGGCTGCCTCCAAAGTATTAATTTGATGATCATAACCTTTGGCACTGTTGTAAGTCATTGTATTTCTATATTTGTCTGCTAAGGACAGCGGGACACCACCTCTCTGCTTCTTAAGACTCTTCATATAGAAGAATTTTGCAAAATTTCATCATTGACGTTTTCTGCGTGTTGTTTTGTGAGATAGAATATGAGGTTCATTTTTTCAGGTTTCTGTGACGATTTCCTGTAATTTGCTTTGATTTAAACCATTTATTTGCTACAAGTTATATTTATAAGACAACAAACAGAAGGAGAAAATAATATTTATGTAGCAGGAGACTCAGCTCAGTATACGCTGTGCATGCAAGCGCAGCACTGATTTTCAACTGGCTCCTGACAGTTGATGATCATTCTATAATTTAAAGCGCACACGAAAGCGACAAAAAAGAGAAAAACCACTAATGAAATTTTACCTACGCGGAAGACCAATACACTAAAATTTAAATTGCACGATAGTTTAAAAGTTAAAAAAAAGAGCCGACGGACGCATGATTCATAGGTACTGCAATTTCTGCTGGGTTAAAAATTTCGAGTCAGATGTTTTTTCAAGGTACGGTGGGACATACTTTGACGAAGAGGATTGTTTGTTGATTTCTTGACGCGATATTGGGGCTTCCGCTGCTGGGGCCGCTGGTGCTGGTAGTCCTGTGGCCACAGAAGCTGATGCCGTTGCCGATGCGGATGCTGATCCTGTGGCTGCTGCTGCGGCTGACGCTGCGGCTGATTTTCCGGCTGCCTTAGATGCTGTTGTTGCAACTAGTGGTACTAATCAAACCGCTTCAAATGCTTCAAATGTCCCGCATTTGAAGCGGTTGGATTTGTACCACTAGGCGCTTCAAAGCTGCTTTTTAAACTGCTCTGACTCCTGCCTTGTATTTTCCTGGTACATAACTTGGTAGGCGAGCTGTCCTCTGCTCTCGTTTCCATGCTGGCCTTTATATTTGTTATTATATCTCTTTGTGTGCTGAATAGGTAATCTAAAATAAAACAACATCCATTTGAGACCAAAACTTTATTTAATATTAATTGAATACATGAGTCTCTTAACCTAACACAATCAAGTTTATTTTGAATCCACAAAATTACGAATTACCCTTTTGAGATTACTTATTAGAGATCGATTACTATCATAGTAATTAATATTACTTTGCTTATACCTAAATGACTAAGAGTTGGTCATTTGATTTCCACTGCAAAATGAAACTGAGCGGACTGAGCTGAACGGAAAATGAGAAATGAAAAACGAATAAAAGCATCGACACACACTGAATAGATCACACAGAGTATTATTATATGATAATGGTAGGTATTATTATGATATACCTCCAGATTCTAACACTACGAAAAGACAATCACACAAACATTTCGGATGTCACGGATTACGTAGATACTTTATTATAGGCCCGTAGACGACGGTACATTTACTCGTCGAAGATGCCTGCGCGTGGTCCATACATCGCGATGCCACGATCATTTTGTATAAGGATTGAAGAGGTTTTGAATAACCTTGTTGTAGACGCACGTCACGTCCAAGACAAGATTCGTGCGTCCACGACAAGGTTATACAAAACCTCTTCTTCATCCTCGCTGTCGTCGGGATACTCCTCTTGCAAAACGCTTGCAGGGATGCTTTGGTCAATCAATCCAGCTTCTTTGAGTTCTCGTTCCCGTATGGCTGCCTCCAAAGTATTAATTTGATGAGCATAACCTTTGGCACTGTTGTAAGGCACATATAACAGTGCCAAAGGTTATGCACAACAGATGCTAAGGACAGCAGGACACCACCTCTCGGCTTCTTGAGACTCTTCATATAGAAGTCGAACAAATATATACGCGATTTCCAACCGCAAAATTTCATCGTTGACGTTTTCTGCGTGTTGTTTTGTGAGATATGAGGTTACGAGGTTCATTTTTTCAGAAACCTGAAAAAATGAATCTCATAACCTCATACTATGTACGATTTCCTGTAGTTCGCTTTGATTTCTTGACGCTATGTTATGATAAATCTACTTAAATTGAGTAAAACAAACTATAAATATAACAGAATCAAACTTAAAATAAACAAAAAGCAGACAATTACACTATGTTATCATCATCATTAATTTAAGAGCCCAGCTCTTGTCGGTGCAGCTCCTTCCATTTACACCTATCTAGCGCCAACTCCTGAAACTTCCTTATACGTCACAACCTTCACCTTTTTTTTAATTTGCTTGATGTAGCTATATCTTGGATGACCCCTTCCTCTCTTTCCTTCGACCTTCCCTTCCACGATGTTTTTGATAAAATTAAAAAAAATACTATGTTATACAGGAATGAATTTTATCCAGTGCACAAACTCTGTCAACTCATAGTTAAATAAGTTTTAACAATACGTATATTTTTATTTGGTTACAAAAAAAGAAAAATTATTGATAGCAAAAGATGTTTATTTTGTAACCGATTGTACGGTCATTGTCGTCATAGTAGGCACGGCGGCAACCCGAAACCGGTTTACTGATGCGAGCGCTGCTCCAAGCGCGTAAAGAATAGTTGGTATCCATATTTTGCTGATTTTAGGGCGGACAAAAGAATGAAAATTTTTTTTTTACTGATGATGCAGATATGTTTTGTTAATGAATATTATATAAGCTGCAAAAACTTCTCGCACAGAGAAGGAATTAGCGTTCATTACCTTTCTCAAAGCGGATTGGCAATTTCAGACTTTAAAGCCCAATTTCCACAAAATGTTTTTCCTTTACCTTCTTTGCTCAGCTATTAGTGTCCAAGACATACAAAGGAATTACATATAATTTCAAAAAGTTCCATAGATACAAGCTTGAACCTGGAACCGAACCGGCACACTTTAGTGGTCGTTTAACCAATCACCACAACATTCAACAATATACCTGTTACAGCCTTTTTTTATCGTCCCACTGCTGGGCACATTCCTCCTCTCACAAGGAGAAGGATTGAGCATTAATCACCACGCTTGCTCAATGCGGGTTGGTGATTTCAGACTATAGTCCAGGTTTCCTCAAGATATTTTCCTTCACCTTTTTATCAGCCATTGGTGTCCAAGATATACTTAGAAAGTACATAGAAACTTAGAAAAGTTGCATTGGTACTTGCCTGACTTGGGATCGAACCCACACCCACATACTCGAGAGGTTGGTTCTGTACCCACTAGGCCACCACGACTTTCAACCCTATACCACATCAATTAAAAACCGCCAAAATGACCGACATCTGACGTCGAGCTATTGTGCGGGGTCGACGCTATTGTACACGCCTCTTCCATTACGAACAGACAATGGGTGACGCGGCGTGATGTCACTAGTGTTGCATCCATTAGTGACGTGGCCAAGTTTTTGAGTGACTTTTGAGCTAGATAGCTAGGATATAGGATGTTTAGGGAGTTCATCTTACATTTATCACTGAAAACGGGTTAAAGTAGCCTTTCCATCAAATATTACATCCAAGCCAATTAATCTTCTTATATCTTATATATAAAAATGAATTGCTGTTCGTTAGTCCTACTAAAACTCCAGAATGGCTGGACCGATTTGGCTTTTCTTGGTTTTAAAATGTTTGTAGAGGTCCAGGGAAGGTTTAAACGATACGAAGTTCGCGGGATCAGCTAGTGGTAAATATACCTAGAAATAATGGGCAACACCTGATCTTTGATGCGATATTAAAAACTAGCCGTTTTCCCTAGTTTCGCCTGCGTCCCGGGAAAATTTCTGATCGTACCCGGACGAAATATAGCCTATGTTACTCGAGGATAGTGTAGAACCATAACAGGAAAATATTTTTTCAATTAGTTCATTAGTTTTGAAGCCTGAAGCCTTTAGAATACTAACATATTTTTATTACTAACATTTTTTTCCTCATAATATTTAGTATCGATGTAGGTATTGGTCTCAACGGCTATAACAACCAGTTGGCCTAAAACATAATGCATACTTAAAATAAACAAACACACTTGCTAAGTTATAATACAAGTAGAGATAAAGCAAAGCACCCAGATGTAAAAGTTGGTAACTCTTTATTTGTATACTTTTGGCAAGACAAAGTTATTCTTTAGAAGTTACACGAGCCGTAATGGGTAGAGTGATACAAGTTTGACGAGTACAAAGTTAGAATGTCTTTCGTTGTACAATCGTGCTATCGTAGTATGTATGCAGTTTTGGACTTGGTTTTAAAACAAATGATTTGGAACAAATTACATGGAAAATATCATGACCCCGATCATTTATGAGAGAGTTATAAAATAGTTTTTGTCACCATCTGCCTAACCTTTTTCCAACTACATATGTATATTGGGCCGCTTCTACTAACTGATTAAAAGGTGTAAGAAAACATCTCGAGGAAACCTGGACTGTTAAGTCTGAAATCACCAACCCGCATAGAGCAAGAAGCGTTTTGATTAAAGCTCAATCCGAGGAAACCTGGACTGTTAAGTCTGAAATCACCAACCCGCATAGAGCAAGAAGCGTGGTGATTAACGCTCAATCCTTCTCCGTGTGAGTGGAGGCCGCAGCTCAGCAGTGGGACAATAAAAAAGCTGATGATGATTATGAACGATAACTTTACACTGGTGTTACACCACGTCAATGACGTCACACAATCCACATCGCAGCGCCTTACTTTACTGATCCATTAAAAGCTAAAATGGCTCGACTTTTTGGCGATGCGACGATGTGTCATCCACTCGCAGTGGCGTAACCTATGTTTGTTTTGTTTTCAGTGTGTGAAAACAGCAGCAAATTGGATTATACAATACACTGGATGAGTTTTTGCAAAAATATTGTAGCTGCACTGCGTTTTTGGAATATTACTTATGTGCTAAAAAATGAGAATGCAGAAGCAATGTATGAGTAGATTTGAAGTTGAAGATTTCTGTTATTATGTGTGTCAATTGTTTGGTATGGAGAGCTTTCTTTTAAGTTTTAAGAAATTATTACTTCGCTCAAAAAAAATACAATTATTTAGTTTTTAAAAAGAAAAACATAAATTAAGCTATTTACTTTCTATGTATATTTTTTTAATTTCTTGTAGCTTGACTTAACTAAAATATGTAGATTCCTTGAGATGCAAAAAAAATCGCAGTATCAGTTATTTACTGTAGCATTTTAGTAGTATTCGAGTACCTAAAGCTGTGTTCTTCTTTGTCAAAAGTGTTAGGTACTTTCAGCACTCGAATCAGATAATGAGATTTTCTTTTAACGGTATCCTTTTCTCAATAAAAGCAGTGAAATAAAATTGCATTAAAAAACTTCAAAGGGATTTTTCTGTGCTACTAACGGCGGAATTCAATAACTTATCTTTATATTGATTTACTTACAAAAGATAGGAATCCGACATAACTCGTTAAAATTCTATTTCTTCTAAGCAATTATTTGTTAATTTTTATATGTGTTTTTTTAATATATTATTTTACACTTTAGTTGTATTTAACTGTATTTTTAAGCTTTTATTTTAAAGGACAATGGGCGATTCCGGTCCAAATGTCCACCACGAACGAGACCTATATGGCTAGATAGCCCGTTAAGTGTAGAACATTTTTTGTTATGAAAGTAAAAAAAAATATAATGCCAGAAAAAAGTTATAGCAAAATCAAATACAACATTTTACTGATTTTTTCAATTTCATTTTTTTCAATTACTTTTCGTGATATTCGATTTTCGTACTTTCTGTTACTTCTGACAAAATAGAATTGTTCATTATTAGAGAGAAGACACCACCAGTTACCGCTGGAACCAGGAACCGCTGAGTATATTCAAGCACTTCTGGCGCCTCAATTGGTTAGTGATTCGGACATCCATCGGGCAAAAATATGAACTGTTTATATGCAAATGTGTCTTACTCATCTTAGTTTTAGATAAAGTGCGTGAATGGAAGTGGAATAAAATAAAAAAATATAATGATAACATACAAAAACTACCGAAAATTAAGAATACATTTTTGACTATAACTTTTTTTTGGCATTGTTTTTTTTTATTACTTTCTTAGTAAAAGTTACTCTGAATTAAGTGGACTATTTAATTATATAGGTCTCGTTCGTGGTGGACATTTGGACCAGACTTCATAAATTCTTGCCCAATCTCCTTTAATTTTAAGTTTACGATTTATGTAATTGGCTGTTAAAGCCGTGTAAGTCGAATAAATAAATAAATAAAGCCAAACAACAAATAGATATACACCAAACAATACATACTTTTTTAAATAAAATCTACCATAATTTTAAAATAAAACCAATCAGACGTATAAAATAAATCCATCCTTTTTTCAACAAAAGCTCGAATTGGAAGTCGTAAACTAACAAATGTAGTATAATAAATAATAAATATATCATAATTTCATCGCGAACAAAGGATAGTAGGTATCCCAAAGGTATTTATTTAATTGGCTAACGCTCGGATGAAATAAACGGGGTTAACTCGAGACCTGAAAATAAAGGTGATATCTCACTATAATTCATGTAACAGTGGATTCTGAGTATTAAGATTTACAGATGATATTAACAACATAATTTACTTCAACTTACTTAGCCGTAGGTATTCAAGGTACACTTACATGTTACTTAGAAAGTAACTTGAACTTGAAAGAGGTACTTTGCCTTACATGCAATCGAACCAGCTCACCCGTAATTTAGAGGCTTTTTAAGATAACTTTTGTGATTCTATGCTACAGCAATACTTTTTTATATCCAAGTGAATAGCGTAATGGATACTTCAAAAAAACTGTCACATATTATTTGTATTGTCAAAGAGTCACTTCAAAGGAATGATGTCACTTGTCAATCATTATAAAGCTCGTTTTCCTTTAACTACTGAACGAAAGCTACACTTTTCATAACCTAATATATTTCCGGTCAAGTAAGGATGCACCTTTAAAATAAAACATGAACATTTTAAAGTTTGCAGCTTATTGCGTTACACGGTAATTTGTTAAGCAAAACAGACAGTTTTCATAATTTTACATATTCATTGCTGCTGGGAAAAATTTCGAGAAAGTCTGTTTTGTATTGTTTGAAAAGGGTTCAGTAGGTGAGAAAGTTAATATGAAGTTTATGAAGAATGTTTGTGAAAATTATTGCTAACATACAGGGTCGATTGATCACAAGGTTAAGCAACGCTTGGCGTGTATGGTCCATGGATGGGTGACTATTTTCTCAGGAAGAGTTCCTCCGCATTTCGGAAGGCATGTTAAGGGGGTAGAAAAAGGATTAGGCATTAAAAGAGGTTAAGCAGACATTCTTTCTCTAAATAAACGATACTAAACTGCAATTCCTACCCACTCAAGCGTCCAAGCCGCACGGTGATTCTCGGCCCACGTGTCCGCGCATGAAATGTCAATTCCTTTTTTACGACCAAGCGAGACTCTCTCAACAAAATCGATTACTACTGAAAAACTACAATAGCTAGATTCGAATAAAAAATACTCACGGAAAGCTAAAAGAACGTCAAATTTAATTTGATTAAAAGTAAATTATTTTAATTAATATTATAGGATGATAATAAAGTATAAAGTTGAGGATATCAAAAAAAATATCGTAATTTTTTTTTATTCCGAGTTTTGTAAGAAAAATATAGTGATTACTGGTAACAATGTTTTTTTATTATATTAGTACATGATATACTCTTTAAAATGATACCAATATCTTAATATAAATAATTAGTTTTCTGTCATGAAAAAATTAACAAAGTTAAGTGTTTCTCAAGCGGTCACTGGGCCTCGGGCGACGTAAAAATGTGACAAGATGGCCGCCCGGCTAATAGCGTGTTCACACGACGAGGTTGTTTTAATGCAACACGCATATTACTGTTCGGTATGTTTATTGAGCAAACATGTTTACTTTTATATAATTTTATTACATATAATTTTTTATTATGTTAAATAGAAAAAAAGAAAGCGGTTATTGGTATTACAGTAAAATAAATACACTGTAAAACTGTAATTTTAGGTATTTTTCATTCTTTGATAATGAAAAACGAAAACGAAATAAACATGCCATCACCTATAAGTAGATACATAAACAAAGCCAAAAACCACAAAACATTCCCAAATTGATCATTAAACGCTCCGTGTGAACAAACCATTATTTACGTTGTAAGTAGATCAGTCCAAGGGGAGTCGGCTCACCAACACTAAAATCATGAATAACGTCTTAACATTTTAATCATTTTAGACCCCATCTCAATGTATTTCGTTTGTAAATGGCCATTAACGTGCTAATAGTGAACGATTCTCGTATATTTTGCATTTATTTAACAAAAATAACCATTTAGAATACACTGTAAAAAATAGAAAAGTATCAAACGATGATCGTGTAGTGATCGTATAACTTTTCCAACTAAATTATACTATGTAAACGTTTTGAAATTGTCGTAAAAATACATTTTTCGTAAAGGAAATTTCTTCACGTTTATTTTGATATAAAATAACAATCTAAATAAGGTATAAAACAAGAAACTTACCATATTTTTGTCAAGAGCTCCACACACAAAAAAGTCACTTGTCAAAAACGACGAACTGTCAGTTCAATATATTTTTTTATAAAGGACAATGGGCAGATTGGTATACCCCACCAATAGCAATGTCATATATATCATTGGATAGGCCTTTTTATGTAGAACAATATTTACTATGACAGCTTTGCTGAAATGTTTGTCCGTTCTGAGATATAGATCAAAAACTGTGCAAAAGTTAGAACTAAGTAATCTATTGATACCTCAAGTTTTTAAAGGAAAATCTAAGAACTACTAGGTGTAAGTCTTGTATGAAAGAAAATCAGATTACAGTATTGATTAGCATCAGCTGTCATAGTAAATATTGTTCTACATAAAAAGGCCTATCCAATGATATATATGACATTCCTATTGGTGGGGTATACCAGATCCCATATATTTGTGCCCATTGTCCTTTATTGTTGCCATTGCACAGAAAAAATCACAACTCACGGATGACAAATTTAATAACGCGCCATCTAGTATCAATCAACTATATTAATACCACCTGGCTATAGCGCTGTACACGTTTAAACTGAACGATGTCGTTCGGATACTGTAGTCACCATGAACGCTTAAGGCAAGAATTTTTTTGGTGACTGTTATCACCTCGGACGCTTGAGTGGCTACGGAACCCCAAATAGTACAAGTTTAAAACTCCAGTTAAAAACTACCAGAACAGATATTACAATGTTACCTAGACATTAAGTACGCGTTTGTAATTCCATAAAATTTATGTTACCACATTTTGTTTTTAAATTAGTATCTCAGAACAAATGACTGTCAGGACTTGTGTAACTAGAACTTGGAACATGTAACGAACTAGATCCGCCAAGAGGACTAATCTCAAAACATGACGTGTACATATACAAGTACGAGAATGAGTGGTGGTCCAGCCGAGAGGAACGCAATGGTTCTGTCTATCGCTATCGTCTCCAATTGGTTACAAAGTATTAAAGTATTAAGTATAGTAAAGAATAAGAATAAGGCTGAGTAATGGTCCTGAAATGCCTATTTCTGTACCTGGATTTACAAACAAATTTTGTCTATATTTTAAGGTGCTTTGCGCTACATTATAGTAAGCCTGATATATGTTTAGTAGAAGTCTAAAATCCTGATAAATTCAGGAACTATTGGAAAAATAACTGGTACATGCAACATGAGTGATACTAAATGGAGTCTTTGACAGATTAACTCCTTGTATGCCTGAGCGCAGATCAACGCGAGACACAATGGATTTTCTATTGTTCTCTAATTAGTGGCTTTCAAGAGGTCAAAGGTAGAAACCACAAATTTAATGACGTTGCACTGTTGTTTCTCGAACTTTCATTCAGACGGCGAATTGATGTAAAGTATTAATTTATTTTACAGAAATAAAATAAATCCGCAATAAAATTAAAATGTAACGAAACTCGCAGCTTTTAAAATTGTATTTCTGAAACCAAAAACCGCCCGTTTCATGTTAAAGAAATTAATGATATCCGTGTAGGCTTTTAAATAAATATATTTTCTCATTTTCGTGGAAAGTTACTATGTATAATGGCTGTAATGTATCATTTATTTATCTTAAATGCTTTTCAGAAGTCGAGGTCTGCTTTGAGTTAAATTGTGAGCTGAACTATATTTTCGGCAGACAAAGTAGTCCATTAATATTCAACTAGAAGAACTATTCTCAAAACTATTACAGAATAAAAAACCACTTCTATTTTTTATCTAATACTTGTTTTCCGCGGTTCCATACGCGTCCTAAGAGAACTACTTGTCGCACCCGGGTAAAAAATTATCCGACAAGATAGCCATACATTCACTCCAACTAATTACCGGTGGCCACACAAAACCCTTATCTCAAAAATAATTTAACTTTTAAAAAAGGACATTAAAAGAAACAAAATAACAATACAGAAGTGAACAAATTAAACAAATAAATTACATAGCTGTTGTTTTTAACGTCGCTTCGTTTGTACGAGCTATGTGACGCTGACAAATAGGATGGGTCCTTTGAAATATTATTGTCTATCTAGATATATCTAAGTGTATAACATTTTCTAAATGGGGTATTTAGAATGATTTTTATGATTTTATTACACAGGACCCTATGTGATATTTGTGAAAAATTTAAGTATGCCTTATTAAATTTAACAAAAGCCTCAACCTTTTTGGCTTAACCGATTTAGCTGTGATTTGCAGAAAAGTTTTTGTAAATTGTGAAGGTTTTAGTATTTTACTCAACTTCAATAAAAGAAAATCTGAGGGCACGGCAGTGCCCCAGCCAAGACTCGAGCAAAACGGGCACGGCCGTACCATCTTTTCTCGAAGCGTTTCGCGGCTATTTCAGCCCCCTGTATCTTCCACGTGAACAAAGCTAGGAGTTTAGGTTTTCGATGACCAAGAGAAAGTATTAGAACAAGCTCAGACTCAAAATTACAAGACATTTGAATAAATAGTTTACGAGTTATGAGCCATCAAAGTTACACCATTTTGTCACTGACTCACTCACTGACCGATCATCAAAAGTCTAAGGTACTTCTAGCAAACTTAGAACCTTCAAATTTGGCACCAAGATAGGTTATTAGCTACATATAAAGGGAAAATTATAAAAACCTTAAAACTTAATAAAAAAATAGGAAACAAATTTATATTTGCGGTTTTTCAAGAACATTGTGTATGAACTTTGACTGCATTGATAACTTTGTTATTTATTTATGTACAAAATATTACTATTTGTTTTATTGTTACGTAGTCGAATATACCACTATTGTTATTATGTATTAAATATACATACATATGAATAAAAAAGCTAGGTTAAAATGAAATGAATAATGATAAAATCTTTCATATTATTGCAGTGCGATAAATACGGCATGCTCGCTCGATAGATGGCGTTGTCCTGGTCTGAATCGCGCTATGGTTTCGTTACATAGCTAAGTATAAGTAGTACTTAAAAAAAATAAAATAATTTCATGTGATAGCGCCATCTACCTCTGAAATAAATCTCTTTTATTCTAAAAGATATTCGATTCAAAAATTCGACAATTTCGAAATTTTTTAGTTTATTTAAAAAAATGTTGTTTACGTGCTACTTTAGGTGTACATATTTAGTTTGTTATATATTTAGAGAAGAAAGAGACCTACAAAAAATAAATTAGATCCCACCAAAAACATTAAATGTAAAAAAAAGCCAATCCTCTACGCAATTCCTCCACCGTAAAAAGTTTTGAGATCGCATAGAAGCCAAGTCCTGTTCAACTTTATTTGTAATAATAAATCAATATTTTGTGACTATATCAATAGTTTTTTTCACATTACAACAATATTGTCTTGGCCATGAGCACAAGTTAAAAGTCGCTCCTTGAAATAATGTGTAAATACTATTGAATTGATAAATTCTATATGGACATGATTTTACGATTGGACTGATTGGAATTTGAGATGACCATGGACTAAACATGCATACATGTGCAGTTCATTGATGTTGGATGATACAGACTGTCGGTCATTCAGTAACAATTGAATAAACTAAAAGTATTTAATTCTGTGATGTTAAACTTCATGTTTAACTTTCACCTCTCCAAGATATGCTGTATTATATTTGTAGTTTATTGTGCTCATGGCCAAGTCAATATTATTGTAAAGTGAACGAAACTATTGATATAGTCACAAAATATTGATTTATTATTACAAATAAAGTTGAACAGGACTTGGCTTCTATGCGATCTCAAAACTTTTTACGGTGGAGGAATTGCGTAGAGGATTGGCTTTTTTTTACATTTAATGTTTTTGGTGGGATAAACATTTTCTAGAACGATTTAAACATTAGTTAGTAGTCTGGGTTTTTTGAAATTCAGTTCTTATTTTTTTTAGCTCTTAGTTTTGTATTTGATTGACTTCACAAAGTCTAATGAGCAACTATGTTACTTAAAATGACTTGCAGTTAAAAATATTTCTCACAAAATAAGCTACTATCCTTCATGTAGTTACCTCATTACTGGGTAGCTCCCAGCTATGTGACTTTGTTCTAGCTAATGAAACTCATCCTTTAGCTTTGTGCCAGTAATTTACTTTGACGCACTGTTCTGTAAAAGCTGATAATGTTCTTGTAAATTAAAGGAAAAAATACTACTGTCTAACTTTTACATAAAAATATATAAAAAAATTTTGGAATTTTGCATGGCAACCAGCCAATCAATGAAAATTTAAATATTGTTAGATATTGCAGATTTGAATATTTGGCACACCCCCCCCCCTTTTTTTTTGAGGACTTTACAAATCAAAAACCTAAAAATATTAGCAAAGCATATCATTTACTTCTAATATAAAACTTTTTAATTACAAACCATAAAAAATCGAATTCAATAAAATAAGAACATTTACAAACTCCAACTTTAAATTACTACCGTCATAAAAACACAGCATTTTCAAAACTCTTTGAGCTCAAAAGACTTCAGCTGAACGTCCTGGCCACGACAGGTTTCAGCACAAGATAGAAACATCTGGAACGAATAAAACCCTCAGAGGACCTGCACACAGCAAACTTTTAGTCGGCCGATTATTTGTTTTGGCTCAAACATCTGTATGATGTCCTCCTAGCCAATCGTGGGCCACGGTAGCTGTTCTCATATAAGGAGATCAGCTGCGGACGACATATTAGAGTGCACAAGCATTTGAGCAGACACAGGTGCACTCACTATTCCTTCACTCTCACACTCTAGTCCGATGAGACGGCAATCCGACACGACCGGAGAGAGATCAGGCGCAGGACAAAACATTTACGTGCTCTCCGAAGCAGTATGAAGTACGAATATTAGATACTAGCTTTTGCCCGCAACTTCGTTCGCGTGGAATAGTGACTACCAGCAGATTTTTGATTTGACCAATAGATGGCGCTATATGTCCGGAATAATTTTATTTTTATTTTTATTTATTTTTTGTAATAAAAACTATCCTATGTCCTTTCTCAAGTTTCAAACTATGTCTGTACCAAATTTCACACAAATCGGTTCAGTAGTTTAGGCGTGAAGAAAAGACAGACAGACAGACAGAAAGACAGACAGACAGACAGACAGAATTACTTTCGCATTTATAATATTAGTTTGGATGACTACCAGCAGATTTTTGATTTGACCAATAGATGGCGCTATATGTCCGGAATAATTTTATTTTTATTTTTATTTATTTTTTGTAATAAAAACTATCCTATGTCCTTTCTCAAGTTTCAAACTATGTCTGTACCAAATTTCACACAAATCGGTTCAGTAGTTTAGGCGTGAAGAAAAGACAGACAGACAGACAGAAAGACAGACAGACAGACAGACAGAATTACTTTCGCATTTATAATATTAGTTTGGATAGTTTGGATTTGGATATAGCCGGTATAAGAACTTAAAACATGATTGTAATTAAGATTTTCTTTCTTTTAAAAATGTTTGCCAACTATCAGGTCAACTCTCGGCCGACTGTTTAGTCGCCAGTATGCTACTCTAAGCTTTGAGCGTAAAAGCCTTTGGACTTACTAAAGTACTGCAATGTGAAATGAACCGGGTTTTGAAATTCCTTTGGGTTTGGTGATGTCAAAGGTTTGTCAGATGGACAGCCTTTGATGAGCAGATTTGGCAAGATTAATGCTTTGGTGATGGGTTTTTGATTATTAATTCCCTAGTGATTAATGGACACACTATGTATATACTACTACTACTATATACTACATATTTTATAAGCCTTTATACAGATACCGGCACGGATATTGGGATCTCGGCGGAAGAGTGGGGATCGCTTTGCGCACCCGTACGCATAAGGCAATAAGGTACTAAATCGCTTCTGCGCAGGTGAAGGTCATGGCTCGATATCCGTGCCGATAACTGTACCAATTTTATTTGGGGTTGGTGCAGCTTATGTCAGGAGACAGTTATAATCTCGAAAACTTGGAACGGAATAATCAGCTAGACAGGCAGATTCGTACGATTGCAGTAGGTATACTAAGAAAACCGTGGAAAACACATATATTTCAATTAAGAGAAACGTAATCACACACTACATACATTTCAATTAAGTTGTGCGTCTGTCCGTGTATCCAATTTGGTTTCGTTGCACGCCATATTTGTTTGTTTGTTTGCAACTTAGAGTATTTAACTAACTGGAATCGCTATGAGCACGAATGAGAGACCAGGCTACAAATATCAATAGTGACAGCTCAATGATGATTTTTTAACACATCGTTACACACGCACATAAAATTGACAAACACAAGCATATCAACACAATACAACGTGTAGCAGTAAATACGAGAATCCTGAAAATTATTACATCCGAACAAAAATATTAAAACGAATAGATAAAAATATTGCCCTGTCTATTTTATTAATAGATTAATAGAGCCATCACGTAGGGGAATGAACTTGCCAAAAATCGTCGCGTCGTCATAAACGCAAGAAAATTAGAATAGAACTAAAATATTCAAGTCATTAAAAAAATGTTTTATGAGCTCATGAAAACTTTAATTTCTTCAATCAATAAATTTTTCGCATGTCTCGTTTAACAAAGGGGAATGCACCGCAGCAGCGTATCCTGATCGTTAAACACTCTAAGATTTGTTTAAGACAATGACTGTTGTTTTATTTTTATATCTGTTATTTCTGTTAGGGGATATTTTCGGCTATTTGGCGTTGATGGGGCGGAATGAGTGTTAATTGGCTTGTTGGAATACAACAAAGAAGCTTTTTGATTTAGAAGTACCTACCTAAGTATTTGTGTCAGAATTAATTCATTTTAAGTTTGCGCTGCGTGGACTTGATAATGTTTATGGTTTTTTGGTGCGATTCCTATCCTGTTCTTGTCTAGAAGTATTTATGGTCGATAGACGCGTCCTACAGTTATTTTGCCATAAGCTCCTCAGTAAATTGCTAACTTCAGAGGTACATAGTAATTTGACGAGAATTGTAAAAGACATAGTATTACAATACATACAAATAGTAACAAACACACTTACACATTTATAATAAATAATAAAGTATGTAATTCCAGAATAGA
Organism: Helicoverpa armigera; assembly: GCF_030705265.1. Lineage (NCBI taxonomy): Eukaryota > Metazoa > Arthropoda > Insecta > Lepidoptera > Noctuidae > Helicoverpa > Helicoverpa armigera. The sequence goes on from NC_087144.1 coordinate 734,986, forward strand.
TAAGACGTAAAAGAAACATTATATATTACATGAATTTTCCTAGTCATAATACACACATAATAATCTACGTAATCTCACAGAGGCTTTATAGGGATAGGCATAAAAAACGGCAGTTTTCACTTCCATTCTTATCTAAAGGGGAAGCTGAAGAGTAATGAGGTGCAATAAGTGACAAATTACTGGCCTAGAGGGTACTCCAGTAATATAGGTAAAGTACAGAAGACACACTTTAAATAAACTTGTATAAGTAACATGTCTTTTTACCCAGGTTAATAGTGACTACGAAATAGTGGGACCAATTTTGTTTTGACATGACTTTTTTATATACACTAGCTGTATAGGACATACAGTAGTAAGTACTGTAGTAGTAAGTCTGACACCAGTCTAACCAAGAGGTAATGGGTTGCCCAGGTAACTGGGTTGAGGAGGTCAGATAGGGCAGTCGCTCCTTGTAAAGCACTGGTACTCAGCTACATCCGGTTAGACTGGAAGCCGACCCCAACATAGTTTGGGAAAAAGGCTCGTAGGATGATGATGTATGTATAGGATATACAGCATAGCCTTTTCAAACTATGTTGGGATCATATTCCAGCTTAAATTCGAAATATATCCGAGTATCAATGTGCTATATGAAGCGACTGCATGCCTGATCTTCTCAACTCAGTTATCCGGGCAACTCGACAGCTCTTGAAAATACTATTGTCATACTACCCCTATTAAAATATAGATAGAAAAAAATACTGTAAAAAATATTTGATACCATGCGAAACCATGAAGAGTGGTTATAGAGACACGTGAGATAAAATCTCTATTTTATAGTAATAATCCTTCTGATTTATTTCTTAGTTGTGTCTTCGTATCGTATCCATGAAATAGGGCTATTACGGTGGTCTCAGGCGATTGATACCTCCCATTCAAGTTCACTACAAAAAGATAAGCAATGTACCTATGCATGTATTTTTCCTAACTCTATGGACATTTAACTTTTGAAATATCTTGACTTGGTTTGTATATTTAATATAATACTGTTTGTTTTCCCAAATAAATAAATAAAGCCTCATGGCCCATTTTGATAAAGTCTCTCATAACCTACCAGGAACTTATATGTGACAGGTATACTGCAAATTTTGGTTTCACTGATTTTGCATTGGTTTTGCAAATTATAAGCAGCCTTTATCTGGCAGATGACATTAACTACCAGATAACTAAATAACTGATATCTTAGACAGTAAGTAACCAGTGGGTTCACCCTCCGATAAGGTCGGTTTAGTGAAACCTTTACCTATTAAATTTTAAATAAACAACATAATCATTAAGTGGAAAACTCATGAAAACAAACAAAAGAAAATTGGATTATCAAAACAAAACAAAGACGTCTTTGTTTTTCATAACAAGCCTGTTTAGAAAGATGTTATCTTTGTAAGTAAGAGGCGGAAAGGTTTACAACATTATTTAAAAATTCTGATTAATTAGGGTGTTCACAATCTTTACAGCTTCGGTGAAATATTTTAGTTAAAATTAGTGTTATGTCCTTTCTCAGTTTCTTAACTATTATTTTATCAACCTGTGCTGTCCCACTGATGGGCAAAGGCCTCCCATTCATTTATCTCTAGGTACCAGTCGCTTTTTGTAGTTAGTCCACGAGGAAGCTATCGTCTTCTTGACTATTATGTGTACCGAATCTCATTTCAATCAGTCTAATAGTTTTGGGGTGAAAGCGCAACAGACACACATAGTTATATTAGTAGTAGTTATAAGATCAAGAGTATTCAAGAGGCACCTCAAATTTTAAAACACCCCAAAATAAAGGCGTGGCCTTTGAAGTCCGATTATCACGCTTGAAGAAATTATTTATTAATCAAAATTCTTAACATCGACAGACATTCTTTGGAAATTGTCGGACAGGGTTGCTCAAACTTTTGTTATATTTTTCAGGGATCACAAACCTTTTTCTATTAGATAAATAAAACAGCATTTCTAATTAACGGATATTTTGTTTGTTTACCCTGGAATCTTGTCTTTTTAAAAAGAAAGGACTATTTATATCTTCATTTATTTTTGTTTCTAGCTAAATTGGCCGTTTGTTTATTTTATAGGTAAATAAACTTCTCTAATGATGAATATTTTGCTATTTGAATATCCGATTCACTTAATTAAAAACTCGAATCTTTTTTGTAAAACGTGCTGGTGATTTATATAAATAAAAAAATGTAACTACAACGAAAATTCTGCGCAAGTTTGTTCAAAACAATCCCCAACTTCAATAATCTAAAAAAAAAACAAACAACAATTTCTCAAATTAAGGCAGGTACACAACTTTATTAAGACAACACACGTGTGAATGTAACCTTGTAAAGATTATATCACTTGAGTATCTGTGTAGCATCTACTTTAACTAATGTGAAAAACAAACAGATTGAAGTGTTCTTTATGAATACTAAAAATAACTAAAGAAGGTCTGTTATTATTTTATTGATTCTTTTTTAATGTTAAAGACAGTTAAAAACTTAAAGAACAAAGTATTTACAGAGCTACTACTAGGCCGATTTAAAAGATTCAGTATGACAACACATTTATCGAAAAAGGCTATAGGTATTTTTTTATCCTGGTGTGCAGAACAATTCTTACGGGATGTAGTAATATCGATGGCATTATTTCATGAAGGTGCCAAAAACTTCAGTGAAACACATAATCAACCGCTAAGCTTTTTCCGATAACTAGTTAAGTAACAAAACTTTCTAAATGTATTTACAGTTTGTCACTTCTGCACTAGTCTGTACTGCATCTCTTTATAAATGCTTCAAGATATATTTAGTTTTTTACGACTGTAAGTAGGTGGCACGATTAATGTGAACAGATTTAGCACGATGAATGGTTTCCGAATACCAAATGGAAATTATTTTTCAACTCGCGTAGGTGAAGTTTTGGTCATTAATTTTATTCTTTAGAGAATACCCGGATATACAAAGTCTGAAAATGCAAAACTAAATTTAAAATAGCTTAGAACGTAACGAGTGTTAAGTGACTTCTATGGGTGAAGTACCGAGCAGTTTGACAAAATGTCGAAGTAAATGAAAAATTACTGAAATTTTTTTCATAATCTTTGCTAATCATAAAATAATATCGTTTCATAAATGCCTATGGTGAAAATATTACGCAAAGGTAAGTTTATTTGTTGATTGTCTATTCCATTCCTAGACTTTACTAACCGACTTCCCAAAAAGGAAAAGGTTTATACGAGTCTCACTTTTAATATCCGGTGGTAAAGCGTTTCGCTTAAAAGCGGGGTTAAAATCAAGATTAACTTTAATATAATAATACGCTTTTTTACTTTCATTACAAAACACCTGTAATTTCAAAAATATAGCCACTATTATACAAGTTAAACGCCTCAAAATTGACCCTAAAATCAAGTTAACGGCAAGTTATCATGGTAAAACTAAAAGCGTGAACCCAGATCCGGTGGGGACGGAAATACGTCATTACCGGTGGCACAATGGCGCTTTCTTTCTACCCGCAGTTTCGCAGTCATTATATTGCGGCTGCCGGTTCTAGGTCATAGGTGGCAGTTGGATTTAGATAGGCTTAGTTTTTTTTTATGTTTGAAGGAAATATTAGATATATACTTATCTTTGCTGATATTATTAAGCTAAAGTGTTTGTATGTTTGCTTGTACGCGCTAATCTCAGGAGCTTATTCGTCCGATTTGAAAAAATATTTCAGTGTAAGATAGCCTGTTTAGCAAGGAAAGCTATGGGGTATGATTTATCTAAGTTAGTCAACTGTATCATTTTTCTGCTGATTTGGTCAAGTTTTAAACTAGTTAAAAATAGTAAATGGTCCAATTTAATGGCCAAATGGCTTAATTTTCAGTCTGTTGACATACGTAGTCAAAACGAAAGTGACTCATACAGTAACAATACAGAACTAACGATGGTGTATAAAAACTAGTCAGAGAAAAATATTTGATGTGGATTACAGGTGATATTTTTAGGTATGTAGTGACCTCATAAATCATTATTTTACCTTGAAAGGATAAAAGCAACGTAACTTTGTAAACATCTAAGTACAATACTAAGTTTATCTGTCATATTAAATAAGGATGTCAACAACAAGCAACTGAACAAAAAAACTGTCACAAAAAACATTTTTCTTTCAAACATTTCCATCTGGACATGACGTCATTAATTTATGTCTGTATAATTTCGAAAACACTCCTGTATTATCGTGACCGAATAATATTTCAGGTGTAAGTAGGTACTTTTTTGTGCCCGGAATATTTTATCTGTAATATGTATTTTTAATGTACGTTACATTAAATGTCTCGAATAAATTATTCTGTTTTAAAGAATTCGGTATTGTATAAATATTTTTCAGGAAAAAATGGTCCGATTTGAAAAATTATTTCAGTGTTAGATAGCCCATTTATCTAGAAAGGCTATAGGCTACTTTTTATCCCGGTACGGGAAGTAGTTACCACGGGTTGCGGGTGAAACCGCTGGCAGAAGCTAGTAAAATATATTAAAACCGGTGGTGGTCTTTTTATCAGAATGAATGAAGTAGGAAGAACACAGGTGAAATCGCAGAAGTAAGTTCACAGATGCATTCAAAGTAAAAAATGCCAGCACGTACACCCCATCTAAAATTCATACGACATACTTGTAAGTAAAAAACACAACGAAAAAATAAACACACAACCTAAAACACCGTGTAGGTACAAGTATCCCGTAAAATAAACAAGGACAATAATCTGCCATCATCCGGCAATTCCCTTAGTACCCACAAAAGCGTCACACTTTTTGCGTGAGCCCGTAACGATCTCGTCAATCACAGCTATCTCGTGACTGCCATTATATAAAGAGGAACAGAAAACCTGAATGTAGGTAAAGCTTGAAATATTTACTACACTTTCTTTAATACTGGATTTTTTAGGTCGTATGAAAATTTAGGCTGAAAAGTTTGCTTTTTGAGAGTGCTCAAAAGATGAGTTTGAAAGGTGAAGTCTAGACTAATATACTGAAAAGGATATGTAAAAATTACACCTTTTACCTTACAACGAATGGTTTCTTGTTGTATATAGTGTGGACAATATTAAAATAACTTAAAAAAATAATGTTTATTGACAAGAAAGTAACATTACAATCTGGTTGTTAACGTCGAGCCCCAAACTAAGCTCTGTATGTGTCTTGTGGCTCGGAGTGCGATGTTTACTTATTATTACCAATAAGTTACTTAAACTTTGAGTTAAGAGAGAAAAATATTAAAAGTGTAGGTATTGGTTCAAAGCCAGTCGTAATAGAGTCGTTTCACACAAGTGGATTTTCCGCTCAGTTTTTTCGAACGACCGCGACATTCGCTCAGATCGTGCGGGAGTTACAGAAGCCGGGAGGTACAACACACAACCAATCCAAATACATATGTGATTTAAAAACGCCTGACAGATTATTGACTTTCCGGAATTTGTGCTCGGTTCTGCAACGTGCGACAAAAAACGTACGTACGTATGCCTTTTTAAAACAAGAAACAGTTAGTTTTTCTTACGAACGGCAGTTTTTTAAAAACGATTTTGTAATGGTACTTCTGCTATCAATGTTATGGCGTTCGCTATCATCCTTATCCTGCAGGATACATGTAATCCAATGAGTCATATAGATGGTAATAGGCTGTTACAAATGTGGCGTCTATCTTATGAAAGTAAAGATGTTTCCTTATTGACAATATCTTATTTATACTGATACTTAGTTTGCACTGACGAAGACTAAATTATCTCAGTAAACGTTAACGGTTTATATTTGGTTAGGTTAGGATGCTATTCTGATGTAGTATAAGCTAGACTATTGCCAAGTTTCATCTATATCCGTCCAGAAGTTTTAGCGTATAGAGTAAGAAACATACTCATACAATTTAAAGCTAAGTATAGGTATTGCTGCTAAGTTTCATCAACATCCAACAAGTGGTTTAGCGTGATGGAGTAACAAGCATACTTATTTACTTACATAGGTACATAAATCCTTATAAACCTGAATTTAGCATGGAACCTACGAAAGAATAAAGACAAAACCAATACCCACTTCGGAAAAGAACTTTAAAACGTGAACAAGCGACTTCCTAAGCCAAACGGCTTCAAAACTTCCATTCCATAAAACAAAGCAAGCATAGATAAGTGGTGCATATACATAGCCCGCGGCTTCACTCGTGTCGGTACATTGAGAGCTACGGAGTAAGAAAGATGAGCGGAGTAGCTATAACGCAGGTAGGCAAGGCGCCTTCTTCTAGGTCAAATACGTACAGTGGGCATGACCAAAACGATCAGTTACGAGAGAACGAACGAAGCATTCGGGTTTTTTGAAGCAATTGTCAACAATTATTGGTATTACAAAAAATTATAGGATTCAAATAAGGCGTGCAAGGGCGAAGGCAGTAGGTAACTTTCCTCGACTTGCAATTTAACGTGCTACTTTCTTAGGGGATTTTCCGTTATGGCACCTCCGCTAGTCATTTTGTACTCCATGTTGAGAGCAAGTTACTGAGGCGCCCAGTCGACCGTGCATTCTGATACCACGTAAATTCTGTTATGGAAAGTCTGTTTATTTTTATTTTATAACGTGTGAAGGTAATGTGGTGGAATGATCTTGTAGCTTTTTAAAGTATTTAAGTTATGGGTTATTTGGGTTACAGTATACTAGCTGTTACTAGTAGTTTCTCCTCTGTTTTAAGATTCAATAATTTTTCGCCCGTATTTTGTATACTGTGTCTCATTTTCATCATATAGTTAATTAACAACTCAGTCAATTTAGTAACTGAATAGCTCAACAATTAATTATAATTACAGTCAATTAATATCAGTATCTAAAGGATGGTAAGGATAATCTAAAAGTAGCTGTCTGACAGTCGAAGTTACACGCAAAAGTGCTGAACCGATTTCAATATTTTTTTACTAGGCGGCAAAATACAGTTCTGGACACATCTATAGGCCCACCTTGTATTTTCAGTTTCGTTTGGTCCTAGCTAATTTTTTATATTAGGTCGAGCAAAAAGTTTGTATGCAGTTTTCAACCTTGCCCATTCACAATTTCATTCAATAGTCTTTTTTTGAATTTCGAATACAGAATTTAAAGAAATAAGAGACAATTTGGAGCCTGCTTGTTGATATCAAACAGTCGATTACTAAGAAAACTTGGTTTTATTGGTTTACTTGGACTTAATTCTTGAAAAAGTGATTGATATCTTTGGTTTTGCAACAAACATTACTTATTCTTTACATTAAGGTGAGGTTCTCTCAATAATCTATGGAACCTTCACCTGAAGTCGCCGCCACCACGATCTCGGGTCACAACTGAAAGGCAGGAGCGATTCATCGTGATGACCAGCTTGAGAAATCGTCACCTTACCTCCTTTGAGACACAAAAACAACTTCGCGACTTCCACGGAGTATCTGTGAGTGCTCGAACTGTTCGGAGAAGGTTAAAAGAACACGATATGGTACCACACAAGCCAGCTAATGGGCCTAATCTAACGCGAACCCACCGAACAGCGCGCCTTCATTTCGCACGCAGTCATTTAAATTGGACACAGCAAGATTGGAGCCGTGTTCTCTTTTCTGATGAGTCCAAAATTGTGTTTCATGGCAATGATGGAAGGAAGAAGGTCTACCGACGTAAGGGAGAGCGTTTCGCACAATGCTGCTTTGAAGAGATGGTTGCTTATGGCGGTGGCTCAAGGACTGTCTGGGGCGGTATATCCGCGAGCGGCAAAACTCAACTTGAGGTTGTTACAGGACCACGGCTGCCAACATTAAACGCTGAAAGGTACATTCGTGAGTGCTTAGGCACTCACGAATGTACCTTTATGGTATGGTATGGGTGTATGGTATCACGTGAGGTCCTAAGACCTCACGTGATACCATACGCGGACTATGTGGGCCCAAATTTCCTTTTTATGCATGATAATGCAAGAGCCCATGCGGCCGGCATTGTCAGGGAATATCTTCGGGATGTGAATATCACAGTTATGGACTGGCCAGCCAGAAGCCCAGACATGAACCCCATTGAGCACATGTGGGACAAGCTAAAAAGACGTGTTAGGGCTCGTCAGCCAGTTGCCCAGACGATGCAGGAGTTGAAAATTGCCATAGAAGAGGAATGGGAGATGATCCCTCAAAACTTCATAGAGCGGTTGATAACTCTATGCCTAATCGTATGAGAGCTGTGGTAGATGCCCATGGAAGCAACACACGTTATTAAATTAAACCTTTATTTGATAAAACATGTTTTTTATTCAAAAATCAATTGCCTTTAACGAGGCACATATCCGACTTGTTAAGCGTAGCTCCATGTCGTATGGTATTCCAAATTCAAATTTAAAACAATACGATCGAAAAAGAAGGTAAAATGTATCAGGTTTAAAACTGCATCATCAGTTTTTTTCAATCTAGCAATCATATTTCGGTAGGGGCCATCGAAACCAAAACTCTAAGGTGGGCCAATAGATGTGTCCAGAAGTGTATATCTCAATTGATTGCATTAGCTTCTATTAAATGTACTTAAAATTTTCAGACGAATAACGGCCGACCGCGCGGACGTGCGGTTTGTCTGTTTTAAGACGCACCTGTCCGCGCGGAGAACCTCTACAAAATCCACTTTAAAAATAAAAACATTTACTGAAAGGAGCATGAGTCAAACTGGGCTCATTGTCCAACAGAGTTATAGCATATGCCGTTGTGAAGGTTTTTGTTTGTACTAAAATTGTTACTATGGGCACTACCTTCAATTCCATGGCAAAAAAAAGATATGCACATATAAACAGGTTTTGTAGAAAAAGAATTGTTAGGAGTCGTAGTGCGCTTGGTTGTTCATGACATAAAACCTAATTCGCAGGATTTGATTATGCTAGGATTATGGGACCACCTTCATCACCAGGTCAGGATCTGATGATGGAAAACCTGAGAAATCGAGGGCAACTTTCGAAAATTGTAGGCGTGCATAGGTTAAAAACTTAACAATGAAGTGTACGTTTGATAACACTATGCAACAGTGAAGGTTTGGAGCTGACCTGATGATGGAGACCGGAGAAGGTCGAGGGAACTCGAAAACTGAATATGTAAACTACCTCGTGTTTGGGCTTATATTATTCGTATTGATGAGAACTTTCCACAAATGCGGATAGTGACAAATATGCTTGTCACTGAAAAGCCAAAAATAAAAAACTTTTTACAAAAAAATAAAACTGACTCCCAAAAACACTGAAAAGCAAAAAAAAACTATTCTTAGGTGCATCGGCATAGAAGTCGGTGGCGTATAAGCTCAGGAACATCCATAGGAGACATCAGGAGACTCCATCTCTAGTCAAGAGATGTTCGTGCACGTACATATTACGTATACATTCTAGTTAACAGAAACGAAATGGGTCGAGATGCCATCGCTCAGTATTAAGGTCATAGCACATTATAGAGGCACCGCAACAGCACGGCTGCAGCACGGCGTCGCCTCGAATTAAGACTACGGCTAGCTGCCACCGCGCTAACTACGCGTTGTCCGCAAGGTGCAAGCTCGCCGACCGCGGACCGGCCGCGAGGTGTAGGCTTGCTGTCACCGCAATCTCAATATTATTTTAAGATAGTTATGATTGAACACGACGTAATGACGTTGTTTCGCTGCCGACTCGGAGGCGACTGCTCGCCGTTGGCTTTTTCATATTGACATTACGAAATATATTATAATATACACGATTTAATGCTCTAAATTGAATGACAACTTATGCTGGTGTGGAGCCGTGCTGTTGCGGTGCCGCTATACTGTGCCATGACCCTTACTGCTCGTGTCTAACAGGTAGACGCACAGTAGGAAGTTGTGCTCATATTTATATTACATATTTCAATAATATGGTATCTAGGGTTAGGCAGGCACACACAATTTAATCCACCGGTAGGATATTTAGACGACATTATTATTGATATTGATTGAAATGTTAACAAAAATAATTTTAACTGTTAGCAGTTATTTTATTTTTTATGTATACATTAAACCTGGAATTAAAACTAGTTAAAGGTGTTCAATAACAAAAACCTACAATGCCATAACAGCACTACTTTTTGCAGAATATTAGTTTATTTATGGTTGGAGAAAAATATTTATAGCAAAATAACCCAATGGATTCTTCGCAAAAATGAGTTTAAATCTTTATATTTAGTGCTTTACAAGTATAGTCATAGTGGTCTCATCTCTGTTGGTGGGTGAGCCCAGGCTTCATACATTTTTGCCCATGGTCCTTTCACGTTTTAATATCTTACTAAAACAAAAGGATTCATTTAACTTTTCAACACATTTTGACTTGCAAGTCGTTCGGTTAAATGTTACGGCTCATTCCTTTGTTTTATGCCGCCGTAATACGGAGATAACCCGAGTTTTGCAGTTAACTGTGTTACGGTACTTGCTAACATTTAAATTAAAACTACGGTGAATTTTTAGACTTTTAAGTATTTTATTTTACCTTTCTGCTTATATTGAACATTTTTGTTACAAGATGAGTTTTTTAATGAAAATCGTTTCCCGAAACGGGGAAAAAGTATGACCTTTATTTAGGGTCTAAATACTTAATACTTATAATATATTTGAAATTTATTTAAATCAGTTCCATCGAATTTAGTTATGCATTTATATAATACATATGTAATTATTATACAATGTTACATAGCCCATTTATAGAGGAAATTCATAAGCTACAACGGGGGCAAAACCGAGGGAAATTGATGTAGTATTTGATAAAAATAAATACACGTTTCCCAGCAAGAGTACCTACACACTGCAGACTAAACAGTTGGCCGACAGTTGACGGGATGGTTAGTAATTTTTTTTAGAGAAAATCTTGATTTCAATCAAAGTTTTCAATCGGTCTGATACCGGCTAAATACCTGACTTCATACTGATTTATATGAGCCCAAACAAACTGTCGGCCGACTTTTTGTCGGCCGACAGTTTGTTTTCAGTGTGCCAGAGCTCTAAATGTACTGCCTACATATTCAGTACATACGTAAAAAGTGTTCATTTATTTCGCAACAGCAGTTATTTTTTGTGCTCGGAACGTTTCTTGTAATTTATTGCCTGGGCTCGTACTAATGTGATGTATGGCACGAATCTCGGTTCAAGGACTTGGCGTAGGTTTAGATTGAAATATCATTTATAGCTAGAAGAATGTATATTGATAATAAGAGGTGTGTGATTCTTTTAATAGACTGTCTTACAAAGGAGGAGGTTATTAATTGGGATGTTTGTTTTTTTTTTACTGTCGTTGGTTCCGTAATTGTTTTGTTGCGAACAAAAAAGGCTAAAAAAATCACCACTATTGAACATCAAAAATAAAGTGACACAGCTCTTAAAATAAAAACTCTTCACTATTTTCTTTGTATTTATGCTGGGAAGAAGTTTCACATTTTAAGTTGAAGTTGAAGAAAAACCAGTTAAATTCTATCTTTGAGGTAAACTTCTTAACAGGAACCATATGATACATTTAGCCAGAAAAGCGGCTAATTTGGGTGCGGGAATTAATTGTCCTGGGTAAAGGATAAACCGGCGGGAACTAACTAATATAAACATAATAATGTTACAATCCAAAGTTTTGTTTATCCGACCCTGACATTTTGTGCAGACAAAATAACTTGGTCGGATTAATTAGTATTTCGCGGCCTAAAGAGATCTGGTTCAAACAATTAGGTATTAACTTTGACCTTTAAAGGTCATTTCCAGTAGTAGGTACTTGAATGATCATTAAATAATAATTAGCCAGAGATGTGTATGTTATATAAACTTTAATTTAGGAAGGGTGTTGATTTACATTTTTTGCTAGATTGCTAGACGTTTCGTGAGAATTCCCAGTTTAAAATATGTACTCGGAAAGAGTGTAGCTTTCCAATGGAGAAAGGATTTTTCAAATCGGTTCATTTGTTTCGGAGCCAGTAGGGTACAAACAGACAAACACAAAATGTATCCTGTTTATTATATTAGTATAGATTTTAACATTCACAAATGACTAGGCTAACTAACGATTTTTCATAATCGGTTCATTAGATCCAAAGATTTAACCATACAAACTCAGAAACACACAAACTTTACCTTAACTTAGCATAAAATTAAAATAAATTAACAATATTCCAGTAATCTACCTGAAATTAAATTTTATTAAATTGTAAAAGTTATCCAAAGATTCCTTAATGTCAGTTGATGAGACGTTGAAATGAACGTTGTTTTAATAAGCGAGCGAGACAAGACGCGCCTCCCGGCGTGGCCTGGCTTCAGTCTCAAGCTGTTTAATTCCCACCTCGTAATGAAAGCCGGGAGGCCATGAAAACTGATATTAAGGTGAAATGTTAGGGTGGTGTTATACTAAGCAAAGATATTGGCTTAAGTGGCCTTTCTGTCAATGCTAGTTGATAGATTTATTAGCGACTAGCTTTTGTCAGTGGTTTCACTGGCTTCTTGAAAGGACTACTTCGCGTATAAAAAGTAGCTTATATGCTATTGTAACTGTCAAGTTACCTACATCAAAATATGTCCATCCGTTTGTGCGTGTAAAACAAATATGATGTATTTATCAACACACACTTTTATTTAGAGGCAGTAATATATGATCAAATCCACGTATTTTCAGTATATTTGATAAAGTTGCAAAGTGATTAAATGTAAATAGTTTGAACAAAAATATGTGTTCTGTGTAACACCTGCCACCCTTGCATATTTTGGCTGAAATGTATGTCGAGAAAACAAGCTTCATAATATGATAATGTAGTTCATGCACGAACTGTGAAGTTAGTTGGAACGAAGTGTTATTTCATGACTTTATCCAAAACATCAAAGTTTATCACGATTTATAGGTTTAAAAACATTAAATGCCACTAACACGGAGGTTTGTTCTGTTAACGTATTTTATATTTATCGTGATAAAAGCCTAAAAACATTAAACCTTCCTCAGTAAATGGGCTATCTACCTAACACCTGCTATCTACATTTAAATCGACCCATTAGTTCCTGGAAATTAACTCATTCAAGAAAAACACAAACTATTCATCTTTATAATATTACTATAGATATCCATCCAACAGACACCTTCAAAACTTATTCCATTAGCAACACCTTCAACCACGATAACCACATTTCTGAAAACAGCGCCATCTAGCGGCAGCTACCAAAAACATTTAGCTTTCCAAACTACAGCACGTGACGTCACGTAGGAGACAGCTATGTCGTTAATCAATTATTACCAGCTCGCCTCGCTAGCTTAGGAGCCCCAACTGAATTATACGGGGAATGAAATTACCGGCGATTTCATTTAGAAGGTACCTTGGTACCTTAGATAACTCGGTTTTAAAACGTTGATCTTAGACGACGGGGTTTGACTGGAATTTTTGGTTCGAAATTCTGTTTGAGGATTAATTGGTTTGTGTTAGTTAATTGCTATTTTATTTTTCATTATATTTTAATTTATTTACAATCAGAATAGGATATTATAATATCCGAATAAGTAAGTTATAGCAAAAGCATAATTATATCAGAATATTTATAGAATATTTTTTGTCTTTGAACGGTAGGTATACCTATAGCACACAAATTTTTAACCTGATCATCATCACATCCCGATCAAAAACTGCCACGTTTAATAAATATAAGGAACCAACTATCCGAGTAACTTCATAAAAGTTAAAAGTAATAAATATTCCCGTTATACCGTATGTAATTATTTATTTATTTATTATCTCCAAACATACATTATGAAACTAAGTTCAAAAAACTTCCTTAGTTTTGCCATCGAGAAATACAAGAGAACACCATTTCTAAAACAGCGTCATCTATAGACGGTTTTGCTAGCTTAAAGGAAATCTTGCTAACGTAGCGTAAAGTTACTTTTTCCACTCGCTATGAGATGGCGCTGTACTTAAATTTCTGAATAGCATGCCATTATCGTCACAATTTATATTTTATTTTTTGCTAACACCCATAACAACGCTAAAAAGTGCTTTTGCATTCACAAAAATCCAAATAAGAATCTTGCTATGTATTACTTCTACTCAATACTAGATGGCGTTGTACACTTATGTACAAATTCAAACTATTTAACTTATTGAAAGCATACTGAAAACTTGTAAACACAACACCTACCTACACTATACCTCAAACTAGCTCAGATAACCTAAAAGAGTGTCTCTGTCGTTTCAAGAGAAATTCTTGTGGTTTTCGTAACATAAAATTCAAATCTTCAAGAGCAGATTCCCCAGGCATGAATTCACACCCCCTAGACAATTTTACCAAAAGAACACTCTATCCAATAAAACCTTATACAACACAGTCTTTTTCACAACATGCCAATACAGAATTAAGTAAATCGAATATACTTCTAGGATCCAAGTGGATCCAAGAGTATTTGTGCTAAGTCCTTTCCCTATGATACGGTTGGGTTTGATTTCCCATGGGACGGCAACTGTAGTACTTCAGATCTTTCATGATTTATTTTGTGAGTGTGTGTGTGATGTAGAATGGTTTGGTACTGAGATGTTTTACAAGTACTGATTGTCTTTTGTTTTGTGGCCTTTTTTATGAGCTGTCTGTGAAGGAAAGCTTTTTTTTTGCATACAAGTAAGAAAGAAAGAAAAATGTTTTTGTTAGAATGTAGTACAAATATTGGTGTTTTATAATTAAATTGAATCTCACACATTTTACCGAATTGGTGTACAAAATAATATATTTGGCTATTTATAACTACGATCATTTATAAATATTTATATAATAATGTTCTTGTCATCAAGACAATCTTTTATGCTATGCTAAGTATATAAATAACTGCCTGACTCTTGTTCGTTACATTACCATAAAATGTGTTCCTTCTGATTGAAATGTACATAATAATGGTATTCAGTTTGAAGTTAAACTGAAATCTGAAGAAATACACAATTAAGATAGTTTCTATCAACGTTACATTAATGGTGAGTGTCTTAGTTTTTAAATTCGGTTGTGGCTAAATTAAAGCTGCGTGGAACGACCGATCATAAAGTTAAGCAACTCTTGGCGCGGTCGATCCGTAGATGACTAACCATGTCATGACATGACTTCATAATCATTATGTTATTACCTGATATGCATAACAAAATAACCAACTGAAGTGACTGACTACAGCCGCAAACCCAATTTTTCACCGAACAAAATCACCATGAAAATGGTGGCCCTCGAAATAGGTTTTACGTGCAATTTAGTGCTCAACCATTACCCTAAATAAAAATAATCAGCCTGTCTACCCGGCTAGAAGGCTCGATTTTCTGCGGGTCGTAATTCGATTCCGTGTTTAGGTATTGCTCAGCAGGGCCGGACTAGGAAACTAGGGGCTGCAAATATTATCTTTATAGCATCATGAGGCTTCAAATATTGAAAATTGGTAGGTAAGTAATCTTCTTTTCGAGATCAAACAGTGGGAAGTGAAAGTGTTTTTTTTGTTTATTAGCGCTTTCGGCTGCACTGATTGAGATATTACCTAATCGGTATGGAGATAGGTACGTTTGAGGTTGTTATGGGATGTTTTTGCGGGAGAAAAATTATCCTGCTAGGGCAGCAGGATTGTTTGAAAGTTACTGCAGCTCTGATACACAAGGACTCCAGAAAGAACAAAGGTAGGTTTTGGTCAATACATTCTGGCACTGCCTCCTGCTGCACCCACAGCGGTAGGTATGTCTCATAACATGATTTCTCAGTTCAAAAAAGGCAGACAAATGACAACCGAGGGGAACATCAAGTATATTTCCATGATATAATCTACCAATGAGGGGCAATGTGGGGCCCGCAGTAGTTGCACTGTAAATCCGGCTCTGGTCTAGGCGCTATCTAGCTTGATTGATGACTTTGGGCCGAAGGTTAGAACAGCCTCATTATAGGCATAAGTTCCCAATTTGGTGTAGTAACCAATGTTATTTGTGTTCTAGTATCTATTTCTGGTTTTAGTATGTAGGATGTTAGGAAGTTTTTATTTATTAAGCATGGAGTTTATTTTATTTATTAAGCAGGTGTTGGGAAGTTATTCCTTGTTACGACTTCAAGAAGACAAGGTTCTTAATTTGGATGTACCATTTTGTCTTTTAGTTTTAGGTTTTCTTTTAATAGAATACAGTTTTTAATTAAAATGTTAATATGATTAAAAAATATGTAAAATAAAAATGTTGCATTTTTGTTTTCTACTTTAATATCTAGATCATTAATACAGCGTCAATTTATTTACCAGTCTATGTTCTTAATTACATAGAAATTAGATCAACTATATCTGAATAATCTGATATTTTAAAATCTTCATTATTCATCAAACAAGTTCTTGAATTCTCAGTGATACAATTAAGTTTCATAAATATAAGATGTGAAAATAATTACAGACATATCAAAAAGAAATACTCTGAATGTAAATTGAAGACGCTTAAAAACTCAAATAATAATTTTATTCCGAAGATTGAGTTCTTAGAAAAGCTTTTCGGTTCAGTAATTAAAACGTGAGAAAAGTTTTTGTACTCGTAATAAAGTCGAGAATCACAGAAAATATATTTCGTATTATCATACATTTATTTCTTCAGAAAAAAATGTTTTAATTTTTTTTTTATTCAGCCTTTATTTTCGCGTTAATATTTTCACTCTCTATACAAAATATATTATTTGCAAGTACTGACTATAGTACCCATTTACTATGCTACAATAATACACGTGATCAATTGCCACTTTCAAGATTACCCAAATCGCCATAAATCTGATAAAATTTACACACTCATAAAATTATTCAATATCAATAAAAACTGCAGGCAATAAGTTCAGAACAACGAGTTTTTCTATATGATGCGTTTGATATTGTGTTTCACATTACTACTATGTGCATACAGTATAGCAGATGAAATAAAAGATGCACCAATTGAAGAAAATAACATCACAGTGTACGATGTATCTGACAAATTAGTCCATTTCCTCGGTGTTGACCATGAAAAGGAAAGAATCAAAGATCTGAAAGAAAAACTCGATACAATCGGAGTATATGTAGTAAACCATAATTTGGTGGCCAACGTTCTAAAAAATGTGACAAATGAAACAAAATTGAATGAAACTAACTTCTACCACGCACTGAATGAGAATGATCATTTCTCATTTTTGTCAGCAAATGATACGAAGAATTTGTATCTAAAGTTGAAAGAAAAGATGACTCGTGATGATATCATGAAGATCCTTGCAGAAAAGGGTGGAAGGAAGAAATTGGTGAAGTCAGCTCGAAGGATGATGCAACAAGAGATCCCTGAGCATTCGCATGAAGAACAGATTAATGATGTAGTGGATAAGCTGTTAGCTGAAGTACCAAACGATGGTCACAAAATAAAGAAAAATGATAGTCACTTGTGGGGTATGAATTATACGTTATCATTTACTTTGAAATTTTTATCGTTTTATCGGGAAGCAGTTGACGTATTGCCATGTTTGAATATTAAAATTTAGAGTTTTTAGAATTTTAAACTTTCAAAGAAGCTTTATCAGGTTAACATTGCTGTGATAGCGATTCTTAAGCAAATCATTCTTTCACAGATCCCCAAGGCGAGTTAGAAGAGAAAAAGAGTTACCATGAAAACAAGCGCAGCGGCCGCCGAATTTTCAAGGGAGAGAGGACAAACATCAGACTCTATCCATTCATGGCTTCTGTCCATCTGATGGGCAGATTCTGGTGTGGAGCAGTTCTCTACAGCAAGGATCTGATGATCACTTCTGCTTCTTGTTTACAGTTGTAAGTATGATGGTGGGAAGAACATCACCAGAAAATGTTGTCAAACTTTTAAGAGAGAAACTACAAAACTTGCAATCAGGTCAAGTGCAGACTGGACTGGATCAAATCAATTGATAACTCTTTTTTAATACCTTTTGTGATTTCTCAGGATGCATAACAACCGCTTCTTCCGAGAAAACCCTCGAGTATTACAAGTGAGGATCGGTAGTAACCATAGTCGGATTGGAGGCGAAATGATAGATGTATTGATGGTAAGAGGTGTATTTTTCTACATCTAATCAAACAAATCTTTACTATATGCTTTGCTCAAAGTCTTAATATTGGGTCGAAAATTACCACCATATTCAAAAAGAAGCTAGGGAAACAAAGATTTAGATTTAAAGACTATTTGCCCCAGTAACTAGTTTCCATAAAAAGTCTTGAACTAGAAAACAACGTTGTAAGAATGGAATTCTTAATTATTAATCCTATTTTCAGGTATACTTCCACCCCGGTTACAACCCAAGGACACTAAAATGCAACTTGGCAGTGCTGCGTCTCCGTCGTCAAATTCTCTTCACTCACCATGTCCTGACGAAGAGCATTCCCATTGCACTAGAACCCCACACCCCGCCACCAACTGCAGAAGTCCTGGTGCTGGGTTGGGGAGTTACCAAGGTATTTATATTTTCCCTTAAAATATACGTTTAGATTTTTCAAAGCAGATCAGTCGTCCTATCTGCATAGCTTCAATACCCATCTTAGCAGTTTTGAGTACCGTGAAGGTAAAATTTGGGAGACGCTTGGGTGCAGCGGTGGTTATTATTTCACCGAAACCGATGAAGATTATATCTTCATCGTCGTTGAAACAAAAAAGTGATTTCTTATAATTTATAAACGATTTTGTTTTAGATATCACAAAAGATGGCGTACGAGCCGATATTCTTGCAGAGGAAGATATTACCTGTGTATCCCAATTCCTTCTGCAAAGAGGTTTATGGAGAGTAAGTAACAAAAGTTTTTATAGTTATCTAGTAATATAATGTATTGAAAATAAAACTGGGATAAGAGGAGGAGGATGATGATAATAATTTATTTTAAAAAATTGACAAACTAATAAGGGAAGGGAAAAACTAATAAGGGGTCTTTTATTTCAGCAAGTTCATTACAGAGACCATGTTTTGTGCAGGCACATTCACGACGGGAGAAGGAGCTTGTGATGTAAGTCCACAATGCATTTCACATTATATTTCTATATACATTATTAAAAAACTCAACAAACTAGAAACAGACCTGCTAACTAATCAATCAATACATTTGTATTATATGATGAGTTAGTTTAAACTTAGTTGAAACCACCTTAGTTGAGACCTTAGGTTACAAAGCATGAAATGTATTTTTAAGGCGAATGCTAGCTCATCATCATCTTCCTGCCCAGTGTCCAAGTCATTTGGGGTCGGCGCAACATATCTTTTTCTTCCATTCCTCTTTGTCAGACGCTTTGCTTGCATCTACTCCCTTCTGATTCATGTCCTCTTTCAGGCAATTAATCCATCTTTTCCTCGGTCTACCTCTGCTTTACCATCCTTCCAAATTCATAATTAACACACTCTTTGTCACATGCGAATGCAAGTTAATATGATAATAATGCTATCAATTTTGATAAGATTGACGATATAGATAATGTCATTATTAATGATGATTTCGCTTTCTAGCACGATGCAGGTGGACCAGCAATATTATCAGGTCGGCTAGTAGGTGTTATATCATTTGGACCAGCTGTCTGTGGGTATGCAGATGCACCTACGGTATTCACTCTAGTGGGCGCCTACTCTGACTGGATTGAATCTGTCAGCGAATCTGTGAGTATGGTTTTGAATCTTAGCTTAGTATTTGTTTGCTTATCCATTGCTTTTCGAATTAGATTATTGGTGTAAATTGAATGTACCAAGATGATTTAGGTCATCTCGAGGAAACCTGGACTATAAAGTCTGAAATTACCATCCCGCATTGAGCAAGCGTGGTGATTAACGCTCAATCCTTCTCTGTGAATGTAGGTCTGTGCCCAGCAGTGAACGGACGATAAAAAAGCAGGTGTTGGCTGTTTTTGATGAAAATGGACAACTAGAGAAAACTATTTCCAAGTTTCATCGTTTTTCAAATTAATTTTAAATTCTTTCACAGATGGCAGGATACTACACAGGCGGGGCTCGTTCCACAACAACTACAAAATCGCCACTCGGCGAATTCATCGCCACATACAAAGTTGGGAAAGCTGGTCATGCCAAACCTACATTCATTGGTCCATTGACGTTAAAAACTGAAGTAGTTATTAATACGACTACGACAGCTATGACAACTACTACAGAAACTACAGATGTCTCTCCTGCGACAGGGTTGAGAGGGGGATACGAGTCTGATGGCTGGAGTATTGACGTCAATAATAAATAATATACCGTTTTTGGATTTGTTTTTTTTGTAGTTTAGCTATTTCTAACTCTCTAGGTTTGATTTTTTTTATGTGTAATAGACAGGCATTTTAGTGAGCTCCCCATTCAAAACCTTGTATTACTTAGCATTTTTATATAGAGTGTCATTTAGTAGACTTCTCAACAGGTCAATATTATAGCAATTTCATAATGCTTCTTTATTCTCATAAACCTACATTCTTGGGACCATTGACCTGAAGAAATTATTAATACGACTACGACAGCTATGACGACTACTACAGAAACTACAGATGTCACTCCTGCGACAGGGTTGAGAGGAGGTTACGAGTCTGATGGCTGGAATATTGATGTCAATAATAAATAATATACTGTGTTTGTTGTATTTTTTGGTATCGCTATTCCTATGTTTAGAGGTTTGATATGTGTAATGGGTACTGGGTAGGAGGTTTATATATATGTCGGAGAATGAATAATTTATTTTTCGAGTAGCAACACTAGACTGAATGTTGTGAGCTTCATATTGATGTTTGACAGTGACAGTTGTCTGTGTCATTTCAATCTGTCAGTAGTGTGAATGTCGATGGAGCTCGCTCTCTTGCTCCTGAGACGTCGCCGGCGCCGGGTGTGCGCACTGACCGAGAAATATTAAGATGGCGGACGAACATCATCAACACGTGGATTCAAATCCGTTTGAATCTGCGACAGCAGCGGTGGGATTACCCCAAGGGGCAACCTGCGAGCCTACTGCGATGCCAGGTACACAAGAACATGGATATTTTACGTCCCAATCTACGGCGCGGAATTCTAACCAACAACCTTCTACGAGTGCCGGCTTAGCTAGAAAACTGAAAGCGAGTGAAATATTCCTGCCGCCATTTGATTCAGACGAGTGTCAGTTTACTGCGGCGCAGTGGCGCGATGAGGTAAAAGTTAGGACGAATTACATAAGCGGTTTACACGTCAGTTTGTAGTTACAGAAAGGTTTCATGAACTTTTTCGTGACATGGTGGAGTACAAGAGCGATCTAGCTGCTACGAATATGTTGGCGCTGATAGATCGGCTGGAGACTGGCTGGAACGAGTCCAACAACTTTGAAGTTGTAGTTTCTGGTATTACGGATACCCAGGTATGTTCAGATTTACTTAAAAATACCCTAACCTCCTTTGTTTGATTGAGACGTTATAAGAATTACGAATTATTTTGCTTTTTGTTTCGATAAAATGATTGTGATTGTGACCCAACCCAAATAAATGGATTGTAATGTATGAGAACTTTTTATTACACTTTGACTGAAAGCTGTTACGCTTTGTCTGAGAATTTGACTGAAAGCCGTTACGCTTTGTCTGAGAATTCGACTGAAAGCTGTTACGCTTTGTCTGAGAATTTGACTGAAAGCTGATACGCTTTGTGTGAGAATTTGACTGAAAGCTGATACGCTTTGTCTGAGAATTTGACTGAAAGCTGATACGCTTTGTCTGAGAATTCGACTGAAAGCTGATACGCTTTGACCGAAACAAGATGAAAGCCTTTACGCTTTGTATTAATTTGTGGTAGCTTGAAAACTGCTACGCTTTGCCTGAAAATTGGTACGCTTTGTCTAAGGCATAGATTGAAAGCTTGCTACTTGAACCGGTGTGTCTCCTGGAAGCTTCTACGTTCGTAGGCTTATTAAGCTAACGTGTTATCAAGGTCCTTATGTTGAAAGCTTGCACGCTTTGCGGGTTAATCATTTAAGTTTCTGAGACAGACCTGTTGTTTCTATGGTTTCAACGGACAACGCGAGAGCGCGTTGATTGTCAGTATGGCCGTGTCGGAGAATGAATAATTTATTTTTCGAGTAGCAACACTAGACTGAATGTTGTGAGCTTCATATTGATGTTTGACAGTGACAGTTGTCTGTGTCATTTCAATCTGTCAGTAGTGTGAATGTCGATGGAGCTCGCTCTCTTGCTCTTGACCGAGAAATATTAAGATGGCGGACGAACATCATCAACACGTGGATTCAAATCCGTTTGAATCTGCGACATATAGGTATCAATTTCTTGAATGTCTAGAAATTCTCGCTCCCGGGCAATTGTGATATTTATTATGAATTTCAGGAGATTAGGTATGATGCATTAAGTCATTTTCAAGATACAACAATACAATACGTAATAAGATACAATAACAAGACTGTCTTGTTGCTACTGTAAAAAAAATGGTTCTGTAATGTTATCAATAAAACCATGGAGGCGATAAGTGCAGAATTACTAAGGATTTTCTATATGATGTATGTAATTCAGTTTTTATTTGTTTTTTTTTTTTATTTACAGCTCTAATGCGCTGTAGCAGTTGAAGTGAGAAATCAGTCAATTTTAGAAAAGAAACTTGTCAGAAAAGATATTAACAAAAATTCTTGAGAGAAACAATTGACAGCGGCTCGTGGGTCTTTATTTATTTGGAGCATCCTAATAAAACCCTTATTGATAATACTACTGCCCAAGCGTTTAATAAAAGCAGATAAAAATAACAAAATAATGGCTTCAACATCAAAATGGCTATTGGAGAGATAACCGACAGTATTGGTGATAAAATTAGCAGTAAAGTAAGTTATGTTCGCATAATAATTGCGTATTTCGCCGCAGACGAAGACGTTAAGTTAATGTTTGAAGGGTCACGACCTGTTGCTTTATATTGAGGATTTTGAGAAACAAAATAATACTCATCTGCACGCCAACTTTTAATTGGTGACCGATTTTTTGTAGGAGACAAACAGAACACACTGATAGTAATATTGCAACGCATATGTTACCGTAAGATTACAAACATCGTTAGATTACAATCTATCTCGAGAGATTGTAAACTGTCGAATTATTGTGAACCGTAACATCTGATTGCAATTTAACGCATTATTTTTCGCTATATTATAATCTATCGATGAGAAATTGTCAAATTGTCAACTGTCCGAAAGCTCTCTCTGATTGGTCAGTCTTTTTGTAAGATCGACCAATCACGACCAGCCGTTGTGTTCCCATGGAATTCCCGTAGAGTTAGGAATGAAATAGAGGTGTCAGTTAAATAAAATAAATGCTCTTCAAAAATTCTTCAAGTATTAAATTTATATAAAAATAACTCTTATAAAAATACAGTTAGGTATTTTGTCTTCAAATACAAACTAATATTTAAAAATAAAATAAAAGGGGTGCTAATTAAACAGGCTTCTTTTTAATATCATTATTCGCCCCCAAAAATGTATGTTGCCTTCTAAATTACTAAGTCAGCCACAATTAATAAAGCGTCGAGCATCTAAATAATACTATCTTAGCCACGAGTTATCTTCCACTCTAAATTCAACTCAGCATGATGGTTATTTTTTTGCATCTAAATTTGTAGCATGCATTCTAACAGTAAACTTCTTAAATACTATTAAATGACATCATAAAAATATTTATTTACCTTCTAATTTTTTAACTCGTACCTACTGAGTTTTTTGTTTAAAATATAACACATCCCATATTAATTGACCCAGCATGGAAGTAAGCATGCAACATGCAGCAAGCATGACTTCTGTCACGGCTCCGGCGCTGCGGGGCTCCGGCGGTCCCATGCGAGCTTATCGTCGCAGATGGTTTTCACGCTCACCACCGCAGCTTCGGCTTGCTGGCCGGCTGAGCCGGCCAGCCTCAGCCGCGGCGGCGAGCGCTGAAACTACCTGCGCCTCAGCTCGCAGGCCGCCTCGCCCCTCCGCGCCTACGCGGTTTTGAATTGCACTCTAGGGGTAGGGCAGACAAGACTACGTGGAGTCGGTTTTGCAGCGATTCGTTTTCGTCACTAACTTCAATTTTTAATACAATGTTTTTAATTGAAGGTTATAAATGGCAATATGCTAAATGTGTTAGAAGATGTGTTACACACATACAGATGTGTTACAAATTAAATTCTACTATCAAAAAAAAAACGAGCCAAGAAAAACTGATCTGGTTTTTCTTGGCTCGTTTTTGGAAAAATGAGGCCGAGTTAGTAATTTAGATGACTTTTTTGACGTTCTACCAATCAGCGCGCAAGATGCATTCCGCTCTACGCCAGTTGACAATTTGACCGCTCTACATCGCTCTCGATCTTACAAAAAGACTGACCAATCAGAGAGAGCTTTCGGACAGTTGACAATTTGACAATTTCTCATCGATAGATTATAATATAGCGAAAAATAATGCGTTAAATTGCAATCAGATGTTACGGTTTACAATAATTCGACAGTTTACAATCTCTCGAGATAGATTGTAATCTAACGATGTTTGTAATCTTACGGTGACACATACGTCCTTCAGAAAGTCTGACTAATTTCTAAAGTCTAATTACTTTGGCGTTCGTCAATTGTTTACGGTCATGCTTGTATGCCATTGTACGTACAAACTGGGTGACGTTGGTCGTAAAAAAAACCGAATGAAAAATCGGCTGGTTTGAATGCGCTTATAGGGTCTTATATAGCGTAAAGTACGGTTGTAGAAATTCAGCAGTGTATTTACAATCAATGCATTATTTTACAGCACTAAAATAAAACACAACGGGGCATCCGGCAAACACATAATATTTTATGGCATTAAGTCTGCCAATTCCCACAACTACTTCACGTTTCAGCGAGAAAATTCACATTTATACTGATTATTCAACCCTAAAAAAGGCTGAACACGGCAAAAATTTTACTACGTCCATAAACACGTTTGCGGTAGTTACAATTAAGTGCGTCAGTTACCGCCAGATGGCGCGAGTGGTACCTGCCGTTATGGCGGTTTAGGGTCGTAGCACACATATCAACGCGAAAACGGACCTAGTAGCTTGCGCCCATGGTTTCACTATCAGTCTGAGAAAATTTGTTCCAGAACCTTGAAAAGATTATGAAAAAAATTCTATGTTTTAAGCTTCACTCCAATATAAACCTCAAAACATCCTAAAATCTAAATATTAGGTAGGTATTATCTTAATATCCAAATCTACCTTCCTTTGCATACTTTCTCACATCCTAACATTCACATTTATGTCCCGAACCTAGACAATTACGTTTCGATTCCTTTCTGAGCATACTAAAGCGCTCGAATTGGTACGGTGATTATCCCTTTCCGAGTGTCTATGTATGCTACGACCCTTATGTTGCTTTATGGTGCGTAGCTCGTGTTGGGTGCAGATAGGCCTTTGTGGGAAATGATTTTATTGTTCACTGTGAAACATACATAGATAAGCACATACGTACATAGTTAGGGTACATATACAGGTAGGGTACACAGACGTTTTACTTGTATTTGTACAATGGGTTCTTCAGTTAACAGTATCAATAAACAGTGCTAAACTAACAGACTTGAAAATAAGGAGTTTCTCGTTGATTGATTATTCCACGTTTGCCGGAACTGATTTTCATGCGATTTTCAGAATAGTAATTGTCAAACTCAGTAGACGGTTTTAAGTTAGTGTTGAAGTCGTTTTGACCTATTTTGTTGATTTGATTCAAAGCCAAAGTCAAAAAGTTTATACTACATTATGTACTAGGCTTTGCAATGGGTCTTGGTTAACTCGGGTAAATGGGTTAAGCAGATCAGACAAGCAGTCGTCCATGGGGAACGCCGGTACAAGCTGCTTTCAGTTCGACTAGGGACCAACCTGAGCATAGTTGGGAAAAGGCTAGGCCGATTAAATGTTAATATCATGATGTTATTTATAATCAGTATTTGTCGTTATATTTACCGTCCATACCTAGCATCCAATTTATAGTGGTTTTAACCCAACTATTATCTCAATTACTAACGTAACTTTAACCTTTACTAAAGTCTAACCTTTCGCCCACAGATCTACGAACAAAGCAATAGGATATTATTTTAGAACTAAATTGTTTCTTTGTCAGTGTTTACGTTTCATTTGGCAATTGTTTGGTATTTTTAGATTTTTGTTACGTTTTTAAATTCTGTCTGGGTCTGGTTTATTTTTGAAACCAGTGTTGAAATGTGGGTGGGTGTTAATTCGTGGGTGTGTGCCACTGGTATTCAACAATTATATAAAAACGTTATAAATTGTACACTTTTGATATTTTAAGCTCTTTTTATTTACATGATGACCATAAAAAACTTACTACATCTGCTATAGTTTACTATTATCAAATAAGCATGCCTTTCACGTTTAAGGTCGTCTAAGGTCTTTTTTATGTAGTTTGAAATCATCAAATAACGCCGGACGGAATTTCAAACCAACTAACCAAACCCCTTTTATGGTCCTTCTAGAGCCCTTCATGTTCTATGGCCATAGTAACTCGCACAATCTCACAGTACCGGGTTCATACTAAACTTACAGATTCATTCATTCAACGTCCAAGTTTTTTTTCTGAAAACCTCTTCTACCCTCAACCAACAACCTAGGTACTCAAATATAAACGTCCAAACAGTTTTCCACCAGAAAACAAATGCTTCCCACTAAATCCTCACCTAATACACTGCGGTGCAGACGTATGGGAACCATTACCGCGCTATGACACTATTTGTTACACCCGACGGACAAAAAAATGGGACACTTTGAACATTGTTTTTTTGTGGTTGGGGATTTGTTATTGAAAACATATGGTTTAGAGTATTTGGTTAAGTTTTTTTATATCAATTTTAAGTAAGGTTTATCGAAGTTAGTTCAAAATAATTGGTATTACTACTAACTAAACAATATGAAGAACGGAAAATTCCGCGACATGTTTTAGTTCACGAAAGTTGGTGAGCTATACTTATGTGTGTAATGTAATTGCACGTTTTATCGTCACATCTATGACTCGGCCACTACTAGTGCTTCTGAATTTATGCAAGACAATGTGCATGTACGCATTTACAAACAAAAGTATGGTACAGCGACTAACGTGAGAGAAAAAAAGTATACCTTGATAAAAAATAAATAACGACATCGTAGAAACTAAGGCCTTTCAGACAGGCGATCATCAAACAAGATCCCTTACATAAAGCATCTCCCATTTGCCCAGAATTATTTATACATATGTGTACCTGATACCCTATACCAGGGTTGGAGAACCTTTGGGTAATTCATAAAAGAAATGCTATGAAGAAAACACACCATAAGAAAGTAACCAATTCAACTTTTCTTTTTGAAATTTATAAGTCTATTTTAGAAATTAATAACTGAGTAAAAGAGATGGAAAATATTTCGAGGAAACCTGGTATAGTCAAGTAAATTAAAATAGTAAAGTCTGAAATCACAAACCCGCATTGAGCAAGCGTGATGATTAATTAACGTTCAATCCTTATCTCTGTGAGAGATAAAAAAAGCTGATAATGATGTTACTAGCAGCAAGATAATATAGATATCGATCCGTTATAGTTATCGGCACGAATCTTGAGCTCTGACCTTCACCTGAGCAGAAGTAATTTATTGGGTCCCTTTTGTGGTATGAAGTGAGGCGCGTGGGCGGGCTAAAGCGGTGATTGGCCCGCAGTGCATCGGCACATAGCCGTCACTCGGGATTGATTCTTTGCTAATAAATCACTTCTGCGCAGATGTAGGTCAGAGCTCAAGATTCGTGCCGATAACTATACACAATCACATAACACCAATACTATTTGCCGCTACAAAAAATGGTATCCCCAAATGATTTCCCAAACAATATCAATAGTTGGCCATCCCTACCGACCTAATAAGGAGTAGTAACATGAAGTCAGTAAAACCATTGGAATCCTATACCGTGTTAGTGCGAGACGTGACTGCCAACGATAATGACCAGGGTGGGTACTGGGTAATAAGGTCAAATGTGTTGTTTATTTACGGAAATCGGAAAGGTAGGTCTTGAATACTGGAGTTACAAGATGTCCTTGTTTTTTTGTCTTGTTGGTTAAAGTTTGAGAGTTCTTTTTCTTTAAGTCATTTTTTTAAATCTTTGGTAATATGAAGTAATTTGAACGTTAACTGATATAAAAATCTTGAAAATTATCGCTTTTAACGGCGTAGAGCTGAGCACTCGTGTTTTACATGGAAAAATATTATCTATCAGACTTTCAATGCTATAGTTACCCATGATAAGACTGGTACTCATTCAGATTTTTTACGCTTTTTGCTTCTGACTGTACCTTTACTGTTTGCCAAAGGTGTATCGGTAGGGAGACGATAGTGACCCACAACTTAATGCAGTTGGTCAGCCATCCACGGGTGACTACGCCAAGCGCTCGTTAACCTTAAGATCGATCGACCCCTGCTGAGATTATTTAGCCACGACCTCCCCTAGTACAAATTCGATTATTTTTACTTATTTATTTGTTATAATTAAAATATCAAATTAACTCTGCAAAGCTTTATAGATGCTTGTACTTAAAATCATTATTAAGTCTTTAAGACCGTGATTAAATTTTAATTACTTTCGTTCAGCAGATAACTCATTTACCTACAAAATAATTAAATGACCTAATGATTTTAAGATTATCTACAGTCCTACTTTCTTGTGATATTTTTCGTTTTTTCGTTTCTTTTGCTAGATAAATAGACCAGCTAGATCCTGAGAAAGGAAATAACGTATTTTTTTACAAGGTTACGGAAAGTGGGTCGCCTGGGACAGACATCCTGGGGACAGACCTTTTATCGTCCCACTGCTGGGCTCAGGCCTCCTCTCACACGGAGAAGGATTGAGCGTCAATCACCACGCTTGCTCAATGCGGGTTGTTGATTTCAGACTTTATAATTCAGGTCTCCTCGAGATGTTTTTTTTAATAACAGCTAGCAAATATTTACAAAGCAAGTTGTACATGATCTGTACTAATATAATAAAGAGGAAACATTTTTTGTTTGTTTGTACCCTAAAGGCACTGAAACCACTGAACCACTTTGAAAAAAAAATACACTTAAAAAACCTACCGTTTTCCCAAGTAACATAGGCTATATTTTATCCCAGTACCAGCAGCAGTTCCCACGAAACGCGGGTGAAACCGTGGTAAAACAGCTAGTATTTTACGTGTCTTAAGTAGGTAAGTACATCTATCTGATTTTATATTCGTGACGTCACGAGAAGCTGCGAGGCCGATCGGGTCACATGACGCGCTCATGTTTATAAATAAATCTTCCCATAACTTCGCTTCTTATATTTTTAAATCGCAAAATATAGCTGCTTTTGACATTAAAAGTAGTGTCAAATATATTTTAGCCTGTAGTAAAATTGTTTACGAGACATACATATTTTATTAAGTTATACTTTTAAGAAATGGCTATCCATGGTGTGGCCGAATTAGTTTTAGGAATTATTTAATGATATTTCATAGCATCACAAGTCACAAACTTTTAAGCTTGGTTTTATTTTTATTATACCTAGAAGAAAACCTACATAGGCTCGCAATAAATAAGGTACGCATGAATCTGATGTTTAAAAAAATCTACTGCAGCATATTTCTCGAAAAATCATATTTACAAAATTCAAGCACTTTTCATCAGCAATAAAGTGCTTTCAAAAATCACAAGGCCTACTTCATAAAACTGTCAGCACGTACGTCACGGTATAACAGTAGGCGGCAGGTACATTACTGCTAAGTGCAGTGTTCCTGCGTCGCGATTGGTTGAATTGTAAAGCGGGCCGTCTGTCACACCGTAGCGTAGCGGTTGTGAATGTTTGAGTTGAGGTTTTTGTGTTACTGGAGGGTTATGTTAAAATTGGGAAGTGGGATATGAGAGTAAATATCTACAATTTATGAGATTGCTTTAGCTTTCTATTTCTTTTTTAAATTTTCTTTTAGTTTTCATGTTCTACTGGTTTTATTTTCTAAATGTGTTGTATAAATACGTAGTACCTACGCGTTTTGAGACATTTTTTAAATGTACGTTATTTTTTTATTATTTTAAACTTATTTTTATGTATCTATTCTATTTATTCCCCTTCTTTAACTAATCGGATAAAAATATCAAATGGAAAATATTAATCATTTTAATTTTTCACGAATCACGTTTACATAGGTGTCACAGCCACATTTTGCTCAGTGACAAAACATATGAGTTCATAAATTCATGTAGCGATGTACCACGGCGCCATTAGTTGCCTCTCAACCCTGTAATTGCTACTGCTAGGCACGCCATGTGCGAGCATGCACAGGGTTAAATTGTGGCCAATTATGTATGTGCAGTAATTTAGCTGCTTTCTAGATGTAGCTCCTCCAAATGTAGATTTTGGTATTGTTGTAAGATAACCAGTTAGATTACAGTGAAACGTTATTGGGGTACTACTCGCCTTGTATATCCCGTATTTCGTTGATAATTTTCATCTTAATTAGTTCAGCAGCTTAATATTTGAATGTGACTGAGAGACAGATTATATAGTTAGCACAGGGAAGCCCATTGTCCAACGTTGATAGCTGTTGATAATTCCCGAATAAAAGAATGCAGTTTATCGTATGTGCATTCACAATGATATTGTTTATTCGCTATAACAAAACTGAAATAAATGAAATAGCAACCCTTCATAACTCTTTTATTTTAATGTCTGACCTTAGACTTTTAAACCCAGCCAATTCATCATAATCCTTCTCTGTAGCTATATTTATCAAAACATTATGACATATCTAAATCTCAATTAATTAAAATTAAATACACTCACGAAAAAAATACACGATACACACGAAAAACAAATTATTCCCATTATGTTTTACCTTTGACGCGTAACATTAAAACCGCTTCAAACTGCCTGTCAGCGCTGCGCGGCTGTTTGAACCGGATCCAAGTGGATACAACCGGTTATGACCGGGTGAACAATAAAAACTGTGGATTTATGTAACACTCGTAAAACAGGAGTGGTTTTAAAATTTTAAATGAAATGGGAGGGGTTAGTGTGTTGTGATGATTTATTTTTGCTTGTAGCTATACTGCTGTTGATATATGGTTCAGGTTTAAGTTTCAGTTTTTAGATAGATGCTTGATTATGTAGAGTTTAAATTAGAAGCCATATGCAAAAGGTCTGCCTATACGATCATCACGTCGACATAAACATAACGTCTGGAAGATTCATTAAAGGCGCGTATCATGGTGTAGACGCATTTTAGGTCAGCAGCAGTATCTAAATTACTAACTAACAGTATCCTTTAAAAAGGATCGATTTTCAGTATTTCCTATAACACAGTACAAAGTTCTACTGGCCCCACTAAACCATAATTAAATTACAAACAACGCACTTACCAAAATGAACGGAGTTTAACCTAAAGTGTAATTGGCGAACATTTAGTGTGCACGGTTCAACTACTATCAACCGCTCAGATCCGGTGCGAAGCGGTTTGATCCGGTTTCGGGCGGTGTAGTCCGTAATAAATACCGTTTTAAGGGGTTGATAGTTTGGTTAATTTGGTTTAATTGAATCGTTGGTGTAGTGGTCGACTAATAAGTATGAGGTTTAGATCAAATTAAGACAGTAATTTTACTTAACTTGAACTTTTGAAGATAGTAAAAACCGATTGTATTTAATGGTATGTTAGATTTTGTGCCAGAAAAATAATAATTAAAGACTTTCAAGATGATTTTAGACAGAAGATCGATTCCATGGATATTCTGTTCGAACGACAAAAATACTTGCAACAGTGAGATAAAAACAGAGAAAGTAAGGGGTAAAATGTTGTTCCAAGTAGAGTGATGTCGGCCTATGATAGATAAAATCACAGCAACATTTTTCAAACGGCTAATGTCTACAAAAACGTAACTAATGTTCTGAAGATTTTGATAGGCCCTGGACAGCGGACACTTTTACTTCATAACTCTTAAGCTCACTTATTCTGAAAGTTTCTTCACACAACATAATCCTATATGACAGTCTATATTATTACCACAATTAATAAGGCTTTATACGAAAAACTTCTAAAAGGCAGTTTTTGTAGTCTTAAAAACTTTTTACGTTGAAGAAAATGCTCATATGAGCGAAGTCTCCTAAGCTTTAACTTAAGTAAGTCTTAGAGTCGTCGCACACTGCAAACTTTTAGTCGGCCGATAGTTTGTTTGGGCTCATAAATCTGTATCAAGATGGATGAATGTGGATAACTCGTACGTAACAACGATCAGGTAAGTGTCTCAGAGTATACGCATACATTATTGTCAACCATTTATTTTAATCTTGATGCCAATCAAAGTTTTAAGTCGCTCCCATACCGGCTAAATACCTGATCTTTTTGATGTGGATACTATCATTCATCTTCATACTGATTTATGAGCCCAAACAAACTATCGGCCGACTAAAAATCTGTAGTGTGAGGGTAATCTTAAGTTAAATGTCAAATGCCAAATTTTTGTCTTTAAGGCATCGTTCAGACCAAACGTATTGTCGGCCGCTGACTGTGAGCGCGCGTTACGCAGTTTATTGCTTTTCCATATATATTGAAATTGTCGTTCACACCGAACCGACTATACGCTGTTACGTCGTCTGTTGTAGCTGACTCTCAGTGGCCGATTATTTTACTACGCGACTATACACGGCGGACGCGGATTGGCTACGCGGACGCAGTTGCCGAATAGCGCCGCTCCGCCGCGTACGCACCGCCGCGCCTCGGTACAGCACGTCGATAAATTAGTGTCCCTTTTATATAAACTTAAACGTATTGAAGATAGGAACTCATCGAATGTTTTACTGTCATACGAAAATATTTCTTGAACTTATTTGGATAAAGCCTATATTCGAAATATAAAGTATGAAATTGACCAATTTTCGTCTTCCTCTAGAGCTTCGCAAATGGCAACTATCTGAATGCGCATCATTTAATTGAAACATCAGTAAAACGTCTGATTTGAAAAAAATAAATTACGCTAGTTTTATCGTTTATAAAATACTACGAGCAACTTCAAATACTGAGCCCTATGTGTAGAATAGTCAGCCGCTCAGCTTACGCATCTAGTGTGAACCTACAAGAGCCTATTCTTTTGTTCACACATGTAGCTCATCGTACGCTATAGCCTATTGTCGGCTTGGTGAGAACGCGTACTGCAGATTGAGTCGGCGTTCACACTGGGGCAGACAGTGAGTATACTCACAGTCAGCGGCGGACAATACGTTTGGTGTGAACAATCCCTGAAGCTTTCAGCTGAAAAAGAAAACGTTTTTCTTTGTAAAAGAACTCTTATTTATTATGTATCCTGCCAGTTTTAGATATAATGCGTTATTTTGAGAAGTTTGGACAATTTTAGACTGTGAATAAACACTTTTTTGACGAATGAAAGAATTTTTTATTTGACTGTTCAAGTTAAAGTAACTTGTTATGCTTTCGTGTGAATTATAATATTTTATGAGAAATAATAGTAGTGAATAGATGAATCGGTTTCTAGATGTGTTAGTAGTTATTTCTGTGGGAGTTCCAAAGTAAAAATAACATATTATTTTATAATAAACAGCCCACAGCAGTTGCTTAAAATGATAAAAAAACGAGAACATAAGTCGTCATCAATACAGACTTTGATAACATTAGATACTTACAAGCACTTGACTTAAAAAAATATATACAACTTACATGTCTATCAAAAAATATTAACCCCAGATGCTCAAACCTTTCTTACCACCAAAAATTATCTTAAATTTTTCTCGTCAAACACCATGCATACACTTAAGAAAATCATGACACCCCAGCTGTTCAAGTGCTCACCCACTTACTGGTTCAATATTCAGCGCTCGGCTGTTACATAAATGATGGGACTCCAACTCCGCTATGGACTTACCTGAAATGAGAAAAGTTCAGTTAATTTCAGTGTTAGTTTATGTACGAGCTCTGCTTACCCCTTTTGAGATAACTTTAGTTTGTAGGTCAGTGGAATTAAAAATGGGAATTTAGTTAGATACATTTCTATTTCATATACGGAGATAGACCTTTTCATGAGGTTATTTAAAGAAATAATAATTTCTGTTTCTAATATTTTGTTAACTCATATAGTCTAGGTGCAGCTATATAAGCTGTATTTGTACATATAATGTACGAGTAAGCATAATGATGTAGATTATCAGTTGTCTAAGCACCCACGACACAAGCGATTTATTGTGCCGATTGTGAAAAGCGTATCAATATATTTATTATAAAAAATCGCAGTAATATTTTGCTGAGTCTTAAATATACAAAATATTATTTTAACAGAAACCTTTGACACAAATCATTAGACCTTAACTTCAATCTTAAGAAAATATTACTTTTACCAATTTTATTTATTTGACCTCTCAAAGTCAATTGAGACGTAATCGCAGACGGTGTCATTGGCCCCTACCTCGGGGTGTTGGGTTCGATTCCCAGCGCGCATCAATATCAATCGTTGACAGTTTACTATGCATCGTTTCATTTAAGTGGTATTTTATAGTGGAGCAAATAAATTATTTTATTGTAGCAGTTTTGTGGTATATTATTATTGTTATGAAGGTTATTTTCTGAGACGGTTGGGGATAATTTTTATGTAGGAGTATAAGAGTGAATGGTCACTTAAGTGTTTACTGAAATAAACTTATTTATCTGGGGTCTTCGTTTATGCTGAATGTTTATGTATTTAAAACTGTTAAACTGCTGGACGAGCCTCAAAAAATATCAAGCATTTATGTTGTTAGAATTGTGTATTCATAACTGTTAAAATGCTAGACAGAACTAACAAAAAATTGAAAAAAAAAAAATGATTTCAAAATTGGATAACAATACATAATTCTTTTTAAATATAATCTAATTCTCTTCCGTGTGCACTGTTTTTGATTGAGGTTTTAAGCTAATGAGAAATCGAACCCGGGACGCAAACGCTTAGCAAGAAGAGTGTTCCTATTACCTACATAAAATTCATCAATAATAAAATTATTTTTTACTAGAATTTGAATGAAAAAACTGCACTAAAAATTATTCTACATAACCCATATGTCAGCTGTCTCCGTCTTCTAACCTTGTCGTGTCGTATATAATCTGAAGCGACGGATTGTCGGTCTGTTTGTACAAGTGCCAGAGAAAATATCTGCTGAATTACATGTTAGAGGCTTTTGCTTTTGTTGGCAATTTTACTCTGGTATGTATGTGTAAGGTTACTTTTAACCGACTTCCCGAAAAGAAGATTCTCAATTTGGATGGTCGTATATTTTCATCTTATACTTTTACATATTTTTTCCATCAACAGATTCAAATCAACGAGTGCTTATCTATAGGTATTCATACATACATAAGGACAACCTGACAACTTCCAAGTCGGTCAAAAAACGACCCTTAAATTTCTAACCTTCTCGTGTCGTATATAATGTGAAGCGACTGTGAGTCTGTTTGTACAAGTGCCAGAGGAAATATCTGCTGAATTACATGTTAGAGGCCTTTTCTGTCTTGGCATATTTGATTATGTCAGGGTTTTGGGTTACGGGACTTTATTCTTGTGAGGATGAGAAAGGGGTATTTATTTTTAACCGACTTCGCTAAAAGAAGGTTTTCAATACGTAAGTTTATGTGTTTCCATGTTAAACTTTCTTCTATTCATGTCAACGTCTAATTATATCACAAAGCTAAAGAGCACGTTTGTTTTCAACGCAGCAATCTCGGAAACTGCGGGACCTATATGAAATCTGTTAGCTGTTGGCTAATTGTTATCTAGGTGCGGGGAGTAGCTCTAAAAAGACGTGAGTGAAACCGCCGACGGCAGTTAGAAATATGCATAAGGTGCATTCAACTGTAGTTATCTCAGAATTCAAATAAAATCAATATCATCAACTATCAAACACCCTTATTCCTACACCCATCTTCAGTAACAAAAACAGTCTTCACATTCCATCCTCATATTCGCCCATGAATAATTTACAGTCAGTAACACAATTATTACGCGAGCTCCGTATAAATGAGTTAGTCGCAACTCCGTAACGCAGTTACCGGGACGTCACATGCAAGTTTCAACCTTTAGTTACATGACCATGTATTGGTTAAAGTTTTGATAGGTATAGTTGTAGACCTAGGGACCTTTAGAACCTAGGTTTTCATGTTTATTCGAAAATTACTTAAGTGTCACTACTGCGGTAAAAAAAAAGGACATTATCTGTGTCTAGGGTTTCTTTTTCCATAATGTTTGAAGTTTTTAGCTGTCTTCAAATAATTTTGCCGTCATGAAGACAACTATTTCATGCTCCGTGTATGTGCAGTAGATACCTATGTGTATTGTTCATATATTTTAACTAGCTTGAAATTTGTAGCAGCCACCATCTTAGCAAATTCATTTAATGAAAACTGTAACTGTAAAAATATAGCATAGAAAGTCACTTTTACATTTCAAAATGTTACTTTACTGAAGTTTATTTTTAACCGACTTCCAAAAAGGAGAAGGTTCTCAATTCGGCCGGTATGTTTTTTTTTGCATTCACAGTCCGTTTATTTACAGACTTCGAGAAAAAAGCTGAATTTTATTTAAAAAAGCAGTTATTTGCGAAATAATAATGTTTTTTCTACGTAAGTCATTATTGTAATAGCTTTGTCAAACGGTTTTTTCTTAAACTCATTTTTTAGGCTTGCCCTAACAATATCGTTTGTATAATCAGCTATTTACATTCCAAAAGGTTTTCTTACTAATAAAGAGTTTTGTAAATCGCTAGTTTAGTATACAATTCGTTTTCCTAACTGCTAAGATAAATAACATCATTAAGAGCGAGCGAAGTCGTGACTTCGTATAAATCGTAGCTGTTTTGTTAATAAATGAAAGTTTCTTACAACTAAGTATATTGTACAGAGTAAAGAAAAAAGACATAACTAACATTGTTTAAAAAGTATTATGACGTATAACACAACTGGAATAAAGAGCCTGAAACTTCAAAAAACTTAATATGAGTCAAAAATAACCTACAAATTGCTCTAGAAGTCGGTGTTTAGAGGATTTTGCTTCTTTTAATTTCCTGCCAACTTCTGCGACATAGGTAAAATAGTCACTAGTCGACTATTCAACCTCCTCTTTCTTCGGAAGCCGGTAAAAAATATCTAATCGACTTGGTACGTTTTTAACCGATTTCCCAAAAAGGAGGAAGTTGTCAATTCGGCCGGTACTTATGATTTTTTTTCTATATTTGATGGATTCAAAATGATACATTATTTTAATATGTAGAGTGTGTAAGTGTGCTTGCTTGTTGTCTTCTTATGCGTGTCTCAAGAGTGCTCAATAGTCACATAATTATTGACACACGTACTTAACTATATCTCATCCGCATTCACAAAATCCCTACTAATATTATAAATGCGAAAGTCAGTGTCTGTCTATCTAAATCACTTTCGCGTCTAAACCACTGAACTGATTTTAATAAAATTTGGTACTCTATCGAGTTGACCTTGAAAAAGAACATAGGATAGTTTTTATCCCGGACCTTTGAAGAATTCTCTTGGATACACGATATAACCGAAATCTACGCGGGCGAAGCCGCGGGCGGAAACTAGTAAAACATATACATATATCATTCGAAACAGGTTTAAAGCTTATTCTTAACGAGAGCCGATATCGTTGCCATTAACGTGACGTGAGTGCTATCGTAAAGCCTTTGTCTGTGAGTACATCTCACTTTATATGGGGTATAAAACCCGCGAGATTTTAGGATAGAATATGTTTGTGTTGTTGGTTTATGTGTGTTTGAGTGCGTCCTATAGAACTACTACTACTACGCGCATTCAGATTAAACGTAAGTAGCCTTTCTCGAAGCATCGGCTAGCTAATACTGACAGTATTTAAAATTCCGGTCCAGTAACTCCTGAAATTAGCGCTAAGTTTTCGACTCTCCAGCTTTCAAATAAACACATAACCTGTTATACTTATGTATATACTATGACTTTCTTTAGTATATAAACAAAAAAGAATTTTTGTATACTTAAGTATGTTTATCTGAACAACTATCTAGTTTACCTAGAACTAAAAGTTAAGACTGAAAACCAACTTCGTGCCAGGCAGATTAGATTTAATACAAGTGCAAATAAACAGCACAAATTCCCAGAATACACCACAAATTCTAAGGCTACACTTTGATAACAGAGTAGGTAAAGCAGCCAAAATTGCTGTAACCCGGACGTCTTCATAAGCAGTTATCTGCATTTTTCATGACGTCATCTAGATAAAGATAACAATTTTATCTCTTTCTAGCCATTTTCCTGCGGTTTCACCCGCGTGGTAACTACTATCCATAATGCAAGAAAATATAAATATAGCTTTCCAATAGTCAAAGAATTTTTAAACATAAAATCCCTGAACATCCTTGAACCACAGAGTAGTATATACAAAGCCCAAAATTGCTGTAACCCTGACGGCTTCATAAGCAGTAATCTGCATTAATCACGACGTCATCTATTTTGTGAGTGCACGCTGGAGACTTGTTCAAGAGCTCTGAGGGTTACAAGGGTGGGAAATACTCGTATTAATATTACAATTTTACCTCTGTTACCTACTATGAGTAAGATTTTGTTGGAGATTTGTAGGTAAGCTACAGTTCTACACTATTATTTTAAAGAGGAAAGGTTTTAATGTATCATGTAAGTATGTAACATATGAACTACTGAAAAGATTTCAAAAATTCTTTCACCATTAGAATGCTGTTTTATTTTTGGTATGGGCACTATGTATGTATTTGTAACAGGATACAATAGAACCGCGGAAAACATCCACTTTTGTTTCGAGTTCCGTTATAGACCCAAAAGAAAGACAAAATAGAGTTACTTTACACAACTCATAATATTAAAAGGATTGGTAGATTACTAAGGTCCATATTCCTGCCCAAAATATGCCAGAAAAGACTATTCATTATTAAACTAAACGCATAGAAATATCTACCTTATAATCATCATTTATCATCTAAAAACTGTAAACATTAAAACAGTACGTACAACTTGACACTTTTACACCATTAGAATCGGCTTTGATCTTATAATCTGAGCTCAATCGGCTCGTTGAGCACGCCGCTACGTGCATCGCGCCCGACAGGGGGGAGTCGGGGGATTGTATGTACTTATGTAGGTACATAGTGCTTTGTAATGTTGAGTGATAATTTAATCGTAATAATTCATATATGAGGACATTTTTTTATTCCTATCCGCGTATATACTTTTATCCGCGTGTAAAAGTCATATTTATCTAAATATGTAAAAAAAAATATGATTACATTATGTCTGTCTGTCTGTTCGGCTTTCATACGAAAAGTAATGAAACCATTTTAAGTTGGCACACATATAGAATAAAGTGCGTAAAAGGACACAGGATAATTTTTATCAAAGATCAGGTAGTAATTCCCCCAAGATGAGAATGAAATTGTAAAAACAGCTAATGCAATCTTAATTTTTTTGTTAAACATATATACTGTAACATGGCTTTAGGTTAAAGGTATTTTCTTTGAATATTCAGATTTGCTTACTTTTCCACTTTTTTTACGATCACCAAAGCAACTAGGCTTATATAAAAACCCTGTCCTTGAAACTGAAACTCCCACATACATACCTACTACCTACAGTTCTTCGCGTAGAATTCCGTCGGCATCGCAAACTGTAACAGTGTGACAACAGCCTAAACCAACAGTCTAAGTAAACGCTAAGGCGGTGCGCACACAGTCGTGCGGTCGGTAAGACAAATAAATCGCGCAACTTTGTCGTTGTCATTTGTTTGTTGAGTGTCGTTTGTGTTGTGCATGTTATTGGGAAGTCGTTGTTAATGCAGAATTACAAAGTGTGGCCAAAAATTAAGTACAATAAGAGGTTGACATTATTACAACTAGTTTATTTCTGTACCCCATATGAGCATGAATTAATAGCGTAACTTTAATTTGTAATAATTTATCAAGGATTTTTTTAACAAAAAAAAATTAAAATCGGAGTTGACCAGTCTTTTTGGATTTAGAAAATGATTCATGAATCCAAATAACAACTAACTACACAATGTAACCAAAATTTTAATTTATCTACCCAAAAAAACTCAAGATGACTATTTCATCAAACAAAAACAAGAATTGAAAAGTTCAGCTAGATTTAGGATATCGAACAAAAACAGAGCCTAAATAAACAACCTTTCACTGGATTTCAGCATACAGCAAAAACGGCTGCGTAGAGACAACAAAAAATTTTAACCGACCCAAAAAAGTTGGGTACTCAACAAAGATTCTCCAATTTCGTTCTAAACTCAATTAAATTACTCCGAAGCGAAGCAAAATCAATTAATTTTTTAGTCGACAGAAGATTATATTTTTTTGTCGATGCTACCAATATTTTTGGCGCCAATTTCTATAGTAACGACTGATTGATTTTCGGTTACCAACTGGATAGAGGGATTTTATTTATTTTAAGATGGGTATGTATATTCTACTGAAATTCATAGTAAGGTACAGTTTACAGTTACAGCCTTTTTATCGTCCTACTGCTGGCACAGGCCTCCTCTCACACGGAGGAGGATTGAGCGTTAATCAAAACGCTTGCTCAATGCGGGTTGCTGATTTCAGACTTAATAGTCCAGGTTTCCTCAAGATGTTTTCCTTCACCTTTTTATCAGCCATTGGTGTCCAAGATATACTTAGAAAGTACATACAAACTTAGAAAAGTTGCATTGATACTTGCCTGACCTGGAATCGAACCCACACCCATATACTCGAGAGGTTGGTTCTTTACCCACTAGGCCACCACGACTTTTTTGTATATAGTAGATGAAGAATTGTTGTGCACATATTGCAACGATTACATATTCTACTGGTATAAGACCAACTAAAAATTTTGATTAGATTCATGATGATCTTGCAAATAAACTGTCAGATAACCATCTGGCCAACTATCGGCCGACATTTTAGTCGGCAGTTTGTGTTTTCCTACAGTTATTATTAAATTAAATGCTTATTATCCCCACTGGAAAATAAACTACATTTACTAGAAAAAACAAACAAAATTCTTTATAAGCAATTTTAAGCAAAGCTCTTCAGTACAAATCCCAAAGGTCGCCTGTTGTGTATGAAAATATTT
Source organism: Helicoverpa armigera (assembly GCF_030705265.1). Lineage (NCBI taxonomy): Eukaryota > Metazoa > Arthropoda > Insecta > Lepidoptera > Noctuidae > Helicoverpa > Helicoverpa armigera. Next base: position 776,090 of record NC_087144.1, read on the forward strand.
ACTAACTACACGAATTCTTAAGTTTAGTTCAAAGTAAGGCCGCGGGCTAACATGACTGCTTGTTAAATACACAATATAACTGTGGTAATATAAAGGTTTGTGTAGTATGTATTATTATATTACACCCTACATGTACACATTAATTAGGGTTACAACTTGATAATATATCAGTTTGTTAATTATAAATGTAATAGTATGTGTATGGTATGCTGGTCCTCGCAGTTTTACCCATGTTCCCAGAGACCTAGTTCTCGTACCTAAGCCTATGTTCTTTCTTAGACTATCTGTGTATATCGTGACAGATAAAACTACTTTTGCATTTATAAATATTTGAAAGTAAAAGCTAGATGAAGGCTTTCAATAACTTGATACTTTATATATTATTAATGCTTGACCGGTTGCGTAGGGTGCAAAGCAAGACACAAGTCATAGACATCTGGAAGTAATAATCTGGCGGAAAACAGTACAATGAGGAGATTTCACCAAAATGGCACGTGTACATTAATTTGTTTGCGAGAACACTCAACTTATATGTAAACATCCATGTACTAGAAGGTTCCAATAGCAAGGACAGTGTAGAAATGTAAGCTTATGTTCTTTCTCAGGCTCTAGGGTATCTGTGCATTATATGTCTTTTAAATCGGTTCCCTAGTTTTGGTGTGAAGGTAAGCGCAAACTTTAAGGCGATGAACCCACTTTAATGAAAACCGGGTGATATGATAAAGACGATTCTTGTATCTCTGTTATGTTAGGTACTAAACATATACTAACCGTTTTCCCGCGGTGGGAGCTACAGCCCGCACCGGGATAAAATATGTTACTCACAGATAATATAGCTTTCTAATGGTGAAAGAATATTTAAAATCGGTCCAGCTAGAATCAACCTTATTTATAATTTTTGACGTTCATAAGTAAAAAGGCCTAAATGAAATAAATGTTTTGATTTGATTGATTTGATTTGATTTGAATTCGTCAAGTTCAACAATCTATAAATTATTGAACACGCTATAAATCTATTCCCATCATAAGTTTACAACTTGGCCCACAGCTACCAACAAATTACCAAGTAGGGGCTATTTCTCGCCAGATGGCCATTTCCTGCGCAAATTGAGAGCTAGCCAGCTTGTAATCTTAGACCCTATATACTTACACATACTGACATATGTATAATGTACTAACATGTTGTTATGTAGGCTGTTTATGGGTTGGTATGAAGAAAAATGAGTGGGTTTATTTCTGGTTATTTATAAAGTATCATCTGTTAAACCTTTTACCAACTATATTAGAGTTGGTTTCTATTTCTAGTACCTATAACAAGAGGCAGCTAAGTATGAGTGTGCCATATGGAGAGACTGCCTATCTCGCACCATCAAGTCAGTTACTTGGACACCCCACCACGTAGGTACTGACCACACCAAGGGTTGCTTTACATTACTTAATTTATTAATCCCTGAGGATATTAACAGTTCCATCGATCATAATTATAACAATAAAAGGTGGTTGTAGTTACATATTTCCAAGATAATGAAAAAAGAAAAGCATAAAAAGTCAGTCTTTCTTCAACCATTCAATTGATGTGATTGAAAAAATGGTGTGCGAAATAAAATCATGTTCACCGACACATACCTACACATGCCAACAAAAAAACTATACATAAATCGCTTATCTCCAACACCCGCCGATTCACAGTTAATCGAGCATTTTATAGTTTAGTAGCGAACCAATCACACGCTGGCACGTCGCCAGCCACTTATACTGAGATACAAGCCTTAAATCTGCGTTAAATGGCACAAAAGAAAATACGATACGTTGCTATTTTTGTTCGAAAAGCTCTTTTAACAAGGGATGTTGGCTGCTTTGTGTGAAAAACTGTTGAGTTGTTCTTTGTTGGATTTTAATTGGGTGACGATTAAGCATCGTTTATTTTCTGGTATTAGAAGGACCTTCTTACATGGTTATGAAGTTATGCGAAAAGTTGAAGGAATATTATTGACTATTAAAGAATGTTGACTAATAAATGATTAGTCTGCTTAAACAACTGTATTATCTTAACTTTCTCTTTCGAATAAAATTGTCCTAGTATGTCCAAACTCGCCTAAAAAACAGTGGTCGTATAAGTGGACTTAGGGCAGACATCATTCTGACCCCTTCTATAAAATAAATAAAAATAAACGAAAAAAACCGGCCAAGTGCGAGTCGGACTCGTGCACGAAGGGTTCCGTAAATTACAGTTAAATCAACCTATCTCAAAAACTATAAGAGATACTTTGATCAAACCAAAAATCGTTGAAAGAGTTAATTAGCATGCATCACCTCTATTTTTTTTAGAATTTTATACCCCGTAGTTATAAAAATAGAGGGGGGGGGACATACTTTTTACGACTTTGAGAGCTGATATCTCAAAAACCGTTCACTTTAAGAAAAATGTTTTTTAGAAAACTTTATATCATTTTAAAAGACCTTTCCATTGATACCCCACACGGGTATGTACATCGAAAAAAAAAATTTCATCCCTCAGTTACATGTATGGGGGGCCCCACCCCCAATTCTTTTTTTTACTATTTAGTGTCATATTTTTGTAGCGGTTCATACAACACATATTCCCATCAAATTTCATCACTGTAGTACTTATAGTTTCCGAGTAAATCGGCTGTGACAGACGGACAGACGGACAGACGGACAGACGGACAGACGGACATGACGAAACTATAAGGGTTCCGTTTTTGCCATTTTGGCTACGGAACCCTAAAAAAACGTTAGTAATGCAATTCTGGCAGTGAAAACAAAATGTAAAAGCAAATAGGACATCATAGAACAATAGCACTTATAATCAAAAAATCTATAACGAAAGGAAATTGCCATTAGCATTACAGCAACAACCAAAATATAATTTAGGGGACTTCAAACAATTTCCATCGAAGGTTTCGTCACAAAAAGTATTGTGGCTTAACAATGAGAACTTTAGAGACTCTCATAGGGTACCACACACTACAGATTTTTAGTCGGCCGACAGTTTGTTTGGGCTCATAAATCAGTATGATTATAACCGCATATTAAGGAGATCAGCTGATGTCCTCCTAGCCGATTATCGGCTACGGCGACTCATATAAGGAGATTAGCTAACTGCGCAGGACATATTATAGTGCACAGGCATACGCACTTTTATAGTCAAATCTGACACGATCGGAGAGACATTTACGTGCTCTCCAATGAATGGTGTATTAAACACCAACTTTCACGCTACGGACTGCCGTGTGAAAGTTTTCTAAAACCGACAAAGCAATTGAGGCCCGACCCGGGAATCGAACCCATTTTGCCAGTATCAGACCGACTGAAATCAGTTCAGAATCAAGATTTTCTTAAAAAAAAATTGCTTTCCAGCTCAACTATCGGCCGACTGTTTAGTCTCCAGTGTGCTTAGTCTCTCATTGTGTTCATCTTACGCAGCTTCCGTGTTGAGACAAGTGTTTGTACTTAGAGACCACTTGGCAACTGTGTATTTATAGCTTTAGGAGTTTTTGATGGCTATGGTATTGTTAAGATGAATCTTGTGGGCCGCGGATGAGTTATTTTATTAAATAATACTGAGAAATTGAACATTGATGATGAACGCACGTTATGGAGCCCACCGCGTTCGCGAATGGTTGCTATTCCGCTTACAGCGCTTTCACAGTGGTGGATTTTCCTCTCGGTTTTTTACGCGCGACATATTCTGAGTGAAAAAAAATACGTGGCGCGGTTTCGCGAGTTATCATTCAAACTAGCGGCTGTCAATTGTTTGCTGTCGCCCGTATGATCTGCTCGGAAAAACTGAGCAAAAAATCTGTTTTTGCAAAAGCGCGTTTTCACCTCTCAAAATGCTCTAGATTCACTGTCTGTCAACCAGGCAAGTGTACGAGATTTCACTAGACGTTTTACGTTTCTTGGATAGACATTCTTGAGTCTATTAGAACAACGAGGAAGTGGAAGTAAATTATACATTCAGAATATTGATGAGAGAAATGGTCACTTGAAGCATCAGTCAACTCTACTTTAACGAGTTGGCTCAAATCTTAAGTAGTCGGACATTTATGAGAAAACAAAATGTAGTCTGTCTGTCTGTATGTTATAATGTTCCACTACCTATCACGCCTCCCTCATCTAGCTTCGTCATCATCATTGAATGCCATTGTACAAATGTTTAGTATAGTGCTTAGCCTGAAAGGACAGACTACTTTTAATCTGGATGCCTTTCCCCTTAATTCCCTTAAAAAAAAAACTGTTTTAATTAATTAAATTTTAGTTTTTTATTAGGTAAAAGCAGTATCCGGGGCTCGAAAAAATAAGAACTTTCAGGGACATAATCTTATAATGGACGAAATATAGCTAAACCTGCCTTATATTCCGCTGACCAACACGATATTGACAGTAACCCTAGAGATGCATGTCAACAACCCTATCGTATTCGACGGAACAAACAGTGACGTCATCGCGTTAGGGTGACAATCGACCACAATTGACATACTGTCCACTCGTTAGGACTTTATTTGTTGAGTATTATGTTTACCACGGATTCGTGAGTAATGCGAAAAAAGTAAATAATACAGGATTTGCTGGTTCTCTGATATTAAAAACATCTATAACTGTTTTTTTCTTTTGTTAATTTACTTGTGTCCGCAGTTCACCCGTTGAAATTACTTCCGGCAAATGGAAGATATAGAGATAGAACTTGTCCAATTAAAAAAAGAAAAACAGTTTAATTACAGCCCATTTATTAAGAAAGTCGATAGGTTACATATTATCCTGATGTGTGAAGCAGTTCCCATGGAATGCGCGTGAAACTGCTGACAGAAGTTAGCAAACAAAATATACAGCTTATCATTATTGCACTGCAAAGTAAACAACTCTTTAATAAAAATAAGGTACAAATATAAATCACAATCTAGTTCTCTCCGTGTTTCCATTACAAACTGATATTATTTTCATAAATTCAGGTTTCTTGAACACGTGTCCCATGTAATCTAAGATAATGTATGTGTCTTACTCTGTCTTAACATGGAAAAGTCACGGTTGAGAGATGTTTAAAAATAGAGTTGAGTTACAAGTTGGTTAGAAAGATTGAAGAAAGCACTAAAAGTATGTTGCGAACTATAATGTTTTGTTTTTCTTGTTTTCAAATAAATCTTTTTTTTAATGTCAATATTTTGTTTTATGCATTTAAAAAAAATAAAAAATATAAACATTTTTAAAAACACACGCCGTGAATATGTTTTTCTCCGAAATAATATTTATTTATTTAGACTGAGATGTTTTATATATTGAGAATGGTAGAAAAATATATTCAGAGAGAAACAATTAAGTTTCAATCAGTGGTGTCTTACTAAAAACGAAATGTTATTACTAAAGTAATTTTTCTAATTTGCAAAAAAAATACTGTGGGAGTTTCCAGCTGGTTAAAGAAACACAATTAACAAAGGCTTACTCTTCTTATAAGTCTTCGGTTTTCCTCTAAAATATCGATCGTGGTCACATCCAATTAATTTTTCCAAGCGGAGGATAATCCTTGGTCTATTTGGTGTAAACATCTTGACAACACCTTGAATAAAAAACGTGCTACTTGGTGAAAAACTTGGTTTTTATTTTAACAGTATTTTGTCACTAAAAATAAAAAGCGAGTAAAATTCGTTTAGCTTGCCTTTAAAGAACAAAGTTTGCTTCGCAGTCGCTTATAATAAATTTAATTGTCCAACAGTTTTGTTGGACATGTTTTGTTACCTTTTAGAATATATAATGTACCTTGTAATAAACGATAAATAAATAACAAATAATGGGTTTGACTTATAAAACGCATCATCTATATTAACTGATAATTAAATCTTTAAAGTTTTAAACACATGTAATAAAGTTTTGCAGTATAATCATTATTCGAGTATATATAGTAGGTCCCTCGAAACACAAGTACTCACTTCTTAAGCATTTTCATAATTCTACAAGACATTGACTAATGTTACCCACCTCGAGGAACCAACCACTTCCACGCATTTGTAACGCAATAACCACTTCAGGTCAACCCTAAACCGAGGACGGTCAACACATGGAGAACCCAAAGACTAGCGGAGATGTCATAATACACAATCTCCTAAGAAAGTAGCGTGACCAAATATCTGTATTTGTTTGGGGGACGAGGAACGTTACTAGCTCCGACCTTACTCGCTCCATGTAACATCTATTATTTTCAAAATAAAATCACCACTCAAAGGCAAATTTGGCAGAATAGTTTTGATATGACAAGGAACCCGAATGCTTCGTTAGTTCTAGTAACTGGTCACGCCTATCATACGTTGCTTGACCTACAAGAAGGCACCTGACCCACCTTCCTTATGGCATCTCCGCTATCTTTCCTTCCTCCGTGGGTCAACCCTACACGGCTCCGAGGGACATTGACAAATGTTGACAATCCCTGGCGTTGACGATTTCAGCTATTTTTCCTCAGACGCTATTTATTGAGGGGCACCAATCGAACGCAGAAATAAATAACTTTTATTGGACGAAAATATTGGGGACTCTAGGATTTAGTGTGGCTTTAACAGTTTAATGTTGGTAGTAGGAATCTGTGTGTGAGCTAGAATAGAGGTTAAGTTCCGTAGCTGGGAAAAAATATTATACACAAAAATATGACTTGTTTACTTATTAAATTATCCCTTTATTATTAATAAACATGTTGTACGGTAAATGACTTACAAAAATAGATTTAAATTAAATAAGTTACAAAATTATGTAAATTGCGCTCATTATAACAGGCTTACATATATGATAATATGAATTTATTTTAACTAGTTTGACTACAGATCCTGTGGATTAAGCAGTTTTAATTTTAAATTAAAACCACTATAGATCTCTCTAAAAAAACCGGCCTTACTGACAATGAAGCGAAGCGATATGATACGGTTTCCATTCGTTTTATTAAGGTACATAATGCTAAACATAGAAAGCCTTAGGTCCGAATATAGAAACATTAGGAACATCTGTCAAATACGATAAGAGTTTTGCGACTGATTGCCGCAAACGGAATTGAAAGAAATCGTAAATCGTCCAGATAAGATTTTATGGGCTAGGCTACGACTTCGCCCTCGTAGCGCTACGTGACTACGGCGTAGCGATTGCGTAGTACTTTTTACTTTTGTTGAAATAAAAAGTTAGATAATGTATCTTTAGGACAAGTTTTGAGAAGGATCACTTCCCAGCATCCGTATCCATACCCTACATCTTTATTATTTTGAAGTGTCATCAATAAAAAGTCCGGGGTTTTCCCGAAAAGAGTTTTTCAGAAGAGTAACAAACATCCTCATGCTCTCAAGTTCTTATATTAGTGAGATACTATAAAAGGTGATAATGAATTTCGTAGGTATCATATAATATAATACTTTATACAAGGTGTTGATTTGCATTTGTGCCATACTTCAGGAGGAGGACATACAATACGTAAATAAATCGATTGGAATTACAGTAGACGGGAAATAGCTAATATGCACTGCTTTTTTTGTCATTGTAATGTCGTAGTATTTCAGAAGTAATCCTATTTTATGAATGAAATTTATGAATAATCGTTGCGTATGCTTTGTGTCTGCGTTTGTGTGAGAGCGCAGCACGGTTTTAAGGCCAGTAACACACGCGCCAAGTTAAAATGCGGCTAGATGACATTGACGGAATTCCGAAAAAAAAAATTTACGTACGTACCAATTTTTTTGTTGATTTGGGTCGAGAATCATTAGCATAATTACGTCCTTGAATATGGCACGGATGCAAATCAACAGCTTGTATTTACTGCACTTTATGTATGTTTTATGTCATGAAAGCAGGTAAGCCATATTTACCTGTGTCTAAATGCACACTTCCTCATTTTATGACTCAGTCACACCTGAGCTTACGCCTACCTACATAGATACTGTGCATTATATATGTAAGTACATTTACACACACAAGTATACGCCTTCAAGTGATAAAACATCAACACTTATTTTCATAAGACAAGTACACCAAGGTACACAAACAGCTACTCAAAACTGGATTAAGTAGACCGATACTAAAGTTTGCACTTTATCTGTTCCGCTCTCGAATATCTTTCAAACTAGTTCATAGTTTAAAATATTGTTGCAATTAATGCATTATTTGTTGCGAAGCGGGTTAAAGTTTGTTTGAGTTCGAGTACAAAGTGTTTAAGTAGTTCACGCTGAAAGATAGTCCAATTAACTTTTAAGAAAGAAAATAAACTTTTAATAAAATACATTAGAAGCGTCTATTATCAAAATACCAATTTTTATTTATAGTCAGGCCTTATTCTTACTTTTTATATTATAGATAGGTAGTTATAGCTTTTTGTCCAATCTATTCTATGTGCAACGCATTTAATAGTCCATGGAAAAAAAATATATTTATTTAGCACTGTATCTGCTGAGACTGAACGCCGACCCAAAAAGGCTAGGAAGATGATGCTAAACACCATAAAAGTAGCATTTTTTGCACATGCAAGTAGATTTTATAAGCTTGAGCTGCTGCATCCGAGTTAAAATATAAAATACAGCGAAGCGATATAATGCTGGTTGCGCTCAAAACATTAATCATGTCTAGCTTCTGGTAATAAAATTGAAAAAACTTATGTGACGGTTCCAGCTTCGTGTTTTTAGCGAAAAACATAACATAGGGAGATGTTTCATATTTATTAATATGACCAATGTGTTTGTATTAAATACCTACTTGATTAATAAGTTACTGATTTTAAATTACGCAAATTACTTTACGTTAATACAATCAGTCAATCATACGCCAAATAAAAAAATAACAAACAGTGGTCTCTAGAATACGAGAAATAACAAAACAAAAAGTCCCAAAACAAAACATAAGAAAAAAGTGGTTCCTAACATTTGAATACCATTAACATATTTTTTTCGAAATATTCACAGTAAATCGCGAAAACCCCTACTAATGCGATGCAACAACAAAGGGATGAATCTATTTACGAAGATAATCTTCTCCTTCTGTGGCACAATTTTTTTTGTGTTTAACAAATGTTCGCGATTTCTTTAACAAAGTGTTACAGCTGTGGTGTAGAGTTGAAGTTTCAAAATAGCATTTTGTTCAATAGTTTCGAGTTATGTTAGAACGCTATCATAGTTTTGAAAACTTGTTAAAAATATATATCGTCCGCTTTTTCTTATTACGATTGAAGTACCTACGCCATAAAATCAAAGTTTAAACGTTTTCTTTGAAATCTTTGACATCTATGTAAGCACGGATTTTCTACCGGGGATGCTAATTTGGTTAGAAGATTGAACAAAATAAATTATGTGTATTATCTAATCGCTTCAAGATGTTTCTAAAGCCATTTTGTAGCATTGAGAGCATTTTATACGCATTTTACGGCAAAACGTAATTTTGAAAATGTTAATTACTTAAATATATTTAATTGCCCATAAACTTACTTAAACAAATATACAAATTAATTCTGAATACTAAGCCACACACACAGTATATTTCCCCACAGACAACATCTACCTCAAGCCGACAGACCCGGGGGTCTGATATCTGACGTCTGACGTCATAATCCGATCGAACACGTCCCGGGGCAGATTATGCTTAATGTATCTCACTATGTATTATAACGGTTGTGTATATCACTAGCTTTAATCAGAGGTTTCACCCGCGTCTCATACTGCTTACCCAGATAAACATCAACCGTCTAACCACAAAAACTTTTAAACGTATGTTGAACACTTGTCAAAAAATTTCAGATTATGACGTTGAAATAAGGTCCGTTTTGCAGCCATATTTATTTTAGACAAGTGTTCGACAGATGTTTAAGTTTTTGTAGTCAGACCACTAACGTGCAATTTTTTTGCATGAAATAATTACAAAGAAACTCAATTTGTCATTTATAATATTATGAGTATTATCAATTTCACACGCGTCTTGCAAAAAGGCAAAAAGCCGAATAGTCCCTTGAGCACCATCTATCTCTGTACCAAATTCAATCTAAATCAGATCTGTTTTACAATTCTGTGCGAAATCAACTGACTTTTGCATCACATTTTCATTCTTAGGTATAATTTTGTTATCTACACTAATATTATAAAGAGGAAATCTTTGTTTGTTTGGTTGTAATGGATAAACTCAAAAACTACTGGACCAATTTTAAATATTCTTTCACCATTACAAAGCTATATTATCCCGGTGCGGGCAGTAGCTCCCACGGGACGCGGGTTAAACCGCGGGAAAACGGCTAGTATTAGGTATTCAAAGAATGAATAAAATATCCCCCTGTTAACAAAAACATCTGGATACTAAAAAAGTAAAGAACTTTATTCCAAAAATATTAGCTTCTTATCATCATCCACCACTAGAAACTGTAACTAAATGTAAACTAATTAAGGGGCATTAGCAAAGCTACCAATAATCACATTACTGTAACATCGAGTAGATCCCCTATTTGTGGTTTGTGGCACACATACGGGCGATAACCACAACCTTGCATATCAGTGATTCTCAAACTATGACGCACCCTTTTCAATATTTTATGTATGGGAGTAAATCCTTAAAAGTAGATAAAACTACATGAAAAATGTACTAAAATGAGTAGGAATTCACTTACAGTCCAGTAGATAGTTGTTAACTCTTAATTAAATTGGACACTAACTGTTAAGCAACATGTTTATGAAGTTTGGAATTAGCAGATTGTAATCAATATGATTACATGCCACTGTTCTAGGCTTTAAGGGGATCTAGTAACAAGAAGAGAGCAAGACTCAATTCATTTCATCAAAACAGATTTCTCGATAACTTTCTAAAACGGGTTCACCATCAACACAAGTTTGAGAACCACATCCCTATGCTAATGGTCTCGGATATCTCACAATCGCAGATCTACTTCGCTTTGTCAGACTCGGATATTAAACTTGACAGCCTCGCGACGCTTGTCTGCTTATCTGTAAATATACCGCGGTTTGGGAAATGTAGGAGAATGTGGCTTGTGGCTGTAATGTGCAGAGAATGTGGCTTTATGAGACTGGTTGGTGAGAAACGTACTTGGTTTTTTTTTTAAGTATTTAGGTTATGTTTTTAATGATGGGTTAAAATGTCTTGTGTTTTGGTGTTCATAATGAAGTCTGCAGGGCACACTCAGATAAAAGTAGCTTGTGGCCTTCTTCAATACATAGTGTATCTAACACTGAAAAAACTATTAGTTGACTTGATCAGCAGTCACCGAGAAAAGAGCAGTGAAAAAAACCAACGATCAATAAATTACGGATCGGACCCTCAAAAGTATTGCTATTTTCTTTTGTTTCATATTATCGATTATAATACCTTGTAGAACCTACTTCATTTATAAAAGTGTAAACAAAATAATGTTCTCACATAAACTGGAACCCAACTCAGCCTGCACAGAACATTGCACGCCCTAATTAACTAATTGAATGGCCTAATAAACAGGTTTATGTTGTAATCAATAACGCCATATATTTATTGGTAGAAGCACTGTAACCTAGATTTGCGTAACTGTGCTTTTACACTTGCATAATTTCGATAGAAAACAGATAGAAAACAATTGACAACTTTTCAGGACATGTGAAACCACGTGACGGGTTCTTTTGACACTCGAAATGTTTCGTAGGAAAAAAAACCCTGTGGAAAATCTGCTCGTATGAATTTAAACTCTGTAAGGTTGTGGTTAGACGAAATAAACAAATAACTGACTAGTGTTAGAATTTTATCCCAACTATTTTTCATTGAGAAACTCTTATACTAACTGGTTTCGGTGAAATCAGCATAGGAACCGAACTCAAAATATTTCGGAAATAGGCAGATGATGATAATAATGTAAGCTTTTGTTGCTATACAGACATCATCATCATCTGTTACTGTTACAGCCTTTTTATCGTCCCACCGCTGGGCTCATCTCACACGGAGAAGTATTAATCATGATCATCATCATCATCCTCTACCTAGACTTTTCCCAAATGAGTTGGGGTTCGCTACCAGTCTAATCGAATACAGCTGAGTATTAGTGCCTTACATCGAGCGACTGCCTATCTGACCTCCTATGCTGACTTGCATGACCTATTTATTCTTGTTTATATGCAATCCTTCCATACCGCTTGCAAAGGACACCCCTGCTGTTCGCGTATTAATTGTGTACCTATGTAGTTTGATCCAGGGTTGTGCCTAGTATCTACGTGCCATATATGCTTAAGCTCAGAGTTTATATCCTACAATGACAATGTTGTAATCGTTATACGTATAAAAGGCCACTTGAAGAACCGTGTTTCCCATCCACTCGTCAATAATAACTTTGTAAAGCTACAGAGTTTGTTATTGCAACTAGTCTCTAAACTACGCATAAAAAATCCCGGGTTCATTGATATTCAAATGTATACTTTTTCGATGTTTTCCAATACTTTTTACCGTGTAAACATTTAGAAAGACTAAAAAATCGAATGAATTTCATATATTCAACTCACTACTACCAAAAAAATCGTGTGTATGTGCAATATTGCATGACAGCCCTAGTAGGTATGCATTCTCAAATCAATTATTGCGCGTCACTCTCACGCCCTCACGTGTCGGAGGACAATCCTCCATGACACAGCAGACTTGTGAGCTACCTAGCTAATAGTGGTTTGTATGCTTATCACGATCTAAAATTAAATGTAGTAGAGTACCTATCCTAAGTGAGATGGACTTTGAAATAAAATTAAAAAAAAAGTAAACATATTTCAATTTTAATTAAAGTCAAAGGTTTTTATTTCGTTACGAAACTTCAATAGTAAAAAAGCTTTTGGAACCTGACCTGACACAATATTTTATTTTTAACAATATCAGGAGTATCTGATCTGATGAACAAAAATAATTTATTTCAAGATCTATCAAGAATATACATTTCAAGACCAAGGATATTATGAACGTTTAATGGTAACTCATAATTGACGCTTCATCGATATATAAGTGAGCGATCAGTGTAAAACAGCCCTCACTCAAGGATCGTATTCCGACCAACAGAATTTAGGTACATTCAGCAACAAAATTCCGTTAACCCGGTCAAAATCCTGACTAATATTAAAATGCGACAGATACATAGTACGCGTGTGTCTGTACGGTTTTCACGCTAGAACTGCTGAACCGTTGGTATAAGTACAGATACGTAGAAAATTACATGGGACTCGGTACCGGAATGTGATTCTCCTGAAATGTGGGTCAACCGAGGGATACCGCTCCTTACATGTTAACTGTAATCTAAAAAGCAAAATCTGCATTCGGTAACTTTTGTGAGTGTCTGTCTCAGATGGATATGTAATATTTTGTTCTGTTGTCGAAACAGTTATTTAAGAGAAATTTTGGTGTTCAGTCAGGTATATTGTTATTCTGATTATGTATGACTTTTGTTACAGACTGTACTTTTCGAATTAATAATTTATTGAGACCCCACTTTCAGTCTGTAGACGTCTGGAGAAACTTTGACAAAGGCAAGGAAAATAGCCGTGTAACCTTCTGTAACTATTTAGCTAGTTGAATGTGTAATACGAGATGAACTGAACTAAAATAGTATGTAACTTATGAAAATGTCGGCGCGGCAAAATATTGCTGGCTGATAGCCTGTTTGTGGTTGTCATGGTGACGTGAGGTGACAACGTCAGTTGAAATAATCTTAAAGGGAATTTCAAAAATAAACCAGGTTCAGGCGGTGTGATTTTGAAAAATATACAAAATCACTCATCCGTTGTTTGATTTATTGAAGTATAGAAACGATTTTATAGACGACTAGCTGTTGCCCGCGACTTCGTCTGCGTGGGCAATATAGAATTGTCAAAATATTATTTAATCTCGTACGTGTATTGTGTGTATACATATACCTACACCATGGCGGTGTGGCCATTTATCATCATCGTCATCCCTTATCCCAATTTTATTTGGGGTCGTTATTATGTTTTCTCCTTCCATACTCTTCTATCTGCCGTCGTCTCTCATGTGTGACCATTTATATTTAAATGAAAGAAGTAAAGTTTGTGACTTTGTGGAAACCTCTATACCTAGACAACCGATATGGAAAATGATTAGGTACGTATGGGGCGTAAGTAATTCTCACAGCATACAAAGGTCTGATAAAGCTGTCATTTGTACATTTTCTGCAGCAACTGCGACTTATCAGAAGCCAGAAAATCTGTCAAACAGTCTTACCATGGATAACGTAGTGTCTAGTTCACTGGGTTGAGGAGATCATATAGGTAGTCACTCCAAGTAAAATATTGGTACTCTAACAGATTCGGTTTGACTGGAAGCCAACAGCCACATAATTGGGAAAAAGCTGGGTGGATCATCAGGCAGGCACAAAGTTTCACTACAGGGGTAACACTTGAGGATTTTCTGTGCACTCATTCACTATGTTAAGTTGGGATTCCACCGAAATGTTTGAATTAGTTCACGAACAGGCCATATCTGTGAGAGTCCAATTCATGTGTTCGAACCCCAGTGGGGCCCAGCAGGGCCAAAGTCTACCGGGGCTGCGGGATTGTTCGAAAGAGTTACCGCGGCCCTGGTGCATAAAAAGTCTACGACGGAACACGACGGTTTTTAGTAAGTAAGAGTCTGACACTCCCTCACCGCACAGCGTCACACCCACAGCGGGAGGGGTCATTTGATGAATTTTGACGTCGTCGTTAAAAAAAAATGTGTTCGTACTTGAAGCCTGCAGTTCTTTTTTCAAAATGTGCGCTCGCAATTTGTCACTTCTCGGTGGAGCCAGCAGATCAGAAGAAACATAAGTGTTGTATACTGTGCGTCACTACCGCACACCGGGAAAACTTCGCCGTTATGCATAATGCATAATGTGCTGTGTTCACGCTAATTATGTAGCTTCTCCAGAATTGATGTAAAAAGATTCGACAGCGAGCTACAGTAGCGCAGTTAATAAAACTAACTAAAACAATCTTGTTGATCCTTCAAATATAGTTAGAGAAGCGGGTGTGCATGATGACCACTAAGTGTTGGTAAATACGTAATGAAGACGACCAAGTCCCCTCGACCAAAACTAATTCATTACTATTCTAATTTGTTCATGTACCATAAAACTCAAGTGAAAAAAACTCAAAAACGTTTATTCAAATTAGGCTGATAAATCAGCACTTTTCGAACGTCAAAGATTAAAGACAGCCCAAAAAACACCCGCCCTTTACCACTTCCTATGTGTTTTTGTGAAGGTGGAGAAAAGAATTACCAAGCTCCCAAAGGCCTGGGCATTTGCAATACGTTGCATGGCATCCTGGAAAGTTACGTAATTCTCAGCCATCAGTTTGACTTGTTCATTAGAGAATGCAGTCTTCTGTCAGTGACAATGTGATTACACTGGTTCCGCTATGGGTGCAGCGTGAGGGAGTGTTAGGCTTTGGCTCTGGTGGGCCTCACTGGGGTTTGCTGAATCTCCTAAAGGGGCACGTGAAATAACGCGCATCGCTAACACGGGCCTGTTAGACACGGGTCTCCTAGGACCCGGATGGTCGACGACCAACTCAAAACTCATCTCCCACGCCTATGGTGGCCAGGAGTCGTCTCTCAACACCCAGCTCTCGTGGTGTCTTACCGCAGTGGCTGAGATGAGAGGTGGGAACTTTCAGTCGTTCCGCCGCCTCATTCTTTGTCACCCCATTTCTTCTCACCCCAGACCATAGCTTGAATCAGGGCCGGGTACGATAGTTCGTACAGTCCACACAGTGGTGACAGCCGGGCGCCATCTCCATGAGATCAGAGTTGGGAATATATATATGTTTTCAAAAAATAATAGTACAATTCTGTCTTTGTAACTGAATGATATAAAGCAAGTTTGTCTCTGGTATGCGACGCGTAATTTGTACGTTTTCAGGAGCGATAAAGGGGTATTTCTATCTGCATCTTTGTGCCTAGGCTTGTTTCTAAAGCTACAGAAACTTACCTTTACTCAAGCTTAGCAGCGCTTGCGAAAGACAGATTTTTCTCCTTTCTTCTAGGATCCATAAGCGTTACATGTTTTGAAAAAAATATTTAAGGTTTACTTACTACTGCTAATTTAACGTAAGTTGCTTTTAAGCCTCCACATTAACGGAAGATAAGCTAAAATAAAACCCCAGCTTATGAAAAAATGCACAACTCCATCTATGACTTTAAATGATAATTATTGTTCCGCTAATGTCTTTCCACCTTACTGCTTTGTCAAATTTGTTGTATTTTATATACCACAGATGGAGCCGCTTTGACCGTGGCTGAATAATTTTACCCCTGTTGACCGGAATAAAAAGTAGCCTATAGGTATAAATAACAAAATATAAATAAATATTGATATTGATTTTGAAGCGACAACATATATCCGCAAAATTCGGATTATGGAGAATTTCGTTAAATTAAAATGGCCCTGACAGACAAAGCGCAGTATGATAGCCATATTTGTCAATAGATATAGATAACAGTAGATAGATCGACCATTATGTGATTTCTGGTGAAGCCAAAAACGAAACACACTTTTTTATGTAGAAGTTGTAGTATTTAGAGTTACGTATTAGTATTTATAGCGTTTCTTAATTTTTGGAATCAATTCATAGAAAATGTTAAACATTTTTCAAAGTATCGCTTGTTTTGTTACTAAAATTTGTCTTTAACACATTCGGGGGCCAGCTACATGCCTCTACAGTGGTCAGGTTTTGGACTCTTATCGCATAAAATTATGTGTCACCTATTGCCTATCTATCAAACGGTAGTGGGTTTCTAAATCTATGACAGCATCCATGATAAAAAGATTGACATCTGCGTACTAATAAAAAAAACCGGCCAAGTGCGAGTCAGACTCGCGCATGAAGGGTTCCGTACCATTATTTATAAATCGTACAAAAAAATCATGTTTGTTGTATCGGAGCCCCCCAAAATATTTATTACATTCTAGTTTTCAGTATTTCAGTATTTGTTGTTATAGCGGCAATAAAAATACATCATCTGTGAAAATTTTAGCTCTCTAACTATCACGGTTCCTTAGATGCAGCCTGGTGACAGACGGACGGACAGACGGACGGACGGACGGACAGACAGAGGAACGAAAACAATAGAGTCCCGTTTTATCCTTTGGGTACGGAACCCTAAAAACAAAAAAAATACAGGATTCAGAAAAAGAAACAGCAAAACTCAAAAGAGGCCGTCTATACTTTAACAAAATATTAATAAAAATACGGTTTATCCCTGTTGACCGGGATAAAAAGTAGCCTATGTGTTAATCCAGGGTATAACCTATCTACATGGAGGTATTTAGCCTACTGCATACCAAATTTCAACCCAATCGGTCCAGCCGTTTTTGCGTGAAAGAATAACAAACATACATCCATACATTCTCACAAACATTCACGTTTATAATATATGTAGGATGTAGGATGTAGGATGTAGGATTTACACGACTACTGTGGTTTTTTTTTATTTTAAGTTAAGTTTAAACTTAAAAACTTTTATCCTGATTACAGAAGTTTTTTCGCCAGATTTTAACATAGGACATATTTTATCTGTGTAAGAAACTAATACGCGATACGAGTGAAACCGCGGGAAACATCAATAAACAAGATAATACAAACAATAATACCGTTAAATATTTAATATCTAAATTTTAATCTTGGTTTTAAACAAAATAATGAAAAGCCTAACTTTTTTCAGCCTGTAAATAACGCACTTCTGACTGAAAGAGCTGAAAACCCAGTGGTTCGCGATAATTCCTTACATTTTCTATAATTGAAATTCACTCAACTGTTTGCATTATAATTTTGTATATTTTTTTCTTTTGAACACTCGAGCGATCTTCACTTGTTACACGAATTATTTTGAAAAAGTTGAGACATGTTAAGCGTATGAATAATTCGACTGTGACTTGTTTAATTTGGCAAATATGTATGTACATTATTTTCATTGAAAATGTTAGAATATATACCCCTTTAATTATATGACTGTATCTTCGTTATGAAAACATTAGTCTGATGTCTGATTAAACATAATACTTATAAACGGTTTTACCCGCGTCCAGATGTACAATGACAGATGTCCAATACAGGCTATATTACTCGGGAAGAGAGTAACTTTGTAACAGTGAAAGACTTTTTCAAATCAGTTCTACAGTTTCGGAGTTTTTAGGGTATAACCAAACGAAAAAATATTTCCTCTTTATTAGTGTAGATAGAAATAAGATTTTGGCATAAAGGATAAAGCTAAAGCTACCAAAAAATATTAATTTTGTTCAGAATTTAAGTTAAATATCACGCAACAACTGCTAACATCATAAAGCCAAGCTTACCTACTCAGTTAAATACAATAGTTAACTCAGCTTTAAGCCAAAATAACCGCAGCTTTATTAATAATTATGCATGAATATATTGTTGGCGTCTAATAAACGTGTGTGCTAAGCTTAAGCTTAACTTGTGAGCCTAATATGTGAATACGTTTGAGATTTTAGTACGTAGCCTGCCAGATTTTAGTTACAGTGCTTTCATTATAACTTGAATTTCATTGTTCACGGTGGTTTCTATTTTGCATCCCTTAAAAATACTCAATCATGAGTTGAGCATCGATTCGCGCGGTAGTTCTGTGGATGGGTGACAATCATCATCTCAGCCATAGGACGTCCACTGCTGAACATAGGCCCCCTTAGATCTCCATGAATACCTGTTGGAGGTGACCTGCATCCAGCGTCTTCCGGCGACCTTTATAAGGTCGTCTGTCCACCTTGTTGGGTGACAATATTTGATGATTTCCTCCGTGTTTCGGCAGGCACAATGCCAGGAAGTGGGCTTTCATTTTAACATCTTTGGCAGTGTTACGAGAAGATAGTAGAAAGTTTGACAATTCGCTTTAACAAGAGGTATAGGGTTGCACCGGTAATTGGTTTGTAGAGGTCAGGTCAGCAGTAGCTCTGTATAAAACACTGGCTAGCCGAACATCAGGCTACTAAACAATTCAATAATAGGAGCTCTAGACTGAAAATTCCTACCTATGTAGGTACAGTTGCTACCCATATTGAATTCTAGACAAAAGTGAATTTTGGCCAATAATATTAAGCTGCCATCCATTCTGGCGGGCTGCCAATCGTGTTAGCTCAGTGAACGACGCCAGCGGGCGGAACATGTATGTGATATCAGTAATTGATGGATAGATAGATTCTTCATAAACTGTTGCGAATAGATTTTGTTGTCAAAGTGTAATTAATTATATTCTGGGGCTGCAGGATGGTTCAAAGAGTTACCGTGGCCCTAGTACACAAAGGGCTTAAGAAGGAACATGTGGGTTGTAGTATCTAAGAGCCGAACACTTTCTCGTACATAAAGTATAATAATATTAGGTAAAATGTTTAGTTGCAATTTCGCGGACATTTTAGAAAATGTTCGCCTGCAAATTGTTACTGTTTGCTAGAGCGAGTAGACTAGAAGGAAGATTGGTGTGCATCATATTACCGCCCGACGGTAGAATCTCGGCCTTGGAAATCATCTAATAATTTCTGGAATAACCATTAATATTCGCAAAACTAAGTTCTCAGTAGGTGTAAAATATTATGTTCGTATATTCTATATAACTGCTTAGAATAGTAGGTACTTAGTATTCTGTGTAAATACTCTGGATTTACGCTAAAATGTACGCCGTTTGTGGTTTAACTGGATAAAGTTAAACCAAAAACGATTTACCTACTTAAATTCACTACTCAAACTACACACTCATCATATGCGCAACCTTTTTCCAATTATGTAGGAGTCGGCTTCTACTGAAACTGAAAAAAAAACACCTGACTGCTGACTACCCATGACGGCTGCTAAATATGTTTAATGACAGCCGGAAAATACCGTCTACACACACACCGTCCCTCGAAACACAGTCGTTGATGTCCAAGATATACTTAGAAAGTACATACAAACTGAGAAAAGTTGCATTGGTACTTGCCTGACCTTGAATCGATTCCACACTCATACTTGAGAGGTTGGTACTTTACCCACTAGGCCATCACGACTTTTCTCAAAAGATACTATGACCTTGAGAAATAAAAGATAAAAGATACTTCAGTGAGACTCAAGAGCAAAGGCAAGGTAAAATCGCAGAGTACAACAAGTAAAAGAAAATAAAACTTTATACAAAAGCAAAAACTCACAAAAGAATTCTTACAAAGTTTACTTAGCGACTTGGAAAAGGGATGAGAGATCAAATTACAATAGTTCTTGATACTTTTCACAACATTAACCAGATAAACTTCAGCTCTTTAGCTTTTACTTTTAAAACAACGCGAAATATTCTGGACTTTAATCTTCTTGTATGTTACAAAGAAAACATCTGAATTTTCAGGTAAACGAGTTTCATCTAAATACGCACGTTTCGATTTGAGTCAGAGCAAGGGAGACTTAGGGAAATGGGGTTTCAGATTTATGATGTCCAGGTTTCATGTGATATTTCCGTTCACCATTAGTCAGATAAGACACACCCACACATATTAAATGGACAAATAAAAAATATAGAGCTAGCTTTTGCCCGCGACTTCGTTCGCATGATATAGTGACTTCCGGCATATTTTAGTTTGACCAATAGATGGCGCTATATGTCCGGAATAAATTTTATTTTTTATTTTTATATATTTTTTTGAAATAAAAACTATCCTATGTCCTTTCTCAAGTTCCAAACTATATCTGTACCAAATTTCACACAAATCGGTTCAGTAGTTTAGGCGTGAAGAAAAGACAGACAGACAGACAGAGTTACTTTCACATTTATAATATTAGTTAGGACTAGCTTCCGCCCGCGGCTTCGCCCGCGTCATGTTCGGTTATATCGCGTTTCCAAGAGAACTCTTCAAAAGTCCGGGATAAAAACTATGCCGTGAAACTATCCTTTGTTTTTACTCAAGGGCAACTCTATCTTTGTACCAAATTTTATTAAAATTAGTTCAGTGGCTTAGACGTGAAAGCGTAACAGACAGACAGAGTTACTTTCGCATTTATAATATTAGTAGGGATCTGAGCAGAAATCGACACTTTGTCTTGCCCTTGAGAGGGAGATGCTTCAACCACTAGTCAGACTTTAGTTTAAATATCAAAGGACGTCATAAAAATATTACCTCGCTATTTCTAACGTTCACTAAAAGTAACCATCCACGTTCGTTCCGGAACCCTTTGTATTCCAAGACCGCGGTAACTCCTTCGAAAAATCTCGTAACTCCAAGTTCAATACTTCACAGTTTCCGAACAATTGCATCGTTCACACGAACTTTAAGAGTTTCCGCAGACTGCAAACATTTAGTCGGCTGATAGTTCTTTTGGGCTCATAAATGAGTACGAAGATGAAAGATAGTACATTACAAAGATCAAGTATTTAAACGGTATTAGAACGAATAGAAATTTTGATTGCAGACAACACAAATGTTTTCGATAGTTCTGCTTTATATGTGGTCTAACTTATAATAGCAAATGGCAGAGTGTTACGTTTAATATTGCTTTTCAAAAAATATAATGTATATCATTCAATGCTATTAGAGGGGCATATAGTCTTGAAAGCACATATTGATAAAAGCTTTTGACATGCTCTAACATCCAAAGTACCAACAATTGGTGAGTAGTATGTTAGTATGAAATGTTGTGCCTAAAAAGACCTTTCTAAATTATATACGACTCATTACTAGAGGGAGAATTGGTCAAAATCCAAACATTTCGCCGACCATCGGGTCAACTGTCGGCCGACTCTTTAGTCTGCAGTCTGCAGATACTTTAAGAGTTTCTATACCACTTGGAAACTATAAATATCAGTTGGAAAGCTTCGGTAACACTTTATGAAAGGAACTTGCAAGTTTCGCGGAAGGAAACCGAATGAAAGAGCTGAGTCCGTGTTTGTAGCTAAATATTTTATCGACCCGTGAAGTTATAGATAGACGTATCATGAAAAAAATGATATAAAAGTGTAAATACTTACAACTTTTTTGTTTAAGAGCGTGTACGTCAACCGCGCGCCATTTGGCCTAAAATGGTACTTTTCAAACCACTGTTTCTCAGTAACTACTTATCCTATAACTATGTTATTTTTGAATAACGCAAGGTAATTTCACTGTCTATATAGTTAATTGAACATAAATTTCAATTTGTGTAGTTTAAATACTTAAAACCCCTATAACGTAAAAGATGTTTTATAAAATTCCCGTTCAGCGTCTATTTCGAAGCTTAAATTCATGTGAAAACAGTGGCAAATCTAATCATATTTATTTTTTTACTCATAGACGAAATCCCCATGCCTATAGTTAGTTGAAAACATTTTTTGATTTAGGTCTCTATCTTTCAGAAAAAAATATTTTAACAATGTGAAAAATTGTGAATTTCAAATGCTTTTTTTACCTATCTATCTTACTTAATTTAATATAACAATTATTTACTATAGTAATATAACTCTTTCTTTAAAACATAAACTTTATATTATAATTTAATCTCTCGTTTTTATTTTTTTATAAATTATTTAAAAATTACTATAAAATGCTGCACGCGAGTCAACTCAAACCAGACCGCCGCAAGGCTTCACAGAGAGAGGACGTGTCGCTCCGTCACACCGCGTAGGGTGAATAACCTCTGCCGTGGATACCGAGAATAGAGTACATTTCAAGCGCGACCAACAAATCTTGATACATTACTATTTTATTTAAAGCTCAATTTTGAAGCATATTTTTTTTATCGATTGAGTTGAAATTTTGTTTGAATGTTCAGTTTTAATGACAATGTATGATTCTATATCCAATATGGCGGTATACCCAAGATGGAGAAAAAAAATTTTTTAATGCCTTCCTACGATATGGGTATCAAATGAAAGGGCTTGCTATGAATAACTCGAAAAAAAATGTGTCGCGAGTCTAAATCCAATATGGCGGACTCCTTAGGCTAGAAATCACTTATTGCAGATGTCTGTTACCAATCGAGCTATTTTTTTTTTTTCATTTTGGATGTACCCAAATTTTGACTTTTGATCTCGAATAACTTTTGAAGCATATAGGATAGATAACTTAAAACTTTATTTGCAATGGTAAACCCAAGCTCTTCACCAATATTTGGCTTTCCGGCAATTGTTGTTATTTGACCAAAATTTTTCGGTCTGCATGGACTGGACCATTCATATAAACAATCAATTTTTCAAATCGGTCCAGGCGTCTTTGAGAGATCGAGAACAATCAAATTGAGAACAATCACAAAACAATCTAATTGAAACCTCCTCCTTTCTTTTTTTGAAATCGGTTAAAATACAGAAACTCTTAACATTGTCATTAATCATCAGTCGACTATTTAGTACTGTTGAAAATTGTATGTAATATACAGAAAGTCCTCAAAACCAAGGTTTTCATAGGTGCCCGATTTTTTTGCAAAAGAGTGTAAGTATTAACGACTTATTTTCATGCTTTTATATTTTAGACATCCATAGACTTACACTATTTTCCCGCCATTAACAATTTACTAAATAATATATTTTTTGTTCTACCAATTTCACTCGAAAGGATCAAAATGGTTTGTGTGACTATACGTGAAGTATGATAGGCACGCACACAGCCGCGATGCTAGTCTGCGCGGTTTTTTGCGTTGAATTACCTAAAGTTGACATCGCGCGCCGAGCGTACACGCTCTTAATAATTCTAATAAAGTTAAAAAGTGACTCAAAAACCTACTTTTACTAAACACCTTCACACTAAAGAAAGTTTGCCAGTGTGTTACTTTGTTACTTCTTCACTCGCAAACGACTAAATATATTTTGATGAAAGGCCGCCAAGACTTCCGTTCACACGTTACCAATTAACCATGTTGCATAGTAAGAAAAAGTCCTAACAAAGTCTTGATTTAATTCGCTTCAAGTTTCATCAAAATCTCGATAAAAATTTTTCCTTTTGAAGACTTAATAAAGTCATTCCTTTGATCGTTTTGATGAAGTTTTAATTGTTCTAAGTGTGGAGTGGGGACCCGCAGTTTTTTATTATTCCTTTTATGGGAGGCCATTAAAGGGAACCATTTGTCTAGTAATTATCTCGGCTGAGTGGTTTGATTGATTGAAAGATACGAACGCTGTTAATGATTGGGAAGTAAACTTTTCTTCAATTGAAAGATTCTGTAAGTAGGTTCCTAATGACACTTAAATATCTGTACAAGGTTGCATGTTTTTGCTACTGATTAGAGCAATAAGGCGTATCTTTTTAGCAGAAACTTGGTAAAGGGAAAAATTATATTAAACAGAATATGGTAGACGAATTGTAGGTAAAAAGTAGTAAAATACTTTAAGTTTTATTTAAACCAAATATGTTTCATGAAATTAAACTTTAATCCCGATAACAGCTTAACTATTTCGATCGTGAAACAAATCGAAAGCCGAATCCTTATCTTAATTTGAATAGGATAGCACAGAAATCACAGTTTCCGATCTATTGAATTAATATTCTTGTCTAATTAGCCCATCACTAGCAGTTGGGAGAAACTTATTGGATTTCTCACTTTACTGTAATTCTAAAAGCAGTTTCAAATTAGCGGATTAGTTGCTCCATTTTTCCGTACAACGCTCGTATTATACGGGTGGGCTCGCGCATATGTAAACGACAATAAACATTTGACAACTAAGGCTCTCCGCCTACATCCGATAATCGGAGACCGATTTTTTGTAGGAAAAAAATAGAACACACTGATAACAATAGTGTAACGTATATGACGTACAAAAAATCTGTCAGAAGATCCTAGTCAGAACACCCTACAAAAAGTCGGCCCGATTATCTGTCCTACAGAAAATCTGACGTGGGTGGGAAGCCTAACGGTACATAGGATGATACCTGAAACTGAGCGACAGGCTTTTTGCTGCGAGGAATTATCTGTGTATATAATTATGTAATGCGTAGAACATTCGTGCATTTTACGCGCGACAAAATCTGCTCGTGTGAAAGCGCCGTAAGAGCTTTGTACACGCGTGGTATTATCGGCGTGAAGGCGCTCAAGTATGTTCCACACATATAAGAAGATATAAGAATGGATTTGTAATGACAAATATCTTTAAGATATACCCAAGATCGAAATAGCTATATCTTCGCTAACGTCTAACGCTGTTTTTGCAGCCTACTAAAAATAATTCAAATAAGCGGTAATTTTTGTTTGTTTTACTTAACGGTAAGGTAACTAATACAATCAGTGAAATTTGAAGTTCTAACGATCTATTAATCTTTCAAAGTAGCTTCTTCATAGAATCTAGAAACCAAAGTTCCTTTGAGTTTCTTAGACACACATTCTTACAAAATGCCACTTCTAGACAATAATTAAAGATATCTGTGGCGCGTTAAAGCAAGCGTTCTTTTGTTTGTTCCTCGAGTTTACTTTTGTAAAAGTTATTTTTGAAAAATCGTTTAGATTGTACCCTCTTTTGTATTTGTTTGGTTAATTTCAGAACAGTGAACAAAGTTAGGGTGTAGGGTTAAAGTTTTCGTGTTAATTTTATTTGTGTAGGTTCTTATTATTTTGATTCTTCTTCTTATCGGGTAGCCTTAGCCAGAGTTGGCTTACTTGTAGGTTTCTCACTTTAATATCTTATCATCAGAATTTCTATGGTCCTAGAAACGGCAGTTTCTATTTTTATTCAGAAAGGGAAGCAAACTTCTTCAAGAAACCTGAACTTAAAAGTCTGAAATCACAAATTCGCCTTGAGCAAACGTGGTGATTAATGCTTATTCCATCTATATGTGAACATACGCCTGTAGACTTCAGTTCCAGTAGAAGGGCAATAAAAAAATTCTTATGACGATCTAGTGGAGCTGAAAATTAGAACAACTTTTTCTACACGAGTCTTCTCACATATCACGTAAAAACCTGCCTTTCTAGGTACTTCACAAAGAGCCTACTACAAGAAACTTTATCCTGCATTAGCATTTACAAGACTTTCACACAGCCCCGTAGTCACGTGCTTGCAAAAGTTTTTAGTGTTCAAACTTCAAGCCTAAGTTCTTCGGGAATATCATAGGAGTGGGAGCTTCAGAAGTCGTGTGAGAAGTACATGTGTGTGTGATAATGACGTAAGTACATTATGTAGGAAAAAGTTGGGGAAATTATGTAGTTGAAGCTGCGAGTTAGGACATTCCAAATAGCTGAAGGGTGCCGTAATGCCGCGTCCCGGCTTCAGCGTTGCTTGACTGCACTTTTACAAAAAGCATTAGAAAGGAAATAATTGGTGTTAAGAGAGGTACAAGATTTCAGGTAATGTTGTTTTTTGACATATGTTTACCTTTAAGAACTAGTATGTCCTTACTGAGCAGAGTACCAAATAGTATCCTTAGCAGGATTAAAATAATTGAGAAAGGCTATTAAAAAACTGTATACGATAAATAAATGACTAATATTATAGATGCAAACCAACAAGTTAGGTAATTATTAAAACTCGGATTAAAGAATATTTAAATTCTTCATTCAAAGATTTTTTTTTTATTTCCATACTTTCGTATCACACAACCTGCTGAATATACATAGATTTCTTTCAAGTCGTAGAAAAGAAATGCCGTCTAGACAATCCTGTATTACCATAGACCACAACGTATCTATCTTTGAATCAACCATATATTTTGATAGTGAGCGAAGATAATAATGTCTAGACGAACGTAATATTTTCATCGAATGGTGCTTGCATTCAATTCTGAAAGTGCATTTCTTAAGCCCTAAAAGTAAAAGTATAAAAGTTACGGAGCGTAAAATTTTATTCATTTTTGTTTCTGTATTATAAATAATTTTGACAAAATACGAAGAGAAGATATAAATTGGATAGTCGTAGTAGATCTGTGGGAAAATTTTCACATTTATCAATTTGTTGCTTAAAAATATTATATTTGAATAGGCGCGGAGTTTAAGGCTGCCTGTCCACCGGAGCGAAGCTTGGCTGCGGAGAGGAGAAACTGAGCAATATTAACCAATAGGATTGCACAAAATCTCCGCTCCTCAATCCTATTGGTTAATATTTCAGTTTCTCAGTTTCTCCACTCCGCAGCCTAGCTCCGCTCCGGTGGACAGGCAGCCTAATACTGGCTCAATTGTTTCTCTGTCTGTCTATTGCAGCTGCAACCTTTTTGCTTTCACTTGGTTTAAACTGGGACTTAATAAATCGACTTTGGGACCTTTATTTTCATGGTCAAATCATCTTTATGCCTTCATATACATTTTAAAAACTCAGTTTTCCTAATGTATATGTTATAATTTACAATAAAATACATACTTGTGCGAAGACAGGTGTAGAAAGGAAAGTATATGGTATGTAATAGGATACACATTCCACATCAATTAATTATTACTGGACGATAGTATAGTTTTAGAGTAATTTTTATTATTTTCCGATGATATGTATACAATCTCCCGTGGAAACAGTGGCATAGAAACATTTTATTATATCACCTTATATGTATATAATCTAGCTAACCTACATAAAACTCGAGTAAACGTCAGCACTACTTACTTAGTTACTCTTAACAAACTTGGCAACTAGTGTTACAAGGAACTTTTGTTTCAGCTTTCTATTAGCAATGTTAACAGTGTTATAAGAAGCCTCTTCAGCTTTATGTTCGCCTGGTACTAAGATGCTGTCTTAAGTTTTTTTTATGTTTTTACTATCTCATCTGGTTCATCTGGCTCATCCTGGTTGCACTCTGCATTTATTTGCACCTATATCTTCCTCAAGGATCACCATATAAATTGGGGAAAACCGTATTATAATCGCTGCAGCAAGCAGTCTTCGACTTCATCCCTATCTGTTAGGGCTACGTGGAAGACAGACAAACGAGACATAAGGCTTTGTAAAATAATATATGGTGAAATATAGTAGTAGTATAGTTGAAAACTCCCACTGCAATTTAGCTATTTATCTGATACTTTTTTACTGTTATATTTAATTAACTTTAGTAGGGCTAAAAGATATCCACTACCTCATAAAGTAGAAATCTAATCAGATATTATTTACTATTTTACATGATCATTATAATGCAAATAAAATGCAGTAGCATAAAAGTGTAGAGTGCATCTCTGCAGTGATCGTTATCGGATCGCAGTAACTGTGCTGGCGATTTAACTCGCTGGAAAGCCGTTGATGGCTCTGTGGCCATAAAAACTGCGGGGAAATGGTACACAGCTATAGTTTAGACTTTTAGAGGTTTTGTTTAAGAAAAGGAGACTACGTGACCTTTTGTAGACTGATGAAATTGCCAAAGAAGTAATGTTGAAAAATACTGATAAAATAATGCAACTTCTTCTAAAGTCTTATTCATTAAAAAATATTTTTATAAGTACCTTTGCAATGTTTTACGGCCTTTGAATATTTGCAGGAGGTGAATTGAAACATGAAGATTTTATTTTAGTAATTTCTTTCGATCAGTCAAACAAAGTAAAATAATTTGATAGGCGGGTATAGAATAAGCATTTTACTGTTTCATTTACGACTTTGGGTCATGATTGGCGTTCATTGCGGGAGAGGTTTATGTTCATCAATGGACGGCAATTGGCTGACATAATACTTTAAGTAATATGATATTAAAATAGCCTCTACGATAAGCTAACCTAGTGGCCACACTAGGTGTGAATGTGGACACATTGGCGCGTGCCATCCAATAACACCCGTGAGCCGAGTGCCGGCAGAGCACACAATGGACAATGTTGGACTATTGCACACTATTACTTTATTTTATTTGTGTATTATAACAGTTAATATTATTAATGTTTTTATTTTTTAATCGAAGAAGGAATTGTTGTGATTTTTGTTGTAAACTCTGGATTTTTATACTAGTTTTCAACATTTACTTGGGATTAAAACTTTCGTGATATACTTAAAACTTTTACAAAAAAAATATATGAAGTTTTTCCCATAGAGTGTTTCATGAAAATAATAAACACATGCTGAGGAAGCTCATTTTAGTCCAAAGATTTTTTTATCTTATGCTGTCCTACTGCTGGGCAAAATCCTCTCCCATAACCTTCCACCCTTCTCTATCGGTCGCTGTTTGTGACCAGTCCGCGAGTAAAAAAGTAAAATACAAACTCTAAAACTATGCCATTTTTAAAATCATCCCCAAACCCATTACATCCTATGATATAACATCTATGTCGATGACATCAGCAGATTTTTTCAACGGTCGAGCATCGTGAGAGGTTCAAACGTCCGTGCTCAAGTGACGCGGCGTGGCAGATCAGTCACCGACCTAGTTACAATGGACTACGATGGGTTACCACGTTAATATTAGAAGCAAAATGTAATAAGAACCCATAAAAAAAAAACTCATTTCTACTTCGTGCACTTGGATTTATATTGCTTTCTTCAATAAATGGCTATCTATATATAAGCAAACAAAATCTTCAGTAGTCTTCAGCTTATAGTATTATGATCTATAATATCTTGGGGATTCTATATAAGTAATTAGCGGCTAAGCTAATTTCGACAATATTTAGTATAGAACTTAACGAAACATTTACAAAGGGTAAATAACCTATATCTTTTATTCCCCGAATCTTTTTCACAACATAAAGGTGAAATCGCGACAAATAGCTATCAAGCTCACTGTCTCGAAAATGTTCAATTTCCGCGCGGAACAAATATCTAAATTGTTCCCGGTCTTTGTATTTGTGGTTGTGTACAATACACAATAATAATACCGTATATAAAGTACATGTGGCTATAATATAGAAGACATAGCAAGTAGCCACATGGATGGATTGACCATATTTTGTGTACAATAATCTATACTAATATTATAAAGCTGAAGAGTTTGTTTGTTTGTTTGAACTTGCTAAACTCAGGAACTACTGGTCCGATTTGAAAATTTCTTTCAGTGTTAGATAGCCCATCTATCAAGGAAGACTATAGGCTACTTTTTATCCCGGTACGGGAAGTAGTTCCCACGGGATGCGGGTGAAACCGCTGACAGAAGCTAGTGAATAATAATCATAAAGTTAACCAAAACACTAGGTGCGATCCGAAACACGTTTCGTAAGGCATGTCAAGTGGGTGCCGGCTATCATTTCAACATTTGGCAGTCGTTACGAGTAAGTTGTCAAAATGAAAGTTTAAATACTTCTTAGCTTAAGGGGCTGAAAGCCGAAACTGGCTTGTCTCAAACATTTTTTTGGCCATAACTATACAGTTTTGACGGCGAAAAAAATGTATATTAATCTTGAACATATTTCCGAGAACCCTGTTAATTTCAAAACACGTTTTTGAAAAGTTTTCTCGATACAAAAAATTTTAAACAAATGGTCTTCCAACAAAAATATCTGTATTACTTATCGACGTCATCATCATCATCATTAGCCTATCGCAGTCCACTGCTGGACATAGGCCTCTCCAAGTGCACGCCACTGAGATCGATTTTCGGCTTCTCGCATCCAGCTCCTGCCAGCCGTCTTGCGCAAGTCATCACTCCTCTCTTATCGACGTACATTGATAAAAGTAACATTAACGAGTCCATCCTCCGAGCCTTTTTCGGCCTTTTTCGGGTCGGCTTCCAGTCTAACCGGATTCAGCTGAGTACCAGTGCTTTACAAGAAGCGACTGCCTATCTGACCTCCTCAACCCAGTTACCCGGGCAACCCGATACCCCTTGGTTAGACTGGTGTCAGACTTACTGGCTTCTGACTACCCGTAACGACTGCCAAGGATGTTCAATGACAGCCGGGACCTACAGTTTAACGTGCCATCCGAAACACAGCCAATGGTGTCTAACAAATACTTAGAAAATACATACAAACTTAGAAAAGTTGCATTGGTACTCGCCTGACCTGGGATCGAACCCGCGCCCTCATACTTGAGAGGTTAGTCCTTTACCCACTAGGCCACCACGACTTGACCATTAACGAGTCCATATATAAATAAAGAAGTTGGTTAATTTTTATTTTTAAAGCTATTAATTTATATGTATTTACGTATATATGCGAGAAAAAGACAGTGTTTTGGGTGCATTCAGCCTCTTAAATACTTCTCCGCTCCGCTTTTGTGGAGTCTGGATCTTATACGAGCTCGCTGGCTATCGGGGCAATTATCTCCATCGACGTTTTTGCAGCGAGAAAACAACTGACTGCTGCTACAACTGTTTATTTGTAGCCTCTCGTAGATATTAACTTCTTAATACAATAATCCCTTCTTTTATTTTGTTGAAAGTTGTGCTGTTATTAAAAACAGTACCTAAGTAAGAAATTGAAGAGTCTCTCTATACTTATTTGTAAAGCTGAAGAGTTTCTTCGTTTCTTTGATAGAAATAATCTCAAAAACTACTACTTTAACACCCTATATACATAGGTATACATAAAGTATATAGCCGTCTCATAGTATTATTTACCTTTATATCTTTAACTAGTTTTCGCTAGTGATTTCACCCGAATCCTAGCTAGTAGCTAGATAAAAATTAGCTTACAGACTTTCTCGATACATGGGCTATCTAAGACTAAAACAATTATTCAAATCGGACTAGCACATTCTGAGATTACCGCATTAGAAACAGAATCTTCAACTTTACAACATTAGTATACATACAATTTCTCTAACAAACCTAAACCATACTTCAATACACTGTTCTAAATCAAATTATTCCTCATACAACAAAGTTAGTACAATTAGAATTGAACTGTTGGCATCTGGCTCACGTCGCCATGTTGCCTTATTAGTTAAGAGTTAAGCACAACTGTGCAGCTCTCAAATGTAGATCAGATTAATACGCGCCATATTGGAAATTGATGGTCGATATGAGTGATTGATTGCTTAATAATTTTTGATTTTAGCTAGATTAATAGCATATGATATGAAAGCAGCAATATTTTATAGGTTTTACTACGCAACGGGTGTAGTCGTTCATTAGAAACTCATTACATACTTAAAATCAAATATTTTGAATTTATTTAGGTATGCATTACATACCAGATCAAAAGTAGTCTATATGTTATTAAAAGCAAAAACATCAAAATCCGTTCAGCAGTTTGAGCAGAACACATTACAAACATAATACTCAAACTTTCGCCTGTATAATATGTACGTAAGTGAAGAAATAACTATTAACATTAATAAAAAAGAACTCCAATGCATAAGGAATAAAACATCATAACCTGTTGAGCCTCATAATATCACGAAATAAACTAATTCCCAACTGAGGAAATTACTGCGAATTTATCTGAATCCTGATAAAATATTCTATTATTGCGTTCATGAGGCAATCTTTTGTCTGAACGCTAAATAACTTATTCTCGTGTAATCGTAAGCGTTATACTTACAATAAGGTAAAGCCTAGAGGCAACGTTAGGACTCAGTCACCCCCAATCACCCCGTTTTTACCCCTAACTCCCCCAAAGACCCCGTGAGACTGTCAATAGGATTTATCGCAAATCTGACTGATTCAGACTGACAATCGCAGCTTTTTATTGAAATAGTTATTGTAAACTAACTGTGGTTCTGTAGTTTAACCTACGAACCGAGGCAAGTACATCCCGTGATCGGACAAAAAGTAGCACATGTCTTTTCTTAGGGTTTAGATCAACCAAACAAATCAACAAATATTTGCCTATCGTATATAATGGTAGAATGCAAAGGGGGTAATTTTAGATTAAAATCAGAATATGTTCACTTCTATTCTGGCAAATAAAGGACTAAACTTCTATTTAAATAGGTTAAGGCGTTTATTTTGGATATCTAAGTGCGACGGAATACCCTCGCGGCTCGCATTTACCTTACCTATCGAGTACAAATGTATGTCCCAACGACTCACTCACCTTTATATCCTTTCAAAAAAGTCTGTCATATGGCATTTTGCAAATGAAAAATATGATTTTATTATGATAGTGAACTAATAACTCACCGAGGCTGCAATTCCCGAGTACTTACCTGCAATCATTAAAAATAACAAACAATTAAAACAAATAGCATTGCATTGTTTGACAACACTCAATATGAACAGACAGACATGCAAACTGACAATTAGTTAACACCGAATATGTTATTAAGCTGTTTTAGTGCATGTTAAAATACTATGTTATAGCTATTTCACACTGGAGGACTTTTGTCGTGCGTAGAAAACGCACGTACGACAGAAATCTGTCGCTCGGTTTTAAATGTCATTTTTTGCATCGGCAGTTGTCAATTGTTTGTTTTTACGTATAAAATGCGACACCGAGCTTTGCCGCTCAGAAAAACCTCTAGTATGAAAGCATTGTTTTTATTTTCGAGACTTAAAATTTGATGAAACCATACGGAAAGATATGTATTGCTAAGGAGTTTGTTGCGGCACTTCTTCTCAGCAATAACTCATAGGAAGTACTGAAGGGCGCGCTTTGGTTTATTTTTGCAAGGTGTAAAAAAAATGTAAAAACAGTTCCCAAAACGGCTACCTTCACTACTTCCTGTGTGTAATGCTGATTTAATTAAATGATTTAGTTTTTT
Organism: Helicoverpa armigera; assembly: GCF_030705265.1. Taxonomy (NCBI): domain Eukaryota; kingdom Metazoa; phylum Arthropoda; class Insecta; order Lepidoptera; family Noctuidae; genus Helicoverpa; species Helicoverpa armigera. Next base: position 809,519 of record NC_087144.1, read on the forward strand.
GACTTTGAAGATTTGCTATCAATACCATGGGATTTAAATTCGCTTGCATTTCAAACATTCTTTTCTTCACGCTATCTGCCCACCATTTCCTATAAACCTTTTCAAGATGTTAATCTCAAATGGGATCCTATCAACCAGAAGGCTGTCTTGCTGCACAGGATATGAGCTCGGCTCCCGGAAATACGTAACTGCGGATACGGCGGATATGCGGATATGCGGATATGGTGGTCTCTGACGTATCCGAGGGGAAACCTTTGCCGTTTGTGTGATTTGGATGAGATTTTTGTTTTGTTTATGAGGTTTAAATTGGATGGTTATTAATAGACTTCCTTTTTGATGATAGTGGCGGTTGTAGGGCACTTGGAAAAATAAAACTGTTTTGGTTATGTTTTTACTACATATGTAGGTATAGTTGTGATATAAGGTACTTGGGAAAAAACTTTTTTGGGTGTTTTAGGTACTAAAGATCCATCAATCCGTCTTAACACTAACTATTTTATTTAGAAACTCAGTTTAAAAATAAAATTCAGCTAAAGGTCAATGTATTTACGTTTACTTTGACTTTTTACACAATTCAATACTTATCGCAAATGCCTACAACTAATTACTTATAACGTACTAACTGTGTATTTCTGTACAATTAATTTTGTAAAAAGTCCTAAGTATCCAGATTAGTCGCCTTTAACTGAAAGCCCAACCAAATGGAGTATCTCAGTATAGTAACACGTTTATCTTCTTCCATGTGAATTTTCCCATGGATTTTTTTGATATAAATAAAGAGGCGATTTTTCTAAAGGAAAAGAGGAGGTATTTCGTCGCTAACACCTAGCGGAGTAAGATTTATAGCGTTTGCTGTTGACAGGTGGATAAACCATAGCTTATTGTAATTTATTGTGTATGTAATATTTAGGAAAAATCATGAACAACTATGTAACTGGATTTGACATAGTGGTGATGACCCATCCAAGTTTGGATTTTTTGAGAAACAGGGGTGTCTTGCTGGGAAAAGATAAGTTTCCATATTAAGATATGAAGAATTTCCTTCGAGTTGAAATGACCGCGAAAGAAGCTGTCAACATGATTTTGCTTGATTAATAATAAGTACATGACGTCCGGTACTAATTAATCCAGCGGGGCCCCTTAGGGCCGAAGCCTTCAAGGGCTCCGGGACTGTTCGCGCGAGTTACTGCAGCAATGGTACATAGGGCTCTAGAAGGATGGTGGGTTTTAGTCAGTAAGAGTCCCTCACGCTGCACCGACACTTCCCGCCTCTTTTGATGATTACCCACGAAGAAAGGCAGTAATTGATATTATAGCTTTTATGTTGTTAAAGCTATATCACATAGGTACAGAACTAACGCTTCAACTTACTTCATACCTCCAACACTTCACTACAAAATAATCTCCTTTTCAAAATTAATATTAAACTGAAAAGTGTCTATATAAAGTTAATACGGCTCATAAATACTGCGTAGGAGGATTTTATAGCCTTTGTCGGTGCTTCCAGCACTTCGCTTAATTACACCGTTATATCTTTAGATCATAAGGCTGTGGGTGAACTGATAGCGGAGAGCGGGTGATAGCGTGATGATGTGTTCTTTCTTAAAGAAGTTTTAAGTATAAGATGTATAGAGGGGGTATTGTAGCTCGCCAGGAATAGGTGACGTGACAATTCAATTACCTGTAATTAAAAACAGGCGAAGTGGGAATCGGACATTCATCTATTCATCCATCCATACATATCGACTTTGACTTTTGACTTTGAAATCAATCTGTAGATAAATCATAATCTACAAAAAATCGCGTGTGTTGTATCGGAGTCCCATAAAATATATTTATATTCTAGTTTTTAATACTTATTGCTATAACGAGAACAGCATTTCTGAACTCAACTGTCTAACTATCACGGTCTACGGCTACAGCCCGGTGACTGTCGGATGGTAGACGGACAGCTACAGACAAGTCATATACCGGTGCAATTGGGATCATTTCACTCTTGGATTACGGAATCCTAAAAAAATATTTTTTTTTCATAATTTTTTGCCACTAGCGTGTTCAACAAACAAACACAAAAGCTTTATAATTCTAGTACATATGCTGTGAAATATATTTTTCCAATCCCTGAGCTCAACATCCCCCAAACAACGAAAAACACGCTCAACCATAAATCCAACCGATTTAAACCAAATAAAAGTGGATAAAACCAGTCTAAACCGGTGTTATCCCGTTTTGGGGTTCTGTATTTCATATTGAAAATACGCAGAACTCTTTTATATTTTTGCATTGTCGGCCTGTAAGTCTGTTTTGTATGAAGGTACTTATTACAGGAAAACGGACCAACGTTAAAATTATATAGGTACTTTTAAATGTACAGGCACTGGGCACTTTCGATAATCATAAAATTGAAGAATAAATTACGATTAATAACGAAATTCAAAAGCGTGAAATTATAATTCCATTATCTTACAAATGTGGAAGAGATCACGCCTCTTAGTTAACCTAATATAACGCATATTTATTTAATGTCTCATTCAACACTTCGGAACTCCCACCAATATATCCGGCTCCCACTCGTCTAGTTTTTCAAAATTACCGCCGTCGGGCTAAACGCTTTAACGGTAACGAGTGGCAAATGGAAATAAATTGTCGCCACACTCGAACGGCTTTCATAAAATATTGTAAAGAACGCTTTAAAGGTAGTGCTCCATTGAGGCGGGCGCTGTACACGAATCGTGATTAAAAATTTTACTGCCAGTTCATTTGTTCGTCAATGTGTGTCTACGTTTTTTGAAACAATACATCTTAGGGATGACTTCTAAAGAACTTACTTAAAGGGCTCCCGCATCAGGGAAATATAATGTATTAACTACATCATCATCCTCCGAGCCTTTTCCCAATCATGTTGGGGTCGGCTTCCAGTCTAACCGGATTCAGCTGAGTACCAGTGCTTTACAAGAAGCGACTACCTATCTGACCTCCTCAACCCAGTTACCCGGGCAACCCGATACCCCTTGGTTAGACTGGTGTCAGACTTACTGGCTTCTGACTACCCGTAACGACTGCCAAGGATGTTCAATGACAGCCGGGACCTACAGTTTAACGTGCCATCCGAAACACATAATGTATTAATTAAATAAAGGGGATTAAAATGTTGCTCTTTACGTTTATCCTTCACATTAACTACCGAGCTGTCTGACGGTATGCAGGCTGATAGAGAGTTGTCTGCTAAATTATGTTGCCAATAATTTTAACATTGACTTTTTTACCTATTTTTATTACGTAAACCGAGCATTATTTTGTTTTTAAAAAAGTATTTGATAACTAAAGATAGATTGAGCATTCATCCTTTAATTTAAATATACCTTTATGAATTGAAGCAATGGATACGTAGCTTTACATCTTGTGTTTACCGACGCTCGAGAGCGGGACGTGGGAATTTCCTCGAGTTTGTTTGCACATGGATAAAATGTGACTGTTCGTTAGTGGTTAGATGTGTCTTAGAATGTTTTGTTAGATGATATAATAATGAGTATAAGTTTCAATGATGGACTTTTAACTCATTTTGGGACTTTGGTTCATCTGTGATAGTTTTATTTAAAAGAAGAAGAAACTGTAACCATTATCATATTTTTGTATATTAGTTTCACAAATGATTGTACTTGCTTCTACCAGCAGTTTCGTGTGCGTCCCGTGTAAGCAATTCGTGCCTTGGATATAAAATTTATTATCTTCTCGATAAATGGGATACCTAAAAATGAAACTCTTTTTTAAATTTGTCCACTAGCACCAAAGTTTGTCTTCACGAGCACTTCTGAACGTCAAAAATATAAATAAGTTTGATTCTAGTTGCCCGTCCCTATGGAGTAAAAGTAGCATCCTATGGAGAAGAATGGGCAATAAAGTCCATATCACTAAAAAGCATTAGAATATCATCAATTACCAATAAACAATATACATCTCAACTCACAAATGCAACTAATTCATATTGAATTGTAACAATAAAACAAAGGCACTAATTATGAAAGTTATTCCTTCACAATACTGAACGAGCTCGCTTCGGAACTTTAACAATTAAACTATTACATGACTGTCTGTTTGTTCGATGAAAGCTTAGAATTTCATATGTGCTAATGTAGTTTTAGTGTTATAGTTATTTATCTTGATATATGGGTTTTCTTGAGGCAAATGAAGGGTGGAATATGCGAAATACTTATTCAATTTCGTTACTTCTTCGTGTGAGAAGAGGTTGCTGATGATGACGATCCGTGAATGGTATTTGTTTCACCTGTGTTTAATGGTTGTATAGGCGACTGCTATGGAGGGGTCTCAGGTTCGATTCCCGGATCATGCCTAAACCACTTTGTGGGTTCAAAAAAGTATTAGCCTTGAAATCTAGAAGTTGTCATGCAAATAAAATTATAATAGTCTTGCAAATAAATGAATATTAATATGAAGTTGGCGATTTGGTACTGCTCACTACTATCTGAACAGTCTCATTTCTTAAATAGGTACTTGTCAATAAACAAAGTTTTAGTTCCGAGTTTGAACTAAACATTTTTCCTAACATTTTAATCTCATGAATTTTCGCAAAGCAACGCCTGATTCCATAATTTATCCTCATTCCTCTTTTTCAATGCCCAACACTTCACATACTACGATATAGGTACCTACAACCTACATACATATACAAAATTTTACCTACATAGCAACCCAAAATTTAATAAAAACGATAGCTGAACTTCAGGAAAGGCCTTCTGTTCTGAAACAATGGAAACAGACGTCCAATAAAATTGCCCATTAATTTTAATGTTAATTATAAAATTGCTCGCTGAGGCACAATCTTCATCCATCCCGGTGTAAATTAATACCTTTATTGTATGCTGACTTTTATTATTTTACATGTGTTTCAGTATTTTTGGAGAATAAAAATATATTGTACTTTTTAATCACAGCGTCATAAGTTGATAAAATTGTATGCTCATAATCCTCCTTCTAAACAGGGACTTGTTTAAATAATGATCTTTATCCCTACTAATATTATAAAAGCGAAAGTAACTCTGTCTGTCTGTCTGTCTGTTACGCTTTCACGTCTAAACCACTGAACCGATTTTAATGAAATTTGGAACAGATATAGAGTGGACCTTGAGAAAGAAAATAGGATAGTTTTTATGTCGGACTTTTGAAGAGTTCCCTTGGAAACGCGATATAACCGAACTTTACGCAGGCGAAGGCGCGAGCGGAAGCTAGTATAATGATAAGTAACTTATTATCTTTAAATAGTGTACAAAACGCCAAGGTTTAATAATAGTTGCACAGGTCGATTGACCATTCGTAAGGTTAAGGACCGCTTAGCGCGATCTTTGTAATAACGAAGCATGCCTTCTTCTTATACACTTTTCAGCATAAAACATTCACTTAGATTTACAGACATTCTATATTTGTCCCATAAAACTTCAAGCCTATCTAATTATAAGAGGAAACAATTTGAGCTTTTTATAACAAGCTACAACAGAAATAAACTCGAGTCTGAACAGAAATACTTAAGGAGGTACCTACTTGTGAATCATTAAACATTGTTCTCAGCACACAAAGGCAGTTGAAATGTTAGGCTCATGGAGAATAAAATGACTAGCGGAGGTGCCACATAGGAAAATCTCCTACGAAAGTAATATATAAATGCGGGTGTGGGAGGGACGAGGAACGTTACTGGCTCTGTCTTTTTTTGGAATGGAACTTTGGAACTGAAAAAAAAGTCGTGGTGGCCTAGTGGGCAAAGAACCAACCTCTCGAGTATGAGGGCGCGGGTTCGATTCCAGGTCAGGCAAGTACCAATGCAGCTTGTCTAAGTTTGTATGCACTTTCTAAGTATATCTTAGACACCAAATTACTGTGTTTCGGATGGCACGTTAAACTGTAGGTCCCGGCTTTCATTGAACATCCTTGGCAGTCGTTACGGGTAGTCAGAAGCCAGTAAGTCTGACACCAGTCTAATCAAGGGGTATCGGATTGCCCGGGTAACTGGGTTGAGGAGGTCAGATAGGCAGTTGCTTCTTGTAAAGCACTAGTACTCATCTGAATCCGGTTAGACTGGAAGCCGACCCCAACATAGTGTGGGAAAAAGGCTCGGAGGATGATGGAACTTTGGAACTGGCCCATTTGTTGTAACACAAAAAACCTTAGACAGATTTCCTCCAGAACCCGAACACCTCGTTAATTTACCCGTAACTGATCATGCCCTCATGTATTTGAGCTAGAAGAAGGCGCCTGACCTACCTACATTATGGTATCTCTGATCATCTTTCCTTACTCCGTGGTTAGGCTCTAATAAAAAGTTAGAATTATTGACACAATTACGAGTGAAATAACAAAGATCTTCAAGTTTATTTTTATTGTGATGCTTGGAAAGTTATGAGTGTAAGAAATATTTTATCTTTGTATTAGAAGTTTTCAATTATCGGGGTATGTAACTTCTTTCTAGTATTTAAGTTTTTAGTAATTTACTCTTTAGAAAATGTAGTGTCTTGTTATTGAATAACGGAAAGAAATGTAGCTTCATTCTGGGGTATTTTCGACTGCAATAACGCGTATTTACAGTATATACATGGCTAGTACGCAAGCGTGTGAAACTAGTCGCGAATAGATTGGAATTCACTTTTTATACAAAGTCTTCCGAAGTATACAGCAGCAGTACGCAAATACTCGCATATATTTTGTAGTGGCCAAAGTAACTTGCTTTGTTCCATAATATACAGTGCTAGTCCGCATGCAAACTAATCGTGTATACATGGGAATAGGTGCGGAAAACTTTACGATTCCAATCTATTCGCGAGCAGTTGCATGCTCGCCATTTTGATTAAAACACGACCTAGCATTTAATTTAAATATTAATAACTCTCGTTCAATTAAAAAACCTTGTATTAAAAATTGAAGTTAGTGACGAAAACGAATCGCTGCAAAACCGACTCTACGTAGTCTTGTCTGCCCTACCCCTAGAGTGCAATTCAAAACCGCGTAGGCGCGGAGGCGCGAGGCGGCCTGCGAGCTGAGGCGCAGGTAGTTTTAACGCCCGCCGACGCGGCTGAGGCTGGTCGGCAGAGCCGGCCAACAAGCCGAAGCTGCGGTGGTGAGCGTGAAAACCATCTGCGACGATAAGCTCGCATGGGACCGCCGGAGCCCCGCAGCACCGGAGCCGTGACAGAAGCGATGCTTGCTGCATGTTGTTTGCTTACATTTTAAACGTACTGAGTTAAAAAATTAGAAGCTAATTAAATATATTTTATGATGTCATTTAATAGTATTTTAGAAGTTTACGGATAGATGCAAAAAAATAACCATCATGCTGAGTTGTATTTACAGTGGTTTACTTAGAAGATAACTAGTGGCTAAGATAGTATTATTTAGATGCTCGTTAATTGTTGTATAAATAAATAAATAAATTGTGGCTGACTTAATAATTTAGAAGGCAACATACATTTTTGGGGGCGAATAATGATATTAAAAAGAAGCCTGTTTAATTAGCATTTTTAATAAACAAACAAACTCAGATTCAAAAGCCATTTTTATTTATTGCTTTACCTAATATTAATTTTGTATAGTTAAATTTGACCGTGTATAAATTGGAAAGATGCATGTGCACGTCTAAGCTACGAATTATACGCGAGCAGTACGCAAAATTCGTGTATACTTTGAAATTACAAATTAAAAAACAGCATTACAAAATATCAGCGAGCAGTTTCCTATGGATGCGTTTTGGCTATGTACACTCTGTAAATACGCTGCAATAACATCAAAAGAATATTCCAGATTTTTTTTTTCTGGCCGAACATTTGCAGATAAATAAAATTGATTTGATTTTAAACTGAAATAAACAACAATCACACTATTAAAACAAAAAATAAACTGATATCCACGAAAATCATCTGCCTAGCCTTTTACCGATGGGAACATAAAATTCAAGCAATTTTCTTTAGGGAGTCTTACACAGCATACTAAAAGCTCTGTGATTGGCTACTTTTATAACCGACTAATAAGAAGGGTTCCAATTTCAAATGCGTCCCAATCTGGGACCCAATTAGGTCTTAAATGTCTTTAGGGACCCTCACGCACTCGCATTTGAGTTCCAATGACTATAAAATGTGTAGTTGTAGCTGTAAAGTACTGTAATAAGCTTCTTTCTATAATATAGAAAATCTGAGTAGGTAAATTAGTAAAGATACGTGTACCTATTAATTTGTGTATTAAACTTAAAGATTCCGTTTATTATATCCGTAGAAATAAACCAATGACTATTCACCACTTTTCATCATATCAATGGATGAATATCCTTCCTATTCAGACATCCTATTCCAGTTTCTAAAGCCAATACCAGGTATTCTAGCACATCCTCTGATAGGAACTAAAGAGCAAAGCCAACATTCAAATCTTCCACAATCTCATAATTGGAAACGCCAAAGTGAATTAATTAACTGCAACTAGTAGTTGCTTTCAATGATACGACTCGACTGCTTGGGTAAATCCTTCAAATGGTTCAACTGTGGATTTCAATAATCTATCTCTGGATTTGACTACTAGAGGTAGAATTTTGGCTCATATGAGTAATTTCAAATTCCTATCTGTAGTAAGAAAATTAAAGGATGAATTGAATATTGGGAATGGCCCTAAGTCGGTGTTGCTCGGTGCTCGGTCTTTCACAAGCTTTTAAATAAAAGAATAACCTTAAACCGCAATATATAATATAAATCTGTATAAAAATATAATAAAATCATCATCCTATCAGCCCGCTACCGTCCACTTTTGAACCGCGTAAGCAAGAAATGCTAGTCATACGGGTCGTGGATTTTTAAAATACCCCTAACAAAATTACAAAACTTAAAAAAATTCAAGTACACTAAAAGTAATCATCCACAGTTAACAAGGCAGCCAATAAGAAGCGCAGTTGATTTACTCTTATTCGTTTGCAGCCAATCAGCGCGCGGATCTAATCCTAGGGAGCCATCTAATTGGCTGGTTCGCGAGTGCTGCAAAACGTATAAGACGGCGTAATAAGATTGTTGCCCTCCGTTGAAAAGCTATTTCTTGTAGGAGAACTTGGAATATAGGATATTTTTAAGTAGGTACTCAAAAATGCATGGAACACTATTTCAGTGTATTTTCAAAAGCAAAATCATTTATGATTATGTGTTCCACAGTTAAAAAAGTTATCTTTTAACCGACCTATTACGTTATCAACTGTGGTGTTCCTTAGTATATAATTTTACTTTATTTTAAAATTAATATTTGGGATAAGCCTGTCATGTAGAAGTCAGTTACGATAGTGAACATTTCTATTGGGTTAATTAAATACATAGACGTCTACATCACACGCAGTAAGTTTTTCTTAGAACTGTCTGTGAATTTGATGTTTCGTTAGCATTATTAGTTCAATTAACGTTTTTGAAAACGTAATATTATGAGTTATTAATTAGCAGGTTGTTACTTATATTTGAAGTCAGTATATTAAAAGAAAAATCATACAAGTTAACCTGTCGGCAGATAGTTGGTTCGATAATTTACAGTTCATTTCGAAGGTGACAAAAAGTACTGAACAAAGCGCTTTTGGGCATGCATGAAGCGTCAGACTAACTAACTTCAGAAATGAAAACTTATTTTTCGCGGACAGTACTACATATTCTCATACTCGTCCCTTCATACTATAAGAGTGAAGGAAAAATGAGTGCATCTGTGTTGGCGCAAATGCTCGTGCACTATAATATGTCCTGCGCAGTTGGGGGATCTCCTTATATGAGAACAGCCGCCGTAGCCGATAATCGGCTAGGAGGACATCATCCAGACTCTAGTTATCGGCACGAATCTTGAGTTCTGACCTTCACCTGCGCAGAAGTAATTTATTGGGTCCCTTTTGTGGTGTGAAGTGAGGCGCGGGGCGGGCTAAAGCGGTGAGTGACTCGCAGTGCATCGTGTCATAGCCGTCACTCGGGATTGGTTCTTTGCTAATAAATCACTTCTGCGCAGATGTAGGTCAGAGCTCAAGATTTGTGCCGATAACTATACATACTCTGGAAATTGCATAACGCGATTTCAAAAGCTATAAATATTGTTTATATAGTACGCTTGTTAATTTTGTGTACATACAGTATTAATTATCATTATTTGTGCAAACTGTTACAACATTCATGTTCAGTTGCAATTAAAATTCAGCACAGGATGCTTAGTTAATTAGTTGTGTGCCTGTATGGAATACCTACGAGCTGGTAATTTTATTATTCTACTTGGAATGCAGTGCTAAAGTCATAAGTTTGTTTTTGAAAAATCACCCAGTCTATCAGTCTGTTGACGATTAACATAAAAATGACTACGCGTACTTTTATGCGGTTTTCACAACTTTTAAGTAGATACATACACATACAGAAAATTATCCAATTTAGGAACTACAATAGCAAAACTCAAAATTTAGAAATAAATTATCGCGGCCAAAAAGTTGAGGAAATCGATGAAACAAAGTTTTTAGGGATTTTCCTTGATAAACATTGTAATTGGAAAGTGCAGGTAAATAATGTTTGCAAGCGTATCAACAGGTTCGTGTATGCTCTTAGAAAGATACGTAAACTCGCATCTGAGAAAACTGCACTATTAGCGTACCATGGATACGTAGGCTCAATTTTGAGGTATGGAATTTTACTATGGGGTAATTCGGTAGATATTAATAGAGCATTTATATCCCAAAAAAAGTGTATTCGGGCAATAAGTGGTATTAGTCCAATGGAGTCCTGTAGACCATTCTTTAAAAAATTTAAAGTGCTCACGATAACATGCCTGTACATTTATGAAGTTGGGGTATTCGTTAAAAAACATGGTAGGTTATTCGAGAAAGTTAGCGAAACCAGAAAGTATTTGTCCAGAGACCCGAGTAAGTTGGTTCTTCCTATGATGTCGACTACTTTGTTTAAAAGGAACTGTTATTGTATGGCTATCCAAATATTTAACAAGCTACCTAAAACTGTAAGGGAACTACCACTGTATAAATTTAAGAATGTGCTCAAGAAATGGCTTTTAGAGAAATGTTTCTATTCTATGGCCGAGTATATGGCTCATAAGGAAAAAACTGTTTAGGTATTATTAGTTTTAAGATTTTAAATTGTTATTTGTTTTTAATTTTGTTCTAGCTGATAAATAGGTTTTTATTTATATTTGTATGCCGATGCTACGGCGAAACATGCAGAACTTATAACAAATGTTACATCTATGTACCCCGTGTTTCATACAAATAAAGTTTCTTATTCTTATTCTTATTCTTATTCAGAATATTTCAGGCCTGTAAATTAAAAGGTTCAGAAAATCAAATAAGCTTCTTGTTAAAGGACTATAGATTTTTCAACTCAACAGCTCATAGAGACTGAGTACGATCAGCCATTACGGTCTAAAAGAGAAGGATACTTGACCATAAGTGGTGTCAGGTATACCAAAACAAAAGTGATACATTCATAAAACATAAATATTATTTCCCACTATCTTTTCTCCCATCTTTCATACAAAAGACAAAAGGAAAATAAACAATTATAGATCACAGCTATCCGATGAGATTCTTAGAAAGATTGCTTTCAATTCCATTCAAAGGAACGATGAATGGGACCGAACGAATGAACGAATAATAGAATTCATTCGCTAGCTGATTGACTCGGTCGCGATAACTTTTTGAATAAAACCGACGTTTGGCTGGCCGTAAATTCTACTTCGATTAGATTTTAAAGGTTAGTTCCCATCCAGCATGGAGCGTACCCAGAACCAAGCAGACACTGCAGACAACAGTTTTCACATTTGACAGCAATGGTGTCTTGCATGAACAGAAACCATCAGGTAAACAAAAGAAATACACAAACATTTGGAATAAGGTGCAGCGTAACCGCTTTGACGGCTCGGTCTTCGTTATACATTCCTATATACTTAATTGTGCATTCCGCTCATGATATTGCTGACAATCACATTCATATCAAACCATTATTTTCATGTACGTATCACATTTGTATAAAAGTTCTCAAGTGGCGACCACGACCCGGAAGACGAAGCGTGGGCAGGCCCCACTGAATGGACGGACGATCTGGCCAAGGTCGTCGGGAGGCAGTGCTGCAGATCGAGTAAAGTGGTGAACCTTGGGGAGGCCTTTGTCCAGCAGTAGACGTCTTTCGGCTGACACAACGACGACATACTGTATTAAGTTTTCGTTGACGTACCCTAGATGTAAATAAATCTAAAATAAATAATATTCTTTAAGTAAAAATTAGAACATAACTTTGTACATGATACTCGTATTTTTGGGGTAAATAAAGTGTGTAAAAGAAAATTATTTTATCAGCCACGCCTCGAGTGTCACACTCAATGTCTGTACATCTGAACGAACCTTAAAACCGACGGCTGGCCATAAATTCAGTCCCGATTAGATTTTAACTGACTGCGGAAGTTTGTGTGTGGGATGACAACTTTGTGTATAGAACTCCCGACCCAGTTGGTTCTGTTTAATTGATTTAACTTCTTGTGTTCATGTGTTCATGTTTGTTTCGCTTTTTCAGTTTTTTGTGGATGCGGTTGGTAGTTGCGGATGAGTTCAGTGAAAAATGTAGCTTTATAAAATGAAAGATCATTTTTTACGCGGAAGATAATTTTGATAGTGTGGTTAGCTAAGCTTATAATATGATAAAGCTGAATTGTTTGTTTGTTTGAACGCGCTATTAAGCACATGAAATACTGGACTGATTTGTAAGATTCTTTCTGTGCTAGATAGCCCATTTATTAAGGAAGGCTACGGGCTACACAAGTACCTCGGGTGAAACCACTATCAAAATATAGTAATAAATAATCTTTATTTTGTCTCAACGGATTTTTCATACAATACACAGTACTTTACAAACATCCGCCCGCGCCGTTAAGTTTTCTACATGAATTTTCAGCTAAGTGTCTCCACACAAACATTTCAATAGAAATTCACGTACTTCATCGAAATCCCTAGCGATTGCTTCAAGCTCTTCGATCGAAATATTTCCCAGTAACACTACAGTGTCGGTTCGCGGTAAAAGCATTCTATTGCATACTACCCTCGCTTCCCTACTTCAATCGTTTTCATGTCATGTCCACAACACTTCAAGCGATCAAATACTTTACTACACGCCACAAGGGATATTGGACTCTATTCTGAAGGCAGAAGGTGGTGTTTTGATTGGTGGTTGTGCTATGGGAAGCATTGATTGCAAGCGATTAATCGAGGAATAGTTCGTTTATGGAAGTTTCGTGTGTTGCAGTTTAGATGCAAATATTGATAGGTATATGGACAAACATAGATGATTGACTTTCATATAAATTGGGCGTTATTTAGTATTTTTCCTACTCTCGATGATTTCGTCAGACTCTATAAAAAATTGTTTAAAATAACAGTAGGTTTCGTTTTTAATCTTTATTTTTCTTTTGACAACTTAGTTGTTTACTGGAAATTAAATAATTTGTTATATACATCGGTGCATAAAGTAATTCCGCAAAATGTGAGTGGAATCACCGGAAACAGCTTGTTTAGAAATGTATGTGCTTGAAAATGCAGAGAACTTACTACTTAGTTAGGATTATGTGCCCTAAGAGGCTTAGCCGTAAACTGACTTTCCTCAACAATTAGCCTGGCCAACACTGATACTTACATAAATATTTTGTGAAATAAAATCGTCGCAAACATTAAGGTTTCTCGCTGGCAAATAATCTAAGACAAAGATAATGACCAATTTTTTGTGATATTTAAAATTACTTAGTAATTTTGCTTATTACTTTACTTATCTTATCACTATCCTGAAAAAATACCCAGTTTTTTTTAAATACCGTAACGGAATCTCTCTTTTCATTAAAAGCAAGCAAAACATACAAAATAAAAGCTCAAAAGGCGAATGGCAGGCTTGTATGGGACTTTCGTACCGCTAATAAAATTTCGTGTTTTGGGATATTTTTTGTTTTAATTGATGGGTAATATGATAGACAAGCCCTTTGTAAATTCTTAGATTTTTAGAACTTGGGAAGTAAAAGTTATAACCAGTTTTGTTTTTTAAGGTTATGTACTACAGGGTACCCATGTAAGTTGTTTTAGCTAGGTACATAAACATTGTTATGGTAATGATAAAATAAATGTTCTACCTAGCTTGTCTCTTAATCTTGGGTGTGTTTTAGGTAGGTACGTACAATTAGGTAAATAGATAGATAGATAAGGATCGTACCCACTCAGTAGAGTGCATTTAGGAGATACAGACCTGTCCAGCAGCGGACTGCAACAGTTTGATAATGGTCAAGTTCTCGGGTTTCGAGTGTGGTATAATAAAACAACTTTGTTTTTGTAGGAATATACATCTATTTTATTGTTCTTATAATTATTTAATCTATTCTTAGTATTATTTCATCAACATAGAAACTCATGTGCAGAAATACCCAGACCCAGAACAACTACTTGCAGATCATTCAAATATTTGTTCCGTGCGGCAAACATGGTCAGCAGGTGTTATCTGGAAAATATTTAAGTGATTTTGAGTATGATTCAACATTGCTTTAAATAACTATTTTAACAGTGTTACACAAACCAAGTTAGGCAAGTAAACAATACATGTAAGAGATTACTTATATGTTTGTTAATGTACAAACACAACAATGATCGTTTACAGGACCAACTGTAAATATTTTTACAACCACAACAATGTTTGTTATTTTTTTCAAATAATGTTAAGATTAGTTTTAGGTACTGGTACTAATATGAATATATTATTTTAGTATGAAATCGTGTAGTTTATATGGTGAGTCTACTTTTTAACACGTAAAAGTTCTCACTTCGTAACTGGCACACTCGTACGCAAAATGTTATTTGAAAACTACTTACATCTCTAGGATATGTCCACAGCCGAATAGTATTGACGATATCTTCACTCTCATCGGATAAAGCGTGCCTTCGTATTCGCGACAAGCGAACGTTGTAATTGATGCAAACTCGTCATTTTAAAGCACGTACACACACACAACACAAGTAATAAAGCGTCCTTTCGCGAAAGTACTATCAACAGATAGAGTACGGAGGAGCAGTTCCTCGACTCAACGTAAAAATGACCAGATAATATTCTTAAATTGCTCAGATGCAGTAACAAACCACAATCCAAAACAACAGCAAAGAACTGAACAGACACTGACAGACAGAGACTAGACTCTGAAAGATATCCGTTACCTGTCAATAAAATAATTGCCAATACAAAATAAAAACATTGATGGTGAAAATAATTTATATAATTAAATTGTTAATTATTAAGATAGTATGCAATAATTATTCATTTTAAGGTATAATATGTAATTGGTTAATTATATTTACTGTTATTTCTATGTTTAAATAATTATTTATCATTTCGAGCCTCGTGATATTTTACAAACGGCAACTTCTAAAAACAGAACTACGTTTAGTTGCGTTTAGTTTAAGATTATATTACGTTTAATTACTTGAATCTTTTAATTGGTATAATTAATTAATCCGGAGTTCTAAAAATACTACACAAACATGAAAATAAATGACTTAGTTGCCTTAATAATTGGTACAAATTCTATAACTGAACAACGACAAAAATATGCGGTACGAAATCTGCCATTCTCCTTTCTTTTTCACTGTATTTTCACCAGTTTCTCACGTGTATCCATCAACATCCTCCCCTGTCAGCCACCAGTAATCCAGTTAGGTTTCAGCAGAAATACGTTAAACTGTAACTGCCGGTGACGGGATAGTGACTGGCTCGAGTTAAGAGCGTGTACGCTCGGCGCGCGATGTCAACTTTAGGTAATTCAACGCAAAAAACCGCGCAGACTAGCGTCGCGGCTGTGTGCGTGCCTATCATACTTCACGTATAGTCACACAAACCATTTTGATCCTTTCGAGTGAAATTGGTAGAACAAAAAATATATTATTTAGTAAATAGTTAATAGCGGGAAAATAGTGTAAGTCTATGGATGTCTAAAATATAAAAGCATGAAAATAAGTCGTTAATACTTACACTCTTTTGCAAAAAAATCGGGCACCTATGAAAACTTTGGTTTTGAGGACTTTCTGTATATTACATAAAATTTTCAACAGTACTAAATAGTCGACTGGTGATTAATGACAATGTTAAGAGTTTCTGTATTTTAAGCGATTTCAAAAAAAAAAGGAGGAGGTTTCAATTAGATTGTTTTGTGATTGTTCTCGATTTCTCAAAGACGCCTGGACCGATTTGAAAAATTGATTGTTTATATGAATGGTCCAGTCCATCCAGACCGAAAAATTGTGGTCAAATAACAACAATTGCCGGAAAGCCAAATATTGGTGAAGAGCTTAGGTTTACCATTGCAAATAAAGTTTTAAGTTATCTATCATATATGCTTCAAAAGTTATTCGAGATCAAAAGTCAAAATTTGGGTACATCCAAAATGAAAAAAAAAAAATCATAGCTCGATTGGTAACAGACATCTGCAATAAGTGATTTCTAGCCTAAGGAGTCCGCCATATTGAATTTAGACTCGCGACACATTTTTTTTCGAGTTATTCATAGCAAGCCCTTTCATTTGATACCCATACTACGATATGGGAATGCATTAAAAACATTTTTTTCTCCATCTTGGGTATACCGCCATATTGGATATAGAATCATACATTGTCATTAAAACTGAACATTCAAACAAAATTTCAACTCAATCGATAAAAAAAATATGCTTCAAAATTGAGCTTTAAATAAAATAGTAATGTATCAAGATTTGTTGGTCGCGCTTGAAATGTACTCTATTCTCGGTATCCACGGCAGAGGTTATTCACCCTACGCGATGTGACGGAGCGACACGTCCTCTCTCTGTGAAGCCTTGCGGCGGTCTGGTTTGAGTTGACTCGCGTGCAGCGTTTAAAGGCCGGTTTACACTTTGCGAAGTGTGAAGTGATAAGTGTTAAGCGTTAACTTTACGCGATAAGTCTCAAGTGTTAAGTAGTCTTTTCCATCTCCGTTTACACAGTGTTTAGGAAGAAGCTCATAGTGGTACTGTGCGTTGTGCATTGTGTCTCTAGAAATGGAAGATGAACAGCGCCTAATATTGAGACAAATAAATTAAGGAGATTGTATCTGTTGTGGTATCTGATATAGAAAATGAACTCAATTTTGAAATCGGGAATTCCCATCGCTTCACTCAGTTTCAATAGGGCCGCATCTCTCAACTGTTTGTTTTTAAATTCTGCGCACTTAACATTGTATAGGCATTCAAACTTTATGTATTCTTGTACGAATTATAAAGTATGTTGTTCCGTCCACTTCATTTTCGCTTTGAACTTGACACTGCGCACTTAACACACACGTATTTACACACTGATTAGTACAGGCAAATTGTGAGAGAGGGTAGTAGAAAAGTTGAGAGGGGGTAGTCACTTAACAACAAAAATAGACCTTGATTCTATTCACTCGCACTAATCAATAAGTACTAATCGCACGTCTCACTTAACACTAATCACTTTACGCTTCCGTTCACACCTTGATTACTAAACACCTGCACTAATCACCTGCAGTGTTAACTTAACAAAGTGTAAACCGGGCATTATAGTAGTTTTTAAATAATTTATAAAAAAATAAAAACGAGAGATTAAATTATAATATAAAGTTTATGTTTTAAAGAAAGAGTTATATTACTATAGTAAATAATTGTAATATTAAATTAAGTAAGATAGATAGGTAAAAAAAGCATTTGAAATTCTCAATTTTTCACATTGTTAAAATATTTTTTTCTGAAAGATAGAGACCTAAATCAAAAAATGTTTTCAACTAACTATAGGCATGGGGATTTCGTCTATGAGTAAAAAAATAAATATGATTAGATTTGCCACTATTTTCACATGAATTT
This sequence comes from Helicoverpa armigera, assembly GCF_030705265.1. Taxonomy (NCBI): domain Eukaryota; kingdom Metazoa; phylum Arthropoda; class Insecta; order Lepidoptera; family Noctuidae; genus Helicoverpa; species Helicoverpa armigera. The sequence goes on from NC_087144.1 coordinate 827,420, forward strand.
AAGCTTCGAAATAGACGCTGAACGGGAATTTTATAAAACATCTGTTACGTTATAGGGGTTTTAAGTATTTAAACTACACAAATTGAAATTTATGTTCAATTAACTATATAGACAGTGAAATTACCTTGCGTTATTAAAAAATAACATAGTTATAGGATAAGTAGTTACTGAGAAACAGTGGTTTGAAAAGTACCATTTTAGGCCAAATGGCGCGCGGTTGACGTACACGCTCTTAACTCGCTTAGCGGTCAGTGAACCGTGTTGAGTTACATACATATAAAGAGGTATAAAAATTGACAATTACTTTATAATGATACCTCGGTTTCGTCTGCTTCCCGTAGAACTACTTCGAGCACTCGAATAAAAAGTTATATCTATACTTCTATGCTAATATTATAAAGAGGAAAACTTTGTTTGTTTGGTTGTAATGAATAGGCTCAAAAACTACTGGATCGTTTAAAAAAAAAATTTCACCATTCGAAAGTTACATTATCCACGACTTCCACGAGTAACATAGGCTATATTTTATCCCGGTAAGGGCAGTAGTTGGCAGTGGTAAAACTGCGGGAAAACGGCTAGTAGCTATAAAATAGATTATCCAAAGACTGACACTGAAAGATTTTTCAGTAGCACTAAGAATAGCGCTTTCAAGTAAACAAATCAACTTTTCAGCTTTATAACATAAGTATAGATAGAAGTAGGTTTCTTTTCTTTCTTTCTTCAATTTTTCATTTATCTAATTCACTATAGCTCAATAATACCATATGTAATGGTATTGGTCAGACTAGTGATAACGCGCGATGATGATAGCGGGCGCGGTTAGAGTAATCATACTTTCACACTAATATTAGAAAAGGGAAAGTTTGTATGTATGTATTTTTGTTCCTTCTTCATATGTAAACTAAACGGATTACGTTTAAACTAAACAAAAATATAGCTTAAACATATGAATAACATGTAGACTACTTTTTGATCTGGGTTTAAATAGTATGGAGTATGGCTCACCTGTATTCGTCAGATATTATACTTTAAGGAATAAATCGAGAGCCTGAAAAAAGACTGGCTATTATTTGGGAGCGCAAAATAGTTTCTTCGGGTTGTTAGGTGGAATAGCGTTGTATCGCCAGTAAACTATGTTTTTTAGGGTACAACATTATTTTTATTACCAAACAACCTTTTTATACCATTACTGGCTGTTTTACACGCCTGCTGTAGTAACCACTTGCTATAGTATCCGAATAAAATATAACATAAGTTACCTGGGGTTAATGTAGCTTCCCATCAGTGAAAGAATTTTTCAAATCGATTCCGTAGTTTCGGACCCTTAAGAGTACAAACAGACAATAAAATTGAGACATACTATCATGGTATTAGATGAACGAGTAGCCAACAGTTATGGCTTTATCTATATCTATGGTGATAGCGATGGGTATATAAGGTGCGGCTACAGTAATTGATTGATGATACAGCCGTCACTTTATCATATTGGATTATATGTACTTTGGTGACTAGTTTTTATATGATATGGGATGTTCCTGGGTGGTGTTAGATAATTTTATTATGCGTTTGAAAGGGGCAGTATTTTTCTTCTAATGAAAAAATAAATAGTGCTTCAGATATTAAACGGTTTGATATCTGTTGTTTCAGTTTTTAAAGCTCTGAAGGTTTTAAAGCCAACCATGGAAACTATCTAACAAATAATTCGAAAAAACTGCGAACTGAAAAAACATTTCATTCGAATGAACAAGCGTTTTAATTTATTTAAATCCAAAATATCTTTTTCACAACATATGTATTTATCGTATACCTAGTTTTTTTTTGTTTCCAAATGTTTTGTGGTTAACTCAACCAGTTTAAACAGTTTACTTTATATTTTCAGACTAAATCGTTTTGTAATAATAACAACGACATTTCAATGCAATATCCATTCAGTGTAGCATAGATAGGGGAAAACTGTCCAACTACCCCCTGCATTGGCTTTACACAGACGAGCGCTCTACTTATCTGTGGTTAACGTTCCGTCACACGCTGATGTGAATGCAACGACAATATCGTCAGTGTTCAGTATTGTCATATCGTCATTTATCTGTTGTTTGTATAATGCACTATGCAGATTAATTGAATCAACGTTTGCGGTGCCTACGTTATTGTTTGAAGGGGCAAATCTCTGGAACGATTCGGCAGTTTTCAATTTTTACCAATCAGATGACTTATCGAGCAAAGCTATGACGATCCGGATCCGGATGCGTGGAATAGTCTCCATGGTAGCTAGTATCTTACATTTATAAAACGTATAATGAAAAGTATGTAAATGAATGCCCTTTAAAATAACTGGCAACAGTTTTACTTTTCGCTTTACAACTGAAAAATATAACAATAAAGAGCGTTTTTTTCCGAATAAAACTAACAGCAGATGGCTTCCCCGACAACAATGAGTGCGCCCATACTGCAAACGTTCGTATCTGCACATTCTCCACATATCGCGACAGTTGCAAAACGGCGTAACTGTTTATCATATCATAGCAGTTCTTTATCGTATGACGTTAGTCGAGCAATAAATAGACAGTAAATAATTATGGCGTTCTATCCGACTGTCGGCTACGGCGGTAGTTCTCATATAAGGAGATCAGCCAGCTGTGCAGGACATATAATAGTGCACAAGCATTTGCGCAGACACCGGTGCACTCGCTATTCCTTTACTCTCACAGCCCGATGGGACGGAAATTCCTAAAAACTTCTGAACTCCTGGCTGCTTTGAGAAAGTTTCTAAAACCCACAAAGCAATTCAGCCCGACCGCCGTCAATGCACCTTTTTTTCATTGGGAATGATCGAATGATCCATCTCGCTGTGGGTGCTGTGTGAGGAATTGTCAGACTCTTACTGACTAAAACCCACCATGTTTCTTCTTAAGCCCATTATGTACCAAGGTCGTGGAAACTCTTTCGAACAGACCCAGCGCGAATCGAACTAGAGACCTCGTTCATAGCTTGTAACTAGACCAACGAGGCAGTTAGACAATGAGTATCGATATTCGATATGCACAGGCCATTAAATTCGTGGTTCTATGCACACTATGTATCGGCTATGTAAAGCGTGTTCAATGTATTTTAAATGAAATGTTGATACAAAATGTTTTATCCAGCCTTTTGTGGATAACATGCCAAAAAGCTGAAGTATTGTCGAAATGAAATCTGAAATTCTTTGTTCGGAGGTTTTAAGAGGCTTTTGTGCCTATTAAATGGTTTAACTTGATAAAGTGAAGTAAAAGCGTTTTAAAGATGTTTTGAATGAAAGTAAAATATAAATAATAACTATATCGGTTTGTCTGTTATGGTTTCACACAAAGGCTGTGCCGTTTTTGATGGCATTACCTAAAAGAAAATTACGACAGAACATAAACCAATATCCGACTAAATGTTTTTCTTTCTAAAAGCAAGTATAATTTTATCATCCTTTGCAGAAGGAAAATTTTTTATTTAAAAAACTAAAAACCTACTTAAAATATTACTTGGGAAACTTACCAAAAAATGCTTTGATAATAAAGAGCTCTCTAGTCCACAAATTATTAATTAAGCACTCATTTAGAGCGTTTCCACGAACTTGGTAAAAGCACTTAGTGCTCGGCTAATTTAAAAACATGTTTTTATTACGTCATTTTCTACCTTTATTACATTTAAAATTAAACTGAGACTGTAATTTAAGGGCACTAGTAGTATGAAAAAGAGGCATATTATTAAAGTTTGGATGTTTTTCAAAAACATCTCATTCAGTTGAGCAATTTAGGCAGGATAGTGTAATAAACATACTGACTAATATAACAAAGTGTTTTTTTTGTTTGTTTGTTCCCTAAAGGCTCCAAAACTATTTGACCGATTTGAAGTATTCTTTCATGGTTGGGAGGCTAGACTATCCCCGAATAAAATAGGCATATTTTATCCGGCAATAGTTCCCACGGGACGCGGGCGAAACCACAGGAAAACGCTAGTATAAAGTAAGGATTTCCGTGCCAAAACCTCGGTTATTAAAACCCAGTTTTGCTTACTAACATTGCCTGTCGTAAGCAAAACGTTAAATATTTTCGCGCTGACGACGCCGACGGTTCATTTCCTACAGATTTTACACATCACTGGAGTTTGGAGTCCACTTAAAATATATACTAGTTAAGTGGCGGGGGTCCACTCGTCCGTGGCTCTCAAAAATTAGGAGTGATGTTAAAATTGTAATGTCTTAAGTATTGTGGCCTAGCAGATGTATAGAAACTCATTAGTTTTTACACAAATGGACAGACGGTTTACCTGAAGGATTATTGCCACACATCTACATTTCTGAAATACTAGATTTCTTAAAGTGTGTCCTATTGTTTTAAGCCGATAAGCTCACGCACAAAACAATTCGATAAACTTTAAATATTATTTACCTATTAGGAATTGGATTTAGACCTTAACCACGTCTTCTTATACCAAAAAATAAAGTTCTTTTATTGATGAATCACTCACGTATTTTTATGAATCCGTACCCAAAGGGTAAAAGGGGACCCTATTACTAAGATTTCGCTATCCGTCCGGTACTGAACCCTTCGTGCGTAGGTCTGACTTGGCCTTTTTTTTCTTACTTAAAAACATTCGCTAGTTCATTTTTGCATAGGTGTTTATATTATCTATCCAACTTTTTTACCACACGATAAAGTGTTTACCCAGTATTGAAATGCAATTTTCGAGATTGATGATAATAAAGTTTTCTTTTTAAGTATTTTCAATATTTAAATGAGCAAAATGTGTAAAGTGATTCAAATAAGATAAGAGTGTATGAAGAGAAGGTACATTTGAATATTGTTTGCTTTACTTCATCATTTATTCATGTAATAAATCTTTCATATAAGAAGATACGGAAAAGGTGTTTTAATAACAATATTTTGTTATAATGGGTGACCTTTAAAATAAGTTTTTTTCCCATGTAACTAGATCACACCCACTACGACTTACAAACATTTCGAAATATATTTAGTATACCTAAATGTAATGTAAATCTATCCTCCGAGCCCTTTTCCCGACTATGTTGGGGTCGGCTTCCAGTCTAACCGGATGTAGCTGAGTACAAGTGTGTTACAAGGAGCGACTGCCCTATCTGACTCCCTCAACCCAGTTACCCGGGCAATCCAATACCCCTTGGTTAGACTGGTATCAGACTGACTGGCTTCTGACTACTCGTAATTAATGCCAAGGATGTTCAATGACATCACAGTCATTGGTGTCTAAGATATACTTAGAAAGTACATACAAACTTAGGAAAGTTGCATTGGTACTTGCCTGACCTGGAGTCGAACCCGCGCCCTCATATTCGAGAGGTTGGTTCTTTGCCCACTAGGCCACCACGACCTAAATGTAATGTAAATATTGTTATTATAAATAAGTAAAGTACTTTTGCTAGAATGTACAAATCAAAATACATCTTCGCGAACAAAACAATATAGACTATCAAAATGACTGCCATCGCGTAATCTCATCATGCTCTATTTAAACCAATCTCAATATTCTAGAATCTTCGAAGCAACCGAATAAAACGTTCGTTTTCGTAATAAAACAGTAAGCCATAACGGAGTATTTGTTTTGTACATAATAAACTGAATTTGTGGATGTTTGGTTAGCAAATATTGCGTGAGCTCTGACGACGGATAGGCGTCATACGTTGAACAATCTTAGTATACGTAGATGTTTTCAGGAAAGCGAGTGAATTATACTTGTGTGTGTAAATGTAAATGTTTTTGTATGCGTAAGCTCGGAAGCACTCAGTAGTGGACGGGTTGCCGAGTCCATTGACACACATACAAGTATGGCTCACTCGCTTACGTGAAATAGCCAATCGTATTACGAGACTACTACGTTTACGTTGTACTAACCACTTTAAAAAAATATTAATTAAGTTGCAATTTCTCTTGTTAAGTTTAGTTAAAAAAATATTTATGGTTTGGCAAAATATAAAACCCTTTATTGATTAATACCGTATCTCTGCAAATAAAGATTCTTATTCTAATTGCCTTACGTAGCTGATATCGCGAAGATCTCCAAGCATCCAACTCATATCTGTAGTTAAATATATTTCAGCCCAATTTCAGTTCACTTGGTTGCTCAGGACCCTGACCCTGACGTCACACGATTAACGACTGCTCCCAATATTTAATCTATATCTGAATTAGCTTACTAGAGATAGAAATAAGACGTTACTTAATGTATGGGGCCAATGTAAAACTTCTATCTGTAGTAAGCAAAACAACAGATAAAATATTAAGAACGGCTGTTAATGAACTGATCAGTAGCCCAAGCACGAATATTTGCGAAAAGTTATTCGTATCGAAATCGAGAAACATTTGTATGAGAATTGTACAGCGCCCCTATCGGGCGTAAAAGGAAACAAAAAATGGCAGCACGAACATTGTTTTGACGTACGGTAACGTAAACTCTCGAAGGCTGGCTATCGAGTATGGTCGAAACATTATTCACTTGAAAAAAGTCGGTGAGAAAAGTTTCGAGAAGTGTAAAAATAAAGTTTTAACCGTGTTTATGTTTTGTTTAGAGTTAGTTTTGTGAATAGAAGTGTTTTAAAATTATTGTTAAGTTATTGGAACAATTAGTAATAGCTTCAATATACTTTAAAATGCAAAGACCGCCACTGTATGAACGTAGTACCGCATATTATTTTTAGCTTCAAATTTACTAGAAAATTATGGATATCAATCACGAGAAACAAGGTACCTAAGTAATTAAATCATATTTTATTTATTTGCGTAGATACCTATAGAATTAATGTGTTTGAAAAAAAAATTGTTATTTATATGTTTATTTTTAATCATTGTAGAGCAAAACTTAGGAATAGAATTAACCCACTGGACACAAATGAAACCGAATTTAAAAATATAGAATATAGAAATAGCATTGCACTTAAAATACTTCACACTAAAGTTTATGCCACTCAAACTTATTAAAACTGTTTACTCACGCTTCCATGAATTCAACCATCATTTTATGTTGCGTGCGTCTGACTGGTTCTCATAATTATTTATTATATTGAAAGCACTTAATTATTTGTAGCAAAACAAAAACAGAAATACTTTTGTTGTGGACGTGTAGCAAAGCATAAACAAATTTGGCGCCCTTACGCGCGTCGGATGTCAAGTGGGTGCGTTCGGTACCCGTCATTTTTAAAAAATAAAATCTCCGTAACTATGTTATATTGCTAAAGATAATGCCATTTTATAATGTCTAATAATTAACTTTGGGTCTCTTTTTTATATTACATTCAGTTTTTATTATAATTTAATAATAATAAAACGTTTAATCAAAGGTAAAAAAAATATTAACAACTAGAGTTAGTTTTCGAACGCACCATTCATTCAACAATCGTTCATTTTGCTCACTATGGCGCGTCCCTATTTACATTTGCATGACGTCACATTAGAATTCGAATCGAGTGTTCGATAGTGCTTCGAATGTGCTTCGTGCTGCCTACTATCGACAGACTCCGTTTTCGAATCGAGGCCTCGATACATTGTCGATTCGAATACGTTAGATATTCGTGCTTGGCCTACTGATCTGTTCTTGTTTACAATCGCACATTGTTATTTACTAGAATAGATGTTTATAGCTACAGAGTCATCGGAATTGTAGTTAATTATAAATAGAGCGTAGTAAGTACTTATTGTAGGTTTATGGCCAAGGCACACATATTCAAAAGCAGCTGAGAGCATTTTCTAATAAATTATTATCGTCTTATTGAAATAGTACTTTTTTAATGTAAACAGTGATATTTCTCAGTGTTGTTACCTGCTTGCAAATATTTATATATACAGTAAATATATATATAAATATGGGCATATACAGTAACTATAATACTGCTTAATTCGTGCCCTCTTTTAGCCCTCTTAATAGTTACTATCATTTTAGGAGTTTTGCATAATTTCTATATATATGTACCTATATGTTTCAGGGTGTCCATTTCAGTTTCTTACATTTTGTACAATAAATCACCTTATATTACACAGCTCAGCTTCTACAATGTAGGCCGTTATGCAAAGAGCGACTTGCGATCAGTCGTTACAAAGGAGATCAAATATACGTCAGAATATTTTAGTATACAATATTATGCGGCACATTAAATAAGCTCAGACTTTATATTTACAACAGATATACAGTATACTATATCAAATATTATTATATACTTATTCGTCAAATAACTTTGCCACTCTGCGCAATCGTAGTATTTTAATGTTCGTGAAGCATACACATAATAGTATAAAATAGGTATTACATACATTATAATACAACAGTCTAGAAATATAGTAGTTATAGTTACTTAGATATAATCTAAAAAGCAATTTCTCACAAATGCATACGGATTTACGTCGATGATTCCTAAGGTATCACAGAACTAATATTTTTGAAACATAGGCAATAATATTATATTATTTTTCAGAAATGCTATCGTATTGTGACTTTGTTTCAAAAAGAAATCAAAATCGTCGGAATATTTATGCTGCTTGATTGACTTACAATTGTTTTTAAGTGTTGAAACAAATTAATTAAAGTGTTCACAATAATTTGATCAAAATTGCAAAATACGATTGGAAGAACTCTATAGTATATTTCTCTATGATTTAGCTGCATTAGCAAAATATACCCGTTTTCCAAAATTCCTATTGTGCATACACCATGTAAAAATAAGTAAAGAAACAATTAAATTCACAATACCGACGCAAGTTTTACAGGTGAATGACCTCGCTGAATATTGAAGGAACGTTTTTCTTTTACTTCCATCTTAAAGTACTTTCAAATGATCAAAGTTTTCTTATTCTTTTTGAAGGAAATCGATGAATATGGAAGTCACTCAGTTGTTTTATTGTTTAGGTTTGAATAATTGTTTTCAATGTGTATGAACACTGAAGAAATCAAAATGTTAACAAATGCGAAAGTAACGCCATCTTTCTGTCACGCTTTCCTGTCAAAACTTACCTATAACCTTATGAACCGATTTAATACAATTTATTACACTGATGTTCTAGAGCCTGAGAAAGTATATCAGGCTACTTTTTACCCAGTTAAGAGAAGTGGATCTCCCGGGATGTCAGTAAACCCGCGGGAAACAGCTAGTTTGTTTTATCTTGTTAATTCTACCAAAGTAACAATTAAGATTCTTTTCAAAACTGATACGTACGTGATAGGGTCAGCAGTATAAAGATATTCCTCATGTACCAGTAACTGGTAATATTGAGTTTTCTTACTATTACAAAGAATGTTTAGTTATTAGAAGTCCCATTATTTTCGTACATATCAATATGTTACTCTAACCACTTGTATAACTAAGATAAAATATTCGGCATCGCTCGGCTAAATCCGTATGCATTCGGAAGGGCTGCTGTGACGGCTATTAACCCACGATTGATTTATAGACGGCTTAAATCTTTGTATTGATTACAATGATGGTAGAACTGGATGGTTAAATACTGAAATGAATTGGATGTTAATTTGATTGGACTCTGAAGATTTTAATAACAGATACCAGAGCTTTCGTTTTTCTATGTGTCTGGAACCCATGGTGTTCAATGTGTAATAAACTGTAGAGCTATACTATTAGTATGTACAGAAAAATAAATAAAATATAGAATGGAATGAAAAATAAACCAATAGGAGTCGTGGCAATTTTGTCAATAACACTTGCTACGACAGCGCTACGAAATGAAGCGTAGCGTAGCGTAGCGTATCGTAGCAAATATGAAGGTTTTAAAATTATATTGCTTAACTATCAGTATTGTTCTTGATATCCGCTAATAGGTATCAAAAAAGTAGAGCTTAAGCTAAAGTTAATAAATAAAAAATACAGACCTACATTTTGGGAAATCGATTAAAAATACCGTCCCGCTATGTACAAAAAAATGGCTGACGATGATGAACCTTACGATCATCTAAAAGCAAGCAGTCACAGCAACCTTCAAATATATTAGTAAATAGTTATAACAAATACATACATTTCTGACGTACTGATCAAATGTCCTCACCGCTGTCCTCCCGAGAAGCAGTGCATCCATCTCACTCTCCGGAACTGGTACCACGGCCACCGTGGGCGCCGGACCTCCTTTCATCGGCACATTCATTTTTGTACCTTATTCCCTTCGCAATAAGACAAAAATCCAACACCAGTGCTACTGTTGGGACAGGCACAAAACTTCTTTTGTTTAATTTACTTTATTTAAACACTGTTTTGAACACATGTTCTTTTGAAATCTGAATTGAAATCACTTCATTGTAAATGGAACTTGATGTCCATGTCACAGAGTACACTTTCGTTTGTATCACAATTAACGCACCACTCATTTAAAACGACTCCCACAAAATTCATTTATTCTCGTTTCAGTTCGCGTCTTGTACAATTAAAAATGCTTTTTCTTTCTTCTTTCGTAAAAAATAATTGTCACCGAAATTAATTGTAGGTATTGCTTTATTCAATTAAAATTGAGTGTTCTATTTTCTAAAAATAAGAATTATTTCTGCAGAAATTATTCATCATTAATTTAAAAATAAAAATTGACGTTCTTTTTTCAAATAGAAAATGATATGAATTGGAATTTATTTATTGTCTGTTTTTGAATATGTATTTGTTTTTCTTTTATTGAATAATTATTTTTCAATTAATAATATCACTTTATTCCATTAAAATACACAGTTTATTTTCACAAAAACTTCGAATTATCTTTTATCTTTGCCAGTTGATCCCGTGCGTTCAGTCTTCACTATTAATCGTTCTTTGTTTCACTATTTTTGGTTCAGGGATTGGAATGAAATAAAAATTCGTTTTTGGACCTCTGTTACTGATGGTATACGTATACCTGAAACGATTATTATATTTGTTTGCTTATACATTTGTGGTGTTGTTCGATTTTATTTGTTTTACTGATAATTATTGGTTTTATTGTGGCTTATATAAATTGTATATACATTTAGTGCTCAAGATAGAATTATTTTTTTTGCAAGGCGTTCCTATGTCTTCTGTTTTCTATGGTGAAAAGATGAGGGTTTGTGATTTTAACTATTAATATGTTTTTGAAATTCCAAAAAAAGGGCTCTTAAAAGTTTGACCTCTATTTGTGTATATCTGTCTACGGTGCTGTAACTCTTAAACGGTAAACGTATTTGGATGAAAATCATAATATATTCAAGCTGCATTCCAAATTCAGTATATTCTATCTTTCCCAATTAATCATAATGTCATCGATAATGTTATTACCAACCAAATTCAATATGTATGTGCGTCCGAAATCATTCTACTAGAATAATGTTCACGAGCAGTTAATTGGATAAGCTATTAATTATATTAAGGAGGCTTCGACACATTCCTAATTGGCTTAACACAAGTGATTCAAATCATATTAGTCTAGACTTTAGTTTAATAACTTAATATTTAGTTATGGTTATATCATTATTATTACAGGCAAGTATATTAATATATTTACTAATTATAAATGCGAGTAAGAATATATAAATAATGTTTACATTGTAGGTATATTTGTTACTCTTTCACGCTAAATCTGCAGAATGGTTTTTGATGAAACTTGCCTGCAATATGGCTTATACATGAGAATAACAAACATCCTAATTTCTAGCTATTATAATGATTGGAAGGTAAATAATGAGAATAAATGTCTTTAATATTTTTGATAGTTAAAAAAATAAAGTAATTGGACTACATTTGATAGCTATATCAAGGCTTGAGTTCACAAAAATATACAGTGCAAAAAGTAAATGCAATACAAATAAAATGGATGTTTCAAAAATTCCAAAACACTGAGAATTCACTCAGAAGATTTTCAAGTAAGCAGACAAGTACTGTCAGAAATGCAACGCTTAAGAGAATCTGAACCAGTGCTGAATAAAATAATGTTGTTTTACAAGAGAATTCCCAAAACGCAGTCAGATAAACATTGAAATTTTTTGAGTTACCTTTGTCTGTTTGTTACGCTCTGGCAAAAAAATAGCTAAATATACAATCGATGCTACTAATAAAATTATGAAGAATTATGAATTATGTTCGTTACTCTTTCGTTTCTTTCTACTCGTTTTTCACGCCAAAACTATATAGCTTATATATCAGAGAAACAAGTAGACTACTTTTATCGAGATTGGGAAATTAGTGTTCCGAAGAAAAATACAGATGAAAATCGAGCTAATCCACAGAAAACATTCGTTAAGAAACACATCTCATTGTTTATAGTGAGAAGTTTTCACTAACTCAGTGTATTATTATGCTAATGTACTATGAAGACATAAAAAATCTTACAAAAATTCAACTTTTTAAACTCGAAATGGCTTCTGCATATAATGGCTAAGTGCCTAAGTTTTAGACTAAGGCGACTGCATACCGAAACTTAATGCACCAAGAACTCTTGGAACTAGGAAGTATTTAGCCAGTAGGTATTATAATAATGGCCAGTCTGATCCATACTGATTGTTGGTTCGTCGGATTGACATCCTCGACGGCTTTTGAGATCAGCCAGTTGTGCATAAAATATAATAGTGCACAAAGAGACACAGGTGCACTCTCTATTCCTTCACTCTCATAGTCCGATGGAGCTTTAATCCGACACGACCGCAGAGAGATCGGGGCCAATCACCAACTTTAGACTCCTAGCTGCTTTGTGAAAATTTCTTAAAACCGCTTGGTTAGCACATTGTAATGAAAAGCGATGTACTTGGGATCGGGTAAACCCGCGTGAAACAGTCAGCAAAACACCGGAGTCTGTAGGGAACTGCTTCGGAGGTCGGATAAAATACATCATCTTACTAGGGGATACTGTAACATGCGGTAAAGAAAAACAGAAATCAGAACAGTTTGTCTTGTTATTCGTGAACCAAAATATAATAAAAACTAGCTTCTGCCCGCGACTTCGTACGCGGATCCTGTCCCTTATGCCAGCGACTACGGGGTCAGCAAAATCAAAGATCTGAATAGTCTGATATTGAATTTTAAGGGACCGAAGAGAAACGTTCTATATACTTAATTTTTGTACTTTAACAGCAAAAGCACAGCAGATTAAACAAAACGCTGAGAACTGAACCGCAATAGACGTGACCATAGGGATAAAAGTAGTGATTCTAATTAGTCCGCATTTGTGTGTGGCAAAAATATTACACAAGTATTATTACGTAAAAAAACATTAAATAGATGACAAAGTCGTGGTGACTTAGTGGAAGTCGTGGTGGTTTAGTGGGTAGAGAACCAATCTCTCAAGTATGAGCTGAAGGGTGAGGATACCTCGGTGGACTTTAAACGCAGATTACGCGCTCCCTGTGCTTACCATGAGGCACCTACCCTCCGAGCAGGGCTACTAATCCTGCTCTAGCGACTCCACTCTGGACGGCCAAGCCAAACCAGAGGCGTGAGACCTACCCCCGTCATGGTTCTAGCTGGGCTCCTGGAGTAGGTGTATGTGTGGTTCCATTTTTATAAGTCAACAGAGAGTGCTTATCAGATTGAACAACTTTTTCTAAAACGTCATACCTCTATATGCTATAGTCTAGCTGGGCCCCTGGAGTTCCACATCAGGTGTTTTAGATCTTCAATTTGTGTAAGTCAATAGAAAGTGCTTATCAAATTGAACAACTTTTGCTAAAACGTCATACCTGTATATGGTATAGAGAAGCTGGGCTCTTGGGGTTCCACATCAGGTGTTCCAGATCTTAAAATTTATTATCTCAGCTGAAAATGCTCATCACATGAAACAATTTTTGCCATGGCACCATTTTTGTATCTCTAATAGTTTTGTTGGTCTGTAGGAGTTCTGCATCAGGTCTTCAAGTTTCGAAGATAAATTATAGCCTATATGTTGACCAGGCTTAATACTGATACAACAAAGAAAAAATCATTGAAATCCGTTCAGTAGTTCGGAAGATTAGCGTGTACAAATCTAAGAAGATGTATACAAACTTTCATCCCCTATTTTATCCCCTTAGGGATGGAATTTATCAAAATCCTTTCTTAAGAGTTGCCTACGCCATAGTAGCTTTATGCATGCAAAGTCTCAGTCCGATCGGTTTAAAATTGACAAAGTTTCATACAAACTTTCATCCCCTATTTTATCCCCTTGGGGGTAGAATTGATCAAAATTCTTTCTTAGCGGATGCCTACATCATAACATCTACCTGCATGCCAAATTTCAGCCCGATCCGTCCAGTGGTTTCAGCTGTGCGTTGATAGATCACTATGTCAGTCAGTCAGTCAGTCAGTCAGTCACCTTTGAGTTTTATATATTTCATCCCCTATTTTATCCCCTTGGGGGTAGAATTGATCAAAATCCTTTCTTAGCGGATGCCTACATCATAACATCTACCTGCATGCCAAATTTCAGCCCGATCCGTCCAGTGGTTTCAGCTGTGCGTTGATAGATCACTATGTCAGTCAGTCAGTCAGTCAGTCAGTCACCTTTGAGTTTTATATATTTAGATATCTTTAGTATAGGTAGATATTTTTATGTGTATTTTTATAAGCAGCTGGGACTTACGCGATAGTATGTATAAACGTACTTAAGATAGCAAATATTAATTTTGTTGGTTTTATTCAGAATTTTTCGCGATACAATCAGGGGTTTACTTGATTGACTATTAATGCACCCCTGCACGTATCATGCATACATCATTTATACATTAGGCAGAATACATGAATTTCATTTACATACGCTTATTACTCTCAAATTGCTTCTTAATTTTGCACTTGGGAGCAATAAAATCTGGATAGTTTAAAGAAGTCTTGGGTTTTTCGAGTTTTAAATTCTAATTTATCTTTTTTTGCGAAATGAATGACGAATTATGGATTTTACTTACTTTTTGTTTTAAGAATAAGTTGGTATAGTAGTTATGTTAGATCTTTAGAATTAAGTAATATTATGTTATAAATAAACTTGTCCGTTCTTTTCGCTATTTTTGGAATGGACAACTAGAATCAAACTTATTTATATTTCTGACGTTCATAATTGTATAAAAGCCTCAAATAAAATGATTTGATTTTCACTTTATTGACAGTTCCAGATACTGGCCTTTACAAACAAACAAACTCTCTTCATTTACAGTTAGGTATAGATATTTTTCCACCACGATGGTGTCCCAAAATCGCTAATCGAATCAGTTCCGCACTCGATCAGCCGACTCGGATAAGAGTAATTGGATTTTTCTGTTAGGAAAATCTCTCATTCATGGGATTTCGTTTGATGACGGACAGACAGACAACGCTGGACGAAATCGAGTGAAACGTAATTAATGATGTCACTCAGAAAGTGTAGGAAGAGTGAAGGTGTCAGTAAGTGAAAGGTATGACTTATTTAATCTGTATTAAGTTAATATCCACGCCATTTTTTACCCTAAACGCTTTGTTACTACTGAACCGATTTGAAAAATTCTTTTGAAAGCTACTCTCGTCCTGAATAACGTAGGCTATATTTTATCTCGGTACGGGCATGAGTTCCCACGCCACGCGGCTAAAACCGGTAAAACGCCTAAGTAGTGGAAGATAAATAAAAATAGAACCATTGATTTCTCCCCTTGTAGTCTCGACCGTATAATAATTTTTTAAATAGACCAAAAATACTACAAAAATCACTTTCAGAATAGTACAATAAGTAGGTACACTTGTATGTATTTATCTTCAACTTACTATTCATTTTCATGTTTATTTCGTCACTAAAATACTCAAACATTATAAATGCTCCTTCACACGATCTAAAACGCGCGTTATCACGATATTTCACAAGAACACTAGCTACAAATAAATAGGCGACGTTACCACAAGGTTTGTGCGTGTAAATTCAAACGCTGAGGTTTTCAGCACATAAATACTAGATGAGGTAACTGCGTTGTTAGCTGTAGGCCGTGTAAAAAGGCTCTAAGCTTTTGGTAAAATGTAGTTTTGCACTTGTTGAATGTATGGTCAGATTTATAGTAATTTATGAAGATGAAAAGTTTGCTTGTTTTTGTGTTTACTTGAACACGCTTATCTAAGAAACTGTTGCACCGATTTGGAAAAATCTTTTAATTTTAGATAACCCATTTGTCAAGAAAGTCTTTACGGTATCTTATAAATATCAGGATGCCTGGAGTAGTTTCTACAGGACACGAATATAACCACTGAAGAAATCTAGTTTTGGAATAAACTTGTTGAATAAATGTTTTTTCGCGCGTTATCACAATATTTTAGGATTATACCAGGCGTGTAAATACAGACGCTGAGGTTTTCAGCGCTTAAATACTGGATGAGGTAACTGCTTTGTTAGCTGTAGGCCGTGTGAAAAGGCTCTAAGGTTTTACTAAAATGTAGTTTGTTACTTATTGAATATATAGTTTGATTTGTACTGATGTTATAAAGCTGAAGAGTATTTAATTGCTAGAACGAATATTGGACCAATTAAAAAAAATCCTTGTATGTTATTATAACCTACTTATTATGTATGAATGGAACACTGTAGACTATTTTTATGTGAATGCATGGAGTAGTTGCCACAGAGAAACTGCTGGCAGAAGCTAATTTTGCCGTAAGCAGATCTTTACTGCTGAAGATATGATTATACCTAATTGTTGTATGGTACTAAATGTTTGATCAGACTAACAAACTCTTCACTTCATATTATTAGAATATACATATGATATGTAACTGTCCAGCAATTGTTAAAGAAAGCAAATAAATAAATAGATAACAGATTCTTTCACTTCAAAACATAAGTATAGATAATATTGATGTCAGTGAAACTTCGTGACTATGATTACCATGTCAATTTAGGTCATAAAATATTCAGTATTTTGTCACCTTTACACATGAATCTAGTTGTTTGAAGAATGTGATTTTATCTTGTAATAACAGACATTAGGTGTTGGGCTGATGTTCCGTTGTATTTTTTTATAAAGTTCATTATCAAGTGTGTCACATTCTTTCATTGTGAGAATCAGTTTTAGATATTTATGTATCCTTAATAACATTAAGCTGGAGAATTTGTATATTCTTTTGAAGCGCGAATCTCAGGAACTAAGTACCTACTTGCTGGAGTAATTTGAAGATTTTTTCCAAGATTAGATATCCCGTTTCGTTCCGTATCGAGGAAGGCTATTGGTTATTTTTATCTGAGTACGTGGAGTAGTCCCTATGACATGAGGGTTAAACTGCTAATGAAAGCTAACATTTAACAGCTATATTAAACCCACCCAAAACAAAAATGTGAAAGACTGCCAAGTTCGATAATATGGGAATGCTTCGCCTATAAAAGAAGTGAGATCTGAATAAGTACCAAGTTCCATACACATACCTCAGTTAAAAATAGTTACTTTTTAATGATGTTACTTGGCAAGTTTTCATACACCTTGTTATAAACCTACTAAACGCAATGAATCAAGTATTTAATTTTCTATTAAAACTTGCCAAGTAATCATAATTAAAAAGTAACTATTTTTAACTGAGGTATGTGTATGGAACTTGGTACTTATTCAGATCTCACTTCTTTTATAGGCGAAGCATTCCCATATTATCGAACTTGGCAGTCTTTCACATTTTGTTTTGGGTGGGATTTCATTTATTTTTGTAAGGTTGTTTATTTTTTTTTTCTTATGATGAAGTTAGTTAAAGAAATGTCTCATTTATACTATTTTTTAGATTTTTTAATATGCACTATGTTTCTTACAAAGAAATGATCTAGATTTACTAAATGGACTAGATTTACCAACTGACTGACATGACATGTTATCATATATTATGTTCGTGGATCAAAGTTACACATTCGTTATTTTCGAAAGTGATTCAGACTTGGCCGTTTTCAGATTTTTACTTTACTTTGACTAAATACAAACCTTTGTACCATTCGAAGATATATTATATAAATATAAATAAATTTAGTTCGTTTTAGTTCCTTAGGGGTATTTTACACCGGGTATAAAACACCTTCGTTATTTTGAAACCGACTCACACTTGGCCATTTTCAGATTTTTCCCTTTACCTTGACATAAAGACCTACCTCCATGCCAAATTTCAAGTCAATACGACCATTAGTTCCTTAGGGGTATAAATTTACACCGGGTATAAAACACCTTCATTATTTTGAAACCGACTCACACTTGGCCATTTTCAGATTTTTCCCTTTACCTTGACATAAAGACCTACCTCCATGCCAAATTTCAAGTCAATACGACCATTGAAAGTGGTCTAGGTTTTTGATGAGTGAGTCAGTCAGTCAGTCAGTCAGTCAGTCAGTCAGTCAGTGAGTGTATAGTAAAAATAGCGATTTTCTGACGTCAATATCTCAAGACCTACAATAGGTATATTAATGAAATTTTGTATTTTAGATAAGTGAGGGGGTCTCAACAGATACTAGAAATTTGATATGCGTAAATAGAATAGATTTTGAGTTACAGGGGGGTCGAATTTGGCCCGAAATGGTTCGTGTAATTTATCCCACGGCCGGTGTGTCGCTTTTTTTGCTCGAACTTGGCGGACACACTGCCGTGTGTCTAGATTAGGTAATAAACAGAAGTTATAGATTTTTTTCTTTTAAAAGCGGGTGAGCCATTCCATTCCTGTGTGCAAATGATTTTTTACATTTACCATTTTAATTTCGTGCCAGATTTCGAACACCCCACTCTCTAAAATCCAACTTCATAAGCTAATAATCATAACACTACCACTCCTACCCATAACTAATCCATTTCATTCAGGTCATCAAACATCCACATTGACTAACGTAAATGATTCCTTCACATAACGCGATAAGAACTATCTATTCCCCCCCTCCCACTTACTCCTACCCCTGGCCTCACCCCCTCCCACTTCCAGTAGTGACAGTGACGTGTAACGAAGGATTAGCTTTCAAGCATACTGCAGACTAAACTGTCGCCTAACTGTAGGCCAGGTGTTTGGAAAAAATATTTCTTTAGGAAATCGTGAATTCAATAAAATATTTTAGTCGTCTACAAATACCTATAGTTATCGGCACGAATCCTGAGCGCTGACCTTCATCTGCGCAGAAGTGATTTATTAACAAAGAACCAACTCCGAGTGACGGCTACGACGCGATGCGCTGCGGGCCAATCACCGCTTTAGCGCTCCCCCGCGCCTCACTTCATACTACAAAAGGGACCCAATAATTTACTCCTGCGCAGGTGAACGTCAGCGCTCAAAATTCGTGCCGATGATTATACCTGATCGTTGTTACGTGTGTACTTCCATTCATCTACATACTGATTTATGAATCCAAACCAACCATCGGCCGACTAAAAGTTTGTAGTGTGCGCATACTCTTACTCGGACACAAACCATGTCTGTATGTACGTTCATTTATTTATCACTTTCTTTGTAAACGCACGTAGGATTCGTGACGTCACACGTTGTTTTAGAGGTAAAGACAGAAGGTAAAGTAATTTGGAACTGTAGTTTTTCTTTCTATCTCTCGAGTCTTTTACCCAACTATGTTGGAGTAGGCTTCCAGTCTGACTAGATGCAGCTGAGCACCAGTGCGTTACAAGGAACGACTGCTCTATCAGTACGTCGATTCTATAAAATTCAGACAACAATTCGCATTTCACTTCGCTATTCACTCTCACTTCGCATTCGGTTCTAAACGTTCTAAAAGTCATCTCATACTTTATATGTCAAAATCTCGAGTTTAATTTAGTTCAACTCGCAAACACGCTCGCAAGAGTAGCGCTAGTGTAGTTTGAGAATGCCAATCACGAAACTCACGGCGGATTCAAATGCGAAGTTAAGAATGCTGATCTACCTACAATATACAACTGAATCCTATTTGTAACTTTCAAAGCAGACGGTCAATACCTACCCCTATTTTGGCAAAATCACAATTTAAATCTGCTTATCCCAAATTTTCTGACAAAGGGTTACTTGACTGCGTTAATTGTAGGTAAAGGTCCAGACACTACAGCTATAAACGTGTATTTTTATCCAGAATTTTATATTTAGTTGGAAATTTTTAAACATCAACTATTTTTCACCTTGGGTCACGGTCTTTTGAGGGTCATGAACCTTCTGTAGGTGGGTCGCGGGATACCTACCAAAAGTGGTGGGAAAACTAAATCAAAATATATATATTTTTTATTAAGACATAATATACCTATGATGATCATGAGAAAACGAATTCTTTTTGACATAAAAATGCCCAGTGTAAATATAAATAACAATAAAAATTGAACAAAAGTGATAGGTACCTAATGTTAGTTTCAACTTTATCATCATCATTATCATCATCTCAGCCATAGGACGTCCACTACTGAACATAGGCCTCCCCCCGTTGATCTCCACAAATACCTTTGTTTAAGTTTAGCTTACCAGTTTCAACTTATTTAAGTTCATATAAAAACATTAACTAATACATATCTTTGAAAGTATTGATATCTTAATGACTTCGTTCGTTTCATTAAATCTACAGACTATAAAACGTCCCATAAAACTGTCAATCGCTAATGGATAGCAGTTTATGTAAACGATGCTAGTTTAGTATCTAATTACTTGTCAGTTTATAGTAGGCAAATTACTTTTCTGTCGCGATATTTTTATCAGCCTTAAGTAATTATAAACAGACAGTTTCTTACAGTTACATAATCACCCTTTTTTATAAAATGGGTCGTCACTATCCTACGCTGTTTTAGGGTCTTACACACCTAAGGAAAAAAACGGGACCTTATTAAAGACTTGTGTGCCGACCGGTATCTTTTAAAAGTGATAGTTAGCCAGAAGTTTTTTTTACCAATGATTTGTTATTGTTTGAGCTATGGCAAAAAATACTGGAAAACTAGAATAAAATAAATAAATATTTTAGGATACTCCCCTAAAATAAATGTGATTTTAAGTCGTATTTAAACCCCTACAGAAAAAAAGGTGTCATAAGTTTTACGTGACTCTCTGTCATCATAGACAGGAAAGTAGTTTTTATTTTCAAATCCTTTATGTGATTAACACGTTCAAACAAACAAACTCTTCAGGTTTATAATATTGTAGGTATCTAAGCTCAGATATTCGATACATTTTGACCTTGATAGCAAACTGTAGAGTAGTTCGTACTTGTTTGAACAGGATTATTCGCTTGTTCAGGATCCAAAACATTGTTGCCAAACGGAATGCCAGGGTTTCTGAGAAAATAGCTTTTTGTTCGCTTTCATTGAATATTTGAATGACCTCGATATTATAATGTTTGTAGGCGGAGTAGAGTTTAGTAATAGTGACGTATGTGTTTTTGTAGGGCATTTATAGTAACAGAAATGTAATATTACCATTAAAGTGTCAGAGGTTACTCATTATGTGTTAGAGATTACTCATTAAGTATGTAGTCGATTATTATAAAGGGGAAACCTTTTATTCGGGATGAAGACTTCAGAAATTCCGAAAAAAAATGTCACTGTTGGGAAGCTACATCCGGTCAGACTGGAAGCCGACCCCAACATAGTTGGGAAAAAGGCTCGGAGGATGATAATGTTGGGAAGCTACATATGTTATGTTATACCCAGTATATATAGGAAATGCTTTAAAAAGCGCGGGAAGACCAGATAGAACCGGACGGAACAACAGAACACCACGGAAGCTAACCCCAGATAGAATTTTGGACAAATTACTGTCCAACTTTTAATTATGTACTAAGTTTCAAAGGTATTCCTCCCACAAACAGTGAACGAACAAAAGTAAAACTATGTATGTGTATAGTAAATATCCTACTAAATCATACACACACGCTTTTATTCATGAAAAACAAACACCCAAAAACTATAGCACTCATTAAATGCAACCGTGCGTACATAGGTATTACAATAAAACGTAGTCAGCATCCACTGTGAAACCCAAACACACGTAACAAACATAACACGCATTTAACACGTATATAACACACAGTTTTATGACACATAACACACACTTTACGACCCGTAAATAGTCTAGACTGTGACCTAGGGGGCGAGTCTTTAAGCCTTAAAAAGTATAGATAATAGGTTTTCTATTAATACTGGTTTTTTTATGGAGGTGGGCAGTTAATGGGGTAGTAAAAACTAGAATAAAAACGAGAGTGACTTTTAGATGAATTTCTTTCTCATAAAATACTTTAGATAAATGATTTTTTGTAGTGTTATCTTTTTACTTATTTCTAGCTTTCACAAGTGGTTTTATCTGCGTTCCGTGGGAACTACTCCGCGCACTCTGATAAGAAGTAGCCTTTAATTTTAAATTCTTCTATACATAAGCTTTGATCATTGAAATATTTTTCCAAAAGTGTTCCTGAGATTAGCGCATTCCGCCAACAAACTCTTCAGCATTATAATATTATAAGTATAGATGTGTAAATCTGGCCTCTCAATTTATCTTTAATTACTTCATTACTATACGTAGTACGTTAATGAGTAACCCAGCTTAAAATTCCTAAAAACCTTCTACCTCTAGTCCTGAAATATATTTAAAACAGTCTCGTAGGCATGACCTGCGTGGAACAAAATTTTTCGGTCGGCTGAACACTGAAGGGGTTGTCTGAACACTAACTGTGTGTCCTATATAATCTGGATGCGAACGCGAAGCGAAGCGAAGCGATGCGAAAACTATAAACAGTCGAAATCTTTTGTTGTCAGGCCTACGAGACGTGGTGTAGTACGGCCATGGAGGAAAGAAAGATGAGCAGATATGCCATAACCTCTAGTTACTAGAACTAACAAGGCGTTCGGGTACATTGAGTGTTGATTTGGTTAAAAAAGGGCGATTTCTTAAGAAAACATATGAGAGTTGAGCTAGTACCGTTCCTCGCTCCCGAACACCCGAATTTTGGAGTGCTACTTTCTTAGGGGATTTTGCGTTATGACATCTGCGCTAGTCATTTTGTTGTCCGCCGGTACGTCATTTTTGAATTCACACTGGATCGCTTCGCATCGCGTTTGCGTTGATTCACCCACGTAGGACAAACCCTTACTTCATAAATATGAAAACTCTCCGAGTGTGTCCGACTTGTTGGCAGTTTTACTATAAAGGAGACTTTTTAGTTCGGGGCTAGTTTTGTTTGAAAAAGTTCAGTTGGAATGTCTTAAGTGATTTATTGGGAAACTATGCTGTGGAAACTACTTCCATTCCTCTGACAAAAAGAAGCATTATGTCCTTTGTCTGGCTCTTGAGTATGTGTGCACCAAACATATTTATCGGTTAAAGGGCTTTGGCTTGAAAGCCTGATAGACAGACACTAGATAGCGTTATATTCGCATTTATGAAATTTATTGATATTTATGAAAATTAAAAATGAAAGTATGACTTCTTTTCTTTAAAACTCATACATACATAATTTTTCATGATATTTAAAAATCTAACTAAAACAAGGATACGGTAACACGATACTTAAACTTCATTCTCATTCAAAACCAGACTCTCAAAAACCCGGGTGATACTACCGTGCAAACCTGCGAACTAAACCCGGGCACAGGCCGGTAATAACGCCATTATACCCGGATTCACCGGCCTCATTAAACACGCCGCTTGTAATATTCTAATATACTCTGTAATGAAGACGAACTGATGTACTGTTTCATTTTTATAGAACGTGTTTCTCATGGTTTCACTTATGTCCCCAAGAACTACTTTCTGCACTTGGATAAAGTGACGTTAATATCTTTCTTATGGCCCAGTAGACTCAGTGTACCAAACTTAATTTAAATCGGTTTAGTGGTTTTGGCGTGAAAGTCGGACAAGCTGACAAGGAGAGTTACTTTCCCATTTATAATTTTGTAAGGATGTATCTAAGACTAATGAACCAATACAAGTAGAAAATACATTTATTGACAGTGTTGTAGTAAGGTTTAAAGGCTCCAGCAGACCGGATGCGTATGCGTAGACGTAAGCGTAGTCACGCGCGTAGTTACGGCGTAACCATGAGTTGTAATGTATGGAAATGTATGAGACAGGCCACACCGCTTGCGTAACGACGCGCACGTCTACGTTACGCAAGCGGTGTGGCCTGTCTCATACATTTCCATACATTACAACTCATGGTTACGCCGTAACTACGCGCGTGACTACGACGTGGTTACGCATACGCATCCGGTCTGCTCGAGCCTTTAATGCTGTTTTTTGCTTTGACAAAAAATGCCATGATGCTTTATGTGACGTAAAGACCAATCTTCATGACTCATCAATGTCAAGGCAATTAAACACTTGACAACAATAACCAAATCTATCTCAAAAATTGTGTAAAAACAAAAGAAGTTCGCCTTTCTCAAGTTACTAACTTGTTACCCGTTGTCCTTTCATTAACAGTTAGTCAAATAATTTGTTAAAGCGATACTTTGTTGAAAACTTCTTAACTCAGAGTTTATTCGGATAAAACAGACTTGTTAAACTTCGCTTAGATCGAATTAGTTTCTTAGAAATTGCTCTTTCATGTTCAATGAGTATTTAAGAATAAGTTTCATAATTAATTTGATGGAAAATTTATCTTTAATATAGTTAAGCAAAATTATATTTATACAATACTAGGTTTTCTCCGTGTCTTCGCCCGCATTTCAAGGGGTAATTTCTTTGAAATGTGTCCCATATTATAGTTTCCACACTCGGATAAAACTAGCCTTAGAGTACCTGCATAATGCCAACTTTCAGTCGGCCGATATTTTTTTTGAGCTCATAAATATGAATGGTGCTACGCACAATATCAGACCGACTAAAAATTGGACGTAGTTATGCAGAATCGTTCCAACCCACTGTACGCGTAAACGACAAGTTACAAGTTGAATTTGAGATATAAGCATTTACGCGTTTCAGTTGTTTTCTTTTTTATTCTAACTAGTAAAGGTACTAGAGGTTACCATATGCTTAATTTTAGGCTGTTCAATCACAATAACTCGATTTCGGGTGACTTGTGGGTTGGAACGTTTCTGCATAACTACGTCCAATTATAAATTATTATTGCCAACCACCGGATCAGCTGTCGCCCAGTTGTTTGGTCTGTAGTATACTCTTACTCTATAAAAATCTATATACCTAGTTATGAGTTTTGTTATCAACAAATTAATGAATAAAGGTGCCAATTAAAGTCAAATGTCAGAGTCAAAGTCAAAATGTTTTTATTTCAAATACTTAGGCCTTTGCAGGCTCTTATGAAATGTCACCCTTGTTGCAGGGTTCCAAAAAGTTGGTCTCATGGAGAAGAGCCGGCAAGAAACTCCATAGACACTCTTTTTAAAGAGTGACACGTTCACAAACATTCTATAACATATGATTATAGTAGGCTGATACAGTTATACAATGCAACTAAATGGTAAACTAACTAACACAATTATCTTTGAACAAGATTCAAACCCGCTTATATCTTATGCCTTGCACCACCGTCTCCTTTCTATGTAGGTCACATTATTTTCACAGTACAAGTTCAGAGTACGGTCTAGTCACTTGACAAAGTGGTGATCATACATCTATACTACTACTTTCCTTTGGTGTCGCTTGCATTGCACAATACATAGAAATTTAATTTCCTGTATATTATGAAGAATTCTCGTGAAAGTTTTAAGAGCAGAGATGTAGTTTGTAACTTTTTTATGAAAGAACTACTGCATGGATTTTTAACGTGGTGGTGATATCTAACTTACATTATCACAATAACTTTATAGGATAGTTTTAGATAGTAGTTTTTATCCATCTGTGGGAAGTTGTTCCATCAACATATAAGTGAAACCGTAAAGTTAGCATATATATAGAACAATACACCACATACAAAGCGTAGCTATTGTTTAGCGAAATTATCACCAAAATCGGTCAACTCGTTGCGAAGATATCGCGGACCAACATACATTGTGAAGTATTATTGGCGAAAAACAATTCAAATACTTATTTATACATGCATTTTATAGTAAAATATAATATCATATGAACCAAACCGACAATACACACATTATTTATTTACCACAAACCCGGAACACAAACCCATTTCCCACTACATAACCTTGAACATTGCCAGAATAAACAGTTGCCGTTGCCATGGCAACCCACAGCGTGGGAGATACCAGCTGACAGCAACTTATTAAAGTTAACTGATGGATAGTGCCAACTACTGATAGAAGATAGTATACGCCACTATTTGTACGTGATTGATAAGTGGGAAAAACCTTGGTTTTTATATGAAAAGGCTATTTTGTAAAGAAAAGCGTGTCACTTAACTTAATTATGTACCAACGTATTGTTTATTTTATGCAATGTTTTACAATACCTACTTTGTGTGCCAATCCTTATTAATTGGAAGTAATCCCAGTCTCTCTGTTGCGCTTTCATGCCAAAACTAATGTAATTATTAAAATAAAATTTGATACAGAAGTATTTACCCGGATGCGGGAATTAGTGACTTCCTGACGCAAGTGGAACCATAGGAGGAATTACTCTATACCGACTTACTTATATTATTTAATTTTGTTTCTCATAAGTAACAGTCTTTATGATGATAAAGATGTTTAGAAACAGACCGGAGACACAAAAAATATTAGTATGTCGTTAAGTTCACATGTTGGTCTCAAAGAACCTTTGTTTTATATCTTACTTCTAAGCTCAAAATTCCAGTATTTTACATTCAAAAATTCTGTAAATCTCCAAAAAAGTATATGGGTCTGTCTGTCATTCAATCTAACAGGCACAGCTGCGGTACAAAGGTGGTATTCTGAATTTGCACATAGAGTAGTTTTCTCGTGGAAAAGCGAACTTTCCGTGGGCGGTACAACACGATAGTTATAACTTTATACCTATTTATATATTTATAGAAATAAAGCATAATTAGTACATGTATAAACTTAAAAAAAACTTGATTTTAGTATGTTTGTGTACATTTTTATAATTATATTCATTACAGTCATAAATAGACCACTTCTGAAAACAGACCTCTTATGGTTTTCAAAAGGATCGGTTAAAAGCAGTCTGCCCGTTGCCTTTTTTTTACTATCTACGTAACTGTTTCCTACGTTTAATCTCGTAGTCTAAAAAATAATTAAAAATGTACATGCTAGGTCCTTTCTCAGGTTTCGACGTAGTTTCTTAGTGTATTTCATCTTAATTGCTTCAGCTATGAAATCATTACACACTGTAAGTCACTCTCATTTCCAATGAATATACGTGGTAAGGGCAGGTTTTCATTATTGAAAAATATCATTTTATTTACCCTCTTACCTATAAAAATACATTGAAGAGCATATAATCATGTTCTGTGTACCATTCATGAAACAACAAAACGTATAAAGCGAACAAGATAACTACAATTAACCAATTAACTACGATTTTTCCGCGAAACAACACTGAACTCGGTCACACACAAAACCTCAAAAAATAAACAATTTTCAGTTGAAACCACAGGAACTGCGTTGCAAAAAAACAGTAACAATTTTTTACAAAAAAATCTCGTACATTTTGAAAGTTTTCCCACTGATTGGGCGCCCGCGGCTTCTAATAAAAAAAGACGCCAATTGTTTATTTTCGCAATCCGACTTTCTACGAAATGTTTTTGCTATCCGACTAAATGTAAACTGACTTTATAATTTATTCAGCAAATACTGATTGAGTTTTGTTCAGTATACAACGAAATATATTGTGCACGTGAATCAATGTTTGGCATAGCGTTTGCACTTGTCGGATCTTGCATTTTTTAGACTCGCGTTCATTCAATTTGTTTGTTTCATCCTAGCATACCAACTGTAGATTTTATTTCACAGCCACAGTGAAACCAATTTCGCGTAAAAAAGTACTTACTAAAAGAAATCAAACAACGCCACAATAAGACACTTCACTACACTACCTAATCTACAGGGTGTATAAATATAAATACTAAAGTGGTATGTATAAAAATATCGCTTAAACTTTGGAGCGAGCGGCAGAGCGAAGCGAGCGGAGCGCGCACGCCGCGCGTCGGTTGGCCACTGCCGCGCCCGCCGGGGATCCGGCCACATCCAGCGGGTTTAGGACAAAACGCTATCCCAAAAGTAAGTCATATTTAGGTAGAACTAGAATAATTGCTAAGACAATATTTTGCTGTGATTCTACTACATATAGTATTAAGGTAACACTAGTATGATAACGTTAGTACTTGGTTCAGTCTGGGCATTTAATTAGCTCGCTTCAAAATTTCAAGAAAAAAATTTTGTACGGATAGAAAACTACAAGAAATGCTATCATTATATTTGTATAGGTTCGTTTATAAAGATCTACTATGCATTCATCGAAAGCCAATATAGGTAAATAGATTATTAGTATTCCCATGCATTTTGTTACTGTTTGCCCGAGCAAGTAGAACAGAAGACCCAGGGCTGCGGGATTGTTCAAAAGAGTTTCCACGGCCCTGGTACATAGAGGGCTTAAGAAGTAACATGGCGGGTTTTAGTCAGTAAGAGTCTCCCTCACACAGCACCCACAGCGGGAGGCGAGGTCTAATGATGATGATGTTCTCACCAAAACAAAAAGCAGATGAAACATTTGTCAGGTGGCCAGTATTATTGTCTGTCTGTCACTTGAATATATGCTGAGCTGTGACCCTGTTTGTACAAAATATGTACATTTTTAGTTGCTATATTATTTTCTTATCCGCGTCTTTTCTTGTTTGACTTTTATTTGTTTTTGTAGTGTGCCAATTGAATTATTTTTCTTTCGTTCTATTTTGCGTTTCTCCATAGAAACCAGCCTTTATGCTTTTTCGAGTATAGTAATCGTCATTATTTGAACTCACCACTTATAGTGAATACTCAGTTTGGGGTTAATGGATAATATGTGTCGTGGTGAAACGGCTTACCACTGAAACTTATTAACCAACTTCAGTTCAAATAGAAGTCACTTTTAGGTGTGGTTTTTGTATTCACTTGCAATATATTGTACTATATTTAGAGGGTTTATGTTATTTCTATTTTAGGAATTTCTAATATGTTTGACATTATTGGACGCTTTCTTACTTTTTACTGATAGAACATAAATAATTAGTTTTCTCCTAAGAAAGAATTGATCCACTTCCGAGAGAAATACTTAACTATTTCCCGCTACTGGTGAAAGGGAGGCTGTGTCTGTGTTGTTTCTCACACAGATTAATGCTATCTGTGTACCAAAGTCATTTAAATCAGTTCAGTAGTTCTCGTGTATGAAAGCGTGACAGACACTATTAATATGAGTACCCAAGGATTTGCAGCTGTTTTAAAACCCGCAAGAAAACACAAAAAGTTATATTATCCCACTACCAAGCACAAATAAAAAAAAAAACCATCCCCACATAAGCTCATTGACTTGAAAGGACAGCTACGTGACCTAGATATGATTCCTACCTAATGATATGACCTAATACCTCGAGCCATCCTGAGCATTCCCCGGAATTCTACCACTGTACTAGCTAGATGCTAAATACCTTCCGGTATAATAAACTAGCTTTCACTCGCTGTTTTACCTGCATCTTAAGGACATCATTCTACTCCGGAAGTCTACTGGTCATAGATAGGCTATTTTTTACCTGATTGCGGGTAGTGGTTCTCCTGGGATGTAGTTTTTTTTGGCAGGGGGAAAATCCTCATGAACTCCCTCCACCTGGGGTCGGTGGAGGGGGCGTGCCGGACTTTTACCGGCTAAAAACCCACCCAGTGTTGTCTCCAATCACCTTTTGTCGAGGGCACGGGTATCGCCAAAAAAACTGCCGGGATCAGCTAGTATTTCATCTCAGTTTTACTCAATTTTTGGAGAAAGTCGTTATTTTTACCTGGGTAGGTTCAAAATTTTTTAATTACTCCTTCTCCTTTATCACTTTATAAAATAAACACACATAAGACGAAACTGCTTTTCTCGTTGAAAACCGGCACTGTGCATGTTAATAGACTATCCACATGACCCATTTGAGCAAGTCTCCTCATTGTTCTAGACAATGTCGAAAGGCAATCAACAGCTCATGTATGGACTAACCGAATATTCCCTGATGCTGTGTTTCTCAAACTATGGGTAGAGAGATGTTAATGAATATGGCCTAAGATAGTGACTTTAATCCTATCAAAAGAATATACTCCCTCTCTAAAATATTCCTGATCATTTAAAGTTATTAAATACAAAAGTAAAATAATTTACGTATCGAATTATAAATAAACTTGCCTTCGATTACCTACCTAAGTTAAATTTTCACTGTTCAAAATTATTCCTTAGCTATATGTGTATTATTGAAAGAATATTAAAATTCTGATAACTTTACAAATTTAAGCCAAAACGTAATTTGTTTTGAAAACTCCAAGCTATTGTAAGTTTAAGCTGTTTTAAGTTTTTGCATGTGTAGCGCCTCAACAACTTTAAAAACCACTTGCAAAAAGCCCTTGCATTACCTATACTATATAACCTATTTAATTCTAGCCCTCCAGCACCTTTACTAAATAAATAAATCTCCACATTTCCAAACAGTTTAATTTGAAAGTCGATTACTCGCAATCAAAACGTTCAAAGGTGCTTTATCTTCCATCAGGCAAGTCATTAGTCAAATAAACGGGCCTCTAAGATTTTATCTCGGGAATTAATTGTTCAACTCTAGCATCTGAATTCGAAACTGGGAAAGGGTTTAGGTATAAGGCTTTTAAAGGTAAAATTTGTTTAGTAACAAAATTGTTATATGGGCTTGTCTAAAAATTGAAATATTTTGTTGAAATTAAAATAGCATTAGAATTAGAAGATTTTTAAGAAATTCATGCAATGAAGTGAGTAATTTAATAAACTTCAATTTTACTTTCGCTGTCTTAAAAGGTACAATTAATCTATTAGCATTTATTAGTGTAGATAAGATCTCAGATTTTTAAATTATTATTCATATTTTGTTAGCTAGCGACTAACAGACAACCGCATAAATTGATGGATCTTGTAATCCAACGGTAAGAGAACTATAAAGCTCCGAAACTACTTAACCGATTTGATAAAGTCTTTCACTGTTGGGAAACTATA
Organism: Helicoverpa armigera; assembly: GCF_030705265.1. Taxonomy (NCBI): domain Eukaryota; kingdom Metazoa; phylum Arthropoda; class Insecta; order Lepidoptera; family Noctuidae; genus Helicoverpa; species Helicoverpa armigera. Next base: position 858,366 of record NC_087144.1, read on the forward strand.
CTATATCCTACTATGTATTATGAACATGAAAGTTTGTACGTATGTGGTGTATGTGTTCCTCTTTCTCCCAAAAACTAATGAATGAATTTTTATAGAACTTGGCAGAAATACAGCTTATTTCAGAATAATCTCGGAGCTACTTTTTATCCAGATACATTAAGTAGTCTCCACTAGAAGCAGGTGGAATCACAGCAAACAGCAAGTAGCAGCATGAAATACGAATGCCACATTCATGCTATCCATACCCACTCCCTACAATCGATCTCAGACCGATAATAAGAGCCGCAAGCTCTTCCGATAGAACCCCTTTGACCCTTTGACGGCTTATTGGCACAGACCTCACTGACGTAAGCCCCCCAGGCCATATTGAGTCCTATTGGTTTAGGTTCAAAATAAAGCCTCCTTTGGTCAAACATGTACAAGATTAAAGGGTATTTTTAGCTCGTTTGTAGCTTAGAAATTGACGTCAGTAATATAATGTCGGCTGATAGTTGGGTGCAGACTTTAGTTTCATCCATGTTTCAGTTGGTCTGTTAGCCCCATGGTAAGCGTTTTATATTATGGGTGCTAAACACAACTGATATACTACATATACTCGTGTGTATACAATATACCTATAAATACATATTCTTACTCCCAGACCACAGCCAACAAGCATGCTTATTACACAAATGTTGACCGTACCGGGAATCGAACCCAGGACCATTAGTTCGGCAGTCCGGCATGGTGACCATTGCGCCAACGTGGTCGCAAAATACCTAATCGTGCATATTACCATTCATACTGATTTACGAACTCAAAAAAACTATCGGCCGACTAAAAGTTTGGACTGTGCAAGTACTCTAAGAAGTGATTGTATGTATCAATGTAGTTGTATGTGTTATATGGTTTGGAAACTTTTTTTGAGATCAAAAGATGCTGTTAGTTTGTAGTGAAAAGGTCAAAGATTTTAAGTTCGAGGGACGCTAAAGTAAAATTGCTTTTGTCACAGAATTCCACGAAAAATAAAACTTGTATACACACGGTGGAGTGATGACTTGCGCAAGACGGCTGGCAGGAGCTGGATGCGAGAAGCCGAAAATAGATCTCAGTGGCGTGCACTTGGAGAGGCCTATGTCCAGCAGTGGACTGCGATAGGCTGATGATGATGATGATGATGATACACACGATTAAGTCATGTGTCTTAGCTTGGGCCTAAGTTCACCGAAAACATAAAAGTCAGTTTTTCTTAAAACAACTTACTTTGAAAATTGTATGTAAAAAGCATAATAAGCAGTTGTTTACTTAGGTAGGCCTTAGTGGTTAAAGCGCCCACCTCTCAAGTGGGTTCGATTCCAGGTCAGGTAAGTACCAATGCAACTCTTCTAAGTTTGTACTTACATTCAAGTATATCTTGAACACCAATAACTGACTATCGGTGAAGGAAAACATCTCGAGGAAACCTGGACTATAGAGTCTGAAATCGCCAACCGCATTGAGCAAGCGTAGGTAGTGATTAACGCTCAACTCTTTTCTGTGTAAGAGGAGGCCGCAGCCCAGCAGTGGGACGATAAAATGGCTGATGATTATCGCCTGCTTTTTAACCGACTTTACAAAAAGGAGGAGGTTATTAATTGTATGTTTGTATTTTTTTTAATTGTGATGTATTAAAGAATTTTGTACGAGTAAAACCGCAATACTAAGCTAGCTGTTAAATATATTAACTAGAACAGTAACAAAGTGACAAGTTTATTAGGTCGCTTTGACCTCGAGGCTTATTGGACAGTTCATCTCGCTCGGTTCAACTTTAATCAATTACTTGTTACCTTGACTAACCGGAGTTCAGTTCAGAACTGATACTGAAATTGATGTCTTAGGAATTGAAGGTAAGTCTGAAATACTACCTGAATGATATAGTTGTTAAAGTTTATTTTTACTCAGAGTGTACTGAAAGGTTTTGTATTTCATACACAGGTATTTACACAATGGTCAAATAATTGCATTCATTTTTATCATAATCCTGCACTAATCCCATTCATCGTTTTTTCAGTGGCCCATACTTCCACTACATCTATCAACGTTTATGAAAATAATTAAATACGTGTTTTATTTTTGGTAGGGCCTGTAAAGTGTGACAAAAAAGAGAAACATGTTAGAGGAAAGTATCATCTTTCAGTGATAATATAATTAATTTATAGTTTGCAGATTTTACAACATGATGCAGGTGCAAGTGTGGAAATATAAATGATTTTAACAAATGACATGATTTTTGAATATGGTCTTATAAACCAGAAGTAAGATAAAATAACAGAACCCTCTTAATATCAAACAAACGGGAACTCTTACAATCTGAGAATATAACCTTCAGCTAGCGTATCTTTTGGGTAATCGCGTTAGAGTGTCGGAGGCCACTCCGGCAGCGAAATCATTGCTTATTCACTTTGTTTCATTCTGATGTGCCAATGAAGATCATGTCGGGAATCTTATGAGCAAGATAGGATTTTGCGATTTTAATTATTGGTTCTGTGGATGATTTTAGTAAAAATAAAAGTACTATAGTAAGTAAAATACGCATAAGTAATGAAAAATTATTTACCTCTATATGATCATAACCAGCTTAGCCTTTACCCAAGTCTGCCTCTGACCTCCTCAACCCATCTATTCGGGCAATTAGAGACTGTTGGTAAGACTGGATGTCAGTTTTTATAGCTTCTACCCTCAAGGACTGCCAAAAATGTTCAATTGACAGCCGAGATCAATTACAGTTCCTTCTGAAATGATAAGATAGGAGCCACGGACCAACCGCACCAAGCGTTGCTTAAGAGCTCTGCCTCATTAGGACGCCAATGGCGACGTTGCCGGCTACGTATCCAAGCAGTAAATATTGAAATGTATGGTACCTAACTCACTTGGCGACGGTTTGGCAACGTCACCAAATTGGAAGTGTAGCCACGAGCTACAGTTCTCTACGTGGCTGGCTTCTGGATACTCTGGCAGCTTCGCGAGGATGCCACGGTTAGCACTATAATGTACACGGTACAGTGCACCTCGCTCACTCAGTCGCCAGTATGGTCGCCAGTCAGCGTGCGATTTCCTCAGCGACGACGTAAACAATTGACTGTCGAGACGCCATGGCCACTCGACTTGGCGACCTTTGTATGCGAGAAGTAGCCAGGCCAGCGCCGATGGCGACGTCGCCATGGCGTCTCAATGAGGTAAAGCCCTAACTTTAAGATCAAACGACCCGTATCACCGTTTCTTAGTCACGAGCTCACTTTTTAGATGTAAAATAAAAATTGCAGCATCGCCATTCTACCTGTAGATTATGAATTTCTCACAGAGATCTGACCTCAGTCCAGTATTACGACCTTGTAGCTGACACCGCGCTGTCTCGGACCAAGTTTTAATCAAGACGCCGTATCCTTTGGCGATACGACGGTAAATTAGCTGACGTTAAATACTAGAGGAAAGAGAATAGCTTTGAGACTTTGAAAAGTTCCTATCCTGTAGTAGACTAAAGATAGATTTACTAATATTTTAAATGTGAAAGTCACTGTCTCATTGTCTGTCAACGCGCGACTAGTGAACCAATTTAAATGATAGGAAAACAAATAGCCTAAAGCCTAAGAAAGAACATAAGGGAATATTTATCTGGAAGTGCGGAGGACTTAGTTTTCTCGAGACGCAGATAGAATCGTGGGAAACAGCTAGTGGTTTTTGTTATAGCCATTGAAATGAAATATAATGGCATCCAATCATTAAATAAGGCATTCCGACTTTGTGTGGTAATGCTTATTTATACCTACGGGTGACGATATATAAAAAAAATCGGTAAAAAAACTTTTAAGTTAAACGGTTTTATCTTATGTGCACTGAAAACTAGAAAATAAAAAAAACTGTTACTTACCTATAAACCTACATAGGTGGTCCCGGTCATATTAGACTAAAATAAAAACGTGGGGCCCATTACATAACGATTGCTGTAATACTTTCTTCTAGAGGTATAATAGGTGTGGATTTCTACTTACTATAATCGTAACTGGAGATTTTGACAATCAATAATCAGCCGTAGCGGCTTCACCAGCGAACGCCGAGCTCACGATCTACCAAAGTATAAAGATATGCTTTGCCATAGGTAGGATTTCAGAGGGCCCCCACGTTTTTATTTTATTCTAATATGACCGGGACCACCTATGTAGGTTTATAGGTAAGTAGGTAACAGTTTTTTTTATTTTCTAGTTTTCAGTGCACATAAGATAAAACCGTTTAACTTAAAAGTTTTTTTACCGATTTTTTTATATATCGTCACCCGTAGGTATAAATAAGCATTACCACACAAAGTCGGTTTTAGTATTTAATGAAAATGCCTACCGAATATTCCTCATTCTATATTTGGGTCAGCAGCGGTGAGGGAGTGCCAGACTCTTACTGACTAAAAACCGTTGTGTTTCGTCGTAGGCCTTTTATGTAAGTACCAGGACAATCCCGCAGCCCAGGCAGGCCTTGGCCCTGTTGGACCCCGCTGGGGTTGCTGACAGTATTCTACTTGAGTTGCCCTTTCATTTGATACCCATATTGAGGGGGTTGTGGAAAAAAATATGTAATCCGCCATTTTGTACCGGCGGCCATCTTGGATTTACAATGTTATTGATATTAGTATATTGTATTGTCATCGGAATTAAAGGTGTGTACCAAATTTCAGATCAATCTGACAACAGCAAGGTACTTAAATTTGAATTACTAAATTTGACCCAAGAAAGAATAAATAATAAATAAAACAAACAGGGTAAGCTAAATAAAACCGTTTAATAATAAAAATGTAATTTGGAACGAGTGAGCTTGAAACATGCTTGAACTTTAGGCTAAACTATAGTTTATTAAGCTGTTTTTGAAAAACTGGTCGCTCTATTCCCTATGGGTAATAAACTTTCAAACTCAGCGCCACCATTAATCATCATTAATTAAGAATCTTTCAAAGTATTTTCCTCAATTACGCTGGACCTATAAATTTCAGTAAATCAAACTTAAGTTTTATGAATTTTTAACGTTCATTTTTTTAATATATTAAAGTTATATCGAATTGAATGATACAGCAATATTTTTTTAATATTGCCTATCATGATTAATGATACTTTAATTATGACATATCTGTCTTGATGACTTTAAAATTAAAATATTGAAAGTATAAGCTTACAAGTTATGTAATTCGTTCATATCGAATGGATTAATTAAGAATTTGGGGTAAGATTAATGATTTTAAGTAATTATTTATTTTAATTGTTGTAACTGTTCCTATTTTTATTAAGATTTTTCGTAAACATTATTGTTGTGTCCATATTAATAAGTCTTGCTCAAGCTCCTACAACTTCTTAACTACAGGAAATCACTTTGCCACATTTCAATACATTTTTCACATAAATAACGCTATTTGAGTGTCCATTCAACGTGAACGGTGTACGCATCTACAAATATTTTTATTTTGTTTATTTATAAAGACAAACTAATTTTCAAAAACTAACTTCTTAAGTTCATTTTGAGCTCATGAAAAGGATACATCAAAATAATAAGCCTAACTTCATATTGCCTCAATACAAATACACGGGTACAATTTGAGGGGGTGTAGAACTTGCAATAGGGGGGAGGGGCGAGCGATCACGGCGAGGACACTATCTAGGGTACCGATAGTGAACAATGAGGTACTATAGCTAAGTATAGTTGGCTGAATAGGGGTACTGCAGTCATTGTTCTGTTGGTAGCTGTGAATTGTGAAGATTATGGGAAATTGTTTAGAAATTACTGTATTGTTGACGGTGGTTTCGTTACGGAAATTCGCTAAATATTTCAATTTTCTATGGATGTAACTAAATTTTGGTTTGATTCTTTTTAAGTAACGTGGAGACTTGATAAAATTACGCTGTTTCAAATTACTAAGCCGCTGTAAAAAAATATGAAATATAAAAACTTTTTCATTGTTTTCCTTATATTTAACTGCCATCATCCAATAAGACGACATACATAGTTTGAATAGCATTGTAAAATCAAATAACACTATTGCGAAGATGATACAAAAATAAATAAATCTTACCAATCTACCAATTTAAAAAATAATAATTTGCTCAACTTTTCTCCAAACTGAAATTCTTCAAAACTACTTAAGCTCCAACTAACGCCATCTATGAACATAAATACACACTACAGAAACGAGTGTTTCACATGGAAACGTTTCACCCTTAGGAAATTCACAGACAGTCGCGCCATACAGCGTCGAGTAGCAGAACTAAAATGGTTCAGCGTTATTGGTTCAACTGAAAAGATGGAGCTGTTTTTCATGTTTTCAGGAGAATTTCAAGACCAGTTTTTTAATTGAATTATAGTTGAAGTATTTAAGGGTCTTTCTACATATACGTAATTGTGAATTTAGCTGTAAATGAAATAAATATTCCTATTCAATTGTTCGTAGTATCTTATCTACTGTACTTTCGGAACAAAAGTAATTTACAACACAAAATTGAGTTACAAAAACAAAAGGGCTTGGAATTGAAACATTACAATGATAATTGTTTTGCCGGTTATTTTAATTTACTGTTTAATATCTATGGGAGTGGTAAATGTCTTTAGGGCCTTGTTCACTGTTTTCGAGGTTATTTGAATTCATTAAAATCGGCTTAGTAATATTTTATCGAATGGAGGCGTATTTTTTTTATTATTTCAGAGATATTACCTAGAGCCTCAGGCATTTACATTTATTTTGTTAACGATGCTATAAAACTATAGTGAAACTATGTATTTAATCAAGTAAATTAAATGTCAGACTAGTTTTGTAATCACAAAGGTGTTAGATGTGAATATTTATTTCAGGATTTGTGTTTTCTGAGTTTAATTCCCTAAGTTTAGTTAGATTCATTAAACTGTCACCATTATAAACAAAAAACAACATTTACATAGATTATTTTTTATGTTGACAAACTTACAGTATTTCAGTAGCAATTTTTACTTAAACTACTGAATTATTTTCTCAAGTACAATCATCTCCAGTTTCTTCCCCTACATTATCAAGATTTAAGTTATTCGCTGTACTTAACTTAATACTTAATTTTAATCTGTTTCCTTTGTATATTCGTCGTCAAGATATAACTGTCACTTATCTTCAAAATGGCGGCCCAGTTCTGAATAAACTGAAGTCTTTAGAACTTTCTGATATGACTCGTGTTCAAGTTGTGAAGTTTTTGTGTTTTATCAAATAACAGTTCATTTACTCGGTTCTTAATTACACATTGTACAATTTCAAGTATAATTTCATTCTTATTAATATAGTAGATGTTTTTAACGTTTTCCGTTTTGAGAGAACGATTCTGTGTCGTTGGATAATAGTGCAGCTTAAATGACTATTTCCCTAGTTCCGATAAATCACCTAAATACAAATATTTAATTGAGTTAGTCAGCTGCTTTGCCATAAAAACCTATTTATATTTGTGAGAAAGGGGGGAGCTTTTGAAATCTTAAGCCAAGATCAAGGTATTTATCTCCGATTGATTGCTAAGTACATTATTTTGTATAAGTATCGGATGTAAACAGAAGCCTTCATAACAGCTTTTGGCGTGTTTATAGAGCCTTGTAATAAACAGGCTAAAGTTCTTCGACCTATAACGACAAACAAACATAAATATAAACGTTTATGAAAATAATGTTTGAGATTACCTCGTTTTTTTATGGTGGCACAAATAAATAGCACATTTTACGTAAAATATAATAATATAAAGTTAATATTGCGGTCCATTTATAAGTTATGAGCCGGTTTTCGCGCTTTTAACTGTACATAATTTTCACAAGCTTTCACACGCTTTAATTTTATTGATTGTAAGAATATCTAACGATTCGTTATAGTTTTGAAAGTCCTGAAATTTTGTGAGAATTACTTTTTTCCCTCAAAGACTATTTTTTTTATACAATTGGATCGAATTCTGAAAATGCTATAAAATCAAGAAAAACTACTAACTTAAGATAGACTATAACAAATTTTGAAACTAGTCTTTTATTGCTCGCAAGAGTATTAACTTAAACTTAAGCCCAACTTATCGTGCTCATAGCCGCAAAATGCCACAAAATCTCTACGTCTCAATTGTAGAAAATTCCCCACTTCAAACCCTTGTTACTTCAGTTTAACGCCATGTTTTTAAATACTAGCTGTTTCGCGCAGTTTTGCTCACGTCCTGAGGACTACTTTACACTTGTGGATAAAAGCTACTATGTATATTTCGTTATGCTGCTAGAGTATTTAATTTTGGCCTGACTTTTAATTATATTATTCATTTTGTTTTATATTCAGTATTACTGGGACTTGCTAGGATGTTTGGCACTAAAAACTGAAAACGAAAAGTTATATTCGTCGACACATAAAATGAAACCTGAAAAATAAGGGTGTCAAAAAGTCCCATATGAGAGTGAATGCGTCCATGATCGATATGCATCGATATGACTTAATTATAGGTATCTATACCAACTTTCAAAAGCTGAAAAGTTTATTTGTATTGTCGAATTTGAAAAAAATACCGAGGAAGGCTACAGGTTACTTTTTATATAGGTCCTTGAAGTAGTTCCTCCAAAACGCGAGTGGAACCGCAGGAAATAGCCAGTAACTAGTTACAACATATAAGAGAATAAAACTTTACTACGTTTTTTTGTCGTGGCAAATATTTTATTTCTTTTTTATCGGCGGTCGAGTAACGGACGTGGAAATATTACCGCGTGGTTGTACGAAGGTTTTTAAGCCTACGTGCAGACTGCAGACTTAACAGTCGGCCGACTGTTGCCACGATAGTTGGATAAAATAATTTTAGGGTTCCGTACCCGAAGGGCACAACGGGACCCTATTGTTTTCGCTCCTCTGTCCATCCGTCCGTCCGTCCGTCTGTCACCAAGCTGTATCTCATGAACCGCGATAGTTAGTTATTTCTGTTGCCGCTATAACAACAAATAGTGAAAACTGGAATTAGATAAATATTTTGGGGGGCTCCCATACAACAAACATGATTGTCTAGTTCGTTAAGAATAAGAATAAGAATAAGAATAATTTATTTGCCATAAACATGTGTATACATACATACACACGCAGGTGCATGTATGTAATATGGTACAATTAAATATGTGCTTAAAAACATGTTTGCCATTTGCCATGGCATGCAAATATTTGCAAAATTAATTATAAACTAAAAACTATAACACTAATACTATAAACATTTTCTACTTAAAATCTAATATTTTTTCATCGAGAAACTCTTTAATATTATAGTATGCTCTTTGTACTAAAAATAATTTAAGCCGGCGTTTCAGAGCTTCGGTATTGAGTTCTCTCCAGATCTTAGGCAATTTGTTATACACGATAGGTGCCATACAAAATATACTTCTGCGCATAAGTGCAGTTTTACACGGATGAAGACAGAGTTTGTTATTATCACGTCTATTTCGATGTGCTACATCCTCGAGACGCGGAAATAAATGAGGATTGCATTTGACGAACATGACAACTTCGAGAATGTATAGAGATGGCAATGTAAGGATCTTATACTGTTCGAAATACGGCTTACAGCTATCAGTTACCTTCAATTTGAACATCGACCTCAGGCATCTTTTTTGAGCTCTAAAAATGGTCTCCCAATCCGTGGAATTGCCCCAGAATATCAAGCCATACCTAAGGATAGATTCAGCTATTCCATAGTAGGCTATTAGTAATGTTTCTGCATTCACTGTTTGTGATAGGCTATATAAGGCAAATGCACTATTGCTTAGTTTTTTAGCTAGGTTTTCTAAGTGAGATTTCCAGTTGAGATTTTGGTCTATTATTAAGCCTAAGAATTTTGTCGAGGCAACTGATTCAATTTTATTGTTTTTATATTTAATGTCATTATTATTTTATATATTTATTCGTTGACCAAAATAAGTGATTACGGTTTTATTTAAATTAATTTTTAAATTATTATTTTCTAACCATTCTATGCTATTATTTAAGGTATTATATATGTCTTGATTAAACTCATCTTTTTTATTGCATGGTATAGTTATAGTACTATCATCAGCGAATAGCGTCATTACGTGTTCTATACACTTGGGGAAATCATTTATGTAGATTGTAAATAAGAGAGGGCCCAGAACACTTCCCTGTGGAACGCCATATACAACCTGTCGCTCTTCTGATACAGATATTTCCTCAAATTTGGTTTCACTATTAATTCTACTTATTGCTGTAACTTGTTTTCTATTTTGTAAGTAAGATTTTATGAGATTGTGTATGTTTCCTCTTATTCCATAACATTCTAGTTTACTTAGTAGTGTATTATGTTGGACATAGTCAAAGGCTTGTGTCATATCGCAAAAAATTGCACATACTGGATTTCTTTTATCTATATTTAACATTATTTTATATAAAAAATCATATATAGCCATGTTTATAGTTTTCTTTCGTTTTATAAATAATGGTACGGAACCCTTCGTGCGCGAGTCTGATTCGCACTTGCCCGGTTTTTGAATATCGTGAATTCAATCAAAGTTTTTAATACTGGATAAATACCTGATCGTTGTTATGTGTGTACTTTCATTCATCTTCATACTGATTTATAAGCCCAAACCAACTATCGGCCGACTAAAAGTTTGTAGTGTGCGTACTCGTAAGGTTTTCTTAATGACTGTGCCAGTTAATCTGTAGGGTTTTATGCCCTTTTTATTTAGGTTAGCTCTGTTTGTTTTTTTTTCGGTTTTGAACACGAATTCATTGAAATAATGTTGTGGTCTTGTATTTTTTTGTTCTTTTGAATGTATCTTTTGACATAGGTATGTGGCTTTTTCGCTACATATGTTTGATTTTAATATGGGCCATAATATTGATTAAATTGTTAACTTTTCATACAAAACAGACATCTATTTTACAAAATGGGTTCTTCAGCAAGTGATCAGATCAGACAATCTGAAGTTATTCTCTTCTTTCAAATGTAAAATGAATTGTTGTTCGCTAGTTTCATTAATACTCGAGAATGGCTGGATCGATTTAGCTTATTTTGGTTTTAAAATGTTACGAAATTTGTTGGGTCAGCTAGTTTTTGATATAAGCCTCATTATTTGCTATGTTACCCAAAAAAAACTGGAGTAGACCAATAAACAATGTTTTCCAATAAAAAGTCCTCTTTACACTCGTAATAATTCACTCATATTTTATGTCCGTTTATTTAAAATCGGATATTACCGAATACTCGATAAAAGCAATTATTTGAACAATCGAGAGCTTGTAATGAAATAACAGAATTAATAGCTTTGTGCTCCGATTTGTGTCTTCAATTACGAGTGTCCGGAGTGTCCGTGGGTGTCACGGGTGTCAGTGGGTGTCAGGCGTGTCTGGGATTGTTTGTTTGGAGCGTGTTTCTAATGTCCTTTTTGCTTGTTTGCAACTTTTTTTGGAATAAATCGTTGTTCGTTAGAATTTTTATTTTGAGAATAATGGTGATACGGTTTAATTTAGAAAGCTCATTGTATTTTCTTTGTAAGGAACTGTCTTCTATTTGTATAATGCTAATTAACCCTACATATTCTTTTTAACATTTTTATGTCATAGATTTCTGCTAGATATTGCCTGATTCCATAATTATGCTATTTGTTTAGTTAAGTAATAATGAATTAGACGTAATAACTCTCTCGTCGGTTCGCTCACTTGCCGATTATATTACACTAGAGGTAATAGCACAGAAGGGAAAATATATTCCAGCCTTCGCTACCTAACGTAATATTTTCGTATCATTGACTCAAGAAATGTAGATTGAAATCACTCAAGTCAATAAACCAATATGTAATTTTGTCAATAGAGAGTCTATTGACAAAATCAATGAGAGTCAACACGTGTGAATTATATTTTGTTTGTATATATTTATATATATTTCTATTTGGTAATAAAATCGTGGATCGACAAATTGAGAGGAATTGATTGGCATAATGTTATATTTGACACCTCATCTACTCGGTTCAATAATGCTGAATAATTTTAGGACTCGATAGGTGTTTTAATAATTTCGAATTGTGGTAATACTTGCTTGTTTTTGGACTCAGTGGATACCAAATAGACTCTATGTAGTCCAGGATTGGAATAATCCTTTTTCTAGTCAGCTTTTTTTTCAAAATATTTCAGCCTCAAATAAGCCTGCTCACTACTTTACAAACATGAGTAGTAATCTTGACGTACTCACAAACTTTGAAACGGCCGCACTTCTGTACGATGTAAGAGAATTTCCACGGCTTTGAAAAAGGCAAGCCTGGAGTACACTCGCCTTTGCAGACCAGTTTTCCAGTTTCCTCTATTAAGGTCAGCTGTATGACTTTCATATGTAAGATATATCTGCATATATTACCGAGGTTTATATCTTTTGGGTTAGAGCCCATGTTCTCTGCAAAATTTTAAGGCTGTTCCCTATATTTCATCTATATTTTGTTTTATATGATAGGAATTTGACATAACTTTTATGAGGCTAATGTCAAAATTATATAGTAAGCAAACCAACTAATAGATTTTATAGATTGACTGATACTGGGAACGGCTGTTAATGAGCCTATACTTTGATAGGGCTCATAAATCAGTATGGAGATGAATGGTAGTACGTTTATTACAACGATCAGGTATCCGGACGGTATCAGCCGGACCTAATTTGATTGGATACAAAATTACCGTCAAAATAAATTGTCAGCCATATCGGGCTATCGGGAGATAAAATTAAAATCACCGTAATTTTCCAAACATAAACTCAATTATTGTAAAGGTTAAAAATGCTGCTCAGTGTTAAAATATTAACACATTTTGTAATAACTTTTCAGTAATTTATCGAACTTGATGAAAAATGGTAAAGTATAGCTTTTCCTACAGGCATGTTTTTGAACTTAACATATTTTGGAAATTAAATAAAAATAATAATTAAGACATTCCTATAAGCAAAATAACATATAAAAATAATTAAGAGATTCTTAACCACGACTTGTAGACAATTAATTAACAGCAAATAATGTTTAACTACCGCCAACTCGATTATCTGCAGGAATTTCAGCAAGTTATTAAAATGGCTTCCGCAGTCGACGAGTTTCAAGGTGAATGCTCGCGTTAGTTAATAAATTGATAATTTCATTGCAATTAGGTCGCTGGAATTTTGTGGGTATTTCGGTGGTAGTATTTTTGGTAAATATGCTGTGTTCTTCATTTTGCATTTGTTTAATTTGTATGTGCATACGACTTATAAAATGTGTAGGTACATATTCAGTCTTAATTTTTTTTTGATGACATCAATGTAGTTAGATGATAAAGTTTTTTCACAGATTGACCTAAAGAACGTATATGCATGGAAGTGTCTTATTAAGCAATTCTACCTAAAATACATACCCACTATATATTAATAATATCCACGTCAGTAGGGTATAATTGGGGATTCTGGAATCATTTGTTCTCGCTTCGCTCGAACTGCATGATCCCAGAATCCCCAATTATTTTTATCGAGCGGTGACTAATCAGACCACCGACATTATGATTTATAACATAGATATTGTTGATCCAGATTGATCTATTTCAAGTGCAATGTGGCATCGTATACATAAATATACTAATAGGGTAGATATGATCCAACTCAGAACACAATGCAATAGCGCATATTCTAATATAGTAATTGTTTCAGACAGTTATTAATATAATATATTCCTTTCACAGCATTCAAATAAAAACATTGAGGAAAATGTATAGCATGTTGCATCCAAGGATCGTCGTAAATCTCCCAATCTTCTATAACACCTCCACATGAGAAACATGCTGCTTTATCATTTACACCGTTTCCAAAATAAAAAAATCCGGCTTCAGCCATTTCCATCACCAACCTTCTCCTTGAATTAGCCGTTGCCCAATAATGTCTAAACGAAATTTCACGCATTTTATACGTATTATAGATGTCATAACGAGGGCTACATTTATTTTGAGACATGGTCTGTTCACTCACTATATAGTTCTTCATACAGATACAGATAAAAATGAAATGATATCGTACTGCTGTAGCCAGCAATTTATAATGATTAACATTTGATGGGATTGGTAGGGATAGAACATTTGAAAATTAAACAAGCAAATATTTATTTAAAAATTTTATTATCTATACACCATTTATTTAAACATATTACATTTTTTAAAGCACATATTTTACTATGATAAATACAACTATAGACATCATGAGAATGTTCATATTTATTGTACAAGCTTAAAAAATTAGGACAACCTTCATCTTCTAAATTATTTATATTATTATTATTCAAAATATTTTTTAACCACAACACTTTTTCTAAACCTTTGGTGTAAACACTTTTATCTTTTAAAATATCTACAATCAAATTCTGATGATTTGAATAGGGTATAAATCCATCTCTCCAGTATATTTTTCTATTATGTTCAATCCAACTGACTTGTCGTTTTTCTGGTTTCGTCAAATCGTAAAATGGAAATGGCGGCTTAATTAAAAACACCTGAATTTTGTTATTCAATAATACAGCAAATTCTTTAATGATAAATTCATTTGTTTCTGTTTTAAAACCTTGAACATCTACGATGGCTGTCATGATAATCTGCGTACTATATTACTTAAAGGTTTATATTCCACGAGTCGATCGTTAATAATTAAACAATATCCAGTTGTATTATCTGGTATTGGCGCTGAACATTCAATCTCCAGCCGTACATCTACGGGGCCTGTTTTCAAACTATCGTTTTGTCTTGAACAGTCTATAATAAAGAGAGGAGCCTTCTCCTTAAAATCGATCAAATTAAGCAAGGGGTCTGCAGGACAATTGTAATACGACTGACGAAATTTCACATACATTTCATACAATATATTGTATTTGTTCTCAGAAAAATTTAAGCTTAGAGGCTCGTAGGGATAATACTGTGAATTCAGAAATAGTGTTACGTTAGTAACCCCGCAGTGATCAAACAGAGAACTATCTTTGATTTTATTATTTTTTCTGTTGGTTTGCAAGCAAAAAATTACATATCGAGGTTTCTCTAATTGCGATGCAGTCTTAACTGACCAAGAATGTTTTGTAGTTTTAGGGAGCAAAGGATACTCATATAAATCCCAATTTCGAAACGCTATTTGAATAGGTTTATCTCTTTCCAAGTGTTTTAGTAGTGTCAGTCGTTCCCGGTCTGACACTTTTATATGTGGTACACGCCATTGCAATCTTTGTATGTCTATTTGAAAATGCGCTGTATCATCAGTTGCTAAGATACTGTTTAAGTTAGAGTTACTTCTATTCAAAATAAGTTCATGTTTACAATTTATCACAATTTTATTGTAATCTTCAGCAAATCCTAAAATTTTATTAAGAGGTACAATAGCACTAAAATGACCATCACTTTTGAATCCATCTAGGTTCCAACCCCACAAAGCAGCAACTTTATTTTCTCCATCATTCATTGAAACGTAAGACTTTATTGTCGACGTTATTCCAGAATTTTTAATGCGATCTATTTCAATGCCATTTATTTCGTATCTGATATCTTGAAACAAAAACATAACAGGGTTGTTACTGAACGTAATATTTTTTTTAATCGGTTTTCCATCTTTGTCGAAGAACTTTGCTTGACCCTCGACGTAAATTGAACTGGCTGATGGTAACACGTATATGTCTTGTTGGTGTATGGGAATTCTGATTTCATCGTTTTCTCTAAAGCTGTTAGTGTAGGGATTGTATGTGTGGACTTCATAGCTTTCAATCGAACTATCGAAGTGAGGTAATTCAGTAATTTGTAGTATATTCATACTTTAAAACCTAGAGCTTTAAGAAAAGCTTTATTTGCTTCACTCAATTTCTTCACTTTTTTCTTACGTCTATGTACCTTAACGGTCGTAGATGGAATAAGACGTTTGATTTTCATAGGAGTGTTTTTATAATATACTATCATTTTGTTTTTCTTAAATGAAGACGTAATTGAATATGTTCTTCACCAAAGTTAATACAGTTACCAAATTGATCAACAATCTTAACAGATATAGATGAAATTATATTTTTGTTCACTGGGAAGTAAATAACGTTCTGGGGTATTTCTGTGTAGCCGTGACTTGAAGCAGTATCAGATACGAATTCATGAATAAAATGAGTCGGTAATCCGTTGTGATATGAACCGTGCACAAGATCACATTCGATTCTGATTACAGCTGTTGAACTGCTGTTAATAGGGGGCACATTCGGTCTTGTTTTTAATACTGAAAAGTATAGTAAACCGCACTCGTATTGATCAGATAAATGAAGAGGTGGTTGAAAATACGAGACCAATTCTGATTTATTTCCAGAGATGGTAACCGTAGTAGACATGCTTGCATACTGAACTCTTTACAATGATCCTGTTTATTTTATTTCTTGATTATACCAAAACTTGTTTAAGAAATTTAAACATAGATGACCACAGTTGAATGGGTGATCACGTTGTATGTTTTCATAATTATATTGAATTTTAGAACCTACATATTTTATAAACTCCTTTGGAGGTTTAAGATTTCCATAACTGTCGAAATACTCAACATAATCATTACATTTTGCATAGGCTACCCAATGAGAACCAGGGTTTTTAGAACTATCTAAATTAATAACTCCACATTCTTTTTTATATGGATATTTAGGGAGCTCATCTCTCATAAAGACACCTCTAAAATAAGGAATTCTATTTCCATACTTTAAAATGTCAAAGTTAGTTAAGGCCCTTTTGGGTAGCCGATATTTTAGTTTTTTTCTTTTGACACGAAAATTCCAAGACCGTCCTTATGTGGTTTAAGATGTAGTCCTTTCCCAATACATAAAGCTTCCATTTTTTCATTGTGTCTTCTCGATTCCTCATACAGCTTTTTAGCCATTTTGAATTCATTTATGGTTTTGGCAATACCCGCTGCACCGCCTGCTAAAGCTCCCGCTGCTGATAATCCCGCAAAAATAGGAATCAGAGGTAGTACTCCCCCAGTTTTTGGAATAGGAATAACACGAGGGAGCTTAATCGATGAATCATCAGCTAATTCTCTGGTAGCGGCAATAGCTAATTCTATAGCCATTTTCTTGCTCTTAGGTTTTAATTTTTTTATGTGTCTTTTTGCTTTTGTAATAACAGTTTTTAATTTACTTTTTAATCCTTTTCCAGATGTAACTTTTGGAGAACGCTTTTTCCTCAAACCAGAACCAGTTTTAATTTTTGCCGACATAGCCTTACTTACTAAGCGTGCTGCGAGTTTTTCGCCTGTACTGGCATCGGAAGCAACCGCTCGCTGTTTCGCCATTTTTAACAAAATTAAATCAGCCTTATGTCGATCTTTCAAGTTTGATGACTTATGATATGCAATATCGTGATCTTTGCAATATTCGTCCAACTTATTTACACCGTTATCTCCTTTTGCTAGTCTTTTTATTAATTTAGTACCAGGACCACAGTAATTATATCCTGGTAAGTGTAATTCAAATGGTAAATTATTAATAAGCCAATTGAGAAGACTACTCTCTCCAAAACACATTATACGACTGATGATTCCAGTTTAAAATAATTTAATAAATAGTTATCGATTCCAGTTTGTTATTAATATTATTTATAATATTACATTCGATTTATCAATCCAACTGCTTTCAGCTGAAGACAAACCTAACCATTTTACTAAAACTCTGTTACCTTTTCTTCTAAGAACTTTCTCAACTAGATAAATATCGGGATGTTTTGTTTTTTGAAGTTCTTGGGTGTAAAATGCACCTAAAATAGGGCGACCTCTGATAGTATCTTCAATTAAGTAGGTTATGGGAGCTGTTTTTTGTATTTTACGAATTTTAAATATTTCCGTTGACCAGTTGGGAGTGTAACCTTTTTCAAATGTTCCTTTGTATTTACTGATACGCACATAATCACCTACTTTGTACTTGCTGTTTAAATTATATTTTTTTAGCAACTTTAAATACCTTTCTAATATCATTTTTTTATTAATATTGTCCACATTAGCAGGAATTTCATTAATAGTGCGATGGCGAGTGTGATTGTATTTGTAAATAACATCATTTAGGATATTATTTATCCAATTGTAATTGCCATTTAAACTAAATTCCTTATAAACTTTAGATTTCAATGTCCTGATAAATCGTTCAACTATTGAAGCCTTTTTTGTTGAGAAGGTTGAATAATGGTTAATATTATATGATTTCATAAGCTTCTGAAATTTGTTATTATAAAATTCTGCTCCATTATCCGTTTGTAGATTTTTAGGAACACGTCCTTTATTCAACAAAGTTTTGAAAGAGTTACACAAATCTTCTTTGGTTTTACATCTCATAGGAAAGGCCCAAGCATATTTCGAAAATGTATCAATAACGACAAGAATATATCTGTAATTTTTATTTTCTTTTGAAATTGATTGCATATCAATTAAGTCTGCTTGCCACAAGTCATCTATATCTTTCATGATAACATGTCTTCGTGGATAGTTCACCCTTGCATTTTTATGAATTTCGTTTACCACATCAGCTTTGCTCATGTTCACAATTCAGTAGGTATACTTGTCTTAAACTCAGCTATTATACTGAATAACAAGTATATTATTATGACTATTTATGGTTTAATTATATCAACTTCTTTTAATTCTTCGATTATTGATAAAATTTCATTATCATGGTTTGTATTACCAGCATCTCGGGAAGCAATTAATAGTTTCAATCTGTCAACCAATTCGTTAGGATCATCCCAATATATCAAGTCCGTGTTATGTTTGTATGTCTTTAGCGTTGGTAAGCTTCCTCCAAATTTAGTGATAGTATTATTGTTTAACGATTCAGAAAACAATGGTTTAATTATTTCACGATATTTTATACCTTTATCGCCTCTAATTTGTCCATTAGGATTGAAATCTCTCTTATGTGCATTTGTATAATGCAACATATCTTTATAGACAAGTTTATCTTTGCTCGATATTAGTTTCAAATCAGGTTTTCTTCGAAGTAAAAGTTCTTTTAAACCAGGGGTTAAATTGTAGCTTTTGTCGCCAACTTTAATTAAAATGACATTATCATCATTCACACTATCTATTTTAGAAAATGAAACTATTGAATTACCCATTAGTAATTTTTTGTTTGCACTCCTTATTCCAAATGGTATATTTACCCCATCATAAATATCATGGATGTCACTGCCCTCTAATGATATTTCTAAATCATCCAGTAATTCTGTCTGGGGAGACTTTTTAACGAACTGTTTAGAATTCAGTTCTGGTTCGCAGCATTCTTCAAACTTTGTAGATGAGCTAGTATTAATGTCATCCAATTCCATTTCTTCAAAATTAGAGTGAGTATTTTCTAAATTTTGTATTTTTTCTATTGTTTTTTTCGAATCGACTAGGGTTTTAAGGGGATCTGTGACAGGTTTTAACATTTTGTCAAGTGACAAGTTCATTGAGTGTTCCTGGTTTTTCATTTGTTTTATTTTATTCTTTATGGAGTCTACAGACTTCATTAATTCTATTTTAATATTTTTCTCCATGTTGTACCTATCATAACAACTGTATTACGCTAAAGAACAAATTATACTGAATTTGATTTTGCATGTTAATTGCTTAAATGTACATATAAACAGTCAGTCAAAATTAAAAAACATATCAAAATTCTGTCTGTACCTTCCGTTATTTAATGACGATTCTTTATTAATAAGTAGAAAATTATAAGGTTTACTCCAAACAGTTTGACAAAGATTTTTAAACTCTTTCCATTGTAAATCAGAACTAACATTCTCTTCATAAATATGCTTTAAATTTACATCATCTTGTTTGAATATAATAAGAAAATTAACATTGTCACGTAACAATTGCTTCGGAATTTTAAAATAAGTTTGAGATAAATAGAAACAGTCTATTTGTTTATGTCTACCCATACAGAAATAATTGCGGATATTTATTTGATTTTCACATGCAACATCATCAAAAATAAATACAGAATTTGCTAAAGCTTCACTCGGAGAAATTACATCTTTATCATCATTGAACTCGTAAAAGTTAATCTGCGGTACTCTTTTTAATACTTCAGTCAAGAAACGATATTTTGATTGAAAAGAAGTTTTCGAGTAAAGATAAAGATTTTGAAATTTTAAACCATTTTCATGTACCAGTAAACTAATCATGGCATTAGTTTTACCACAATTGGAAGGACCGCATATTATACATCGAATCGTATTAGGCAATAAAGCACTGTGTCTGATTGAGCGAGAAGATTCATTAAAATCGATATTATTAACTTTCAGAGATATGGGTTGCTTGATCAACTTCATCATACCGATTGCCGCAATGAATAGGCAGCCTAAATATTTATATCTAGTAATTTACACCAAAATACATTGAGTACAAGAACAAGTCCAAGTCTGTTCAGAGTTTCTAAGTTGTTGGAGATGGCGTTTACGTCAGACAGTTAGGGCATCCATAAAACACATTACAGTTGACAGGTTTAGACTTGTTAAGATAAATCATTAAAATACCACAAGCATCAATTATGTTATTTGAGACATTAATTTTTAAATTATAAAATGTGTATCCAACATGACTAACGTCTTAAATATTTTTCAGTCTGCAGCTGTAGTTTGAGTCAACTAGTCCTTTGTTTACAATTTAGTTATTTTGAGGTAAGTATTTTCCAATAATATTTAACTTGTCTTATACTTTTAATTTCATTTATGACAATCTTGTTATTAATTTCAGAATCATGTCGAGATCACCATGCTACAGTCCGGATTTTAATATTATGGATCCTAACAGAACTTCGTCATTGAATAACGATTCGGAGGGAATAAATTTACAAGTGAGTAAAATGAGAATTTTCATTATTATTAAATATTATTGTTAATTGCTGCCATTCACTTATAAAGTTTTTTTTTTTCAGAACATGATGGACGACATCAATGATCCTATAACTCATCCTTTTAATTTTGCCCAAGATAGGGAGAGTTGGTATGCTGAAGTAGCAGCAGCAGCACAAGAGGAATATCGTCTTGAAAAAGCAAAGAGACAAACATTAAAGAAGAGGAAAGTTAAATCAAAATCTTTGAAAACTAAATTTTTTATCATGCGTAAAGAATCGGATCGTGCGCAACGCGTAATAAAATTATAATTTATGACTTGGACGGTGGCAATATGGATGAAATATCATCTAATCCTGAAGATGCAAGTGTGAATGTGCAGTATTTAGTGACTAGTGAATATGATGATATTATGACTGAAACTGAATATTTAGTTGGTAAAATTGTAAAGAAATTAAGCAAATAGATGTGTATGTTTAGTTGTAGATAAAGAATAAGACTTTTTGTTTATTAGCTTGTAAATAATACTTTACAATGTACATTTTAATTTGTAATTAAAATAATAGCCCTAAGTTTAGTATAGTAGTTCACTTTTTAGTAGTACAGAAATAGTTTGTTATTTAGTTTTATTAATAGTTTATTTTTTAGTACTTAGTGACTGGTCCCTTTGTATATTTATTGTGAAAATTAAAATAAATTATTTAATTATACTTGTTTAATTATTCAGTTAAATCGAAATAAAAGTTGTCCTAATGACTGATTTCGGCCACAGCGGCTAGAGCCACTAAACAAGGGACAGTCTCTGTTCTCTTACTCTCACAGCCCCAATCTGACGGCCGGAGAGAGATCAGGCCCATGACCCAAATTTTTACTTACTTTCCAAAACACTGAAACTGTGATATTTATTTTATAAAATAAACAGAACACTCGAAAAGTCAGCGTGTGCCTTGGGTTCGAAATCGAAACCTTCGACTGTTAGACGGTCTCACCACTAGGATATCACAGCTTCTATATTCGAGATAAATAGGTATGTATCAATAACAATTAAACACAAATCAGTTGAATACAAAATATTTATTGATTTCAAAAATAAAAAATACATTATGACTTAATTTTATTACAAAAAATAATAATATAATTATCCTATTAAAAAAAAAATAGTAATAAATTTTTGGTTCAGATTAGAATAGGGAACTATAATGACCCCATGGTAAAGTAAAAGCATTATTTTTTTTAATTTGACGTTTGTCATCATTCCCATCAAGTACCACTTTATTGATTCTTTGTGTGTAAAGCTTATGATTTTTAGATCGTATAACAAACATAGGGTATCTAAAATTGATATTACAATTTAATGCACTTTTATATTTGTTTATGGTAATTTTTTTTGAAACAGATTTTTTTACACCTTTGGCTTTCTTAACTATATCGCTCAGCGTATTAATACAGTACAGCTTAGCTCTTAAACCAATAAACTCTGATATGACATCTCCGCCCATTTCATCCTTAAAGAAACCAGGTATTTGTTTATTGCAATTTGGTATCCCATAAATATTGTTAATCTTAAAATTACTTGTATCAAAGTATTGAATATTATTTTTCATGTCTTCATAGAAATCTTTGGTACGTATTAAATACAAGAGACTGTCGGTATCGGTATAACATAATTTAATGTTATTTTTGTATATTTTTTTCATTATGGAATAATGAAAATTATATAGGTGACTCTTTGCTAGTTCCAGTATCGTAAAGCCCAAATATATTGGTCGGTCTAAAACTACTTTTGCTGGCTGTAACTGAATAGCAACAAGATTTTCAGAAATTATAGCAAGGTTTTTGAAATTGGGAGCGCCTATGAACTTTTCAGCACCATTAATTTTGTTAGTTTTATTGAAGTCATCTTTCCATAAATTAACTAACTTAACATCAACTTGTTTTCTTTTATTTTCAATAGTTTTCCCAAATATTGAATTATTTTGCTTTTTAAAAAAATCCCTTTCAAAATCTGAAGTCGCTTCCTGTCTGAGTCGAGTATTTAAATTTATATATGGTTCTAAGATCTTTTTTTGTGTAAATGAAAGTATTCTATGAATTTTTAACACTACGATACCATTTTTTATGCACTCTTGCAAATGAATATAATGTATAACATATTTATATTTATCATAAAGATTAGCTATTAATTTATTAGTTTTACTGGAGCATGGCATAGGAGGAATTATTTTTTCTGCTGCAAATGGTAGATCAGAATGTTCATCGTGTATTACAAAAGGATAATGAATATCTACTTCAAGTATATAACCTTCATCACTATCTGATGAAATAGAGTTAATATTGAATTTGATAATTTCGCTATTCGTAAGGAATCTAAAATTTCCGACCGGTAAACTTTGCATCATAGCATAACCATATAAATTAACACAATCTAAGTAAGCTAGGAAAGTATTAGGTTCTTGTTCATTATAATTTGGCAGGTATTTGTTATTAGCTTTTGCATACCTTAAAGAGCACTGTGCTAACCCTCCTCTGACGCCTTTTTCTAGCATTTCATACATTTCTATATCAGATAATAAGTCCAATTCAACTTGAGTAATTAATAACATAGCATCCCAACTTAATGATGGTGATGAAACATAATGACAAGGATCTAGCCCATAGTGCTTTAAACTCATGGATCTAAATTTTTCAAAAATGTCACATAATAACAGCACATCACATTTTAGGTATAAATCAGTGTATTCTCCTATATTATTTATGCGAAATTTATTCCATACAGTTAATGCATGATTATAATCTTCTTCTGATACAGTTTCGGATGTGAGTCTACTATAGAATTTGTTTCGATCAGGTAATTGTGTTTCTTCATATTTTTTCCAAGAGTTTATATATTCATAGCAATATACACCTTTTTTTAGACACAATCTTAGTAAATCTTCATCAATGAAAAATGATTTTAAATGCTTAAAATCTGCGACATTTAGAGTTTTCGCTAAATTATCCAAACTAGAACTTAAAAAATTAAAAGAGTCAATAAATTTTAGTTGGACAGTGTTTTTTGAATCCAGGGGCACAAATTTACTGAATGAAATATATTTTTCTTTGTTTTTTGGAATTAAATTGATGTAACCACATACTGAAGAAATTTCATTGATAAATAAATGGCTGTCATACCCAGAAAGATTATGAAATATAACTGGTATAAAATGACATGATTTAGAATTTAGATTACATTTATTATGAGCTGGCCCTCGATATTTACCAGTGAAATGATCATGATCACGAACAATATGATCATCAGATGCAAATTTTTTTTTACAGATATGACATTTCACAGCAGTTTTAAAGGAATGATATTCTTCACTCGTCAATGGTAACATTTGTCTGTGCATTGACAAAATTTGATATAATCTTTGCGAGTCGTTGATAATTGACTCAACGAATTTTTTTGAACAATTTGGACCACGATATGATATTAAATTATTTAATTCAGGGTTAGACTCACAGCATATGTAATAAGCAAAGCAAGTGGCTTCATGAATTTGAATGTTTTCAATATACTGACTTTTACTTTTATCTGAATATTCACGTAATAAGCTTTCAAAATCTCCGTAAATGACGATTGGAACTCTTTGAGTTTTTGATAATTTGAAAACTAAGTTTACTATTTTCTTCAGGAAGAATGGTTTGCAATCTACCACAATTATGATTATTTAGTTTTTCCTGTGTTTTAAAATATAAAAACATTCTTCACATAGATGAATCCTAGATTTGTGTTTTGTAAGTTGACTGCGAACAATTTTTCAAGGTTTTAATTAAGCAGAAATGATTCTTACCATTCTTGCTAATAAATAATAAGTTTACATGATTTAACTTTCGCAGTTTAGTTTTGTATAATGGTCCCGTTATAGTATTGTTTTTTTCCAAACCATAAATGTTTACACTTATATTAAAATTATGTTTTTCAAACCATTTTATATCTTCAAATGTTGGGGGGAAAGACATTCCGTTAGTATTTAAGATCTTAGAATAATGCGGATAAGATGAAACTCTATTAGGATTATTTTTAGCTGGATACATATGAGCAATGATACACCAAAGAAAACAATGGTTATCCGTATTCTGAATATTGAGACATGCCTTCATTTTGTTAATTCTCGAAGGTAAAGCAATGTAACTTCCTGCTCTCAAAGGATTGTATTTTGCAATATTCATTTCTAAATGACTTATTTTCTCTATTGTCCAACCAGATTCTGATAATTCAAACTCTAAGCATTTACATACTAATCGTTGCGTGCAATCTTTGTATAAAGATATGATATCTGTACTCTGATTTATTATGGAATATTTAGTATTAAAAGACTTAAGAGATAGTTCTTCATTCTTAGGAAGTAAATATAGCACAAAAAGTTCAAAGTTTATCTTTAATGATTTATGTTTTGTAATAATGGCTGTAATAAATTATAAATGGTGTTGAATACATCAGATAAAAATAATTCGGGTGTTATTATTTCATTATTTTGAGGATTTATTTTGTAGCTAGCTATTCTGTCTTTGAAAGCACTGGCTATCAGCTGAACATTTTGGTATTCAGTACGGAGTAAACAATTTGTTTTATGTTTGTTACTTTTCTTATGTGATGAATACTTTGACTTTGAGACATGTAACTGACAACTATGGCAGAATTTCATTTTTGTAAAGAGCACGATATTAATACTTTGTCAATCTCGATAACTGGAATATTATATTAATTTGAGCTTTTACTTTTAAATTTCGTTGTATAAAGAATGTATGGATATTTGAATTTCAGAGTTTCATGATTTCTGAGCAATATTGAAATATCAGAGATTTTTTGCAAATTTTTGGTTAGGTCTGTAAGAAAGTTAAACAGCGTAAAAGTTAATTTTAAATGATGAATATTTAACATGCTGGATTTTTAGATATTTGAATTTCAGTGTTTCATGATTTCTGAGCAATATTGAAATATCAGAGTTTTTGTAATATTTTGGTTTAGATCTGTAAGAAAGGTAAACAGTGTAAACAAGTAAATTATTATGACTTCAAAATTTTCGAAATATTGAAATAGAATAGATACAGAGTTTAATAAATGTTTGGCTTGACCTGTGTAATAACACAATACATTATATTGTTAATATCATACAGAAAAAGGGGTCTATACTAAATTCAAATCTGAACCAGATAAGTGCTACAAACACATATATGATAAAAAATAAGATAATCGCAGCTACAAAATATAGAATAACAAGCTGCTGTTATTAGAAAACGTTTGATTGTTACAATATACCGAGACTTTATATTTTGGATACAGGATTAACTAGTCCGGTATACCTTCTCAGTTCCTATATAAAGCAAGAGTAAACAAAAACTAACATATTATAGTGCAATTTAGAAAACGTTTGAAGGATATAATATAGGTTTTATCTTTGCATACTCTTGCTTAGCAGCGCTAACTAAGTCAGTAAGAGCTTTCCATACCGGACCGCTGTCATCATGTGATGAGCGAAGTGTGAAAAGCGCTCGCTTCCAACGATTAGCAGCAAGTGTCTCTGCTTCCTTGCTATTGTAGACACGTAGCTCTATATAAAACTGACCGCTGCGAGTTGGATCACGCTGCAGGGTGTACCCGGAACCCACACGCCGCGCCAGATAACTTCTTAGAGCAGCAGCTCTAACAGGCTCCACGGCGTCGTCCTGAAAATATATTAATTGAATTATAATACTATAAGCATAGCAAAAACTCCAATAACAGTTTACTGTTAGTATACATATAACTGTCAAATACTTTAGCAACAATTTAAAATTATTTTTGTCTGAAAATCACTAGCTGCATGAAATCGGTACAAAATAAGGTAGATATAAACAGACAGAAGATACTTCATGGTCGAGTTCATTTAAACACATTTGATCGAAACAACAGGTAAAAAAATTAAAAATTAAACGATTGTTACCAGAACACACTATTTAACAAGAATATTGTGAAACTGTAAAAAGTATTAGATGACTATTATGCTTACCTCAGAATCTGAAAATATTGAGGATTGTTTTCGAGCAGTAGATACTGGCTCGGTTTCAGAGTCTTCGGATAAATCAGGAGGAGGCGCAGTTTTCTTGCTCTGTTTAGGTTTATTGCTGATGATTTTCCTCTTCCTCGATTTTTGAGGCTTTTCACCACTCGTGCTTGGTTGCAAAGTAATCTCCGTATCAGAGTCAAAAGGATTCCGAGATGCCCTAAATTAGAAAATTTAATTTAAATTTTTATTTGTAGTTAATAGTTATTTGTTATACAAGAGTGCAAAGTTGCTTTTTAACCGCGGGCTCAATTTTCAAAAGGAATTAAAAGAGCACAAGGTGAAAAATCTTTGCACTTCAGTGCAACACATAACTTTTCATGCCACCTCATCGAGGAAATTACTAAATGCAAAAAACAAAACGGCGCGCACATATGAGTATCAAATTAAAAAGAAATACCTAGTAAAGTTCATAAATACTTTTTCATGGGATGAAAAAGTATTTATTCATTGCACAAAGTTCGTTCTGCTTTTTGAAAACTGTAAAATTCAAGACTAGATAAAATAATATATAAAAATAAATAGGTACATACATACTTATTGTCACCGATCTTGTCACTCAACACAATATAATAATTCACGTTACACAGACAATGCACATCGAAATCACAAAAAATCTGGATGCGCACCTCAGTGATCGCTTTTTATACTACTATAAATTAAGGTAGCGATTATATTAGATATTGCAAACGCTAGATATCAACCTTATCATCAATGATTATTGGTATTTCAATCATATGTACTAGTCAAATAAAGTAGATAATTAATTAATCATGTATACTCACTATGCTCATCGCCTTACATTTCTTAATTTGGCAGTAGGCGCCACGATGTCGCGGATACCTGAGACGAAATTCTAAAAAGGAAATCGTATGTACTCTACTGTTCTAGTGATAATCTTTATGAGTATCACATTTAAATGGTTATTACAATTTATCAAAGAGATAACCAATATAATTTGAACTTTATATTTTTTATGTTATAAACCTAAAATCTATAAATGTCTCAAGACTACAGAATTTATAAACCTTTAAATGATATTTTATTTTGCAAATAGGTTGAAGTCAATACATTTTTTTTTCTAAAACGAGATTTTCCTAACTGACTACTTGAAAAGAAACGCCGAAATAAACTCAAGAGACATGGTCTCTTTTCAGGTCCAGACATAAAAATAAATTATATATGGTGATGGTTTGTGTCTGAAATGACCTTTTGAGGAAAGTGCCACACAAGTTTGAATGGACCTGTCCAATCAGGTATACTTTAGATAAAATCAGTCTATTACATTTAATGATGAAGTTTTCACAATAACATTTAATTTAACCGCTGAATATTATGATCAAGAAACAGATTAAAATAATATGTTAGTAGAAGATTTAAATATTATGATCAAGAACAGATCAAAGAAACAGATGAACGCATAATATTGACACATTTTTGTACGGCCGGTCACCATCACACCGATGACATCCACTCGTGAGTCCGCAAAAGTAGAATGTTTCAACGACCTTGCTTGCAAAAGTAAACTTTGAGAGAACGAAGGTTATGTTGAAAGTAGCTGTCAACTGTTATTCCTAATAAAGAAAAGATTCTTAAATATGTACTCCGCGGTGATAAAATGATTAAAATAAACGTTGAGATTTTAAAAGCTGTTTTTTTTTTTTTGGTTTCTGGATCAACAATACCTATGTTATAAATCATAATGTCGGTGGTCTGATTAGTCACCGCTCGATAAAAACAATTGGGGATTCTGGGATCATGCAGTTCGAGCGAAGCGAGAACAAATGATTCCAGAATCCCCAATTATACCCTACTCACGTCACATCATTCGTGATCTTCGTCACTATTGTACCAAATAGAATACTGTCTTCATAAAAGTACAAAAACCGAATTATAAAGTACATACCTAAATGATAAAATTAACAGTAAAACTGATGATCCCTTGATAAAAAAAAAACTATTACATAAATTGGAACGAACATGAAAGCGAAGAAAATTACATATTGCGCCTACCCCAAATTACTTAGTAACGGGACATTAAGGATATTTTAAGAACGACAATTTTTTAGCAAATATCTATACTAAAACTTACCTCAGCAGTATACCGATTGCTTCCCTTCCCCCCCTTCCCGTGCTCGGGGGAGTGGCGCAGCGCCTTCGTGTCGATCTGCACGTTGGTCTGCATGCTGCGTACGCGCACACACACACATGCGCAACTGTATCGACGTAGTTCACGCACACTATGTCAGTTTCACTGTCACTTTGTTGACATGATTACGTTTCATTGTAAATATTTTATTTATTATAGTTTTTATTGTTTATAATGTTCTCATTGTGGTTTTGTTTCACTTTAGATAATCTGTTGTTTGTTCAGGACACTAAACACACAGTATTTTCATCTTAACACTTCAAATTTCATATTTATAAATGCAATAATTCACAGTTCACAACATGAAAGATTTTTACGATTAGGTAAATAAAGTCACTGTTTTAACCAACATCCCAAAAAGAGAGAATCTCAACTCAAATGTTTGTACTTTTTTTAATAACACAGTTCTGTTATCGTCAAAAAATCTCATAAAACACATGAACAGTTCATATTTCATTCAAAACTTTTACATGGTGACGACTACAGACTTCTACAGAGACAGCGTTTTCAGCGCTTTACAGTTTTACGTCGTTTTTTCAGCGGTTTTCAGCGGAGTTTTGAAGAGAACTTTTATGATGCATACACGGTTTCATTTGCACTTAAATGAACACTTTAATGTAGCTTATCGTATTTTATATTTGTACTTCTTTTGGATATTAACTTTGTACCTGAAACAAACAAATGTATATTTTATTAAACACTGCACGCTATAAAATATACTGAGTACACATAATATGAATGAATATTTTTTCAGGTAGGTGTAAATATGGATTTATGAGACTATTTGATTTGTAAGAAAAATAAATATATAAATTATTATATCCTTTTTTTACTTTATTCAATATTTTTTTTATCCTTTTATTTATCATAGCGTACTACTCAGTCACCATTTATTTTTATGTAAAATATACAAGTATATATGCATAATGTTATATGATGAACCTACAAACTATATGTGTAGCAACTATAATACGTTACATAGTAAAGTCTCATGAAGCCCGACAATATGCTTACGTTTGCTACGGCGTAGCAAACAACATGCTACGCCGTAGCATTACTTAACAGCCGTTTATACTTCGTAGCTTGCGTGTTTATTTATTACTCTTAGTATCAAACCTACTAAATTCGTTTCAAATATATCACCGAAACCTGGGAGATGATTTAGTATATCCAAATACGGGAGAATATAAGCCAAATCGAGGGAGAAAATACAGTAAAAAGTAAATGGCAAAATAAACATTACGAAATATATGAATACTCAGAATAAATGGGTGTTTAGTGATGCCTAAAATCGTTGATGTATTAAGGTTCTGCTATCGAGCGTTTACAGCTTTCAGTAAAACTGAGTTATTGCTGTTCAACAAGTATTCACGGGCCATCAAACTATATTTAATGGTAGTTAGTAGGAGATATAGTAACTTAGGATATGTATTTAGTGATTCGTTGGCATATCATAACTATCTTCTACCCCCGGTTTTACTCGTATCTTAGAACTACATTGCATAGTAAGGTACACTTAAGGACTTTCGTACATAAATGGGTTATTTTACACTTACATGTTTTTTTCTGACAGGTTTCTGAGATATGCGAGTTATTAACTATCAAACAAAGTAATTTTTTTGTTTTATTGCACTCGCGAAGCGGTATCATATAGAGTTTAAAGGAACGTGAACAGCAAAGTCGGATGCGAATTAGCCGTGGCAGACGTAAATGGGTTGAGGATGTCAGATAGGCAGTCCCTCCATGTAAAATACAGCCAAACTAACTGCTTCCTTCTTTTTTTCATGCGTCTTTGTTTTTATAAACAAAACACGTAACGTGTACAATGACGTCACAGAGGGATAGTTCGTGACTTATCGATACTATGACGTCATGATTCGATGTTTTTGTTTACTGTTTAGTTCTATTATATTTATAATTGTAGATCATTGGCAACATTAGGTATTAATTTATAGCGTCAAGTAACTATATTCTATCAAGTAAATACATTTAAATTTCATTGGACCGCTTTTAAGTAAAATTATAGTCTGGATTGAATTTTTACTTCCAGGAATAAATTATTGCCGGGATATATGAAAATATAAAATTGATATCACAACGTTATAATGATCCTCCTACAAATATTCTCTATCATTCATTCATAATCACAACATTCTTGCCTTTATCTCATTGTTTTGAAGTAAACACAATATGTCTATTCCTTACTTCTCATAAGTGACATCTTACAAGCCACATCTTATACCATCTATCCATCGTATCTATGACCGTCGACTTTCATACTCAAAGCATCTTTATCAGTCACAAATCACCCACATTTAACCTCCATTTTCATATAATGTTCGTGCTAAACCTTTTCACATACTTACACACAATAAGTAACGTAAATTGAGGCAGCTTATGGTGCAAAGTTTTTTGTAATAAATTGGCTTTCAGTATAATAGCTTGGCTCCCTATTACCCTACTTGACCAATATTCATTGTTACTAGTAAGTAGGAGGTAAGCGTGCAACTATGTACTTCGGCGCTCATTTCAAAATTATTTGCGAGACGTTTGTGTAGGGTGACCAGGACAAAAATCTTGAAGATACTTTCTGTCTTTCTATGATTTACGTTTCTGTGTATGATTTTTAAAGTATCTTTCATTGCATAGCTTGTTGGCTTCTTATGTTTGCCCTATTGTTACACAATACCTACTTAAGTATCTCCAACTGAGTGACAACCTTGAAGTTTAGTGTTGTTGGTCAAACTGCATACCGTTACAGCCTATTTAGCGTCCCACTGCTGGGCACAGGCCTCCTCTCACACGGCATAGTAAAGATACATAATAATTATTACTTACAAGATTTTCAGCTTAAAAGTCCAGTTATCAACAATATCTGACATGACTTTTTAAAATATATGAACGTTTACGGAAATACAAGTATTACATCAAAAATTATTTACGTTAAAATACACACATTAAAATTTGAGTAGCCATGGTCAGCAATTGGCGTCATATGCGTGATCAGTTTAATGTAAATTACGATATCGCTGGTTATTACGTAATTAGTTGCGATGAAATACGCCCACGGGAACATACATTTTAAAATACGTCCGACGTTAATTCATGGTTTCAAACGAGCATATGTGTACATGTATATTTTACGTTACTACCGAAAAAATGACTATAAAACTATGTATTTTCCGTGGTTCTAATTATTATTATTTTCTTATCAGACACCGAAAGTCTGATATCGTCATTCCACATTCCTTTTCGGTATGAGAAGAAGCTTGTACCCTACAGTGGGATGTTGAAAATGGCTGGTTATGATGATACACAGACGATAATAACAAGGTACCTATACTATGATATGATACAAAGTATTTTTTTCTTGTAAAAAAACCTGCATCTTATACCACAATTATCAAGAATCTTGGTCACACTACTCTTGCGTGACCGCACAACATTGGCTAGTGCTAAATTATCTCAAAGTTGAACAGCATACGTAAACGAACCTTTTCTACGGAAGAAATACGCGTTTAAAATACTTTCACATAAATACATTCGCACTTGAAAGTATGCTGTACATTTGATTTTTTAATGTGTGTTGCATATTTCTGCATTTATTATTCAAAATATATTCAACGGTCATACGGTATCATACTTTATTTCATAATGTAATTAAGGAACCACAAAGCATCTGCGGTGGCTTTAAAACTTTCAACAATAAGGTCTTAATTAATCTAAGTTTATGTTTTTAGAGAACATGCGGGCTGTCGTATTAATCTAAACAGTGTGTTTTCAACCATTGTTCCAAAAAGGAGGTTCTCAATTTGTTCGATTATTTTATATTCATTTTACTTTCTTTTATTAATTTTGTTTCGTCATTGCTTTGCAATTTCTGACTTTAAAAAACTTAAACTATTTTAAGCGATGCTTTTAACATACTTAATATATTCCATCTCTTTACAAAATACAGCTTTTACCCATAACACCAGCACTTAACAACTTATTAGGCGTGGCGCACACGCGTCGCTGACGTTCGACTATCAATCATGCATGCAGTTCACGCTTAGCTTTACAATAGTGCCGGCGCACACGAGTATTAGTACCGAAGTTGGTATGTGAGTTGGGTACTTACTTTGTAGGATTATAGTGTAGAATGACTTCAAAGGTAGTTCTTAATGTTATAAATTGTTAAATAAGTCTGGGATGGACTGGTTTCTATTGGCATGATATATAAAGAAAAAAAGGTAAAAGTTGTAGGCAACTTTCATACTTAACAGGTCCTTTTCATTATTTTCTTTGTCTGACAATTTAACTTGAAAAATATAATACCTACATTACATTAACATATTTGTGTTTTATTAGTAAGAAGTTTCATGAAAAAAAAGAAATGAAAGAACTTTACTAGGAATGCATTTTAATTTCGCAGGCTAGTCTATTTTTCAAAAAACACCAAAGTAAATAAACACGAAACAAATACCTAATAAATACTTTTACATCAACATTAGTAGTCTAGCTTTCACAAAGCTGAACTCCAGGGCATTTCTAATGAAGTACTAAATAAATAAAAATAAAATAAAACTCTCTTACAAGGATATTCGCCGCTACATTGCTACAGACTATCCCTTAACTTTATTCCCTAAGGGCATTTTATTTCTTAGCTATTTTTACTTGAGACGAATTTAAAATGAAGGAAAGTAGAGGCTAAGTAGAAGATAGATCGATCAAGATTGAGGCTAATCTTAATCCGTAAAGTGATCTATCTATGAGATGAAAAACTTTTATGCGCCTCATAAATAAAATATTATTGGCTTGGCTGCAACTAAGGATATGTAGTTCAAATGGTATCATAATCGTGGTGTCTAGTCAACTTTTCGTTAAGATCAAACTTGACTTTAACATCTAAAACTTGTTATAGATTTTTACACACTACACTCTTTAGGTACTAGTTAATCAGCCGTCAACTAAATCTTGCTATTGTAGTTACCAGAAATGAACGCTCTGGCATAATGTGACTTCTTATACTCATCATCCTCCGAGCCTTTTTCCCAACTATGTTGGGGTCGACTTCCAGTCTAACCGGATGCAGCTGAGTACCAGTGCTTTACAAGAAGCGACTGCCCTATCTGACCGCCTCAACCCAGTTACCCGGGCAAACCACTACCCCTTGGTTAGACTGAACTTATGAAAACCGATGCGTTTTGCTCACGTGCAGTCTTATGACTTTTGTTCCATGTAGCCTTTGTCACCACCAGCCAAAGGCAAAACTAATTATACTCGTATAGGAATCAAGCATAAACCGCTCTTATAATCTGGTCGGTATAACAGTGTGCGCGGGCACTAAATGGCTTCATAAGTTCATACATCATATTCGCGCGTCAATCAATGTCGTTAGTAGAAGCCATAACTGCTTGCATAGTGTGCAATTACGTACGTAGTTAGTTGGCTATTTTATTAGTATGGACTAGGTGTTTTTGTGGTTTCACTCCCTTTCTCATGCAATACAAAATGTCAATAGAGCAATCCTCACCTATCAAATTATTTTAGGGAGCATTACTAAAGAATGCTCTGTTTCTGTTGACGTTAAAATAATGATAAAGAAAGAGTGCTTAACCTTTTGTATGTGTGCACGGATCCACGCGAGACATAATTGATCTTCCATTGTTCTCTAATTAGCGGCATTCAAGAGGTTAATATTCTATAAAATGAGGAGATACCTTATGAAGAGAATACCTAATTCTGACAAAAAATGCCCAACATTTTAGAAAAATATACAAAAGACAGTTATTGGGACTATACACGAATACCCCTTCCAAGTAGTTTGACATAAATGATATAGATTTCTTTTTATTGCGTAGTAAAAAACACAGACCTTTACTATCCTACTCGTACTTACATACGTACGTACATCCGACAATATAAACGTTTATCCCCGTGACTAATTGTTACTCCACGAACCGACTGATTGCTCGCTCGTTCCACAAAAGAAACAAAAGCGATTGTCGATGACTTCCCAACGACACGAGGGGTGAGGGGAGGGGAGGTATGTGCAAGGGGGGAGAAAAGAACTTGGTTAACCAGTGGCTTGTACTGTTGGTAATTAATGTTGGTTGGACTGAGTAAGATGCAGTGTGTACTTAAAAGTGTATAGTGGATATTTGCAGCAGTTTCAATATAGTTTTAAAAAAGGGATGAGAAACGTTAAGAAGATGTTTTCTTGTGTAAAACTCTTTTTCCTACGAACTCGTACAAAATGTAAACAAATGACCTCTGAAACTTATCTTTTCTACTTTTCTAACTAGAACTTACTTTCTTTTTATAATGTACATTGTATGTTTGCCATTATATGTTTGGAATAACAAATAAAGGATTTTAAATGAGACTATACGAGGCTAGAGTAATTTGGGTTTTTCTTTTGAGAAACCGGAATATATAGAAATTTCAGCCCAGTACCTATTCTTTAAATAACTTGAGTGCAAAATAAACGACTTCATGCTTACGTGACCCCATATACTTGTTTTTGGTGGGGTCAATAAGCTTACTAGTAATTTGCAGTCCACATTGCAAAAAATATATAAAGTTGTTTTATAATTTTTATAAAAAAAGCTATAAATATTAATACCACCTAACACCCATCACCTCTAATATAACCTCATTAACTATACAATCTCATAGAAGCACAAACAGATTAAACTAATAAAACTCGATATACCGACTTCACGGAACCGTAAAATAGAGTTTCAAACGTACGCAAATATGTAATAACAGTTGTCAAACTTAAATACTGAAATAGATTTAGTATATCGCTTTTTAATATTTGCATTAAAGTTTTATGAGCTGCAAAAAAGCTGAAAAATAACATTCCTGGTGTCCTTGGTATTTGGTTCTTGTATTGTCTCTTAAAATGGAAGCCGGTTACCATGAAACTGAGTTAGCTTCCAGTATTACTAGATGAAGTTGAGTCATCTATATATATGCTTTTTCCAAACTATGTTAGGGTCGACTTCCAGTCTTGATCTGATGCAGCTGAGAGCCAGTGTTTTACATGGAACCTCTGCCTCACTGACGTCCTTATCCCCGTCATCATTTAGAATGGTTGTCAGACTTACTACATTATAACTGTAACGATATAAATATATATATATAAATGATATCCGAGGAATGCCTATGCCTAACTTGTCATGACAATATGGTCACCCATCCATAGACTAACCCCTCCAAGCGTTGCTTAACATTATGATCGACCCATGCGGCTGTTTCTTAATCACGACTTATTTTAAGACATCGTTTATACTTTATTACTTAAATATCACCAAGCAAACAAAACCCACAAGCTAGTAACCAGATAATAAAACCCCGGTAGCTAACACAGTAAAACTATTAAGATTTAGCTCGTAAACATTGTGCACGGTGATACTGTCGCCGTGGGAACACAGTGACGTCATATGTTACGTCACTAACAACTAGAGTGTGAGGATATGAAGCTGGGGTTTGTGAACTTGAAAAAATAAAATAGAGTGAGTAATATAATTTATTGATCAGTAAATATTTCATCGAAAACATAAAAAAATACTTGAAAACAAAAATCCAACTGCATTCAAGATTTCAACTACATAATGAAAAGGCAGTGACTTGATTTGGTTGCAGTTTTTAATATACATTTCACTTGAAAATTATCAGCGAACTAAAAAGGCAGAAACGAGTGACCTACTTGAGATTTTTCATTAAGTTTTTAATATAAAAAACTGACCTGCTGCGCCCGGTGTATGTTTTAATATAATTTTCTCATGAATCTACCGATTTACCCATAGGTGCAAAATATATTTAAACCTTTTTTTCTTCAAGATAATGCAGCAAACATAATTGCTTTGTGCCGTCTCTCTGTTAAATAGATACTTAGCGGATTCTTCGCGGGCCCAGAGAGTTATGGCGCGCGAGCTTCATCGGCTTACTAAGGTACTGCCTTTAATGGCTGTAAAGTTGATCTCACACTACCACATGCAATGCAGTGCACTATGTGACGTATTTGAGTAATATTGGTATAAAGGACGTTTTTAAAAAGTTTTAAAGGGATCTCCTTTCCCAGTCAATTGTGAAGAAATTATTTTTCTACATAGTGCACACAGAAGCTCTATTCCTTTTCTCTAATAATTCGATAGGACGGCAATATAAAACAACAGCAGAGAGACCTGATATAGGACAAAACCCAACATTCAGAAACACGGATATAACGATTGATTTTGTGAAAAATTACATCTGAATGAACTTATCCGCGTCGGCGTCCGATGATGACACGTAAGTTGTACGTCAAATTGTGATCAAAAGTACTTTGGCAGAGCATCGGCTAGTGTGAGATACACCTTCTTTTTTTTATTGGAAATCATTAAATGACCCCTCCCGTTGTGCGTGCAGCGTGAGGGAATATCAGACTCTTACTGACTAAAACCCACCATGTTCCTTCTTAAGCCCTTTATGTACCCGGGCCGCGGTAACTTTTTCGAACAATCCCGCAGCTCGTGTGAGATCCACCTCACAAAAGTGCTGTTATTAGCCGCGATAAGCCTGCTATAGAGAAGGCTTCGTCTCAAGGGGTCACTTGTACTAAGCCTCGGACATTAAGGGACAAGAGATGATCGTAAAATCTATTGTTATATTGCTTGAAGGAAATTAGGTCATTGACACTGTTAAAAAATTTGATTACGAAGAAATACTTATGAACGGTCAAAGTTTCTAATTAGGAAAATAAGCTAGAAAATAATTTGGTGAAAAATTGCCAAAAGTTACTCACATTTTCATAAGTTATATAATTTTAGTTACTACTCAACTTTTATGACGTTGAAAGGCGACTATTAAACTGTTTCAGTAGTTTTGGCGTGAAAACCCGACAGCCACATGTACTTTCGCATTAAGTAATATGCGTTTCACTTTTTTTTTGTATGTCTATGGAGTTTCTTACCGGTTCTTCTCTGTAAGACCCACTCTTAGGAACCGTTGACCTTTCGAAAGAGCTGTTACAGGCCTATTTGAAATAAAAAATTACTTTGAAAATAAAATAAGTAAGGATCTTCGAATTGCAAATTCGCAAAAAAATTAACAGTGAGGGACGAAATGAAAACACGCAGAAGATTCCTAATGCACAATAAAAAGTATGAGAGTGTAAAGTTTGAAGTTATTTACTTTACAAAGTCCAGTTGCTTACAGAATATACAAGTGACTGATGTTTTTTTTTGGCACTGCTGTCTGTTACATAACAAAATTATTTGGGAGTTGTTTTTTTGTTATGTGACTTCATTTGTGAAAATTAACACAGTGTCAGTTTCATGAAATTCTCTTTTTGTATGTATTTATTGGTAATTATACTGTCAACTATTCACGTAGTTTTAAACATTGACTAACAGTAAAAGATTTTTAGGTAAACAAATCCTAAATACATAAAATAGCATTAAACATAAAATAGCAGTAAAGAAGTAATCATGATTTAAAAAAAAAGCATTATTTTTGTGATGTGGATGGATTTGAAAGGCAACACTGATTTATCTTTAGCCATACCTTTCGAGTTAATAGGTATATTAATTGGGAAACATACAGACAGAATTACCTTTTAACAAAGATAGTTCATTACCAGCCCAAAAGATAGATCTCATCAAAGTCTAATTAGTTGGCTATCGCTTTTTGTAATTGGGCTCAGCCAATTGAGAGAAGCCAATGCATATATTATCCGCCGCCCAAATTATAGCTCCGGAGAGAACTGGTACCAACGTAATATTGTTGGCTAGCCATTACATGTTCATAGATAAGCTTACATTTTAAAAGTACATATTTAAAAGACGTACAATTTTGGTATTCTGACATTTTAAAACTAAAGAATTTTTGTTTATTTGTTGTCATTTAGAAAAAATCATAGATAGCCCATTTATTGAGGAAAGCAAGAGGCATATTGTGTAAAAATCTATCATACACGTGAAAGTTGGATGTGTGGATGGTGTTATGAATGGCGCTTGGTAGTGCAGTAACTTACTTATACTTTCATTTAAATATGTAGATTAAATAATTTCAAACTAAAAGCGTAACTTACAAATAAACAAATTCATTTGCATTTCTAATCTAGTTAAGGTTAGAATTGGAGCCATTTCCACTTAAGTTATAGTTAAAGTTTGGACTCAACTAGTTTGGTAAAATTGGACATAACGACTTGGAAAAGTAATAAATACTTGAAAATTGTCTAAAGGAGTTTAACAGAAACGTTAGTACTTTGACCAGTTTCACTCCCCTTTACTTTGGTTTTTGTTATTACATATGTATTTTGTTATTTCATCTCTTCCTAAATTATATTTAATTGTCATACAAATAAATTCTTTCAAACTCAGTGTAGTCAGTTTAGCTATCCCTTATCGGTCGGTCAAAACACAGATTTTACGAAAAATTTTCACCATTTAACAGCCTTGGTACTTAACATAGGTAAATATTACCTGGGTATGAGAAAAACAATCTCACGGCTAGAACCATAAGAAACAGAGCTAGTTAGTAATTCTGAAATACTATTAAATTACAAGACCAAAAAAAGCAGCACATAACAGCTATTTCCCGCATACCATACTTCTAATTGATTTATTTA
Organism: Helicoverpa armigera; assembly: GCF_030705265.1. Taxonomy (NCBI): domain Eukaryota; kingdom Metazoa; phylum Arthropoda; class Insecta; order Lepidoptera; family Noctuidae; genus Helicoverpa; species Helicoverpa armigera. The sequence goes on from NC_087144.1 coordinate 898,034, forward strand.
CGTATTTTATGTCAATCTCCTAGAATTTTGTACGGATGCAAACCAATAGTTTATATAAGATAGCTTCTCCCAGCGGTTTCACCCGCTTCCCGTGGGAACCTCTGCACGAACCCGGATAAAAAGCCTATAGCCTTCCTCGATAAATGGGCTATCTAACACCGAAAGAATTGTTCAAATCGGACCAGTAGTTCCTGAGATTAGCGCGTTCAAACAAACTCTTCAGCTTTATAATATTAGTATAGATACAACAGAGCAAGTGAAGCCAGGATTCGCAACTAGTTTCATCCAGCACGTGCAATTAACCCGCTGATCCGGATTACACTGGACACCAGCTAATTACAAGCATTATAATTACAATACGACATTATAGTGCGAGCAATTATGTTCGGGTCTCTCGCAATATGCACTATATCAATATTAAATCACGGAATTCAATTATTTATACATGAGTGGTTGTAATTGGTGATTTTATAATTATTACAAGTAGATGTGTATAATTTTCATTATTATTTTTAGTTATGATTAAAAACGTTTAATATTGGTTTCTTTACAGGTTGTTTCATAGCTCATTTTATTTACTGTCTACATCTCTTTTATTATTTTTCCTTTCGCAGGTATGCTGGAAGAGATTTCTTTAGTAATAAGCATTACCTTTGTAAATTCTTTATTTCAAATGTTTCGCACCTGAATAAAAATTGGCCTATCTCTGCCTCTAGGATCTATCTCTATGTCTCTATGCAGATCAAGCAAAAAAAGTAATTATTCAAGTACCAAGTCAAAATAGGTCATAACATAAAAATACCAATTCTAAAAGTTAAGCCAACTTAAACCCATAACTTAGCAATTGAGCGAAAACTAAATGAAAAGGGTAACTCTTAACTGTTCAACTTATAACTGTAAAGATAAACCTTTAACTTTTAACTGCCACTGAAATGATAAATGACGTCAAGAGTTACTTGAAAATGTTGTAAAAGTTCAAGCTTATCCCAGTTTATCCAACTATGGCAAAGTTGTTTTAACTTTTTATCTGTACTACTATTTTTAGGCATAAACTACTGGGCAAATATTGATGAATTAAACTCTTTTGCTGCTGAATACGAGTCTTCAAATATTAATGATAGACTTGTTTTAGGTGCTTCATCGGATGAGTAGTCGCAGGCCACAAATACTAATCGCTTTTACATCTTAAAAACAAAACTGACTTCAATAATATATCTGAGTCTTATCTATAGTCCCTCAAATACTATGCTGAAAACCGAATCAAAGTTAGTTCAGCCATATGTGGGATAATCGCAAACAAACATACCGTCATATAAATATGACCTTATGTAGCTCGAACCGCTAATCTCCTTTTCCTTGAAGGCAGTTAGTAAAAAAATAACATGTCAGTTGATTGAAAACAAAATACGGGACGAGTTTTTGCATTTTACTGCTGAAAAATAACTAGGTTTTGCGTTTTACTGCTAAGGAGCTCATTTTCCATGTGTACCGTATATGTGTACCACAACTTATATGAAAATACAGCGGTTTCCCAAGTGTCGTAAGCACAGTAGTGCCAACATGTCGGAAATGAAATCATTCGGCGTGTTAGTGCGAGGCAGGAAATTGTACCGCGAGGACCTAGCGTGTGGTTACTGAGGTCCCTTTAACGTTTCATAGTTTGTTTCTTTGGTTATTGAAGGGACCTAGATGTTTGAGATGTCTTAGTACCTACTTAAATATGATTATTTAGACGTTTACGTAAATAGTTTAAGTTTTTTTTTTGTGAAGTTGGTAATTTCAAGGTCTCAATAATGGATTTAAAAGATTTTTTTTGCTCTTAGTAGCCATTAACTTAAGAATCATTATTATTAGCTGAGAAAAATTAAACCACTGTATGAAGAAAGCATACGTCTAAGTGTAATGCGTAATGAAGAAGGGTACAGCATGAGTAAAAAAAACCCTTAACGTTGTCAATAAAACCAATGAAAATAATCATCTTTTCTACCTCTTAAATGACTCAATAATCGATGCCAAATACGAAAACCTAATGGGCATAAATTGAGAGATAGTTCATATCATCACTTCCCACTAGAACTTGGCAAACGCTAACTTTTCACCCATACTGAGCTCGTTTAGATTGTATACGAGCATCGAAACTACTCATAAATATATATAATATAATATATATAATTAGGGTATTTATATAAATATAATATATATAATATATAAATACCCTAATGTTCTATTCACACTTTATCTTCATATATTTCTTGCACATTTACCAACTTCTAAAAAGGCCACTGCGGAAATCATACAAGTTCAATATCATTACTATTTTCTACAACTATTACATTTAGAAAGACAGGCAAAGATTAAGCATTTTTTTAGCACTGAAACCGCATAAAAAGTTAGAGTTAAATAAAATAATCAATACTAAACTAGCCGTTCCACTTATTCATACTATTACCCGACTTTCAAAAAGAGTTACGTTTTATTAGTCATAATTTGACTTCAAATAAGTGGGTATATAGTTTTCCATACCAAACCCTTACTTAAAACTAACACAAATAAAAGTATTGATTCACTTTCAAACAGAAGTAATTATTACAACTCATTTCAATAGGCTAAATATAAACCAAAAGGATGTCCTCTAAGATTCAAGGATTTTACCGTACAGAAAAAACTTTTCCGTGGGCGGAGTCAAACGAAGGTTCTAAATATATCGTGTACTAGCTTTGACTCCCGGATCCAACCTCGTCTCGAGGGATCTTCTTCTAACCGTATAAAACACAGGCTATGTAAAAGATTTTTTTTAATCTGTTCAGTCGTTGCGGGATCAACAAATAAAAAAATCGTCTTAGATTTTCTTAGCTTTGTGCAATCTACATTAAATGGGCTATCTAACACTGACAGAATTTCTCAAATCGGAATTATTTGGAAGTTCAGACAAACTTTTCACAGTGACAATATTTGTATGGGCAAATGATTCCCATAACAGCATGTACATACATAATAGATTCTGTGTTTCCGGGCTTGTCCCCGTTTGGGCAACTGTAATAGTTTCATACGGCATAATATATTACTTTCAGATACACCCGTTTGACTAAAGTTGCTTGATTTTTTTATACATAAATTCGTAAGCAGTTATGGTATATGTGGCTTAAAAAACTATTATAAAGAACGCTTACTGCGTAATGTTTTTTTAAAGACACGATATAAAAAGTAATTTATAAATGCCAAATATATTGTTAAGCAGAATGACTGTTTATATGTTTGCTTTGACGCTGTAATCTTCGTAACGACTATTTTAATTCAATACGCACGAAATACATAGTCGTTACGGCATGCGGCCCATACTGTGGATGGAAGATAGATCACATTATCCTTTTAGTCATAAATGTATTCTCAATCACCTAAATAAATTAACAGCAACCCATTATCCTATACAACTCACAGTACAACAAACAAAACCAAAGTGCTTTTTCCTATAATGCATATCTTCACTTTCCCCTGAAATCTTTCTCGTTAATATATCAAGTACAGTAAGAGGCTGACATGCCAATTTCACAAACAATTTGCAGCCATTCGCTTTTCCGTAGATAATTGATGGTTTTTGCGTGTACGGGTAAAAGGATATGGTTTTGTGGTGTGTAGGAGTATGGTGAATGAATGGTGTACGTTTTATCATCAGTTATTTAAATCATTTCCCGAGCCTTTTTCCAACTACGTTGGCGTCGGCTTCCAGTCTAATCTGATGCAGCAGTACCAGTGTTTTACAAGGAGCAACTCCTATCTGACCTCCTCAACCCAGCTACCCGAGCAACCCAATACCCCTTGGGAAGACTGGTTTTCAGACTTACTGGCTTCTAACATAATGACTGACAAAGATGTTTAATGACAGCAGCAGCAATGGCAGATGCCTTCTCATACTGAGAAAGAATAAGGAAAGATTTTTCCGGACTTCATATGTATACTTTTTCAAAATTACTTCGGTCAGAACATAGCTGCATGTAATGCTTTTTCGTATTTATATAATTAAAAGTCACAACAGCACAATCTATATATAGCATTTAATCTTATTATGTACTAGAAGACATCACACTCAAAATTGAACCCTATTCTACACACAATTAAAGCCATATTTGCAACAAAATACAATTGTATGAGGACATCAGAGTACTGCTAACAAGTTGTATAAGTCTCAACAACGATTCGTTCTTAACAAACCAAGTGCTTTGATCTGTAGCAGGACAGTATTTGTGACAGACTTACAGACACAACTATAGCTTCCTAATAATAAAAAGCTAAAGAGTTTCTTTTCTGATTGCGCGAACCACTGAAGAGACGCGACCGGTTTGAAAAATTCTTGTTATGTTAGTCCATGTCTCGACAAACGCTAAAATTGTGTGTAGGATTGGCTTACGTACTTTACTTTTTATACAATCCGTCCCGTCGAAATACGAGCAAAACATTATGTAAAAGTTACATCCAAATAATTATCCATTTAAGAGCTATGGTGCCTAAAACCCCTTTTCGTGTCTGGAGGTAAAAACTCTGTCTGTTAGATTAATTCAAATTGGAACGTTATTTATATTTTTAGTACAAAAGTTTAAGCTACTTTTAGGTTGGCGCTGAAAATGGTTTCAAAGTAAAAGTTGAACTGTTCCTTTAATTATTTATTCAAAAATTACTCTTTTGATGAATTTTGTACAAAGTTAAAGTAAATTCGTCCGAAATTAAAACAAATGGTCTAGCCAAATTAAGACTATTCCCACAGAATTTTCCCACGATGTTGTCCGCATCCCAAGAAAACTATATCCGTCACCCGGACAAAAAGTAGACCATCTTTGTCTCCAGGATATCACCTATATCCATTCCTAATTTCATTTTAATTGGTTAGGCTATTTTATCGTGGAAGCGTTACAAACAAACAGACACTTTAACATTTACAAACTTACTTATTACAGTGCTTTTCCCGTAACAAACATCACAAACTCTATTTCACATTTTATAATATGAATGTATAACAAGAATGAATATTCATGTTACTAGGAGTGCATGGATGATAAGGAGATAGATCTCCGCTTACATAGAATGATTGATCGCTCTTCGTAAGTGATATTGTTCTTTCTGTGAGACTAGCGCATAGGAATAACATTGGAATATAAAAAATAAGTTGAAAAGACACGTTGTTTATGTTTACGCAGAATAAGTATATGTTTGGTCTATTTTTAACCACAAATAAAGAAAGTCTTCTATTAACTTAACTACAAAATATTTCTTTCTTTGATTAAGTGCTGACAGAAGAAGTGGTTATACTTACCTTGATTCTATCTGTTGATCAAAACCGCATGAAAATGCGTGGTTTTGTTTTAGAATTTATCACAAACAGACGCACAGAGCCGGAGGCCTTTGTTTAATGATATGTTGTATCTTGTGGTAACTGTAATGAGATATTATCCAAATAAAGATCCTAGTTCTTGTCCATACTCACATCCTCCTCCGAGCCTTTTTCCCAATCATGTTGGGGTCAGCTTCCAGTCTAACCGGATTCAGCTGAGTGCAGCTACCAGTGCTTTACAAGAAGCGACTGCCTATCTGACCTCCTCAACCCAGTTACCCGGGCAACCCGATACCCCTTGGTTAGACTGGTGTCAGACTTACTGGCTTCTGACTACCCGTAACGACTGCCAAAGATGTTCAATGACAGCCGGGACCTACAGTTTAACGTGCCGTCCGAAACACAGTCAATGATGTCTAAGATATATTATCCATACTTACAAATATACTCGAAAAACTATAGCGTTACTGAAAATACAATATTATTGTTATTCAATAGACGTCACCGTGGAAATTCGACATTCATATCATTTCTCCAGACATGATGGGATCAAATGCGACAACTGTATCTTATTATGTGTAAACAAAGCCACGGTATACAACTATGTATATATGTGACACTGTGTCGTATGTAAATAAGGGTAGAGGTGGATCCCACACTGCCATGCAACAGATAAATTATTTTTGTGAAAACTGGTTATATCGCCTTCAATTAAACTACTCTGGTAGGTATAGATACATACATACCCACACCCTGGAAAAGACGTATCACTTTGTCATGGCCAGTTCCTATTAACGAATTTGCTTGCTAGGGCCAGTTTCTTTTAAAACCTCGTAAAATAAACATCAAAACAACTCCTTGCGAAAAAATTGCGTTGATCAACTCTCGCTCAAAGCCGATGACCGATTTCAGACTTGTAAAGTCCAGATTTCCTCATGATTTTTTTCGTCTCCATTACACAGATTAAGTTCACAATCATTTTGTTTGAGTTCATTATAAACTTTTATGCAAATATTTCAAAACATAAAACGAAGCAGTGTGAGATCCGCCTCCCTAGCTACAAGGGTACTTTAGACCCCCAAGCAATACATATGTTAAGCAGGGTGTTACCATGGGATAATGCGATAATATCGGTGAGCCGAGATCACGGCTACATAACAGTTTATGTATGCAACCTTACATACATGAGTTAGTTGTTGTTTTGCGAAGTTAGGACAAAATAATTTTAGTTAAGGGTCTGTGGAAAGTTGAATGAGAAAACTGTGAGACATGTGATACTCTAAGAATACCCGCACACTGCCAATTTTTTTGTTTAGCTCGTTAAGTACGGATATTTAAAGGAGGCTCATAAAGTAACAATTAGCTAATTGACCGGTATCAGATCGACCAAAATCTGATTAAATGCATAATTTTCTTAATCAACTGTTTAGTCTGCAGTGTTCTGGTACACTAAGGAGGCATTAATGTAACAGAATTTCTTAAGAAATCTAGGAACGTTATTGCTACGAGGCTTCAATAAGGAAGAATGTGTATTGGCCAAATATTGTCTCTCAATTAATGAATTATTTTCAAGCAACAGTCTATGCCTACGTGTTCTATCTATGCAATATATTTGTATAGCAACAGTTACAAAGGTAACCTAACGCGGCAAGCAACAGGTCCCAACACATAGTTACATAATACATCTCGAATGTTCTCCAGAGAGTACATTCAAATCAAAAATCTTTTCTAGGTTAAACAACGGTTCGAACGGTCGGTAGGTGGATGGGTGAGCTATGTTATGAGTTTATGACGAGTTCTTCCGTGTAAGGCACATTTCGTGGCTTTTGTGACTTTTAAAATATCATTGGCAGACCTTACAGGTGGTCAGAAGCCGAAAATTCTCACAATCAGACTTACGGAGGGGTATCGGGTTGCCTGGATAACTACCTATTATTATAGATTATGAAGGTCAGGTCAGATTGGCAGTTGCTTCTAACATAATTACTTAGAGACAAACTCTATTTAATATTACTCAAGTTTTCTCTTAATACCTACTACAAGTCATAGAATACAGAAATATGAGCTATACATACTCTTATACTAAGATCCGACGGCGTCAAGACGGCGCCGTTATTAATTCCGCGCCCGACAGAACTCGCGCGATAAACTAAGTGCGGATGAAAGATAACTGCTTTGTGAGTTATATTGATTTACGCGTTGTGTTCTGTGGGTTCGCTTGCATTTGGCGGTGATTAGCAAGTTTGATTTAATAAACAATTACTGTTGACTTAACAGTGTGCTTCAATTACTGAATGACCTATGTCTTTTTTCAGACTGTATAATAATGTGTGTAACAAATTAAACTAAAAGCAGAGCGTCATACTGCTACACAGGCAGGATGATCTAACGTACATAAAGTCTCCAAAGATCACATTATGCAAAATATATTGATTCGAAATTTCTAAAACAATTTAAGCGTTCTGTTTAAAAGTTCATTATTCAGATACTTTTGTATGTGTAGATAAATAACGAAGAAATACATGGTTCTTTTTTAAACAGGCTTTCGCTAAACATTTTTACGATCTTCGCGCCTTCATGTGTTACCACAGATAAAATAAACAATCACTTTCAATTTACAGAGTTCTTGCTTGCGGAAGAACCTTTAACAACCTCTAAACACCCCCTGGCACCCCCCGACACCTCCTAGCACCTCCTAGGGAACCACCAGCTGTTGTCATTATTTGTATTGTGATAATAATAAGCTGTGAATGGAATATAATACCTATCAATAGACACTGGATTTTGTAATTCTGTGTACAATTTAGCAATGCTAATGGAATTTTGTTTGTGTTTACAAGGTACATATATAATTTAATTATTTACATACATTGTGCTTTGTCGTAATAATTAATGAAAAACTAACTACTTGCGTCGGTTTCACCCACGTCCCGTGAAAACGATTTCTTGCTAATAGATAACCCTGTTTACCTGGCTAAAGTGTATATTTCCTATAATGAAAAATTACAATAGGCTCAGTGGTTCCTTAGTGTAAATAAAATCCTCTTTATAATATAACTATAAATAAAAGTATGAAAACATAAATTCTATAACCAACTATATAAATAATATTCAACACAATACATTCAAAAATACCAAAGTAATTATTCATAACAAAAATACTTCCATGAAATTGATTTCACTGTGTAATTATATCTCTGAAATAGAACGAAAACTTTTGTATGGACAAAATACAATGAATTTATCCGATTGTAATAATATTTTATGAGGCGTATCGAATATCTATTTTATATAAATGACATAGTAACAATATATCGATTAGGAGTAATTAATATACTACCTTTTATCAGTGGTTCCATGTGCGTCCCTAAGGAACAACTTTCAGCCTTTCCCCAACTGAGTCGGCGATCGGGTCGGCTTCAAGTTGAGTACCAGTATTTTACAAGAAGCGATAGCCTATTTGAACTCCTCAACCCAGTTACCCGGGTAACCCATTACCCATTGGTAAGACTGGTTGTAAGACTTACTGGCTTCTGACTGTATATGTTATTTTAAAAACCTATAAGTTATTTGAAGTTGGTTAACTATCATCTATCTTTGACACAGTTACTCAATCAAGCAAAATAATCGTATTACAAACTCTGTAACTATTATCCAATACTTGATCCACAAAATCTACTTACGTAGCTACCTATCTACCTAAACAGTGTCAAATTAGATACAACAACATTATATTGTAATTAATGGTAATATATTATTATCTCCTTGATCTGGAACATTGGACACTCGGTCAATGACCCGTACTCAATAAGTATTACAAGCCGGTCCCCGCGGTTTCGCCTACGGCCCGGGAGGGTAAAAAGTATCTCTTATGTTCTATCTATATTATACACCAGCTAGACTAGACTGTTCTTTGAATTAAATAGGTCAATGTCCGATTTTAAAAACATCAGTTAAGTTCTATCTAAGCAATAAATACAGCGGTTTGACATAATTAATGTTTTCTATAAAAGAGCTGTGGTTACGCGGGAAACGCAATATGGTTCGTAAAGATGCGAAAAATTTGAAAAACTGGTGATTGCAAATGCGACGGGAAAATCGGCATACTGCGGGCGACACAAAACAAGAAAGTATGCCTAAAGGAAAGGAGCACAGTACCTGTTGTCTTCTACGGCGATTTCTTGTACGAGGAACACTGCCACAAATAAAGTTCAACACAAATCACACCAATTTTCCACTCAATATCGATTTTTTTATCGGAGAGAGACGTGAGCTCTCGCGCGCGTTGTCAGCCATTTTTTTTGTTTTTTATGTTGCACACACGACTCAAGGGCGCTAGTGTCGCCTCTCGCTCCAACGAATGCGTTGAGGTATGTGCGGGAAAAGGAAGGGAATAGGATTGCAAACACCAGTGAAATTACCAATATAACAAATTATGAGTATGAAAATTACCGCGCAACCAAGCTGTCAAAACGTCAAACATATTCTTTAGATAAAAGTTATCTGTCTTTTAGTAGTTAGACAAACACATTTATGATATTAGTAAGGATAACTAAATGAATATAATATCTTGATCAAAATAATTCTGTTTTGATATTGATACCGATTAAGCTGAAGTGATTTTGCGTCGATCATAATTAATTGAATACTTAGAAATGTTTTGCTACTAAAATTAGCTCTTCATTAGTTGAGAAGCTGAACACTTATTTATGTATACTAACTGACACCTACAGTTACGCTTGCTTTCAGTGAGAATTACGTACCTGCTTAGTACTGAAATTAAATAGTGTATAGCTTTTCTCTGTTATGTTATATCCAATACATTTTTGTTGTTCTTATACAATTATTTTGACTAGCTTCCGAACGCGGCTTCGCCCTCGTCGGGTTCGCTTATATCGCAAAAGTCCGGGGTAAAAACTATCTTATGTTCTTTCTCAAGGTCAACTCTAGCACTATACCAAATTTTATTAAAATCACAGACAGGGTTACTTTTGGATTTATAATATTAGTAAGGATAACCTTTTTCAGGGATATTTCTTAGAAAATCTATTCCTACTGCAAATGGAGCGGAAAGGAATGACAGACGTACTTTTTATCCAGGTACTTGAATTCCCACGAATACCGTTAACAGCTGGAACCTATTATAAAGAAATATGCTGTAACCGCAATATCCCGCGGTTAACCGAATGGGTGCAGATTCAGTGAGCCGACACAAATGTGTCACAGGTGTCATGCCGATACAACGCAGTGCTTCATCAAATGCTATTGTTATGGGACCGATGCATAATTATAGGTGCACGTAAGGTAATGATACTTGCCGGGGCTGCAGGTTGTTCGAAAGAAATACCGCGGCCCTAGCACATAAAAGGCCTACTATGGAACACGACGGTTTTTAGTCAGTAAGAGTCTAACACTCCCTCGCTGCTAAGCTGCTAACCCACAGAGGGAAGGTGTCATTTGATGATTTTTGACGTCGTTAAAAAAAGGTAATGATACTTTTCTATATACATGTGTATGATGTATATCATATGTATATTATGTTTGAGGAAAAGATAAAATCTAGTTATTTTTTAGGTACTTACTAGTAATATTAATTTTAGACCCAGTAAATGCCAATTAAATGCAAAGTTGTTGCAGAAAATTGGGGTAAGAAAAAGATAATCTAATGTTTATGGATTTTCCTAGCTAGAAATCAAATCAAATCGTTTATTTTGCAGAGGATATGGGTACAAAATAAGAAGTTAAAATTATACATAGTTCCAACACATCATACATCCTACCTTACGGCAGTTACAGTTAAAATGAAAACCATATTAAAAAGGCGAGCAATTAATGAAAGTCAAAGTTTATTACCACTAGGACTGTCTCTCTCTCTCTGTATACTACTATTTCTGTCACAAAATATTCTATGAATGTAGGTAATCTCAATGTAACTGGTGATCAATATGTAGGTATCCGCTAGGTCACGTTTAATATGTATGAATTGACGTCAGACAACTTATATTTTCGTCCATTCAATAAGTTCTGGCACAGTTTCAGTATAAGGGTGTGTTTACCCCAAACAAAGGAATAAAAAACAAGAGCACTTTTTCGCAGCATTTTTTTTTAATTATTGAAATTTTAATAATTACATAGGTGTGATTCTTTAGTCTAAACTTGCCAAACTTTTACTTTTGTAATCTATTCCTACACCTATATCAAATACCACATCTTTTGTAACGAAGTTTCTTGACGATTATTTTCCATGGAATCCATTCTTTTGAACTAAACAAATAGTGTTCGACTTTTCGTAAGACCTTTGGCGTGGTTCTCTCTAAAATTATTTGTTAGATTCAACATCTTTAATATGAATGAGCTCGTTTTGTGTGACTGCATCCTAAGAAAAAAAAAATGAATGACACAACTTGTACATACATGATGTAACACGTGTCAAAACTATGTCAAGTATGACACAAAACTGTGTCCGTATCCCGAATTCAAATATAAATATAGACATAAATGCAATCTCAAAATACAAACTATGACATTGTATAATGAAAAATTCAATTTTATTGACTCTAATGTACTCATTAGTAATAATTATTTTATGACAAAAGATAATTATTATCTTTGTAATTTTTATAAAGAACAAATAGCAAAATCGCTATTTTATTGTATTTATAACAAAGCCAAATGCTTGGCTAACGATACTGCTCCTTTTCAGCAGTCTAGTTTTATTTTTTCACAGAACTTGGAATTAGTTCCAAGTGATTTAAATTCCACCACCAGACAATAGAGCCAATCTCTAGCAATAGTCAATCGATTATTTTGGATTGTGACATAAATACAATTATATCTTCAAATGTACAATTAAATACCGCAAAAAATGTTGTCACTTCTGATCCATCAAACCCTTTGAGTATAAATACTAGAAACAAACAGAATTTGAATATATTCCATCAAAATATTCAAGGTTTGAGTGGTAAAGAATTGGAATTGGAGTTGTTCATGAACTGTAATAATATAGATATTTTATGTTTAACTGAGCATTGGCTTAAAGAGCATCAGTTCATGGTTAGCTTCAAGAACCATTGTGTAGGCAGCTCGTACAGCAGAGTAAATACAATACGTGGTGGTTCTCTAATAATTCTTCGCAATACCATTAAATTCAAAGAACGGAAGGATATTGTGAACCTTTCTGTTGAGCGAGTAATTGAGATATCATGCGTTGAGCTTGAGCGGTTCATTGTAATGAGTGTATACAGGCCCCCATGTGCAACATATACAATTTTTGAAAAGCATCTGGAAGATGTATTATTCAAAATTTCTAATAATAATAAAACAGTTGTCGTCTGTGGAGACTTTAATATTAATATACTCGAAAATACTGCTATTGTTAATAATTTTATAACTCTATTTAAATCATACAACTTGTACAGTACATTTCTCGAGCCAACTAGAATAACTAGCACTAGTGCTACATGTATAGACAACATTTTCACAAACTTAAAACCTTTAAATAAACAAATTTTAAATGTGTTGGATTCTGATCACTCTGGTCAATTAGTTATTAAACTTCAGTGATTCGCCCTTCGAGATTACACTTATTTACTTGTAGTAGCACGGATATGTGCTGCCATCTTACACTACTTTAGAGCAACCATATTTAAAAAAATAATTATGCGCGCTCTAATGTGGGTATCTCATACACGTTTTGTGTGGCTGCCATCGCGCACGTATTTTTTTATCGTTATTAGTTATTTGGATATTTTAGTGGGTTTTTTGTGTTTAAATCATGGGAAAACGAAAACACCACGACGAAGAAGAGTATTTGGCTCGAAAAATCAGAAAATACGAGAAAAAGATGTCTCGAGTTCGCCGTAAACAAAGGAGTTACCGCAGTGCATCCATTTCAAGTTTAGAACGTGATCGATATTCGGATAACGAATACCCCGGGTCGCCGCAGGAGACTCCACAAAACGGAGGTTTGTACATACATGGATATTTAAATTTCGAACGACACTCTTCGACAGCGTGACCTTGACCTACTTTTCAAACAAATCGTTTTTTTTTTTTGTTTACCGTCTAGTGCTATGAGTTTAGTCTGCAAGGCTAATACCAACCAATAGTATACTTCAGTTTAACCTGTAAGGTTAATCGCTGTATATGTGGTAGCACAGAAACTCTAGAACATAGTCCGGGAGGCTATGTCGTGAGTTATGTTTACAGTTATGTGGATGACACGGATAACTACCTAATTCTAGAGTACAAACCGTGAGTTTGTATCATGAATTTGTTACTATTGTTTCAGGAGCCCCTTATGAAGTAAATTTTACATTAAATCAAACTTCACATTCAAACGTCTCGGCTACCAATAGTATATCCGTGCCCGCACCGACGGCAACTTTTGCTCCCGCACCTGATCCTACTTCTGTTGTTATACCCGTGGCCACGTCCACGCCAAATATACCGCCGCCGCTAGAAATTGCGCCTACGGAAGGTATACAGGAATTAGACCTACAACCTGATATTTTGTGTTTACTCGGAGAAGAGCCTGTGAGGGAAGAGAAGTTCGGTGTGAATGTTCACAAAGACATTGCTAGCCGCTGGTCTGATATATTAGTTAATGGTATTAAGGATCAAACTAAAAATGAGATATTGAAGGCCTATAATGTACCTGATAATCTTAGAGTTGCTCAGGCTCCGACACTTAATCCTGAAATAAGAGCGGCGGTGAATGAAAGTGCCTTGAAGAGAGACGATATTCTGATTGATAAACAGAAGATTTTGTCGGTTGTCATAACAAGTTTGGCAAATACAATCACGTCTGTTTTGACAACTACTTCCATCGACGAGACGTTCAAGTGTCAGATGTTAAAATGCCTTAGTGATGCCGGTAGACTCTTGTGTCATGCACATTATGATGAGACACAAACTAGAAGGAATTTTTTGCTGTCGTGCCTTAACAAAGAGATCAAAGATAGTGTTAAGGACCTTAAACGTGATCACATGTTATTTGGTACTGATCTTCAAGATAATTTAAAATCTATGAAAGCTATTATAAAAACAGGTTCCGAGTTAAAATCTTCGGCTGCTAAGCCGAAGTTACCACCCAAAAATTTGCAACCGAAAGGATCAACTCCAAGGGCTTTAAACTGGAGGGGCCCGCCACCGCCGCAGTCACAGCCTCGCCGCGCGCCAGCGAGACCGAACCCGACGGCTGGTGGGCGCAAGCAGCAGCCATCAACGCGCCGTGCGACGGACCGTCGTGCTCCACGTCAGCAGAGCCGGCCCTCGCGCCGCTAGCCGAGGTGAACGGCACTAATGTACAGGCTGGTAGATTGAAATATTTCTATTATAATTGGTTACACATCACGAATGATCCAGTAGTCTTATCCTGGGTTAATGGTTTGCGAATTCCTGTTTCAAATGATATCTTTCAGTCTAGCATTTATCCACAAAACACTCCCAAATCCAATGCAGATGAGTTAGCCATGACTAAAGAAATTGAGAATCTTTTAAGTATTGGCGCCATTAGTCTATGTGAACCATGTGATGGTCAATTTTTATCAAATATCTTTCTTGTCAAGAAGAGCAATGGAACCAATAGATTTATTTTAAATTTAAAATCATTAAATAAGTTTATTACCGCGCCACATTTTAAACTTGAAGATTACAGAACTGCAATGAGGCTCATGTCTAAGCATGCTTACATGTGTTCAATTGACCTTAAAGATGCATATTTTTCAATTAGTGTTCATTGCGAATCTAGAAAGTATTTGCGTTTTTATTGGTTAGGAAAGCTATATGAATTTCAAGTTTTACCATTTGGTCTTAATATAGCACCCTATGTTTTTTCAAAAATCATGCGCCCCGTAATGGAATTTCTGCGTAATCAGGGCTATTGTCTGTCATTTATTTGGATGATTTGTTGTTATTCGGAAATACTAGTAGTGACTGTAAACGAAATTATGAAATTACTCAAAACTTGTTGCAATCACTAGGTTTTACAATAAATATAAAAAAGAGTGTAAGTACACCCAGTCAAACTGCTATCTTTCTAGGTTTTCTGTTTGATTCACAAAATTGTACAATAAGCATTCCTCTAGAAAAGAAACAAAAGATCAAGGATGAGCTCATGCATTTTCTAGTTTAAAACGGTGCAAGTTACGTAACTTCGCTCATATGATAGGATTGCTAATATCGATTTGTCCAGCATCGCAGTATGGCTGGCTTTATACAAAGAAGTTTGAAAGAATTAAGTATCTGAGTTTGAAACAAAATGATGATTACAATCAATACATTAATTTACCTATGCCCTTACGTGAAGAATTTGACTGGTGGTTACGTAACATTGATCATTGCGCTAGCCCTATCCGATCTGGTGACTACAAGTTGGAAATATACTCAGACGCGTCTCGAACTGGTTGGGGTGTGAATTGCTCTGGTAGAACCGCCAGCGGGCAATGGTCTAGCGAAGAGTTGACAAAACATATTAATTATTTAGAGCTGAAAGCAGCATTTTTTGGATTACAAATTTTTGCCAAAAATTTTAGCAATTGTGAGATTCTTTTACGGATTGACAACTCTACTGCTATTTCTTATATCAATAGGATGGGTGGTATACGATATCCCCATCTCAATTCAATCAGTCGCAAGATTTGGCAGTGGTGTGAAGAGCGAGGCTTATATGTTTTTGCTTCTTATATTAGTTCTCGTGACAACTATATCGCGGACGCGGAATCTCGTCGCATACATGCTGACGTCGAATGGGAACTCGCCGACGACGCTTATCGTTTTATATGCAAAAAATTTAACCAGCCTGAGATTGATTTGTTTGCAAGTCGATTGAATAAGAAATGTTCGAAATTTGTTTCTTGGCACAAAGATCCCGAAGCATATAAGGTGGATGCATTTACTTTGACCTGGTCTAATTATTTTTTCTATGCATTTCCCCCATTTTGCTTAATAATAAAAGTTTTACAAAAAATCATTTTGATAAAGCTGAAGGTATTGTTGTGGTTCCTCTCTGGCCAACGCAGCCTTGGTACCCACTTTTAGGAAGCTGTTGATTACCGAGCCTATAGAATTAAAATCTAATACAAAATTGTTGTCATCCCCTTACAGTCGCGAACACAAGCTTCAAGAGAGTCTTACCCTGGTTGCCGGAGTATTATCAGGCAGGCGTTCCTGAGGCAGGGTTCTCCTTCTGCTGCTGCCGACGTCATGTTAGCGTCATTAGCAGAGAGTACACTTAGACAGTATAATACTTGTTTTAGACGTTGGTTCGCCTTCTGTCAAGATAGGAATTTGAATTTATTTGATGTATCTGTTACTCATGTGTTAGATTTTTTTGTTATTCTTTTTCAAGAGGGTCAAAAATATGGTTCAATTAATAGTAATAAAGCAGCACTGTCACTTGTGTTAAATGCAGTGATTATGAATGACCCTCAAGTAACGAGGTTTATGAAGGAGTATACAAATTGCGAACCCCACAACCAAGATATACTTTTACATGGGATCCGGCTATTGTCTTAGATTACTTAAGTGCTTGGTACCCTAATTCAGACCTTTCGTTTGAGAGACTGTCCAAGAAATTGACAACACTTTTGGCCTTAATAACTGCACATCGGGTACAGACATTGTCGTTAATTAAATTGTCTAACATTAAAAATACAATGAAAAGTTCGTAATTAACATCACAGATCAAATCAAAACCTCGGCGGTGAATCGTACGCCGCCAACATTGATTCTTCCTTATTTCGATGAAAGACCTTCCATATGTCCTGCTAGGACTTTAGAACATTATTTAAGTGTATCAGCAACAAAGAGAAAATCTAACTGTGATTCCTTATTGATTAGTTTTAAGAAACCGTTTAATAATGTAACTTCACAATCTTTAAGTCGTTGGATCAAGGTCACCCTTCGTGAAAGTGGCATAGACACGTCTATTTTTTGTGCACATAGCACAAGACATGCAGCAACGTCTGCCGCCAATAGGTTCGGAGTGAGCTTAGATATAATAAAAAGAACCGCAGGTTGGACCGGTAGATCTGAAACCTTCGCAAAGTTCTACAATAGAGAAGTGATCGCAGATACCTCTGATGTCTTTGCTCGTTCTATTTGTAGGATGGCCTCGGTCAACGACGTATAATGAAGATGACTTTGTTTTCCTTTACATGCTGATAAATAAGTTTTAAATTACAATAATACATTATCTGATTATGTATTTTGTAGTTTCTATCACTTTTCTATCCAAACGTTTCCTCTCTTTTTACCTATTTCGTGAGACTTTAAACATCTACAAGTAAATAAGTGTAATCTCGAAGGGCGAATCACTGAAGTTTAATAGAAAATCAAACGAACTTACCTGTAAGTGACGTTCGATGACTATTAAACGATGTGATTCGCCCGAAGAGATTACACTCCCTCCCTGTCCCTGATCAAAATACCTTTAGATCCTTCCCAAATTTTCACGAAATAGTGGCTAACGATGGCCAAAGGGGCAAACGTGTATGAGATACCCACATTAGAGCGCGCATAATTATTTTTTTAAATATGGTTGCTCTAAAGTAGTGTAAGATGGCAGCACATATCCGTGCTACTACAAGTAAATAAGTGTAATCTCTTCGGGCGAATCACATCGTTTAATAGTCATCGAACGTCACTTACAGGTAAGTTCGTTTGATTTTCTATTTTTCCTATGAAAACTAACAGAGGTCTGAGAAAAAATGTAAGTTTTATTCCTGTAAACAAACATCGCTTGGAACAATTTAAAAATAACTTGTTTGAAAAACTGCCTGAATTGCCCTATCATGATAATCCTGATCAAGCTTACAGCCTTTTATTCAACTTGATTAATTGTGAATTTAAAAAAGTTTTTACTACTAAGTCCATATCTGTTTGTGATCAGGCAACATTTAGTGATTGGGCAACGCCGGGTATTTACAAAAGTAGACAGAAGTTGTTTGAATTATACTATGAAAGATCATTCAATCAAGATGAAACATTTAAACAGTACGTTAAAAACTATTCAAAAATATTTAAACGAGCCTGTACCTCCGCAAAATCAGTACACATAAAACAGAAAATAAAAGCTTCTGGAAATAAAATAAAAACCACCTGGAATATAATTAATTCAGAAATAGGCCGATCCACTGTACGGAATCGAGACTTTCACTTAAAAATAAACAATGTAGACATTAAGTCAGACTCGGAGGTAGCATCTGAGTTTGAAAATTTTTTCACCAATATCCCTATTTTAACAACCAGAACTCTGATGGCATCTTCCAGTTCGGCTCTTACAATATTAAAAAATTGTGTTGCGGAATGTGACAAAGGTTTTGAATTCACGGTTGTCAGCTCTAAGGATATTATTCAAGCGTATAAAGATCTCGATGTAAAAAAGACTGCTGACCTTTGGGGATTATCAGTTCAGATAATCTCATCGATAATTGAAATAATTTCACCTTATTTAGCAACTGTGTTCAACTCTTGTGTTGCATCAGGTGTTTTTCCTGACTTGATGAAACTTAGTAAAGTAATTCCATTGTTTAAATCTGGTAGTACAACCGATCCATCAAATTTTCGGCCAATTTCAATTTTACCCACTTTGAGTAAAATTTTTGAGAAGTTAATATTACGTCAATTGTTGAGCCATTTTAATAGAAACAACTTGTTGCACACTAAACAATTCGGATTTACCAAGGGTCGTTCTACTACGGATGCGGGCGTGGAATTGCTTAAAAATATATTCGAGGCCTGGGAGGATTCGCAGGATGCGCTCGGTATTTTCTGCGACTTGTCCAAGGCTTTTGATTGCGTGCACCATGATATACTCATCAGGAAACTTCACCACTATGGTATCAAAACAAGGCTCTTGACCTTCTGACTTCTTATTTGCATAATAGAATTCAGAGGGTGGATGTCAATGGTAAGAGGTCTTCTGGATCTACGGTCACCATGGGGGTTCCACAGGGTTCAATTCTAGGCCCTTTTTTGTTTCTTATTTATATTAATGACCTCCCTTATCACGTAAGGGATAATCACAAGATTGTGTTGTTTGCCGATGATACTTCACTCGTTTTTAAAATCAAGCGCCAACTCGACAATTTTGACGAAGTTAACAATGCACTCTCAAAGGTTGTTCATTGGTTTAATGTCAATAATCTTCTTTTAAATGAATCTAAAACGAAGTTAATTAAATTCTCAACGCCTAACGTAAGGCAGTTACACACCAATGTACAACTAAATGGAGTAGAGTTGAAGCCTGTTGAGTCAACGGTATTTCTTGGTTTGACCGTTGATTCCAAACTCCAATGGGGCCCACATATAGTTAAATTGTCAGGAAGGCTTAGTTCAGCCGCCTATGCTATTAAAAGATCCGACTTATCACCGATGTGGACACAGCCAGAATAGTTTATTTTAGTTACTTTCATAGTTCAATGACGTATGGGATTCTCCTTTGGGGAAACTGTGCGGATGTTGAAACTATATTTATTCTACAGAAAAGAGCTGTTCGAGCCATTTATAATCTGGGCCCAAAAGTTTCTCTCAGAGAGAAATTCAAAGAAATAAACATTCTGACTGTTGCCTCTCAATATATTTTTGAAAATTTAATGTACGTTCGTAAAACATTTCTAACTTTGTTCAAATGTCTGATGTTCATAGCATAAATACTAGGAATAAACATAATCTCGCTGTACATGCTACTCGCCTCCACAGAGTAAGCAACTCGTTCATGGGTCAATGTATACGCTTTTACAATAAACTTCCCAAAGCGGTTCGTGACTTACCTATCAGGAAATTTAAAAATCATATAAAATCCAAACTCTTGAAAAAGGATATTACAAAATATCTGATTATTTAAATGATAAAGAAGCTTGGGAATGAGCTGCTCGCTTAGTGAGTGATATCTTTTAAATGCCTGTGTATTGTTACTTTTGACATTTAAATATTATTATCATCAGATAACTTTTATTAATGACATTCTTTTATTGACATTTATATGTTATAATTGTATTTTTTTTAATTTATTATTATTATTGTGAATGTGAGTATCGTGTATGCGAGCAACATTATATATCCTTATAACATAAATACTGTCTGGCGGGTTTGAGTATTTTTAAATGGCCTACGCAAATGTTCTGCAGATCTGGTATCGTCGTGTGACAGGTCGTTGAGCTCCCTAAGATATGGTTGAGCTACACGACGACTGATGCATGCGTGCCGTCTGTTGGGACTGGTCAGCTCCAGCCTGATGTGGCTCTTTCCTCCAAAGGCCATTCCAGACCGCGTACATGGTGACACTCACACATAATTATTTCATTTATAACATGTTTGGACTTTAAAAGAGACTATGACCCTTGAGTTTGTTTCGGCGTTTCTTCTCAGGGATCAGTCAGTTAGGAAATGCCGGCCTCAGCGTTCTTAAAATGACGTGTAAAAGTGATGTAATGTCCAACTTGCAAAATAAACAATTTCATTTCATTTCATTTCATTTCATTTCATTTCATTTCATTTCATTTCGAATACAAATGACACACAAACACAAAAGTCACAGATTCTTATAATTCATGAATGTTGAACTAGAATTCATGAATAATGTTTAACTTCAGAAGGGTTCATACTTCAACACTCTGTGTATGTGTCGCAGGAAGACTGTAGAATCAGACGTTATTCAGAACGACCACTTGGCTATTAAATACCTACAAATTGAACGAGTTTTACCTACTTAAGTTTTTCAACACGTTAGATACGTAGACTGAAAATCACAACTTTTTGAAGGTCAAGTTACAAAAGACAAAGCTCCCAAAAACGGTGAAAAATGCCCCACCCTTCCTATGTGTTTAAAATGCTTTTTGCCTTTGTTGCGTTCGAATACTTAAATACAATAGTCGTACTATCATAATAAAATTAAATAACGATAAAAAAATACCAAACTAGGTAGCCAAATCACAAAAACACCTGATTCTACAACATACCGCCTCAAACCGAGGCGTCGACTCAAGGCGAGGCGCCGACACGAGGCGCCGACGCGAGGCGGCTACCTGTTGCTCACCTGATTAAGGAA
Organism: Helicoverpa armigera; assembly: GCF_030705265.1. Taxonomy (NCBI): domain Eukaryota; kingdom Metazoa; phylum Arthropoda; class Insecta; order Lepidoptera; family Noctuidae; genus Helicoverpa; species Helicoverpa armigera. The sequence continues at coordinate 919,408 of NC_087144.1, forward strand.
TTAACCCTACGACGCCGCCGGGATATGAACATCGAACATGCCTCGTAAATGTGCTGAATATTAATAGAGCAGTTTAGGGTTGAACGCTATTAGTGATCATGTTTTATTAAGTTGGGTTCAAAAAGATGATAAAAGTTTTTGCTTGGGATCTAATAAAAAGGAATATAAATAAGTTTGATTCTATTAGGGTCGTTGAAATTCTGATTTAGGTCAGTTGGGTTATGATAGATTTAGATACATCTCAAAATCGCTTTATTTTTCTATTTTGCGGACATAATTTGGATGAAGTGTTAAATATTTTAAATACGAAAGTAGCTCTAATTACTACTACAATTTAAATGTGGTATGTACATACACAGATAGCCTATAGGCTATAGCCAGAGAAAGGACATTGTCTACTTATTACGTTTGCTGAAAGCAGTTCTCTGTGGGCGTGGATGAAACTGGATGGAAACTACATTGAAAAGCTTTATTTCTCAAAACTATGAAAAGTACAACCAATTTCAAGACGAAATCGAAGTCACATCTTCAACCTTGCAACTGCAATAAAACAAACATTCTTACATATTCTATTTCTTCTCAATAACGAACCTCAATCCTACCCCCGCCCCTCGACCTCCCCCCTCGGCGTGTAATCTGAGAGAGACGTCGACGTAACACATAGCTATCTATTTCTTATCACTAATATATGAAACTGGAGTTTGTCCGTATAAATGATTCGTTTTCATCATAGTGAAGGCCTATCTCAATCTAGTTACATGGGCTACCCGATACTCCTTGAAAAGGTTGTCAGACTTAAAGACTCGTTGTCAGAATTTCAGGCTTCCGGCAATGCCTTACAACTAACAAGGATGTTCAAATACCATCCAGCAATTTAACGTGCCTTCCGAAATATGTAGGAACTCGTCTTGTCATAAATGGTAACCTATCCATGGACTGACCGCGTCAAGCATTGCCTAATCTCATATTAAAGTAAAGGCATATAAAACAATGTCAAACTAAAAGGAGGTAAAACCACAAGCCACAGCTAGTACAAAAATTGCCAGTAAATCCGTTTCGAGTGCAAATAGCTGCAATGACCGTGGTCTCGGGGCGACGAGTCGATCGCAACTAAATGACGTTGCTCCCAAGTGGTGCTCTTTTGTAACGGAAATCACAGCTTCAAATCAAACATTGTTGAAAGGATCTTCTAATCTAAGACATGATTTGCTGGGGAGTTTGTTGCGCCACTTCTTCCCAGCAAAAATACATAGGAAGTGGTGAAGGGTGGACGTGGGCTGTCTTTTGTAATTTGACGTTCAAAATATGCTGTATTGCAGTCAAGATTTTGAATGTTAAAGAAGAATGATGATGGTCGAATACAGATTCTCGGAATCTCCACAGAAATAGCATTGGTTGGGAATGCTTTGATACTACGGCTAGGTAATAGCCGCATGGGTAGATTGATTAAGCAACGCTTGGTCATCGGTCTATGGATGAATGACCATCTTCATATGACGAGTTCCTCCGTGTTCCGGAAGGCACATCAAATAAGTGAGTCTAGGTAGTCACTTGAACATCTTTGGCAGTCAGAAACCCGAGTCTGATACCTAGTCTCACCAAATATGTATGTATTTTGATCTCGTTTCATGAAAACATCAAAATAAAAGAAATAAAGACGAGATTCAAGGAGACCTCAATTCTACAAAAGGACGAAGTAAATACCACAAAATTGACATTCTCTGTATCCATTGCGTAATATCTAGAACAAATGTAATCTTAGCTTTTATGGGCTGTATACGTTGGAACATGAAACGAAAATAACAATACACTAGTTGTTTCTTGTGGCTTCACTTACAACTGTTAATAAATTGGTAGGTTTTACAATGTTTTTTCAAAATCATTTGTTTTCACTGTGTAATCGTGAACCATATTATTTTAGTGTTTACCAACTTCAAATTATTTTTCAGTCAAGGTCTATCTATACCCAAAAGTTTTGAATGTTTTTCCATGATAATATGGCAGACAAGCAGTATCACTTTAAACTATTATTGGACTAGCTATTCCACACGGCTCCACCTATGTCCTGTTTAAACTACATCCCGCACTCTGATAAATAAGCTTTATACTTTCTCAGACCCTATACTATCTCTATGCCTGATTTCATTTAAATCGGCTCAATAGTTTGACATGGAAGCAGGACAGACATACAGAGATACATTCGCGTAGATACCTACTATTAAGTAAAGATAGTTACGTCATCGTATGATCTTGTGTACAGTCGCGTAAACAAACAATATACATAAGCAAACTGTTGGCGATGATACCGTAATACAGAACCATGACAACTAGAGCACACTGCAAACTTTTAGTCGGCCGATAGTTTGTTTAGGCTCATTAAAAAAGATGAATGGTAGGACGCACATGACAAAGATCAGGTATTGAGCCGGTATCAGACCGACTGAAAACTTTGATTGGGGATCAAGATTTTCTTGCAAAAATATTTACTTTCGGCCGACTATTTAGTCTGTAGTATGCGGGTAATCTTAAGCGGGAAAATTGCGGGCGGTCATATTACTTATAGCTTTTAAAACAATAACAATAAATAAGAAAATAAATAGCAGTAAAACGAAAAGCTAAAAGGTTTCCATTAGAGAAGGGCAGTGACCGTGATAATATATGGATAGTCGGAGTAATAGATATTTAATTATAAGTGTTTAAGAAAAAGTATGTGTTAGTAAATGAATTGGGAAATGTATCATTTAATACTGGGCAAAGTGACTATTATTTTTTTTAATGATTTCTTATTCGCAGAAAAGTCCTTAGCTTTTCACAGTAAACGTGTAGTATTATCCCTACTTTATAAGTAGAAAAGATAAAAATAGTATTGTATTTGTCTGACTACTGGCTTGAAAAGTAGTTGTTACTTTTTGGATAACAGAACAGATTAAAGTCAGACGAAAGACGCGACACTAAAATTATATCCTGACTTAGACTGAGATATTGTAGCGCTATTATTTTTCTTTATAAGAAATCAGCTTTTATTTTCTCAGAAATGACGGGGTTCCTTATAACAGGTCTTAGAAAAGAGGATTATATTTTATAGTTCCAGATTTATGCACTAAGTAAGTATTATTTGTTCAAAAGGTATATGACGTCGTTTATATTTTTTAAATCTATATACATATATAAAAGAAAGTCGTGTTAGTTACATTTTTTGTAACTCAAGAATGACTGAACCGTTTAAGCTGAAAATTAGAGAGGAGATAGGATAGCTTAGATCCGAGAAAATTACATAGGAGAGTTTTCTTCACCATCCGGCTACGGGAAACAGTCCTATCGGGACGCAGGTGAAACCGCGGGCGGAAGATATTACGAATAATTTGACCTTGAAAAGTACCTGATTTATCAATTATTATTATTTGAAGCACCAGGCAGCAGGATCAAGGGGTTGCACCCTTCGCAGACGAGGGGTTGCACCCTTCGTAGACGAAAGGGTTGCACCCTTCGCAGACGAGGGGAAGGGTGTGTAAGCAGTTGATAATTTATTGAGTTTAGTTTGATTTTCACAGATGCAAATATGTATAATAACTATAATACATATGATGAGTCATACTAGTAAATAGATAAACCTAAAGAGTTGGTCCAAACCGGATTTTTAATACCGAATTTTATTTTAATCGTTTCAACAAACAACCTTGAAAAAACACGTCTACAATTTGAGGCCAAGAGGTTTGAGATTAGCAAAGACTACATGCAAAGTCAGGGCCAAGCTAGTCGAAGAGCCCGAAAACTGAAAGTTCTATGTAATAGTAGAAGAGCTACTGAAAAGTTCTTTGTCCGGACCTCGTTCGCCGTACTTCACTAATTACAAAAAGAGCAGCCTTTTTAATTAGCCTCTCACTGGGTGTTCTTTGTATGAACTTTTGCTGGTCTTGTCATTGGAGAAAAATTTTGGTAGATATTTAGTATAGGATGTTTTGGCCATGTTTAGTGGAGTGAGTGAATAAAGATCATTTTATAAGGATGTTGTTGGACATAAATATGGATAGATATAGGAGAAAAGAGATGATTGGCTGTAAGAAGTGTTATTAGATAGGAAGGTATAGAAGATGACAAATATTATATTGTAATAAGGACAGAGATTCGACATTGATGATGATGATTAAAGAGCTATAGAAATAAAACCATTTTTGTATTATACTTAGTTGCAAGAAATGAGCCATCCTTAGTCTCATTACCGTTTAATATCGGCCAAGACTGTTAGCTACTATAAAACAAATAGTTAATCGTATATTTTTGGTAAGTGTTTCAAATAAAATTATCCTATCAAAGCATTTCTTTTGTGTAACTTGGGTGGGATCGCGTGGAACAACAAGTACCTACTATTACATAAAACTGTTTACTAGCTGACATCGGCGTCAGAACTCCCGACAAATGATTTACATTCCAATCCATTACGCAATGCTCCCTTCTGAGCCACTCATACATACGAGCGGTCAATGTATTGCGAACATTTGCTACTTTACGCAGCATATAGTTTGAAATGTAATACATTAGCTGATTAATCTTAACCAGTTGTCTACTAAATCGAACTAGCTTTTTTGTTTGGATTTTGTCGCGTTTAAGTATCTGCTTCTAACTTAACACGTAGAATAATGTTTAGTCGGCTGCAGTTAATAGTTTCTTTAGAAAGCCTGAAGTTACCACTTCACTCACGCTCCGAGAAAACTAAATTAAGTCACATTCGAAATTTTACTAAGATTTTTTTATTAAAAATCAATGTCACTTCAAATATCAATCTTTGAAACTGGCTATAATCACAGAAAAAAACCTGAAAGCCAGTTTAGCTATCGCATTTCCCGGCAAATGGATTCCGGTTAAAAAGACAGTTACAGTTAAATTGAAAATTGGAAAAGGCTAGTCAGATAAAGAAAACATGGGTTCAATAATGTCCGACCTAAATAAACGTTAATAATGTTATAGAAATAACCACAATGGGTTTACTTGATATGATTCAATTAACTTACTGGTTAGTTTGGTCCTTTGGGACGAAAAAGGTTCAGTTAATATACAAGGTTTATAAACACGTATAGGTTATATTAGAACGGGGTGAATCCTTATTCAGCGATATTTTTTGAGTAGAACTAAAATATGGAGTTAAAATCACGGACTATCTTAAACAACAGAAATAAAAAATCGGTACAAAACTGAAACTCAAACTAATCATATATTACATTCATCTCAAAGCTAAACAACATAAAAAAATTGGTTCTAATTGCTTTCACAAAACTGGCAAAAATCGATATTGTCTAGAGTCTAGTCTAGACTATGTAATTATTAACAGGATTTTATTTGCTTTTTCCAAAGCCTCCAAATAACAAGCCTAAAAATTATCACAGTTAGGGTATACCTACATACCAAAAATGAAAAAAAAATCTCATATTTTTCCCGTCAATATTATCAAGATACAAACATTATAAAGATACAAACATTATAAAAATACAAACTGTACAGTATTATGTCTTTATAAAAACGTACATAAGTAGGCATATTATGATACAAGCTTAACCCATAACTTTGTATGCTACACTCGACGGCAGTAACTCATCAGCCTATAACTGAGGAAAGTAGCTTACTGTGAGAACTGGCTTTGTCCCCAAGGACCACTTAAATATAAGTATTTCAAAGAAAGCAACGCTATATATTTCATTGTATTTCTAGTTGTTTCCGAGCTGCAGTGGTTGGAAAAGAAACTATGTACGTTGTAACAGCAATGGTTCTTACCTGAACTGTGTTGGTATTTGCAGTTTAAGAAAGTTTAAAATGTCAATGTTTAAAATAATTGCCAAATTATTTTCACATTGGCATATGTGAGACGAATCACACACGACACGCTATTTTATTGGTTCCCCTTGAAAATGGGATCAACATACTCATTACTTTGCAGTGGGATTTCATACTATTTAACTTGCTGACAAACTGAGGTCTCGTTTATAAACGTCAATATCATTATAACAAGTCGAAATACCAAATCAATAAGTGCAATCTTTAAAACTAATATTTCAAATATGAAAAAAATCTCCTCTAAACCATGTCAGTTCCGAAAAGTATAAAAAAAAAATATTTATTCTACTGAATATAATAAAAACAACCGTGACTATTCAACTCTAATTTTCAACTCAATTGTACCAGGAACTCAGCAAGTTATAGGAGCTCTAGGAGGTCATAACAAGAAAGTGCACACAGAACTAAAAAGCACTGCGCCTCATTGTGCAGACTTTACACATAAACCTTAATAGCGCGAAACAGTTCTCTACAATATAAAAGAATTTACGGTTTAAAAGGAAAGCCTTTATGCACTCAATTACTGTGTGTTATGTTGCAGAATGCGTACTATTTCTGGTTTAGTTTAAGTCTTTGTTTTTATTTAACACTAGTTTCCTTCGGTGGTTTCACCCGCGTTCTGGAGAAAAAAATCTACAAGTAGGTATACATACATATAAAAAGTAGCCTAAATATTACTCTGATAAATAAGCTATATTACTGCCGAGTTTCATCAAAATCTATTGAGAAGTTTTTGCTTCAATGAGTAACAAAGGTACATGCTTTTGCCTTTCAAACTTTAGAGCCAACCTCCGGAGTCTAATTCTACACTTTTAAATCCTACACATGTATTTTGTGGCGCTTTCATATCCAAATACACACAGACATATAGGAAATATCTCTCACTAAAATCTGAGCAGACTATGAAATCCACAAATCGGCTAACTTTACTCAAAAACATGTAGACCAGGAAACGAATCGTATAAAACTTACTTCAGACATAATAACGACTGCATTTGCGATGCGCTGCAAACTTGTGAGGTTCAAAACATCTTCATTCACAACAGTCAAATGTGAAAAGTTTAGAATATCCGCACACTGGAGACTTTTCAGTCGGCCGACAATTTAATCGGGAACTTAATAAGTACGGAGATGTATGGGAGAGAGTATTTATTTTATTTATTAAATTAGCAATTCTACCAACAATGTTGTACATCAAAGCATGCAATAACAGTAATTACAATTAATCTATACCTACATAGAAAGTACGTATTGAGTACTATAAAGGAATTCGGCCGGTATCAGATCGATAAAAACTTTCATTGAATTTAAGATTTTCTTAAACAAATATTTTTTTCCCTAACCATAAGGCCAACTGTAAGCGCATTAGTACGACTTTTGTTTAGAAAATTTACTACTATCTCAATGTAGTGAATTCAATTAAAGTTTTTAATCGATCTGATACCGAAAAAATACCTGATCGTTGTTACGTGTATACTTCCATTCATCTTCATACTGATTTATGAACCCAAATATACTATCGGCCGACTAAAAGTTTTTAGTGTGCGCGCACTCTTAGTCAAAGGATAGCATCTAAGAAAAGTTGTGACTTGAAGCCATTTTGCGAACTTTATTACTGAAATACAAAACTTTGAAACGACAGTTAACGGAGATAACAGTGTTTATAACAATTTTAAGCCATTTTCATTGAAGGCGAATGCTAATTAGCGAGCTTCTATCTCGCATAATTGCAGAACCGTCGTTCCATGAATGGTTTTTGTTTTTAATCGGTTATGTATAAATGGCATAAACGCGCGACAGATACACAGACAGAGTATTTGTCACATTTATTAATCGACTTCTCAAAACGGAGGAACCTCACAAGGCTGTCAATTTTGGATGTTTACATGTTTTTCTATGTTAGGTCCCCCTATTCTCGGTCGTTTATTATACTTTCAAAACGGTACCATTATCGTCAGGTCTCGGGTCTGATGATGGGTGCCCTGAGAAATCGAGCGCAACTTTCGAAAGATATACCCATGCGTAAGTTGGAAGCTTAACTGTCAGGTGTATGACTGATAATATTATAAAACAGTGACAATGAAAACTAAAAAGCTAGTTTTTTTCTTTTTAGTGTTTTAGAAGTTCGTTTAATTATGTTTGATTTTTTTTGTAGTAATGGTAATAATTATTGAGGTTGCAAAACGGACAAGATCAAAACTAATGACTACCTATCTTTATATCTCATGGCAAAATTCACATAAGACAGGTAGAACCAGTTTTAATGACGTTCTTGTCAGAACGCTAACATGCAGCAACCGACTTGTGTTAACAACTGCCTAACGATGACATGGGAACATGTTCTATTACGGTGAATTTAGACCAAAACGAACAAAGAACGATGTAGACTGTGGAGTATTCCATATTCCATCATTTTCCTAGCCTTTCCCCAACTATATTGGGGCTGGCGTCTAGCTTTATACTGCATGTCAGACTTTCAGGCCTGACTATAAATTACACAGGAACTCGGCATAGGTAATGGTCACCCATCCAGGGCGTCAGGCACTGCTCATCCTTTTGTTATATTTACCTATGAGGCTGTTACTTACTCACAAGCTCTTCGGAGAACAGAACATACTTATATTGTGTTCTCTAAAAATATATAGGTACAAATAGAATGAGCATTCGGCCATTTGGTTTGAACACACCGTAATAACTACCACTTTTACCCCGAGGGGTTAGTGGTACATAGTTAGTACAACCGTAGTTTCCCAGTTTGGGTCATGTAATAGCGACTATTCGTACAATATTAAACCGGGCAGAAAAGTTATTTCCGGACTTTATTTACACAGATATTTACAATACATATTTACAATAAAAATCAAAAACTATCCTAGTAAAACAAAACTTTTCCGGACTTACTCAATACTTGGATTTTTTCATGGGAAATCAAAAAATCAACAAAAAAATGTCAAAGACATAATGATTGGCTCTATAATATTAGTGACAAGAATCACTAAAATTCATTCAGTAATTTTATCGCGAAGAGTAACAAATGTACATACATTCTAACGCATCTATTTGTATAGTAGGAATCACTGAACGACAAGTTAATAAATTCCATATTGATTGAATATTGAATCAGTTTGTCCCACAAAACTTTTGCTACTACCGGGTATTAAATCATGTTAGTTAGTCCCGTTAACTGACCATTAACTGTTCGTAACTGTGGCGACCAGTTGCGAACAATCTATACTAATATTATAAAGCTGAATGCAGTTTAATACTCTCAAACTAAAAGCTCTTTACTTTGTGGCTACAGATTACAAAATACTTAGAACATAAATAGTCAAGTAGTAAATAGTCTAAATTCCTAATTAATTAGATTTTTTTCAGCTTTACATAGATAGCTCATTTGTTGAAAAAGTCAAAGTCTGTAGGCTACTTTTTATCCGTAATCCCACAGGATAAAAAAAAAACGGAAAAAATATGTGAGTATATTCCGGGCGAAACCATTAGCAGAAATTATTTTTTGCTAATCATTTCGCTCGGTCTACCTAAACGTATTTTTGGAAAACTTAATTTCAAAAAACAACATACAACTTTACCTAAATAACAGTAATCTAAGCCTAAAATCTGTACTACACATACCTATATTGCCTAAAAAAGTAATTTGCATTAAATTCTCACGACAGTTACGTTGTCAGTAGGAGATAAGATCTCAGCGACATTACCTGCAGATGTGGTTACCATACAAAGTGTTACTGAGGTTTGTACGTTTTGTAACTGAGCTGAAATACAGTACTGAAGTGGGTCATTGTACAGAGAAATATAGAAAATAAAATATGATATATAAATTATAAAGCGTGGCTAAGTTACAGAGGCATGGTTCGATTGACCATAAAGTTAAGGAATCTCGTCGGTCAGTGGATTACCATCTTATCATGATGACATTTAAAAAGACACGTTTTGTGGGTCCTAGCTGACATATTTAGCGGCAGGAAGTGTTGATTAAAAGCCTGAAAAGATAGGTAACTTGGTTATTCAGGCTGGATAGACAGGCAGAGGTAAAGCTCTCGTACTCAGCTGCATCATGTTAGACTGGAAGCCGACCCCAACATATTATATTTGGGAAAGTATTAACTCTTGAACATAGTGGAACTTTTACATTACATTTTATAGGACAGGGTCTCCAAGGAGTGCAAACCCAGATTGTGGCGAAGCGTTTAGAGTTCTAATCTGAATAAGCGTTTTGTGCACCACAGTACTTGCTGAGCAACATAACATTATGTTAATAGGCTTTTATGTGGTTTTCAGTAAGTAGGACCTGTAGGAAGTCCGGTGTTCTGAAGGTAAGGAAAACATGAGACATAAAAGTTTACGAGTGTCTTAATTAGGTAACGTAACTCAATGGCTTTGTCCTGTGGTTAGAGCCGCTAAGGGGTACCAAAAAAAACATTCAAAGGGTCTCGAAAATAAGGAAAACAAAAGAAAACCGTCTTTTAGGTTTAGAGAAAGGAAAGATGGCGGAGATGCAATAAGGGAGGAAGGTTCTTGTATATCACGGTAACGTACGGTTATAAGCGTGATAATTACGATCAGTTACTAGAACTAACGGGGCGTTCGGGTTCCTTGTTAAATCAAAACCAATCTGGCGAAGATCGGTCTTGATTGATTGGTGATTTTATTTTGAAAAAAGTGGACAGATTCTCAGGTATGCATGCGTATAATGATAGAGCTAGTAACGTTTTGTCCCCCGAATACCTAACCCCGAATTTCCTAAGGTGATAATTATTGCGTTATGAGATCTCCGCTACTATTTTTTTCATATTCAGAGTAAATTAGGAACACACAGGTACCTTGCCTGAATGACTTAAAAATGACATCAAAATGAATAACATAAAATGCAATACAGCCTTCGCAACTCTATAACTAAAAGAACATCAAACCACGCCCCCTGTAGACAGTGGAAACAAACCAATAATTATGTTAATCCGTCTGTCTGTGGGAGGCTGCCTTAGACGCGCTGATTTCCCGGGAGGCTGCGATGTACCATAACAGGATCTGTTTACTTACTACTCATCTAGGCTGGCTGTTTGTGTTCTCTTGTTTTTACGTCTCATAAACGTAATGCTTTTTTATTTTTAATTTGAAAAAAATGTAAGACATTCTATTTTTTAAATCCGGGAAAGAATCTAGGATAATCTTTTTTTAATTCGGAAAACACAGGTTCTTTTCTGCTTATTTTTAGCCCAGGGAATAGCGCTTACTGTCAGAGAAAAAATCCATAAAAGCTTTCAAAAAAACAGTGCAAAAAAATTGCACCGTGAGAAAAAAAAAATATTCTGTAACACTTTCTAGAAGGTAGAACAAGATTTAATTTTGAAGAACTATAATCTAAAAGCTACCTAGATATGAGACTCAAACGACTTTCTCGCATGAGCCATATGCCGTCAGATCGACTTAATTAAACTGCTAACTTAGTATTAGCTCTTAGAACTTAGTCTAATACTGAACGTACCAAGTTACCTACTTTCCTCTTATAATAGAGTTACCAAATGAAATCTTATGCCGAGGACATCACATGTTAGATAAGACTCGAGACTCGAGTCATACAAAATCTCGAACATTCGATTGGATGAATTCGATCAAAAGTTTCTCGAGAAAACAAACAACTCGAGAAAATATGACGTCAACTATATTGAGTGGACTACGCGCTACGGCGTAGCCACGGCGCCGCTACGACGCTACGACGCCTACGCGTCTAAATTCATAAGTCCCTTATCAATACGCTATTGACATAAATCGTTCGGTATTTGCATGTAAATTAAACTATTGTAATGAGCCTTATGTCGGAACAATAAGGTTGACAATCGAATGGTAGTTAATCTTCGTCGCCGTACGTGACAAAATGCTATAATAAGGAGTAATGGCATTGTGGGCCCAAAGAGGTACAAATTGTGGTACCTCTAATTGAGCGATCGAATGTTTGCCTGTTTACTGCCTAGTGAGAGGGTGTACATAACAGTTCTTCAGATGTATAGTCGTTTCAAGATTGTAAACAGAACTTTATGATTTCAGTAAAATATAACGCTCTTCTACATAATATTGGCTTGTTTACTTCATGTTTTTAGTCGGATAAATATCTCTTCTTGTCGAGAAAAAGCGATTACGTACAAATCAAGCAGAATCAGCGATTTTAGACATAAGAAGACAAATGAAACTCTGAAACAATTTTTATGAATACTAGCTTCCGCTGGCACTTTCACCCGCGTTCTATTTGAACTATTCTGCACACGAAGATGAATAAGCTATCTTATCATCATTTTAACAGTAGCTCCTAATATTAGCGCATTGAAGCAAATGAACAACACATACAAACAAACTCTTAAACTTTATAATATTAATATAGGTACATTCGACTTATATGTACATGCAAGATAATTGGCAGTCTCAACTCACGCGGTGACTGCCGTCGAGAGCTCTCAACTCGTGAGAGCACATTTGACCTTATATATGCTTGAAAACCTTGAAGAAATAACTTTGTCGTTGACGGAAAAGTTTAAATATGTTTTGATTTTGTATGAAAAAAATAGGAAACTGAATATTATTTTATTTTAACAAATAAACACTTTACAGAGAGTTTTCAATTTACTTCATTTCTTAAATTGTCTGAAATACCAAAAAAAACTCGTATATATTAGCATACTTTTCACTTGAAATGACGGTACAAAATGTATGATAAATCATTTAAAACTTCCTAACTCATCATCAGAACTTCTCCTCATACCTTTAATTCTATTTAAAAACCGAGTGCCTGATTAAAACATCTTTCCTTTAACTTTATGTTAATCCCATGGAGAACAAAATGACTAGCGGAGGTGCCATAACGGAAAATCTCTTAAGAAAGTAACGCACCAAAATGCGGGTATGCGGGGGACGAGGAACGTTACTGGCTCCGCCATACAGCTACTTTGGACCCGATTTTTTTTTGTTACACCAAAATCGTTGACAGATGTCTCATGCCCGTTTTCACCAACAAATACCTAAATTTAGGGATCCCTTAAGAGCATTTAGGGAACACTTAAGACGAATTTCGTTTCCACCAAAGTTTAAGTGTCCCTTACAACCTTTATTATTGGGGGAGCCCCTATACTAAGTGACACTTAGTTAGGGAAACGTTAAGAGATTGTTGGTGAAATCGGGCATCAAAGAACCCGAACGCCCGTTAGTTCTCTACTAACTGATTGTTTTGGCCATGCCTACCGTATAAATGTGAGAAGAAGGCGCCTGACCTACCTACGTTATGGCATCTCCACTCATCTTTCCTTGCTCCGTGGTTAATCCCCTCCCCGTCTCTTCACACCTCCCCCCCCCAGTCCTGGTGAAGCAGACATCACGTTGAGCAGTAAATTGAGTTTTCCTGTACAAAGAAGTCGTGAGCTCGGCTGAACGAGAATCCGTGAATAACATTACTGTATCGTATTTCGTGAAATAAAAAAGCAGATAAATATTTTTCATATGAATAGTCATGTTTGTAATCATATTTTGTTGGCTGTAGTTATGTATATTTGTTTATCTGAAAATATTCATGTCGTCATATTATTATTTACTTTTATCTGCATGCTAGGAGATCTGTGTTTCACGCATCCGAAAAAAATATTATTATTCATCCTTACTAATGTTATGAATGCCAAAGTAATATACCTAAAAACTACTGAACCATTGCAAATGAATTAAAAAGCCTGAAAAAGAGAGCCAGTTTCCTTAAAACAATTTCATACTATATGAATTGTCACATTCCAAACTTTTATCTTATCGTTGAACTTAGGCCTAACCCATTTTTTTTTCGATACTTATAAATGTAGGTACTGTGAAGTCTCAAAAAATACTTAAGAATTGAATCACTTATTTAGTACAGATTTAATCATCTTTAAAATAATGAGTACACCAAGAAAACCCTACCCCATAATCCAAAGTTAGCCCTACAAATCACTATCGTTAACAAAAAAAACTACTTCTATGACATTTAAATAAAAGCAAAAACAGCTATTTTTAGTTGCATCGGCCTTCAAAAAAGATAACGTCCTTCTTCTTGTAAAGTCGGTTAAAAACACATGACATACACTTCCAAAGCGTACGTCGCGTCGGTCGGGATAACCGGTAACCGAGGGTATGTCGGCAATCTGCAGATTACAGGTAAGCTCAAGTTACGTAAGTCGTAGATAAGTGAGATAAGCTCGGAGTTAGTGAATATCGTGTGTGATCGATTTGGGTTAAGTTATGTGTATGTTAAGTGAATAGTTGTAAGTATATAATGTTGATAGCGATTGTGTATAATGTGACGATTGCAATGCTATAGTTATAAGTTCAGTTATTTTAAAAATTAGAAAATAAAAAAGTTGAAAGAAAATATTAGACAGAAAATTAAACGTAGAATAATACGTTTAATTTTCTGTCTAATATTTTCTTTCAACTTTTTTATTTTCTATTTTTTGTTTTCTTTTCTGCGCACCTAAGCTAGAATAAATTATTTTTCTTCGTAGTAAATTTTTGGATTCATATTAAAATACAAAAGAAATATTATTTTAAAATCATACAGTTTTCATCAAATAGCTATGAATTATTAAAATGCATTTTATATGCCCAAAACGTAAAATGTATTGAAAGAAGGTATGTTAATGTAAAGCAATTGAAAAAACTTCACCAACAAAATAATAATCCAACACAATTTTAACACGCTTAAATACTCGTAACATTAAAGTTAAAATTTCATACTCCATTTACACAAAATATAATGAAACTACCTAGAGGTACATAAAACTAGTAATACTACCCCGAATTGCCCGTACCGGCGTTAAATTCTCCCCAGTTATTTATTATCTGTCGCCCATTAATTACAATAATAAGCCAGAGGTGTTTAATTAACAAAACCTTACACTTACTGTTTTTTGGACGATCCAAAATTTTGTACCGAATTTTCCCAATGTATACCTTACATTGCGTGTTTACTTAGATGGTTGATTTTCGCGAACAGTTGAAAAGCGGCGATGGAACGCGAAGTGTAGAAATGGTCGCAGTAGAAGTCGCCTTTGAAATTTTTAACAAAATGAAATTATTATGTTACTTGAGGATAATTTGTTTTCAAATTGGGTCAAAAATTGTTGTGATTTTTGAGGTCTTTTGTGATTTCAATAAGATACTTTTAAATGAGTTTGATGATGATGTTCCAAATTCGTTGAGTTTCCTGTGGCTAAACTATGATGTATTCAAATAACTATGTATGTATATGTAGACCGAGAGGTATGAGAAACTTTATTTACAAAGTTATTACAACTTGATTTTAGCAGTAAATAGAGATTTTTTTTAAAAGTATTATTTATAACATTTTTTTAACGATGTTAAAATCTTTTAATGGCCTCTTCGGCTGTGGGTTAGCAGCGGTGAGGGAGTGTCAGACTCTTTCTGACTAAAAACCGTCGCGTTCCGTCGTCGAGGCCTTTTATGTACCGGGGCGGCGGTAACACTTTCAAACAATCCCGCAGCATTATTTATAACATCGCAAGAAAAATCATACAAATCAATTTAACGTCATGGACCCATAACTTCTAATACTTAATGCTTCACCGGCTCATCCATCATCAAACAGATTACGACACATTATGACATATTATATTGTCCGGCGTCCGGCCCCTGATACGGTTGTTCCATTACCGGACGCGGCCGTACGGCGCCGGTCACTGGGATATTTCGCATTTTTGAGGAAAAAAGAATTTAGCCAGGAAGATAGCAAATAAAAGGACTTTACATAAGATTGTTCTTAACCGACTTCAATAAAAGAAGGTTCTCAGTTTGACTTAAATGTATTCATGTGCAAATGTGTATTCATGCCTATCTCACGTTTAGATGTTACGATTTTGATGCGGTTTCAGCATATTGTCAGAATTTAGAGAAGGTTTAGGCAGGTTTTATGTTTTTGTTTTTTTGAGTAGCTGCTACAGTAGTTATGTATATCTTCTTTGCAAAAATGGATAGCAAGACTGGTACCTATATTTTTTTGTATAGGTATGCGACAAATATTCCTTGCGGCAAAAAAAATCATCTTTTGTGTACCGCTAGTTGTCAATTGTTTGTCCGCTAAATAAAAGTGCTCTAATAGTGTCCTAGAATCTGGTATTTACACAAATACTATGTAGTCTACAGTTCTACAAACAACTCAATTACCTTTCCTCTTTATTTTAGTCACATACTCCCTGGCTAGTTAAATGTAAAAGCTAGTCTGCAAAGATGAGTGTATTATGCAAATAACTTCAAAGGGAATGTTAGTGAGATGCCGACAACACAGTTATAAAACGACAGGAGCTTCAAACTATTTAATTTGAGCACCCGACGTTCTCTACTTGTGGGTACAGAACATGCATACTAAATATTTATCCGGTAGCGAAAGAAGGTGGGTTATGTTTTTTCTAAGCTCGCTTTGTACTGAATTTGGAGGACGTAGATTTAAAATATTCGGATCATAATAACTAATAACTGAAATAGTGAGGTAGTGAAATTTTCGTTTTGAAAATATTTAAGAAACGAGAAATATTTTTTATGTTTCTTTTCTACAGGTATTTACTTGAGGTGACCTCAGAGATAGAGAATTACGGAAGGAGCAAAATGCTACGCTAACCCCAAAGTAAATTGAGATAAGAAAAGGAGATTGATGCTGATGTTTTTTTTCTACACTCTCTCGTCCATTTTTACGAAAAAATTAGTAATCTTGCTTAAAAATTACATAAGAATATTCATTAAAAACCTCATCATATTGAGCACAGACGTACACAAACCTTTACTATATCTATCTAAACATAAACCTTCAAGTAGAAATATACAGCAAACATTACTGAAACTATGAATAGAAATGACGCTTCTATTGAACATCTGTTTACTATGCTAAGCCTCTCCGAGGCGCGGTATCAGACTCGCTACCTACTTGCCTATCTATATGTTACTAGCATAGAGAACGAAATGACTATAGGAGATGTCATAACGCAAAATCTCCTAAGAAAGTAGCAAGGCAAAGTACGGGCTTTCGGGGGACGCGGAACGCCACTGGCTCCGCCCTTACACGCTTTCTATGGAACCCATCCATTATTTTTAAAATAAAATCACCAATCAATCAAAATCAATCTTTGACGGATTGGTTTTGATTTGACAAGGAACCCGAATGCCTCATTATTTCTACTACTACGTAACTGATCACGCCTACCGTAACTTCCGGCATACATATCTGCTATATTTCCTTCCTCCGTGGTTACTAGTCTATAGAATAGAGTTATAGTTTGTTTGAACGGCCCAATATAGAAGATAGAATTGAAAATTCTTATTGCATTTGAAAGTTCAATACTTATGGCAGAATAGGTCAAAAACTTTTTGATATAGGCGAAATAAACACAGCCAGTTTTAGAATGTTTTAACTTTACATAATTAGATCTTAAGTAGTCTACAAAATTCTTAACTTTTCACGTTGTTCTAGTAGAAAAAAATGAGGTAATTCAGTTTTAGTTAGAATTTTTCATTCATTCAAAGGGATCCGAAGGGTGGGTAAAACCGCGGAACACAGCTAGTATTGACGCATTATCGGTTACCCGAACATTTACCTACATCTGAAAAGTTTATCTCTTGTTGAACGCACTAATTTCATTCCGATTTAAACATAATTCTAGTGTTAGGTAGCCTATTCATCGAGGAAGGCTGCATGCAATTTTTCATCCTAGTGCGCAAAGTAATTCCCACCAAATGCAGACGTTACCACGGGATAAAGATAATCCTACTAATATTATAAACGCGAAAGTTTGTATGTATGGATGTATGGATGTTTGTTACTCTTTCACGCAAAAACTACTGAATGGATTTTAATGAAACTTTACAATAATATAGCTTATACATCAGAATAACACATACTTAGGCTACAATTTGTAAACATATTGTTCGAAATACTAAACCTGCGCAGACGAAGTCGCGGGTACCAGCTAGTAATATTATAAATGCGAAAGTAACTCTGTCTGTCAGTCTGCCTGTTACGCTTTCACGTCTAAACCACTGAACTGATTTTAATAAAATTTAGTACAGAGATAGAGTTGACCTTGAGAAAGAACCCGGACTTTTTTATCCTGGACTTTTGAAGAATTCTCTTGGAAACGCGATATAACCGAACTCCAAGCGGGCGAAACCACGGGCAATAGCAAATAAACTGTGATCGTTTCAAACAACCTGTTGCTATCGCGAGCAACAGCCGAGTTATTGTAACAAATGAAACGCGGATTTATTTGCTCTCGCCTTTTCGTTTGCACTGTAAAGACGATACGGATTTTGTTTTATTTTCGTTAGCTCCGATGTCAAAGGGTATCGCTTATTATTGGATTCAAATAAAGTTTTGTTTGGCTTGAAGAAATATGTTTGATTTTGATAGAAAAACATCTAGTTGTATTATAGATTCAGAATTATAACTGCCGCTGGCGTGTTAGAAAAATATCATGTAATTTTGTTTTAAATTCGAAATTAACTTAGTTGTTGTGTTACGAAATCATGCTATAACCAGTTGGTAACCATAGCTTACTTTTAATCTCAGCGATGGAAGTTGTTTCTTCGAGCCGCGCGTGAACCACAGGCAGAAGCTAGTGAATGTATATTTATGAATCTTTCTCTCAAAAACTGCTCAGCGCATTCTTTTTTCCAGTAAACACCGCCAAAATTCATACAATATTTTAATTGATAAAATACCCTTTATTGCCCAAACCCACCTCTTTCAAAATCCACAACATAATTAAGCCGCGTCTAGACAGGTGATTAGTGTTCTCCCTCGGACGATGTTAATACCGAAATTTCATGAATAGCTCCCTCAATTCCCGTTAGATTGATTTCCAATGAATAGTTTCAAACAGTAATTTGGTTGTTGCAATTAATTTGTATGAATGAGACTGTCCAAGGTTTCATTATATCTATACAACTGCAAATTAAGTTTGAGTTCTGCCTGTCTGTGGGTAGCCTTTTCATGGTAAATGTGTAATTATTTTTCTATTGGTCGATGGAAATAAATCTACGAACTTAAAGGCGTAACTGTGGAGGCCAGATTACAGACATATTAACTCCCCAATGTTGTTTGTGATTTTTGGTGTACGAAAAAAGTACGTCGATGTTTATTGCTAACATCCGAAGGTTGCCATTCAACAATTTTATTAAATTCACACATACTCTGTAGTCGTGCTAATTTGAGAATGGGTGAGATTATTGATTGATCTATTTCTTATCAATATTTTTTTTATATTGTATTAATGCTACCATTTAACTTTTTCCAGTATATCATTTAGGTACAAACATAAGCACAGAACTTACCTACATACAAAACCCTATGAAACCACTTCTCTTCACACATAGCTGAAGCAATTAATTTGTATGAATGCGCCTACCGAGTTGTGTTCACTTTGTCAATGCAATTCACTACCGATGCTGCACAAAGCGATGGCGACTGAATGGTCAGCTCTGACTGACTCGCTGATCGTCACAATTTAGAGTACATACCTTTACACGGCAAACTTCTAGTCGGCCGATAGTTTGTCAATACTCATAAATAAGTATGAAGATGGATGGTAGTACACGCATTACAGAGGTTAGGGATTTAGCCAGTGTCAGATCTATTGAAAACTGTTTTGAATCAAGATTTTTTTAAACAATTTTTGTATAATCCATCGGGTAAACTGTTGGAGTGTGTAGCCGACTGTTGGAGTCGGCTGACATCCCGGGTGGATGTTTTTATTTGCAATATTGTGAATTCAGTTAAAGGTTTTAGTCGATCTGATGATGCCAAAATCACTTATCGTTGTGATGTGCAGTCTTTCATGAATCTCGATACTTATTTATGAGTCTGTACAAACTATCGGCCGACTATAAATTTACAGTGTGCGGGTACTCTTAGTGTTCAGCGGATTTTGTGAAGTGTGGACTAAATTGGAGGTGCGAATTTGATTTGCTAGTGACTATTAGCGCGTCAATTTTAATCCTTAAATCACAATGATAATATGATTCGTACAATATATATAATAAATCTGTAGACAAGTCATTCCTACATAAATATTTTAACTACTTATACAATAAAGCTTAAGAGATTATTTGAACGCGCTAATCTTGGAAACTTGTAAACCGATTAAAAAAAATTGCAGTAATCCACTGGAAAAAAAAAGCCTTCCTCGATAAATAGAACCTAAAATATATTGCAGTTATATAGCATATTTATCAAGGAAGGCTACAGGCTACTTTTTATCCGGTTACGCAAAATAGTTTACATGAGACTCGGGAAAAACGCTAGCAGAAGCTAATTACATTATAATTTAAAAACTCCACCTTATTTTCAAGGTTGTGTGGAAGAGAGACCGCCTAATATATGTCACCTGTTACAGCCTTTTTATCGTCCCACTGCTGGGCTGCGGCCTCCTCTCACACGGAGAAGGATTGAGCATTAATCACCACGCTTGCTCAATGCGGGTTGGTGATTTCAGCTCATAAAGTCCAGGTTTCATCAATATGTTTTTCTTTCACCTTTTTATCAGCCATTGGTGTCCAAGATATACTTAGAAAGTACATACAAACTTAGAGAAGTTGCATTGGTACTTGCCTGAACTGGAATCGAACCCACACCCACATACTCGACATGTTGGTTCTTTACCGACTAGGCCACCACGACTTGCCTTAAGATCAAAAATGTAAAATTGGTGTACCTAATAAAGTATACATCTATTTATCTATTGTAGGATATTAGTTAGGAGGGAAGGGGGTTGTCTATAAAAGGCCGTGCTTTGACAGCACAGCTCTCTTTTTCTGCTGCCAACTGTTGTCGAGGTAGGGTGTTACTCTGTCCGATTACTGTGTGACTATTTTGTAATTAATGCATTTTCATTGTAATTAGTGATAAGTCTGGTGTTCTATTTTTGTGTATTGTGTACAAATTGTTGTATCGCTTGTGAATTTCTTTTGTTAAGATTTATTGATTAGTAGGTAGTATTAAAAATTGTTTTTAAAAAATCACTTCTGGTCTTATTTTCCTAGATCAGAAGTGGGATAGTTCTTACTTAGCCCACTTATTTTTTTTTTTTAGCTTAGAGAGTTATTGGTTTACAGTTCGCGTGATTTTATTTTAAAGCAGGGTAGTTTGCATATAGGTTAGCATTGTTGGATTGTTTTACAGCCGTTCTTTGTTCTCGTACTTTGGTTTTGGTTAGTGGTATATTTGTGTTAGTTCTATTCATTTGATTTTGGTAGTGTTTCTTTCATTATGTCGAATCGTGAACGTGAGCTTAGTGTAAATCGCTGCGGCAGCTGTAGCCCTAGTCGTGGTCATCGGAACAGTAGGCTTCGTGAGGGGTCGCCTGATGAAAATCTACGGTTGAGACTCGAGATGGAAGTGATGTTGTCACGTCTTAGGGCATTGGAGGAAAGGTATCGGTCTTCACCTAAGCCAGGACGTTCGGGCGATTGTGATACGAGGGTGTCGGAGATTGCTGATCATCACAGGTCACCATCGCGGCGTGACCGAGTGTCACCGTCGTTCAAACGAGTTCTGTCACAATCACCTGAGCGTAGGGAATCACGTGTGCATCGCAGGTCACCGCGTGCGCCGCCGTCGAGCCGTAGTCGTAGGTTAGCGTCCCCTAATAGAAATATTGAAGTAGTGTCACGATCACGGGATAGATTAGCGTCGCCTACTTTTTGTGAAAGTCGACACCAACGTGCTTATTCCAGATCACCGCTACGTAACTCGGAACCTATTTCTAGCAGAGCACCGGAGCATTCTACGGTTACTGATCGTATTGTTGACGCGATCCGTTCAATTAATTACGCAGGGAGATCGAATCAACATTTTTATATTTCAAGTTTTGATCCGAATCTACATAATATCGATGATTGGTGTGCGGAGGTAGACCGTGCGAAATCTATTAATAACTGGAGTGATTATGAGTGTCTTTCTCGTATCGGTAATTGCCTGAAAGGGGAAGCTCGATCATGGTTAAACGAGTGGGTATCTAACGATCGCACGTGGAGCAATTTTAAAAAGGAATTTAGGCCGTTATGTCCAAAGACACCCGATATTGCGAATATACTGGCTGATGTTATAAACACGAACTGTGATAAGTACCCTACATATGCGGATTATGCACGTCGTTCTTTACTTCGTTTGCGTATAGTGCGGGGACTTAGTGACGAATTGATTGTGGCGATTATTATACGCGGTATTACTGATCCTAATATCAGAGCGGCTGCAACAAATGCCAAATTGTTGCCTGATAATTTAATCGAATTTTTCTCTATTTACACTAAACCGCCTAGTACTAAGAATAATTTTTCACGTCCAATTCAGAACAGCAGTGTTAAAGGTAACTTTGCTACAGATTCTTTACGAAAGCGGAGCAGTAGTGATGTTAAGTGTTTTTCATGTGGTCAGTTAGGTCATAGGCAGGCTTTTTGTAATAAACGACCTAAAGTTGATCAGGGTACGAGGAGTACGTCGGGTGCTTCGTCTACAAAGACTGTTTTCACTCCGAATAGGCCTGAACCTTGTTCTTTTTGCAAGAAACTGGGTCACAGAGTTGACACTTGTTTTGCCAAACAAAGATCCGAATCAACAAACAAGAACACGGTTAATTGTTGTAATATTTTAGTAACTTCAACTAATAGTGATGTAGTAGCAGCTATTATACAAGACGTACCGGTAGATGTCTTAATCGATAGTGGTTCCAGTATCTCTTTAATGTCGTCATCTTTACTAAAACATTTTAAGTGCTCAGTAAAACCCGCTTTTAGGATTTTAAAAGGATTAGGTAGTCAAGAAGTCGAAAGTACCTCCTATGTTACATTGCCTGTTGAGTTTGATGGATTGACTCTTGATGTAGACTTATTCATAGTATCGTCCCAGTACATGAACATTCCTGTAATTGTAGGTACAGACATTTTGAATAGAGAAGGTGTTAAATATGTGCGAACTAAGGATTATCAATCGCTAACAAGGGATGATAGTTGTTTGAATAGGGTAATGACGATTGAAACTCAGGCTTCAATTCCAATTAATACACCCCTTGTTGACAGTCGTTTACAAGAGTTGCTCAAAATTACTAATGACTTTTCACATTTTTTTATTTCCGGTACTGCAACTTCAACCGTCAATACAGGGTGTATGTCAATCAAACTTAATTCCAACACACCCGTTAACTATCGCCCTTACCGACTTTCATACGCTGAGACTCTCCGTGTTCGTGATATAATCAAAGACCTTTTGGATAAGGGCATAATCGAGGAATCAGATTCCGAGTATGCGAGTCCTATCCTACTCGTCAAAAAGAAAGACGGGTCGGATAGGATGTGTGTAGACTTTCGTAAGCTCAATGATGTTACAATTAAGGATCGGTTTCCACTACCTCGAATAGATGATCACATAGATCGTTTGGGGCGCAATAAATACTTCAGTAGCCTTGATATGGCCACTGGATTTCACCAGATACCTTTGGACCAGGAGTCGGTACCGCTTACGGGATTCGTCACGCCTGAGGGCCATTATCAATATTTGAAAATGCCTTATGGTTTGGCGAATGCCCCGGTTGTTTATCAGCGAATTATCACGAAAACACTTCGCGAGTTCATCGAATCTGGTGACATCCTAGTGTACATCGACGACGTCCTAATATTAAGTAAAACGATAGATCAGGGTCTCATTTTATTGCGCAAGGTTCTTGATACTTTGACAAAAGCTGGCTTTTCTATTAATTTGAAGAAATGCTCGTTTTTGGCGACTGAGATCGAGTATTTAGGTCGGACAATTAGTGAAAATCAGGTTAGGCCGAGTCATGATAAGGTGAGAGCTTTGATTGACTCAGCCCAACCGCAAAACATTAAACAAGTCCGGCAGTTCATGGGCTTAGCCAGCTATTTTAGACGGTATATAGCTGACTTTGCCCAGAAAACTGCATGTATTGCTGCATTAACTAAAAAGGGTGTTCCTTTTAATTGGGGTTTAGAACAACAGGCAGCTCGAAAGTACATTTTAGAATGTCTGACGAGCGAGCCAGTATTGGCGATCTATGACCCTTCGTTACCAATAGAGGTCCACACAGACGCGAGCTCTATTGGTTATGGAGCTGTTCTGATCCAGGTACATGAGGGTAATCGCAAGCGAGTGGTATCATACTTCAGCAAGCTTACCCAAGGGGCTGAAAGTAAATACCACTCGTATGAGCTGGAGACACTTGCCGTCGTTAAAGCTCTCCAAAATTTTAGGCATTATCTTGTGGGGTGCCACTTCACTGTAGTCACTGATTGCAACGCGCTAAAACTTACTCAGCGCAAGAAGGATTTGTTGCCTAGAGTGGCTCGGTGGTGGATGTACCTCCAAGATTTTGACTTCAGCCTTGACTACCGTAAGGGTTCTCTTTTGTCCCATGCCGATTATCTTAGTCGGAACCCAGTAAATGTGATTTCCATTCAGAAACCTTTGAACTGGGCTCAAGTTGCTCAGGCTTCGGATGAAGAGACGCGGTCTCTCATACAGAGCTTGTCAGATGGCAAGCTAGACTCTTCGCGTTACATTCTTAAGAATGACATCCTTTATTATAAGTCCACACCTACTGGTGAAAACCCAAAGCTCCTCTGCTTTATCCCCAAAGGTCACAGGCTTAGCCTTCTCCGCATCTTTCATGATGAACATGACCATCCATGTGTAGATAAAACTGTCGACCTTATCACAAAACATTTCTGGTTCCCAGGGTTAAGAGCTTTTGTAGTGAAGTACATAACACATTGTTTGGTGTGCCTTTCCCACAAGAAAGTTGCCCGTGCTCCTCTTCAACCCATTCACTCCTGGGAAAAACCAGACGTCCCGTTTGAAACGATCCATATGGATGCACTAGGCCCCTTACCCGAAGCCGATGGCTATCGTTATGTTCTAATCGCCGTTGATGCGTTTTCCAAATTCACCTTATTATACCCAATGTATCGCCAAGATGCTGGCGAATTAAAACATCATTTCACGAACTTAATTTCACTGTTTGGTACACCTAAATTGTTAGTAGCAGATAGGGGTAGAATGTTCCAGAGTGTTGAATTCCTCAATTGGGTTAGGGATATGGGGTGCGATACACATCTGATAACACCAGAGATGCATCAATCCAACGGACAGGTGGAACGATACTGTCGGACTGTACTTAACATGGTACGTATTGAGTGCAATTACAGGCAACAGAGGTGGCCAACCATCCTGTGGAAGTTGCAGTTGGTTCTCAATATGACCAAACACAGAACCACTCAGCTGTCGGCGCTTAATCTGCTGGTAGGTATCGATGCGGCAACTCCACTCATTCGAAGTTTGGTACGGGATGTAGCTATAGAAGGTTCCAGTCCAAACAGAGAGGCTCTTCGCGAGATGAGTCGGCAAAGGGCGTCTGAACGCCTCCGTTCAAATCAAGAGGGTCAAGATAGCTACGTCAACCAAGGTCGTAAGTTGCCTCGTACTTTCGAACTAAATTCATTAGTTTTTGTTAGAAAACAGGCGCAGTCAACTGGGAAGCTGGACTCCTGCATGCGAGGGCCATATCGTGTGGTGAAAGTACTCCCACATGGTCGTTATGAGCTTCGACTCTTGGCTGGATCGTATGGGAAGTCGACACAAGCGGCTGCGGAGTATATGATTCCGTGGCAAGGAGAGTGGACTCCCGATGTGTGCGCTGATTTTTTTTGTGGTGAGTTATCCGAATTATTTCAATACTTGATATTTTGTTCAAACTGTTTTTATTATATTTTTGTAAACTTTAAGTAAGTGAGAGTGATAATTTACCTGGGGGTGAAATATTTTCTGAGAGAGTAAACATGCCAAGGGAAGTCTTATCTTGCAGTTGGTATAGCTTGCCTCAGAGTGAGATATGCTATCCTGACTGACGGATACGCTTCAAGTGGAGTAGGGTTTCATATTATTGGATGCTGTCCTGGAGTGTGCTCGGATATGCGATCCTAGTATATGAGACATGCTTTGGGTGTTTTTGTTTTATTTTTGTGGTTCGGACTTATGGTCCTGGAGCTATGTATAGTACTTACACGCTTGATCATGTCACAGGGTTGACTGACGAGTCGTGGTGTGAAACTTATTTCAGTGGTAAACATTGTATGTGTGTTATTGATAGTTTGGGTAAAAACACGCTCATATGTGGAACCAAATCACACACGCAAAGTTATGTCTCACGCAAGTACGCGTAGATCTCTAACGAGTCGTGAGGTGGCACTCCCCCGACGGGTTTTGCCCCAGGTGATTGGTACGGATATTAGTTTGTTTTATACCATTGTTTGAGTAGTTAACATTGTTTGTGAGTCATTGATAGTTTGGGTAAAAACACGCTTATATGTGGGACCAATTCACACACGCAAAGTTATGTCTCACGCAAGTACGCGTAGATCTCTAGCGAGTCGTGAGGTGGCACTCCCCCGACGGGTGATGCCCCAGGTGATTGGTACAGATATTAGTTTGTTTTATACCGTTGTGCTAGTGTTGAGCTAGGCGAGTTTAGTTTACATAACGCCGAATGTGCACTTACGTACACTTATATGATATGTGTCGTAAAGTAGCGTTATGTGGGCACATAGTTGTCCTGTTGTGTTTATTATTGAAAATAGTATTGTGCCGTTGTTTTCGTTTTTACAGAAGCAGACGATGAGAATGAGGAGTCCACCACTCCGAGTGTCGGCCAGCCTCCTGGAGTTGAGGTGCCTGGTGACATGATGGAGCCACAGCCCAGCACGTCCGGGAAACAGAGAAGTGAAGACAGGCCTGCTCTGCTGGCGTCGCTCAGCGTTTCCTCGGATCAAGAATCAGGAACATCAATGCCAACTCTAGAGACTGATCTCCAGAGTTAGAAGATGGAGCCCGAGGACGGCCTCCCGTCAGGAAAGGCCGTGTAGGATATTAGTTAGGAGGGAAGGGGGTTGTCTATAAAAGGCCGTGCTTTGACAGCACAGCTCTCTTTTTCTGCTGCCAACTGTTGTCGAGGTAGGGTGTTACTCTGTCCGATTACTGTGTGACTATTTTGTAATTAATGCATTTTCATTGTAATTAGTGATAAGTCTGGTGTTCTATTTTTGTGTATTGTGTACAAATTGTTGTATCGCTTGTGAATTTCTTTTGTTAAGATTTATTGATTAGTAGGTAGTATTAAAAATTGTTTTTAAAAAATCACTTCTGGTCTTATTTTCCTAGACTATATATAGCATCAGACAACCCATCATCGTAATTTTTACAAAAAATTGCTACGTCATCTATGGAGGTACTTAGTAAAGTTCAACAAGTTGTGATCGGTGCTCAGAGTACTCCAGGAGTGAGGGTAGAGGACTTTCACTTGATAATGTTACTGTAGTGGCTTGTAGATTGTTTTAAGGGTCGCTTGGGAGATATTAATCATACTTGTCGGGTTGTACGTAGGTTAAAATTAGAGGTTAATTATTTGCGAGATGCATAAATAATATTAGAATGATAAATATAAGTTCTATCCCAGAACAACGCGCTATGTTCTTATTGTTCAATTTGAATTAATTTTGGTCATTTCATTAGAAAAAAATGGAAACATGAGTCAATAAAAATGATGCATTTATCCACAAACGTCAGAACACGTTTCCAATTCAAAACTAGCCAAAGGCAATACCTCTGTATGGGGATAATAATAATTGGTTTTCCAACAAGTGGAATGACAAATAAACATACGTAAACAATTTAGCTCATACACAGAAAAAGTAATCAAATCAAATCGAGAGGCTTCTAGTGCGGCGCGAGATTGAATACACACACACATGCAAACATCCATTGCGTATATGTATGTGTGACATGGAGAACAAAATATATGGAGGTGCCATAACGGAAAATCGCCTAAGGAAGTAGCGTCGCCAAAATGCGGGTTAGCGGGGGACGAGGAACGTTACTGTCTTCGCTCTTAAAGGCTTCTTTGGACCCGACCATTTTTTGTAATACCAAAAATCGTTGATAGATGTCTCAAAGAACCCGAATGACTAGTTAGTTCCCTCGTAA
This sequence comes from Helicoverpa armigera, assembly GCF_030705265.1. NCBI lineage: Eukaryota > Metazoa > Arthropoda > Insecta > Lepidoptera > Noctuidae > Helicoverpa > Helicoverpa armigera. Next base: position 947,303 of record NC_087144.1, read on the forward strand.
TTGATCGTTTTGGCATTTTGGTTATGCCCACCGTAAAAATTTAACCTAGAAGAAGGCGCCTGACCTACCAGCATTATGGCATCTCCGCTCATGGTTGCTTACTCCGTGCTGTGTGTGTACGTGAAAGGAATAGGCTGCCGATATAAACTAGATTGTTGTAGTGCAGTGCGATGAATGGAAGCTGAGTCAGTGCTTCTCAAAGTTAGAAGTAATGTTGGGGAAATAAAAATGCAAGGTAAGTTTGAAGGATGAATTCAACTGATTATTCTGATATTTAATGAGGCTAAAAAGAAATTTGATATTTTTTATGTAAGTAGTTACATAGTACATAAAGTTTTAAATAGATGACTGATTGTTGAATCAGTCATCTATTTAAAACTTTTTTACTATAAATGCTTCATGCTACAGCCCTCCTCCATATTATAATTTGAAGTACGTATGTTCTGAAGAAGTCTCATTAAACATAATATTTTTTTTTATTTTACAAGTGATAATACATATTTACATTATTTTTAGATCCGGATCACTAAAACCTTTCAGAAAAAAAGTTGTTTTTCTAGAAGTTACTCATTATAACTTTGAGAATCACTGTTCCATAGAAAGGGTATATTGAGTTACGCGTACATTCAACTATCTTCTGTGTATGTCTAAATCCTGTCGACACATTTCAGACGAAAACGTATAACAACAGGTATTGTTGACTTGGTCTGACTTGTCTAACTTGGCAGCCTGTCAAGTAATGGACTAATATTACTGCCAGTCAGGGAAGTTCTTGCTACTCTAGTTATCGGCACGGATATTGAGCCCTGACCTTCACCTGCGCAGAAGCGATTTATTGGTTTATTGCCTTAAGTGTACAGTGCGCAAAGCGATCCCCACTCTTCCGCCGAGAGCTCAATATCCGTGCCGGTACCTATACCGTTAGGTACTGTTGGCTTCTATACATACTCAAGCATCATCCTCATATCCTTGTACCAATTTTTTTTTGGCTTCGAGATAGCATTTATTATTTTTCTATACTTATCCGTGTAATGTCTTATCACAAGTAGATACATTGATACATAATAATCTATACAAAAGGAAATTAAGATTTTTCTAAGCTACAAACATATGGTCAGTTTTGCTCGGTAATTGTGTTTTGGCTCCTCTTTTACTAGGTTCGATATGTTCAATATCATCCAAAACCTGTCAAACGTTTTACCACGACAAACACACACAATACAATTTTGTCAATTTTTAAACCAAAAAATCACCTAGACAAAATAGCATCAAAACCTTTATGCATATTTACGCACTGCTTTATCGACACTAGTGTCATCTATTCTAAACGTGTCGTATGCAGGGTGTAGACTATAGATCACAGCATTTCAATTCCCCCTGTATAATTGCAGCGCACTGCCTGCAGTTAGCTCACTTGATGCAGTTAGATGAAACAAGCCGACAGACTAATTGAGGTTCAACTGCGTTTAACTATATCGAGGTCAGTTGGTAAATAGTTGTGGAAACTACGCATTGGAGGATATATAGACAGGCTACTTTTTATCCAGGTGCGGGAAGTAGATATCTCGAGATAGCTAGTTAACAGAAGGTAGTAAATATAAACAATAAACAAACTAGATCCTATCCGTTTGTAGTTCCTCTTTAATGAGAAATTATTGCAAACTTTCATGTGGCTTGGAACACAGAATACCTAAAGGTTAAAAAATAAAACAGTATAGGTATTTGTTTTCCAATACAGTGGCCGCAAGCGATACCGTTCTCAGTTTCGGACAATGTTTTCTCAAAAAACTTTCAACCCCAGCACAGTTCCTCCAGTGAAATCTAGTAGTAACTGTGAAGGTAAAAACAATGATTGGAATAAAAGAAAACAACCGGCAGCTAAGTTCAAAAATTGGTAACAATTAGCTGCCTAGACGTTTTCACCTTTCGAAAATTCGCAAATTGTTCTAATTCCCGTAGTCAGCTGTTTTTTAGAACTCAATTGCCAATCACACTTTGCTTGCGTTGGACAAAATCGGAGACTTTTATACAACGGTCACGTTTGCTCCATTGGTTTAGCAAAAGTTTTAATAGGAGGCCATCACAGGCCAGCCGATGGATGTAACACATGGAAACAAACGCAACGTTTACCTTGCTTCATAAACAATATAGAAAGGCACGTATATTTTCCTTAATAAGGATTTATTTCTTTGGAGACCCCTGTAAATGAATTCTGTTTTCTTTAATTTTAGTCATATTTATTTAAATCCAAATAGATTAAGGGTTAAATTAACTGATAACATAAACATCAGTTTTCTTAGAACAACCTTACTCTGATTTTTTACGCTCAAACAAAATAAACAGTAAAAAAAAACAGACGGCTATGTTTTCGATAACCTTGAGCCAAAGTTGGTTACGGTTTTTTTTAAAGATAGTTAAATTCTAGATTACACTGTATTTCCGAACGAACTCTTCTTTAAAGTAGAATAATAATCCTACAACTTCTTAAACCACTTCAGTTTTCTTACGACGCAGGCGTGATTTTTCATCTAAATCGCTTGTAAAACCTAATATTTTTGACTTTCATATGTTTGAGGCAAATTCCAGCACCAGATAGTTTATACAACATTTTTATGAGTTCTACCAAAGCCTTCCTTTCACATAAAATCGTTTAGGCCGCATATTTGAACGAAGTGCCTAATAAATAGAGTATTAAGGGTATCTCACACTTTCAAGCTTTAGTAGCGACTTTAATAAAGATTGAAAACTACACACAAAACACTCCTATAGCCAGCTAAAGGTACATTTGTGAGTCACGAGAAGATGGCTGCCATTGGATTCTCGACTCTCTGTTATTCACTATCACCCCATGTCTGTCAAAAATCGTATTTCTCGAAAACTGCACCATACATATGCATACTGACGCCGCCAGACGCAGACGAGACGCATGCGATCGATCATCAGTCGCTCTCGTTACACGCATACGAAAATATACCTTAATGAGTTGTCTCACTCCTTGCACCGTTCACGTGGTAGTGTGTGTACTTACAACATCAGAGCACTTTCACACTAGCGAAATTTCACGCTCGGTTTTGACACAAAAATAATAACGACCAACAACAATTAACAACTACATACTGGGACAATAATGATGACACCTGAAACCTTTCGTAAAGTGATATAAAAACTATTTTTCTTTTTTTTTATGAATTCATAGCGCATGGAAAAAAGGCGTCTTCACGATAAAATCCGCTAGTGTGAAAGTACTAAACCGTTGCCTACTGGTGTTATACAACTACACTATATATATAACTAACTTACTCTAGTTTTATGTCTCGTCTTCGATATATGGTGGACCCTGTTTTACGAGCAGTCCCACGCACTGGTATCCCAATCAACAGTAAAACCCGTGTGGTTTGCAAGTCTAGGTCTCGGTCGTATCCTGAGGTCATAGACCTCATAAAATAGGTACCTAGGTTACCTACTAATATTATAAACGCGAAAGTAGATTAGTTCGTTAGTAGTTATACTTTCAAAGACGATTGAACTGATGGTTTTAAAAGTATTGCGATGACCAAGATACGCTTCATTATTTATTTTTTGTTTAACATAACACATTAAGAAACATTTTATGTGCATACCCAGGAGTTCAGTTTCGACCGCATATTCACACTATTAAATAGTCATTAAGTCATTCGAATAATAAAATAGGCTTGCATTTGATAACCCCTGCTGTGAAGTAAAAATGTCATCAAAAATGGATCACGATTAACTATTTAAACTGAAACAGTTCTACATCCTAACCACATACCCACTACCATATACCCTACAAAATATTAACAAATAGCACATTACACAATAGGACTAAACCATAAGTCTTTCCAAAAACTCATTTCCCCAAAACGCCGAAACCAGACTTGACATGTGCCGGCAATATTCACGGTACATATACTGTACGTACATCAAGTTATATACGATCATCGATCTGTCTGGCGAACGTATTTACTGCAATAGCCTGCACTTCAGTTACGGAAAATATCATTATCTCCCGAGCCTTTTCCCAACTATGTTGGGGTCGGCTTGAAGTCTAACTGGATGCAGCTGAGTATCAGTGTTTTACAGTGAGCGACTGCCTATCTGATCTCCTGAACTCGCCTACCCGGGTCAACCCAATATTGGGACAAAGTCAAAGTCAAATCATTTATGTCATTTAGGCCTTTACAAGCACTTATGAACGTCAAAAATATAACTAAGTTTGATTCTAGTTGCCCATTCCAAATGTAGCTTCCTATGGAGAAGAACGGGCAAGAAACTCCATGGTTACTCTTTTTAAAAAAGGACTACCCGACGTAATGACTGCCAAAGATATTCAAATGCACCAGATGTGAAATAAAAATGCGATTAAAATTGCAGCATACTAACCTATTCACGTTATACATACCTACTAACTAAATACGTACTACACCATAGGCCTTAACCATAAGTCTTTCCAAAAACTCATTTCCCCAAAAAGCCGAAACCAGACTTGACATGTGCCGGCAATATTCACGGTACATATACTGTACGTACATCAAGTTATATACGATCATCGATCTGTCTAGCGAACGTATTTACTGCAATAGCCTGCACTTCAGTTACGGGAAATAGCACGGTAATGAACTTTTATGTACTTAAGTTATGCACAGAACTGTTTAACATTCTTGTAAGTTATTTCATTTCCGTATTACTTGGAAAATTGTTATAGGATATTTTCTCTTAAAAAATAACGCTTTGGTAGTCTTGTAGCGAGAAATATAATTTTATTTTTTGTTTAATTAAATTAAAAAAAACTCTAGTGTCAATTAACCATATGAACTCTGCCTAACAGGGTAATGTATAACCAGGATAAAGATGCATATCTGTAATAGTTATACATTTTGGAATAAATAAATAGACTAGAAACTGTTATAACAACTCTCATTAAATATTTCGGAGAATCAACATGTTATGTCGACATTATTCGTACAGTCATACATATACATATGCAAATCTGTTGTCATTAAAACCAGTAAAAACGAAATTTTATGTTTAAGAAAAATTCGTTTACATACAACAAACGACAACTAAATATTCTCTCCTCACTAGTCACAAATCTACCACCAACACAACTGGAAAACAATTGCCACCCTATTTACATACATATCACCATCACCTGCATACATACACAATACACATATGTATAGTATGTATGTCTATTTTCCATACATATCACCCAAATACATACACATATAGTATATATGTACTACCAAGTTGATCCCCTGTATAGGTTGGGATCATGTCGGGATAAACAGGCGCGTTCCTAACTACGTAACGTGGTAGGATCGTGACGTAAGCGATGACGTCACCTATCCTTGACGGCTTGGGTATTCATGTGGTAAGGTGTGAGATGAAACAATAAAATGGGTAGATTATTTTAGTGGTATGTTTATTAATACTTGTTTTTATTTGCACACATAATGATTTATTGAATGAATCCCTAAAACATTTAAAGATATTTCAAGTAAACATTTTTAAACCGGAACGGGTGTTTTAAAGCATCAGATGTTAAATTTACTCTCGTTTTAGAACGAATAATTTTTGTTCATGGCACTTTATGATATGATTCTGACTATTTTTTAATATGGTATATAACAAAATACATAAAAACCTACCAATACATACACATAGTTTTTTAAGGTCGTTTTATTCGAACCCCCACGTAAGCCTGTCGTTTATCCCGACAATCCCAAACCGTCGGTCCTCACAGTTTATACTGAACGGAACCCAATGTTAATGTAACACCATGTATCTTGTGAACAAACAGATATTGTTCAAATCTACGAGACAAGATTATCCCTCGTAGCCCGTAGCGCTACGCCGTAGTCCGTAGCTCGTAGCGCTACGCCGTAGACTATCGTAGCAGCATTGAATTTCAAGTAGATGTTTTATGAGGCTGTTATCGTTTATGGATTTTTGTGTTTTATTGTTGTTTTCCGCTTTCTTAGGGAATTGTTGAAGAGAGAATACTGCTGGTAAATCGTTTGAAATTCTCAACAAATTATTAAGTTAACACAATCATTCAGTTAACTAATTAGGGAAAATTGTTAATTAAACTTTACTGCGTAAATAAAATATTTCCGTATTTTAAAAAGTTAAAATACACTTATTTATGTATACAACTTAAAATTAATATATTGCATCAAAAAATTGCTCCTCGTCGCTGACACTGGGTAATGTACCCAAAGAAACGTAAATATTAAAAAAAACTCAATCTAATTATAACCGCTGAAAGCAAACGCTGATTCAAAAACTTATCTCATATTACTTTACACATTGATAAAAATCTGAAAATCTCTACAAACTCTAGTACATAAAGAAACAAAAAAATACTATGACCATCCACGGACTCCATTCACAGTAATTAATACCAGTGTCTCGGTCCGTTAGCTCTTACTGTTTACGTTCACAAGATCACTAACGACGCGGAAATGATATATACAGCCTAGCACAATACTCGGAATTACGGTCAAACAGAGGAGAAAATATTGGTATGGTTAAAAGGCAATTCGAAGAAAAATTGTATTTAAAGAATATATGAAATAATAGTCGGTTTTCCTAAGGTTTCACTCGCATCCCGTGGGAACTACTGTTTGTACCGGGATAAAATATAGCTTACTAGTTTTCGCCCGCGGCTTCGCCCACGTTGAGTTCGGTTATATCGCGTTTCCAAGGGAACTCTTCAAAAGTCCGGGATAAAAACTATCCTATGTTCTTTCTCAAGGTCAACTCTATATGCGTACCAAATTCCATTAAAATCAGTTGGGTGGTTTGGACGTGGAACCGTAACAGACAGGCAGGCAGACAGACAGAATTATTTTCGCATTTATAATATAAGTAGGGATGTTAGTCACGAATGAATGTAGCTTCCCAACAGTGAAAGAATCTTTATTATACTAGTATACATACAAGATCGATTTTTATGTATCTTCTCTATCATCTAGCCTACCATTTTTATAATATCACAGTAGGTTAACTTTCGTTGAAACTAAACATTTTACTATTTCATTTCAATTTGAAACAGCCGCAGTTAGTGAAATAATCACAAGATCTGAACAATTATGTAGTTTTGTACGCATTACAGATATCGTAGTCCAAGCAACAACTCACGCGATGCTACAGTGAACACGTTTGGATAGCAAAATAAATATTATTTATTTAAGTTTTCAGATATTCGGCTTTTTATTCATCATTTTAATTTAAAACTATTCTTGTGAATATCTAAACATCTCTTATCATAAACCAATAACTAAGTTCTTTGTTAAGTAAAGTTATTGTATTAATAGTACTACTTCTCCTCCTGACAATAATCTGTCAGGAAAATATGCATGAATTGTTTTGGACTAGGCAAAATTATTTTTGAATTTTGTATTTTGCGGATCCTTCGTAAAATGTTCAAATTTAATTGTTAATTAGAGTTCTACGGATTTTATTAATTCATTCTGGAATCCACAATTACCACCTTAGTCACCAGTAGTAGAAAATCTCGTAATTTTATACATAGTTCATGGTCACCCTACCTCTCAGCTATATCGTGTACAGCGCTGTGAGATTGTTTCCTTCACCTGCAAACGTAATCACCACGCGAATTATATGCGAGTCAAGTTTACAAAACCAAGATGTTATCTGTGCTTTATCTACTAGCTAGCTGTATCCCGCGGCTTTCCACGCATCCTGAGGGAACTAGTTTCCTTGGGCTGGTTAAAAGTATTCTATGTCCTTTCGCAGGCTTTAGATCTGTTTTTTTTATTTAGCCCTTTTTATCGTCCCACAGCTAGGCACTGGCGTCCTCTCACATGGAAAAGGACTGAGTGTTAATCACCACGATTATCTGCATACCCATTTAAAATGATTCGGTAGTTTTTGCATGATAGCACGACTAACAGCCCTTTCACACGGCAGTCCAGTTTTGCGGGACCGGCATTTTACTGTATCCTGCAAAACTGAACTACGTGTGAACACAGCGTCCGTTTTTGCAGGATTCCCGCTTTTTACTGGACGAACGATCCAGTTTCAAATCGACGGGAACAGCATTTTGCAGGATCCTGCATGCGGTTTGCTCGTATGAACACTAGCATATAATATCTTTAGCGATCAAACAGGATCCTGCAAAAAACGGTATCCTGCAAAAAACTGGACTGCCGTGTGAAAGGGCCGTAACAGACATACATGAGACAGGTTTTGACTTTCCATAAGACACAAGAGCTTTTATGAATCCCAGATAAAAATAAGTTGCTTTAAAATGCTAAGAACAACAAAAACTTTAAGAAAAGGTACAGGTATATTTCTTAGTGACTCATACATGAAAAAACCCATAAACTTCCTGCAATCGGTCAAACAAAAACAGTAATGAAAGAAATTAAAAATATTATAATTTGTTTCTTTTGATGTTGTTCCAGATAATAATCTCCAGTGTTACTGTTTCCAAACAAAAGTGAAATTACAATAATTTATGTAAATGCCGCCTAATGGCACGGAAGGTCAGAAATTAGATGGAAATCGTAATTTAATTATGTATTCCTCTTTTTATTTTTTGTTTTTAAGTTCAGCTGTATTTTTTAACTGACTTTGCAATGTGGCATGATTTAATTTAGGTACCCGTACAAAACTCAAGGTTTTACCCATCCGGCTAGTTAAAAAAAACTGTTTGTTATTATTTTGCCTAATTTTATCCCAATCGGTTAAACTGTTTATACCGTTAAGGAGTATGAAAGAAAACTTACCTTACCTAACACTAATATTTGAAGGTAATGTAGTACATACACTACTATGCTTCTCCAGATCGTACTTGAAAATTATGGTGTCACTTTGTTTGTCACGCTTTCCCAGTAATAAGAATTATTTCATCATTTATCTGAATATTACGACGACATCAGCATAAGTACTTGTTGAGCTACCCTCACTTTATCGGCGATAAATATTTGAATGTTGCCAGCTCATTGCATAGTCGTAAACTTTGGACAAAATAAATATGATAGCCTTTTGAGAGACTGTTAAGTAAATGGGGTGAAATGCGTCAATTTATTTGCATTTGTACAGTTTTCTTTTTCAAAGAGTTTATTCGATCATGTTTCTAGGTAAGAACAGTCTGTTATTGACACTATTTTGCTTCCGTCTATTTAGTATAGATTTTATTGACGTATTTTTTTAAACAACTATTTCCTGTGAATTCATTTATACTCAAAGAGACTTGAAAGTTAACTATAAATATCTTCTTTCAGACCTTAATTAATCTCACAATTAAAATGAAAGCTTTAACAAAATATATACGGACTCCTTTCCATATTCATATTAAAAGGAAAGGATGGCTCCTGTACAGTCTGAAAACAAAACAAAAACATTAAGTTTAGTACTTATTTGAATGTAGATATTTTGAGTAGTCAGTGAGGCAGTGACTGTAACGGCCATTGTTTAAGTAAACAAAGTCGTAAATATGACGCGAGTGTACAACGTGACTATATCACGAATTGAAACTAGGTAAAACCCAGTTAAGTACAATAGACAGCCTCATGTAAAGTGAAATATAATGGAACAAATATTAGAAATGCTGTTGATTTCTGACACTTAAGCGAATATTAGACATTTAAATAAAACTACTTTTACGGATATTATCAAGGTTACGAATAAGAAGAATCTGTCTATTTATTTATACCCCTTATAATCAAAGTGCAGTAAGTTATTATGACCAGTTTATAAAAGTGTAAAAATACATGGTTTCGTAATAGCATTTAGAACTTACAATAACTAATGAATTCATAATTTAATACTTGCTTTATAAAAACTGCATTCTAAATTGTATATTGAGCGTTCACGAAGCTCTCTTATACCAATATACAATTTATTAGGAATTGAACTAGAAAATTTGAAAAGTTATATTCAAAAGTAAAGTTGAAATTCAATAGAAGTTCTCAAAATTGAACAGTTTCATTTCAATATTTTATTGAAACTCTTGTGCGGATTCTATATGTCGCGTTATTGACTATTTGTTTACTACTACTAAGGGATAGCCAGTATTCTAGTAGCTATTGAACATGTCCTCAGGTTTTATTTCGTTATAATAAATATTTTTTGTAAAATAAGAATATGTACACTATATAAAATTTATAAACTTAAACTACTTTACTAAAAATAATATACTATATACATATCATAAAAATATAGATATATAAAAGAACATTGATTAGGCGTCGAAATATTCCTCCGCATCACTGCCCTCCAGAAACGTGCCCAGATACATATTATATTCATTTTTAAATATATATAAAATAGATTTTTAAAAGAGTACTAGTTTCAGAATATCCCTCGTATGCAGTAAAGAATAGTGGGAGTTCTAAATGTCCAAGGTGACACATTTTAGTCTGCCTTTTCAACAACATAAAAAACTTGCCGAATGCTTGCCGACGCGGTGTCGACAGCGTCTATGTGTGCATGAATACTGTATGCAAGCTACACAACGGCTGTTGATGACGACACCGCATACTAAACGAGTGCGTTTCCACTGTAGCACGATAAAAAGGTATGCAGTTTGACGTTTTGTAGCTAGAAGTGGAGCTTGATTTTCTATGAAATTTAATGAAATTTTATTAACAGGAGGCTTTAGAATTTAGATACATTTAATAGACTGTAAGTAATGCTCGAGTACTTAGTCTTTATAGGTGTAAATCTGTGTGCTAGCTTACTTGTGTTAAGTTTGTATTGTTTTTTCTTTCTTAATTTTATATAATGGTTATCATGTGATAATGATATTTTTATTTGACTTGTATACATTTTGGTTCTTCAAACCTTACAGACAGACATGTGTAGCTGGGGAGTTTGTTGCGCCACTTCTTCTTCCCAGCAAAAACACATAGGAAGTGGTGAAGGGCGGGCGTTTTGGGGGCTGTCTTTTGTTTTTGACGTTCGAAAAGTGCTGATTTATCAGCCTAATTTGAATAAACGATTTTGAGTTTGAGTTTGAGTTATGTCTTTCTTGATCTTGTAAATATACTATTGTGTGAAACAAAATATTGCAATAATGATCCATGTCAATATTTAATTGAAGAATTATTTACTATTATGCAAGTACTTTCTTTGAATTTTTAGAAGATTCTGCCTGCGCTAATATTATGAAGCTGTAGACTTTGTTAGTTTGTTTGAGTTACTTTACTCTCAAGAACTAATGCTTTGATTTGTTGAAATCTTTCTGAGTTACATATATATATGTATGGTCCGAAGGCTGCTTTTTTATCCCGGTATAGAAAGCCAGTTGAAATAAAATGTTAATATTAAACGATGATTGGCTATATGAAGTCTACAAAACGAATGTGAAACGATAAATTACCGTAAAGGTGCAATGGGAATGTGACCTAAAGCGTGGCTGCAATTTGAATGACGTGCGACCTCCGAAAGGCCGTGTACAAAGATTGCATCCGAGTTGTTTATATACGGACTATATAAAGAACACAATTTTGGCCGTTTGTCCAATCAAAACACATTTTAGAAAGCGGTGAAGGAAAATGTCTTGTTTATGAAAGGGGTCAAAAGATTAAATATAAATAAATGTTCTTTTTTATGAACAGAATAAGTTTAAAATATTGCGATTACGGTAATTTTAATATAAGTGTGATTGTCGCCAAACTTTTTGTCATAACGAATATTTCGCGAGTCTCGTCGCAGAAACTATCAGGTTGTGGCTGAAATAGGCGTATTACGTTCGGACTATAGTTACGGGCCGTCATTGTATTTTGTAAGAACTGTACCTTACCTGAAAGATCTCGCAACTTTTATTTCCCTTCTATATTTATATAAACACTTCAATTTCCACAAAACAGTTACAATAATTCTAGGTTTAGAAACTTCCAAGTCTTCACCTTGAATAGGTCAAATAAAAATATTAATACAATTGGTATGTGGGTTTGTAGGTGTTACCATGGAACTTGTTATGAGCATGATCTATCACGCAACTTATATATTTTTTGGATAAAAAATTTCTAAGTATTCAGTACTAGAACTTTAGAATAGTGAACTTCAAAAATAATATTACATGGGACAATCTCTTTTGTAGTTAGAATGTGGACTGTAGGTTAGACAAAATTCTATTCGGCAATCAAACCAAATATTCATTTTGGACCACCGATGTATCCTTTTTGGACATAAGCCCCTTCGAATAACCATCAAAGCTTCCATCCCCAGAAACACTAGCAAAACGAATCTAAGCTAGTTATTTTTAAAACAAAACTCAAACGAGTATACAAGTATACTTTACGATAACTACGACTACAGAAAGTAGTAGGTACACCGTCGGAGCACGTTCCGGCACTTCGCTGGCGGTCTTCGGTTGGCTTGGAAACCTTCTTATAACAACGTTATACATAGTTTCTACCAGTTACCGCTGTCGTTTAGTTTTTAGTTTATAGAAATAGGTTTTTAAAATTAAAGTTAATAGAATATATGTGGCCTAGTGGGTAAAGAACCAACCTCTCGAGTATGTGGGTGTGGGTTCGATTCCAGGTCAGGCAAGTACCAATGCAACTTTTCTAAGTTTGTATGTACTTTCTAAGCATATCTTGGACACCAGTGGCTGATAAAAAGGTGAAGGAATACATCTTGAGGAAACCTGGACCATAGTCTGAAATCACCAACCCGCATTGAGCAAGCGTGGTGATTAATGCTCAATCCTTCTCCGTGTGAGAGGAGGCCTGTGCCCAGCAGTGGGACGATAAAAAGGCTGTACCAGTACCAGTATGTGTGTGTATCCACCAACAAGGTGGACAGAAAGACGCTGGATGCAGGTCGCCTCCAACAGGTATCTGTGGAGATCTAAGGGGGAGGCCTATGTTCAGCAGTGGACGTCCTATGGCTGAGATGATGATGATGATGATGTGTGTGTGTGTATCAGAATGAACTTCAGCTATATCGGTTGCGTAACAAAACATAGCAAACTACATACTTCAGTCATATTTAGTTCAAAATAATGCAGCACATAAAATGTAGGAAATACGTGAAATACTTTGTTAAAATGTACGCGTGTTTTATTTTAAATATGTGTAGAATTCTCGTGCTTTTGTATTCTGGAATTTACAAACGATATACATCTACGTACGGAGGTAACTACATCCCGCACCTGGATAATAAAGCAGTATTTTATTCTGTTAGGTTAGGATATATTACTGCCAAGTTTCATGAAAATCTATTCTGTGTATAACAAATAAACAAACTCACTCGCATTTATCTATATTAATAGTATAAAGAGAAAACTTTGTTTGTTTGTTTGGTTGTAATGGATAAACTCAAAAACTACTGGACCGATTTTAAATATTCTTTCACCATTAGAAAGCTATATTATCTGCGAATAACATAGGCTATATTTTATCCAGGTGCAGACAGTAGCTCCCACGGGACGCGGGTGAAACCGCGGGAAAACCGCTAGTAATACATATAAACAGTAAGGACAGACAGGGCAATGACCTTCATAATTAACATTCAGCCAACGAAACCTGTACAGTCAAAGTTCCATGCATGGTTCAAATACCACTTTGATGCCCCGACTTCAGAGTAAAGGGAGGGGGGTCGGGGTGAGGTGTGGAGGGGTGCACGCATTCACAAGCGAATATCTCGTGAATTTCTATTGTCATACAAGCGAGCCGCTGAAAAAAATGGTGGTCGTCAAAATATTAATAAAATTTTACTTATGTTGAGACTTTTACTTGTTGAATATACTTTCAGCCATTGTAACTCGATTCTTGCTGGAACCGTTTTTATCAAAAAACTCCGATATTTTTTTTAAATGTATGAAACGAGAAAGTGAAAATTAAAACATAGGACAATACCTTGACAAACCCTAAACAAATATTCTAATCTTCAAAAGTACATAGGTGACAAAATATAGAACCTATAGAATTACTTCTAATAATGTCTTGACTACAATGATGCCCAATACATTTACGTTTAGTTATATGTATAGTCAACTAGCTTCTGCCAGCGCATCTCCCGCATCCCGTGGGAACCTCGGCACGAACCCGGATAAAAAGTAGCCTATAGCCTTTCTCGATAAATGGGCTATCTAACACCGAAATAATTTTTCAAATCGGACCAGTAGTTCCTGAGATTAGCACGTTCAAGAAAACAAACAAACAAACTCTTCAGCTTTATAATATTAGTATAGATAATTTACTCATCAGCATTTTACTATAAACACAGGCCCAATAAACATATTACATAGTACAAAAACAGTTATCAACAATTTGAAACCCACGCTGTGATGTCACAGAAATTCAATATGGCCGCTCGTGGCGCGATTGTATGAAACGCACTAACGACTGCACGTAGTTCGTCGTTTTTTGTTTGTTTTTCAATTTATTTGTTTTGTTTAACATGTATTGTTAGGATGAATAGTGATGGGATTAATAGGTTGCGTCGCTTTTGGTCATCAGAGAGAGTGGGGAAGTAATATCATGGTTAAAATGAAGTTGTTATTGGGACACAAAAGTTGCTTCGACGGCTACATACATACATTGCGAGTTATAAAACGTATAATAGTCTTAATTTACTAATCATTTACAAACTACAAACATTAATAAGCAAGAAGTTGCATGGGAGACTAGTTTTAAGGACCAATTTAATTTTTTCATGTATGGCACACTATATTTAACCCCACGCGAGGACCCCGTCAGAACTACTCCGCGCATCTTGAAAAAAGAATTTAAGAAAAGTTTGTCAGATTTAGAAAACAATCCAGTCATTTTCAAAATCACATTTTTTTATACAAGAAAAGCCTCTGAACCTTTTTTATTACGTCTTACTTATTGCTGGTTAAATTATGTTTGGGTCGCAGCTACCCTACTGCTTTACAACCTCTTGAAAATATACAAGAAACCCACGTTCCCCCACTTCTGGGATCTCAAAATAATTAAGATATTTTTATGAATTATTTATATATTCCCAGAAATGTTATAACAGTATTATAATTAATTCAGTTCTCCAGTACTCCTCAATCATAACAAACAAGATATTTTGTATTAAATTAACGAATATAAAGTAAGTCTTGGCTTATTGATGCTAAGATCCTTATGGAAATTTCGGTGATAATAAATCCAAGGAGTGTCAGTAAGGAGCAATATAAAATGAATCTAAATAATCGAGCTCTCTTTTATTTCGTCAACTTACGTATTACCTAGCTGTTTCACGTCTCAGAGGAACTACTGGCCGTATTAAGAATAAATTTTTCAGTTTCATTAATATTAACGATTTTAACTCCTCATCCCAAGATCATAATCATTTCTCTATCACTATTTGACAGAATATGATTATGATCTCTATTACTTTTTTATATTTAACCTCCATCATCCTCCGAGCCTTTTTCCCAAACTATGTTGGGGTCGGCTTCCAGTCTAACCGGATTCAGCTGAGTACCAGTGCTTTACAAGTAGCGACTGCCTATCTGACCTCCTCAACCCAGTTACCCGGGCAACCCGATACCCCTTGGTTAGACTGGTGTCAGACTTACTGGCTTCTGACTACCCGTAACGACTGCCAAGGATGTTCAATGACAGCCGGGACCTACAGTTTAACGTGCCATCCGAAACACAGTCATTGGTGTCTAAGATATACCTAGAAAGTACATACAAACTTAGAAAAGTTGCATTGGTACTTGCCTGACCTGGGATCGAACCCGCGCGAAGTTGGTTCTTTGCCCACTAGGCCACCACGACTTTTTTTATATATTTAACCTACATACTTAAAAAAAAGACTTTCGATTCGTCAGGACCTTTTCAACATTATTTTTAGATTAGTGTTACTTCTATACGTTGGCGTGTTATCTACTTTATATAATATTAGTACCAGCTTCAGTGTCAGGTATATTAATCCTTGTACTATTTATCTAAGTTACAACTTAAGTACTTGAGACATAAGTAAGCTGAGCTACATAACATGACACGTGCAGATAAGCCTTGTAAACCTAGACATTTGCAACTTAGAATTATGCTTACTAACTATTTTCTGCGACTTCGCTTGTTTTGGTACCATTATTATTAAATAATAATATCTTTAACGATATGCAGGTATCCTATGTATAAATTATATTTGCTAAGTTGCCTTTATTTTTTAGAGTTGTATAGTTTATCTCGGAAATACTGATAGGTCGTAAGTGGTTAAATACCGTAGCATATTTTCTCTATCCTAATACCCTAAATAACTTCATAGTTATTTGTGGTTTGTTTTTGATATTCGATTCTAATAGTTCAACACACGTTGTAGAGTAAATAAAAGAGAATTTTGATGAATTTTGCTTCGCACTGACGGCTCTATTAAAATTTGTTGAACAAAGAACTAGATTGAAAATAAAATTGAAACGTGATCTATTATAGAGTCAGTGCACTAGATTTTGCGCGCGACTTCGTCCACATTGATTTAGGATTCCTATTGGTCCTAGATGAAAAATCAAATAAAAACAATTTATTAAAAAAACACCTTCAACGATATACCCAAAACCTTCTCCTACCTCTGAAAACCGCATCAAAATTGGTTCAGCAAAACGTGAGATAATCACGCACAGACATTCATATGTATGAGTACATGCAGGCCGACCTCAAAACCTTTTTTGAAGTCGGTTAACAACAGCACTTTACAAAATTAAATACTTTCAAACATAAATAAGATAAACATGATTACTTTCTTTGTTCTCGTTATTTTCAAAATTATATCAAATGTTATCTCCATCTTTAATTTGTGCGGTCCTATCTACAGTAGCTTGGTTAGTACTTGCATTTATTAACTACACCCTATATACCGCTCGTAAAAGAAAACCCTTGACGGACCATGCCAAGCTGATTTTAACCTTAAGTCAATACGGTTTTAGTGCAAAATCACTTGCACTGATTGGTTAGTTGTGATTTACATTCCAATCCATTACGCGATGTCTTTTGACCATTTTCATAAATAAAGTAAATGTTCGATGTACTGAAAACATGCTTTTTATGGGCTGAACATATTTTTAAGCCTAGTGTGAATAGTATTATGCAGTCTTCGGCGATTTTTAACCGAATTCCCAAAAAGGAGGAGGTTCTCAATTCGGCCTTTATTTTTGTTTCCCTTTTTGAAAAATTGCTTTGGCTTTGCTGTATACATTGATTGAAAAATATGAGTTTCCCGAGCCTATACCCAATTAAATAAAACTTATTTTTAATACCCTCACTAGTATTATAAATGTGTACGTAACTTGGTCAGTCTTTACGTACGTTAGCCGTACGTTGTACGGCTTTCACACCAAAACTACAGAAGATGTACAAGTAGATAGTCTGGACCTAAGAATATTGGCTACTTTTTATCCGAGTGCGAGAAGTAATTCCCTAGTTTTAGGAGAGGAAACGCGTGTAACAGCTAGTCTTCAAACTAGAACGATCATCACTCTACCCCTACATGATTACTTGCCCCAAAAGAGCTCCCCAACTTGTAGTTTGTTAAACGACTTTGTGCGAAACTTTGCCAAAACATGTAAAACAATATAAAACTCCGCTATGAGCTCGCCTCCAGGGTGTGCTCGGTAACCTTCTGTGTAAGTGTGGAATAGTTTTATAGCTTTAACTTTATTGTGTAAGGATCTTGACTGGCGCTTTTAAACCAATGTGAAATAACGGATAAGAAAGCCGTCGATTGCATCATACACGGCATTAACGATAGAACGTTGAGGTCTAGTGCCTTAGCATTGCGTTGTGTTGGACCTCATCAACTTTAGAGAATGGGCGAAATGTTCGGATGTTAGTCTACTTTCCCTCTATTAATGAGTCGTATATCATTTGAAAGATATTTTTAAGCGCAAAATTTTGTACTAAAATACTACTCACCTATTCTAAGTTCTTTGGATGCTAGAGCATGTCAAAGGTTTTTATCTATATGAGCTTTCATTCAAGACAATATTCCCCTCTAATCATATTGACTCATATATTATTTATAAGGTATTTTGAAAGGTGGTATTATGCATTATAAACTTCCCACCAATAGTTATTGCTTTAGTAGTTAGAGCACACATAAAGTAGTACTATCGAAACACGTTTTAAAGATAATGTACCCCATCTCTAGTTATGAGTCATATATCAATTAAAAGGCCTTTTTAAGCGCTACATTCCGTCTTAACTTACCATTGACCAATTCTTAGCATTTTAGAAGTATGTACACCCCTTATGTACTCCCATATTGTAATCCCTTATGTTCTCTACTCTATAAACTTCCTTATGTACTTGTACTTACCTTATGAACTTTCTTATGTGCTTTCCTTATATACTCCCCTTATGTACTCTCTTTATGTACTTCCATTATGTAATCCCCTTATGTACTCCCTTTATATACTATCTTATATACTTTCTTATGTACTCCCCTAATGAATTTCCTTATGTACTTGACGGGGTGTGTCGCACCTAATCACATTAAATTAAATACGTTAATATACTGGTTAATATATGTCGATTAGCACAAAGAAAAAAATTAATACGTAAAAATAAAAAATAAAAATTTTCAAACAAAGTAAATAGAATACTTCATTTGAAATTCTTATAGATGTTTTCCTTCACCTTTTTATCAGCCATTAGTATCTAAGGTATACTTAGAAAGTACATACAAACTTAGAAAAGTTGCATTGGTACTTGCCTGACCTGGAATCGAACCCACACACTCATACATGAGAGGTTGGTGCTTTACCCACTAAGCCACCACTACTTTTTAAAGTAAAGGTCATACTACAGAATTTAATTTACAAAACCACATGAATAAAGTCTTATTATCATAAACATAAGCAAATATATCACTATCTATACTTAGAAACAGCTGTGAGCGACATCCCCTAACACGGGTAACCAATTAGTTTGAACCTCAGCGCGATGCACTAATCATTAATTAAGTTCAACTATTTTCAGACATCTCCAATGCAAGCTTCAGATAACTATTTACTTACTAGCTAACTATACTATCTTCAGTTATTTACTTCGTATACCGTGACTAGTTAAAATAGAGAAGTTTAATTTATCTTGTTCGAAAGCAGATTATTTTTAATTTAGAAAGCCTTTGCAAAAGTTGAAACTTACAGTGGACGAGACTTTAAAAAGAACAGTGGTTTTATTTCAAAACTCCTTAGGGGATTTATTAATAAAACAAATTGCTTTTAAATTAGACAAAGTCCATTAGGCCCTTATGAGAAATCACATATTGTGTAAAATTATTTATTTTTATCACACCAAAATATTTGAAAAATGTCAAAATATTTTATTCAGTCCATCCCTTTACTTACGAAATACCGAGTTTTCACTTTACTAATCGTTCCCTAACATATCAGTCACATTTAACTCGATAACACAGCGTGAGTGCCAAACCATGAATTGTGATAACTTCCCCATAAATCGAGCCACTATCCATACCATCAATTAATTCACAATTTATGTTTATCTGTATATCAGTCGATCACTTGTCATCTAAGCAAACAGCTATTAACCAACTACTAACTATTAATATTAGGCTGTGTTCTCACTTTGTCATGACGATAGATAGATGTTATCGGTAACAAAATCCTATTAACATAGACTACCTAAACACTCAAATCTGAAATTCAATAACTATGTTCAGTCACTATTCTTTGATGTCCACTGTCCAGGTTATTTTGCAATACAGTTGTGGTATTATTTCTGGCACATGTTGAATATTCTCAAGTGGTTATTTACCGTTATCGAATATAGCCGCTACCTATAGCTAAATATAGCCTATGATACTTGCAGATAATATAGCTTTCAAATGGTGAAAGAATATTTAAAATCGGGCTAATAGTTTTTGAGTTGATCCATTACAACCAAACAAACAAACAAAGGTTTCCTCTTTATAATATTAGTATAGATTAACTTTCTTAAAGTGACGACTTTATATCTAGCACGGTACTATATTGAATTTATATGGGATCAGCTAATGACGATAATTTTCCCAGCGATAAATTATCTACATAGTCTAAACGCGGCTTTAATTGTTGCCCTCATCCCTTCCAGTGGTCGCCCCCTCCCCTCCCCCCTTCACAGTAAACAGATCATAAACTAAACTATTTGAACACTTCACTAACTGCTATCGGATCCTCTCCCTTTGTTGTCGCGGTTATTTGAAACCGTCAAAGTTGAAGCCGTTAATTTGATTCTCTTAGTTCCTCCTTAATCTTTAGTTGTGTTTTAATTGTGAATTAGTTGCCAGTGGTTTCACCCGTGTCTTGCAATCTACACTACACTACAACGTGTGCGAATAAAAAGATACCCGGATAAAAAGTATCCAATAGGTACTACTAGCCCTTTTCGATAAATGGACTTTAACACTAAAATGTTTTTTTTTAATCGTCCAGTAATTCTTGAGATTAGCGCGTTCAAGCTAACCAACAGTTCAATGTTTATTTGGCTATTTGCTGAAGAATGCTATACTTTTTATAAGAACTACTCCTAGTAGACTGGGGTTTAATCGTAATTGTAAACATTCAGCAGAAATATGTAGTGAAACCATACAAACATTTGACTTATTAAAACTAGTTCCAGAAAATTCCGTAAACTGAAAACTTCTAGAACAATAAACGTAGACGTCAGCTTCGCTTTTCTAATTAGAAACTGAATTCATTTTATTTCCAACTTGTATAGTAAAAAGAAAACCTTTACAATACTATAACATACCTACTGGTTAAAACCAAGTTTAAAATATTTTACTTATGCTGAAATCCAACCTTCAACCGTGGATAGTAGATACACATATCTACTAACTAGTCATAGATTAGATTAAATTACTTCTTTCATCTCGCCACAACTGTAAAACGCACAATAAAAAATGCCTAACAAATTAATTAACTTTCTGTTTACCGCGGTGCACTAACAGATCGCAAACTAACCAGTTAAACAAACAACTAGCAACTTAAACCGAGTTCAAACCACTCAACGGACCGCGCAGTTAAGTGCACGCGTTGCAACTTTTAACTTATTTATGCACCGGCCGTTGCTTCATATATTATACCTTTTACGAGCACAGAAGTAGAATTAAAATACGGATAAAATCAAACTATAGGTACCCATAAAATTATTAAACTTAGTCAGTCCAAGGTCTGAATTAACAAGAATACTGAAAAAGATATTACAAAAAAGAATTAAATTATTGGACAGCACGATATTTCGCAAATATATTTACAAATAAAAAATCAAATAACAGACATTTTTTCAACATATTTTCAGACTTTAATATATTTTTGTATCATGCACTGTATTTCGGATCCATTTATAAACATTATCCCATAAATTCGATACCTATACATATTTTCACACAAAAATACACTGCGAAATACAGGCAGTTAATTTATCATGCAGAACATACCGATTAGACTGGACTGTACAAAAAGAAAAAGGTATAGCCTTCCCATTTTCTGGTCACCAATTAAAATGTACCATAGTTCGTCACCTCTTTGAGCTCGCCCTAGAATTCCATTACTTCTTATTTATTATAGCGTTTTATCACGTACAGTGGCCACGACACGACCAAAGAAAATTCAACCTTATTCCTTTGACATAAAGCCTATTGTGACATTAGACAGCGATTTAATTTACATGCAAATAGCGCTCAGCGATTTATATCAATAGCGTATTGATAAGGGAGAATATTATGATGTACGGTGGGTCTCGTAGCGGCGTAGGCGTTCGTAGCAGCTACGTGCGTAGCCGGCGTAGTCCGGTCAATGACGTCACTGTCGTAGTCTGATTTATATTTTTGTTTGTATCTTTTGGTAGTTTTTTGAGAAGTTTTTATCATTTGTGAGTCAATGTGTATGTGACTTATGTAACTTGCTGGTCTGTACAAAAGAAAGTAACGAGTTTGTTTGTTTGTCTGACCATACTTATCTGAATTAGCTGAATTAAGTTTTTTGTTCAAGGATATTTATAGCCAATGTTTTTTGGCGGCCTTGCTTTCATAAACGTTAGCTTTTAGTTATAATTTCACATTTTGCAGATTTTGCTCACGTTGATGAATCAATCATTACTTCTAAATAGTGTAACTAAGACCATGTTTTAGACAGTCATATATTTTTTATATAATAATAATATGTTCGTTTAATATAATATGTATGTCTATGGGCTAATGTAACCTGAAAAAATAAGTTTGTTGTTTTGATTTTGATTAAACAGCTTGCCGTTGTACACAAATTGTCTATTTTTCGTGTGTCAAAACGAATTTCTGTGTAATTTGTAATAGTAGAACGTTAGATTTTAAATGCGGAGGATATACAAGTAAAACCGCGAGACACATCTAGTCCTCAATCCCCCAAGTTTTCCGCTCACACACAAAGTTATGAGTACAAGTAAACAGTAAGTTAGTTTGTAACAAACGAGGACAGACTCGGTTTAATTAGAGCCTACCTATGTTACAGTTAATTTCAGCGACTGATACGAAGTTCATCAAGTACCTGATAAAACCTTCAGGAGAAACATTCGAGCTGTATTACTTTCGCTGAGTGAAGGTAGAATGTAGACGATTTTATAGCTTCACATCTGTCTAATTCTCATACAGCTTTCTTTCTTGAACGTTTTAATTTCAGAAACTAAGGGACCGATTAATAAAAATAGATTGGTTTTTAGGTGTGCGGAGTGCCAATATTATTAGGAAGTAGCGGAAGATGACTGACCGGTTTTAAGTATGTAAATAAATGGACATGTAAAACTATTTATGAACTACGAAAATGATCACCGTAATACCCAGCAAGAAAGTATTTAAAAATTTAATTATGTTCAGGTTTCCTCTAACTACAAAGTTAGAGTCATGTCAGTATGGGTGCATTTACACGGTGCAAATAGCTTGCACATGTTGAGGCACATGCGCAGGTTACATGCATTTTAAAAACGTGCGGGTCCAGCGACTCGCGCAAGTACCAAAGCAAAATACCCATCCGCGTGCTCTTGTCACTTGCGCATGTTAACTTGCTCCAGCTACGTGCACCATGTAGATGAACCCTTACTTATACCCTCCCTATGTTTACTACGTAAAAGCCTCCAAGGACCAGTTTATTGTGTGGTCCTTCGACAAGGACCAGTTTGTTAGGCCAGCACTAACAGTTTGGTCCTTCCAGCCACAAGACGTATGTTTGTTGATTGCATTTCGAGGGTGGGGACGATAGAAGCCCGATATTTCTATATATCGATAGAAGGATAGGCTGGCTTTAGATAGAGGCTTTGATGTAAAACTCAGCTTGGGTATCAAATTGATTTTATATACGGTAGTGCTGCACTTTCTAGTAAATGTGATTTGAAAATACTATTGTTTGTTGTAGTTGTTTTTCTGTCTATGCTTGCAATACAATGATTAACAAATACTTCTATTTTACTGTAGCTCTGACTTTCTGTACAATTTGTATGGAAATGCGAATAATTACGTCTCAGAATTTTCATATCGAGTTGTGTATTTATTTTGTTTGTATTATCAATAAAAAAATTGAAAAAAAAACGATATTCTTAATCTAAATTGACACACGGTCTAATAACGGATATCTACTTATCTATAGTACTGATAACAGCATTGAGGATCATAGTAAGTAGCCGTTATTGATCCTGAGATTTGGTCAACCCCACACGTCAGCAACAAACTGGACTGTGGTCATCAAGTGACCAGATATAGCAGACGCCATAATACTGTGACCACACGTTAAATGTCACGTTACTACTGCCAGGCCTCTGTCACTCGACGTACTTGCGCGCGATAAATGCCTACCGCTCGCTGGGTTACCGGTAGCCCCACGCGGCTCAGGGCTTTCAATAGTCACACGCGCCGCGCGCGTTCCAATATTATTATTTTTATTTCGTGGCATGTTATGCTGTTGGTTTTTATTAGGTTTTTTAAGCTACCTAACAAACTGATGGATTATTTTGAGTTGTGTTGGTTTATATGCGACTATTATAAGATTTAGAAACATTTTATATTTATGACCTTATCTAGTAATTCTATTTTTTTAAAATAAATTAATACTTATCTACTTTATGATTTTAACGACAGAGATCATTAGGTACTTACTTATTTTACTTAAGATACATACTTAGTTATATGAACTATATTGTGAGTTTTGTAGCTCAAAACACATCTCGAGTGTAAGTAGGTATAGTTCTGGTCCAACTTAATGAACTCGAAACATTACGCGTGTCGCTACGCAGCAACCAATTTGTATGTATCAACACTCGACGGAGTTGTACCATATGGGGTATGGCACTTGTGCTCGAAAAATAGTTGGAAACCGCCTTTGATTTTGACGAAAGCTTTACTTAAGTACTTACCTATGCTTACGTATTAGGTAATATTTAGTAATATGTACCCATACTCCATTTTAGTAGGCAATACAATAGTTAACTAAAGAAAATTATTCTTGATATTACTTTTTATTTAAAAACTCAGTTTTTAAAAAAGCTATCTTAAAATAAGCGTAACTTTGTTTTCCTACTTAAATATTGATAAATTGTAAGAAGCAACCCTAAGCACGGCCACGGCACGGTTGCGGTCACTGAACTGTGCGCTATCGCATTGGAATAACAATCAAGCGCTCGAGCTTTTAAGGTTCATTTTATAACGCAGCTAGGAATTTGTAGGTAGTTGGGGAACTTGTAGGTGCTTATAACAGTAGGTATGGACTTTTTTGTATGGAGTGATTTATCTGTTACGTAGTAACTATTATATAATCTGTGCTACTGCTATATGACACGAGTGTTAACTGTGCCTTAAGATGTTAAACCACGCATACATATGTATTGCAAAATATACCATTGAGTACAACAGTATTATTCACCTTCTGAGGAGCACATTTACCCAAATAATAACCCATGGACTCTCCAGGACATATCTAAATTGGTTCAGCTTTTACTGTTTACTCAAACAAAGTTACTATCCCTATTTCATCTCATTGTATCAATTACTAGCCGTTTTCCCGCGGTTTCACCCGCATCCCGCGGGAGCTACTGCCCGCACCGGGATAAAATATAGCCGATGTTACTCGCAGATAATATAGCTCTAATGGTGAAAGAATATTTAAAATCGGTTTAGTAGTTTTTGAGTTTATCTATTACAACCAAACAAACAAACAAACAAAGTTTTCCTTTTTATAATATTAGTATAAGTAGATTATTGCACATTTATTATTTTTAGTATCATCTGGATCGATACTCTACCTATATAGTCGTTGTTAAGTAGTATCTTAGGCAGTAATGTGGTTACATTAAGACGCAGGATTAACCGCGGTAAACACCCAGTAAAACAGTAACACCTATTAAATTAACATAATTACGAACTTACCCGTTGTCTTCAAACTTCTGTTCACGCAGTTACTCACACACCAAGCCACATATAATAGTTAGTTAGTACTTAACATTCGCACCTTAGACACTTGTGTTACAATTCAAACTCAGTCATTGTTCACTAAACACATTTAAGCAATCATTTCGTATGCCATCACAATACTCATAGCGGTTTTTTGGTACTTACGGTCAGCGTGAAAAAAAGATGAACAAAAATACATTTTCAAAAGTGCCACACAACGTAAAGGATCATAATTTCGCGAAAATTTCATTTACATCCTAAATTCTAAAAAAGTAGATGAACTTCTGGTAAATTATCTACTATACGGTATTAAGCACTTTTAAAAATGTTGATTTGTGCACCTTTTTTTAACGCTGACCGTGCCTTAATAATGGTGAACACTTCATCAATATTTCAGCACTTTATTTCACTTCACTAATTTATAAAATAAAAGTTCGTTTAGTAAATAAAATAGAACTCAATAGTTTTGCCTCAGGTAGGGGATTAAAATATTAATAAATAATAGCGATAAAATCATAAGTTTTTAATGGCGATGAAAACGGTTCATGTTGTGATGAAAATAGTTTTTGAAATTAAGGGTTCAAATAGTAGACACAGGTGTTTTATTTTATGAAAGGGGTAATCTATATTTGTATGCGTATGTATGTCTTTTTATGCGTAAGCTCGGGGGTGCTCAGTATTGGCCGAGTCGTTGCGTCAAACAAAATGTGCATATGTATCTTTAAGCACAAAAGTATAACAGGAGTTTAGGTATTTTGTAAAGGTTAGCCATTTTTTAAGTAAAATATGGATGATAGAGATTTCTGGATAATCTTCACCATCATCATTACCTAGCCCTTTTCTAACTATTTTGGGGTCGACTTCCAGTCTTAACCGCAGCTAAAAACCAGTGTTTATCCAGTGTTACCTTAAAAAAAAAGTTGTTTAAATAGCGTGACATTTTGTGTTCGCATATAAGTTTGAATAATGAATATAATAAAAGATTAAATTAATATAGGAACTTTTAATTTTCCTCACTGTTATATACTATATAATATATACTGTCATATAGATGCTACTCTTTGCTACTAACTATTTCACAGGCGCAGCTAAAAAACTACAAATTGATTCGCTTCACAATACAACTAGCTTCCGTGAGCGGTTTCACTCGCTTCCCGGATATAAAGCCTTAAAATTTTAATCTCTGATGTATGAACTATGCTTCTGCCAAGTTTCAACAAAATCCGTTGAGCCGTTTGCGCTTGATGGAGTAACGAACAAACATACAAACTCACATTTTCATTGTGTGACAGTGATTGGTGGGAAAGTAAAATATTAATAGTCTACAGTACAAAACTGGCATCACCCGGGATTCCTACTAGGATTCCCTTCAACAGGTAGCTGTTACATTCTGATATGACTGAGTACTCCTGTTAGTAAAGTAGTTGGTATTTTGTTTTTTTTCCTTAAGCAATGGTTGCTTATTCAAACTGTTAGTGATTGCAGTTTTTGAGAATACTATTACGGATGTGTCTTATGACTGGAAAAGGGAAAAATGCTTTATTCTGTTTTTTAAAGAAACATTGTGGATACTGTAATGTTGATGCGTTTACGTTTATAATGGGGGAGAAGCATTTAAATAAAAATCATTGTCTTGCCGTTCTCTCCATGAAATGTCCTGTTGGAAGCACACAGCAAACATCTTATTTTTCATGATTTCTCATCATTGGATTTCAGTTAACTCAATTACTTCCTGAACTTCCTATCAATTATTTTTTAACACCAACAAGTATATCGCCAACCAAAAAAACTAAAAAAAAAGGCATTACCTACAGGCAAAACTCTACAGCAAAAAAACGAAAAAGTTCTCTTGATCAACCGAAAAATTTACACAATTCTATTAAAGATATTAAGTTTAGACACCGATAATCACCGGTCCGGCGGCAACACGGTCCGGGTGCGACCCGTTCGCGCGACGGTCCCGACGCGACTGGCGCCGGCATACCGCCGCGCCGTCCTACTAACTCTGCCTTCAGTTATAGGATTAGAGATCCTTGAAGCTGTATTTTGTACAAATAGAGAGGATAGTTAGTACAAAATTATAGTTGTGTATTAAAGACTTTGAATTTCTGTCGTAGGTACTAATTATAGAGAAAGTATGAGACATTTTTTGCTTGTTTGATGTGGATAATCTTTTATTTAAGTCAGTTAATATAAAATTACAGTTTAAATGTATTGAACTCTCAGGAATCTCTGGTCCGATTTGAAAGTATTTTGGTATTAGATAGCCCATTTAATCAGGGAGGCTATAGGCTACTTTTTATCTAGATTCGCGAATTAATTACCACGGGACGAGGGTGAAACTGCAAGTGGAAGAAGAATTCAAAATAGTAATAATATTTATATGTAATGAATGTCGGTAAAATATAGCGGATCATTTAGATACACTTATGTAACAACAATATTGTACCCATATTTTTGCAAAAATATATGTCTTTGAATGAAGTTCGGATTTTTAAACTTACTCACTGAGTCAATACAAAATTCTCTCCTAAACACCAACAGCCTTTTTGTGTCACGTTCCAAATTAATCTGTCTCCAATAGCTAACTAAACAATAACATAAAGTTATTTTTTCCGTTCAGTTGGTTAACGACAGTTTCAGAATTGTGTCATAAATATCTTTCTCCAGTCGACTGTTTTGTCGCGTTACAAAAATTTTATTACGGGAGCGAAGAACCAATGAATTTTTGTTCTATAATCTTGATTTAATAATAATAATATAATTTTATTTGTTCCAAAACTTACAGATACAAACAGAAAAATAAATACAATATTCGTATAAGGTAACCCTAATACAAATAATTATTTGTACTTTTAATATTTTGCTTTGAGTGGGCTTATTTCATTATTCAGAGAATAACTACTTCATAATAATTAATAACTATATAGGTAATGGATCCCTTTGATCTTCAGGTTCAATTTTTATAATAGGACAATTCAGGATTAATAAATTAAAAAAACACCAACTACCACTCTGATTGCTGGGTGCAGCATATAATATTATTTACAGCTTGACCATATTGTAAATGTACATTAGAGTATGTATTTATAATCAGCTATAGTTATAGTTAACTTAGTAGCTTATAGTTAGCTGCCTTTGAACCTTTTCCATGCTAGCACAATAATATATTTTTCATCCCACCATCTCGGAGAGAGTAGTTTTACCCTTTGATATCTGAGCGCAAAAGTCGTTTTTATCCTCTAGAGCGGTGTTGCGACGATAGCTCAGCAGGTGGAGTAAATAATAAGCGTGGACTGTATAATATGTGAATACGTATAATGATTTTTAAGAATAACAATATAGGTAATACGATTAAGCAAATAAGAATTAAAGTTTAAGTACATATAAGAACTAAAGAACGCGTGCGCGCGGCCGGTGCGCATAAGCAAGTCTTGACCTCTGGACCCGGCGATTCGCGGCGAGCCGTTGCACCACGACGTCACAGTCGCCCCCACTTGTCGTGGACGCGGTTGAAGCGAGTGGGCCGACTCAACATACTCCCCCCGTTGAAGTGTCTTCAACAGCAGTGGCGACGGGTAACGGGCAAATTGTGTTAAACGCTCGCCGAATGACACCCTTACGTGTGCGGATGTCGGCGACTCGTGCAATGCCGTCTCTACCAGGAAGCACCTTAACGATCCGTCCTAAAAGCCATAACAGAGAAGGTGAGCCTTTATCCTTAATGACGACAAGGGTTCCTTCTGTAAGTTCCCCTGACGATCGGAGCCATTTGGTTCGTTGTTGGAGCCACAAAATGTACTCATGTGAGAAGCGTGACCAGAAATGTTGCTTTAAACATTCGATGCGACGGAACCGCTGCAAGTTGTTCACGTTAGCGTTCTGGACCTGTGGGTGAGGCAACAAGATGAGCGATCGTCCAATAAGGAAGTGGGCAGGCGTCAAAGGAATAAGGTCGGAAAGGTCATCGGAAAGTGGAGTTAAGGGCCTGGAATTTAAGATAGCTTCTACTTGAATTAAACATGTTACCATCTCTTCAAAAGTTAAATTCGTTAAGCCAAGGATGCGTCTGAGATGGTGTTTGGTTGTCTTAACCGCGGACAATGCTAGACATGAGAAAATGTTGCTTGGCTTCCCCCGACGAGCAATAAAACGGTTCATGGCAGCCAGAAAAGCCGGATATATGTTCAAGATGGACGGCCCTCGTGGCTAAACACACAAACACACATGTAAAGCACTTCATGTGTCCCTACGGTCAGCTATCATGATGGGTGAATGGTGACGAAGTTTTGTAAGAAGCAATTGAGGTAAAATATGTAAAAGTTGTAGGTGATGCATGTTAAATAAGAATTTACAAATAATATGTTAAGTTGCTTAAAGGAACAGGTGTTTAATATATTAAAATCATAAAAAGAATTGTTGAACCTGCCTCCAACACGAAGGAAACGACTCCTGTTGGCAAAATCCTAATATAATGTGTAATACACTATTCAACTCTTTAGATGTAAGTGGACCAGAACAAACTGTTTGTTTTTTAATTTTAATGTTAATAAATTTAAGTAAGTATGCTGTAAAACGGTGTATTTTATAAAAATCTGAACATGTTGTAAGTAATTTAGAAATAATGATGTCGATATGATTGTAGGTATTTATATGAAAAGAAGAAGCTGTTTCTGGTAGATTTTGAGTGGGTTGATGCGATTCAGGAAATTGAGGCCAAGTAGATGAATCCCTGAATAAATTTTGTGGTCCCGACCACCATAGCGAAGCAAAAAGCAGCCTATCTGCTCTGAGTCCACGCGAAGCGAGGTCTGCGGGGTTTTTTTGTGACGGAACGTAACGCCAAGTTCTACCCTCCGCAGTTTCCCGAATTTCAGAGACACGATGGCGAACGAAGCTTTTAGGATGCGTGGGTGCGGCAGATAACCAACCCAAGACCATGGTGGAATCACACCAGAAATAGACGTCGTCAATATGTAGTGTAAGTGACTGACGTACGTATAATCTCGAACTTAACAACGCAGCACAAAGTTCGAGTCGGGGGATGGTCGTTGACTTGACCGGCGCTAAGCTTGTAGCAGTAAGAAGGTGTACATGAACCTCACCACTAAGCCATACGTTGCGGACATGCAACCAAGCACCATACGCCCTTTCAGATGCGCCGGTGAACACATGCAACTGCACAGAAGGCGATGATTCACACGTAATCCACCGACGTATCCTGAAATCATTTAAAAGAGGTAAGCTATTTTGAAAGCTGTCCCATGGATGCTGAATATGTTCGGGAACAGGCTCATCCCAGGAACACTTTGCAAACCACAGTTGCTGCAGGATTATCTTGGCTTCCGCTATGCAGGGAACGACTAAGCCAATAGAATCAAAGATCTGAGCAATGACAGACGAAATCTTACGTTTTGTGGCAATGTTACTGGAAGTTGCATTTGACATGGAGAAAGAAAGGGTATCTGATGAGCACCTCCAGTTCAGCCCTAATGTGTAGGGTAATGCTAAGCGGCGTTTCGCCATGTTGTAGGAATCACCCAATACGTCAGAAGATTCCTCAAGTGGTATGCTAATTACGAAGCGTCCATCCGCGTTACGGTAAGTGGACTTCAAAGATAATTCCTCACAAGAACGCTCTTCGCGCGTGAGAGTATGTTTTGCTGAAACTGAGTCTGGCTTAGAAAAACAGTTTAAGTCTGCCTGCAAAGTATCAGCCAGCAAACATAAATGAGAAGAAGAATTTGATTGCTTGACGACTCCTGATAACAGCCAACCCAATTTTGATTCAAATAAAGTAGGCATGGATTTACCTAACTCTATACGGTTAGTACCTAAAACGTTCCAAAAGACTTCAGCACCTACAAGAATATCTATAGAAGATGGAACGTAAAACTGAGGGTCAGCCAGGACTATATTGGTAGGTATATTTATATTGTGCACATTAATATATGTATTTGGTACACACGATGAAATTTTGGACACGACGTAGCAGTCAATATCGATGTCATATTCACTATTGACTGACTTTAATGAAATCGAACAACCTTGTGTACAATAAGAAGATTGATCATTAATGCCTGTTACCTTAGACTCGACTGTATAGGTGGAAATGTTAAGTTTACGAGCCAACTCCTGTGACATAAGGTTAGTCGTACTCCCGTTATCCAGCAGAATTCGTGCAGTATGAATGTTGCCTTCAGCATCCGACACATTCACCAACGCTGTGGAGAGTAAGACAACTCGAGATGTAGAAAGGTGATTGACAGACGCTAAAGTTCTAGTCGGTTGGTTAGGAACAACGGTATCGCGATCAAAGTGCAACAATGTATTGTGCTTCTCACGACAATACTTACAGTGACCCAATTTACATTTATAAATATTATGACCTGGTCGAAGACAATTTAAGCATACATTGGAAGTTTGAGCTTTACTGATGCGTGATTGTACAGGCAAGCTTTTGAATTTATCGCATTGAAAAATGAAGTGATCTTTTTGACACATTGGACATGATAAAGGACTGCGAGAAGTTTCACTTGAACCCGAAGAATGTTTACTTTGTTTAATGTTGTTGACATGTATATCTTCAACTTTAGCAAACAATGACTTGGATTCCTCAAGCGTTTCTAATAAATCAGCCCTGTTACTAATAAATTCAATAAATACAGCCAATGTTGGAGGTTCTGACAATGAGTTCCTGTGCTCCTCCCACTCTCGGTTTGTCACCTGGTCAAGTTTACATGTCATTATATAAATGATCAGTGTGTCCCAGTACTCAACAGGTTGACCCAGTGTAGATAATGCTCTTAAATTTTTATTTGTGGTGTCAACAATATGTCTTAATGACTTACTAGATTCCTTGCTGATGGACTGCACATTAAAAAGTGATTGAACGTGGTTGTTAACTAACAACCTTTTATTATCGTACCTATCACAGAGCAACTTCCAGGCAGCGTCGTAGTTATCAGATCTAAAGTCAAGATTGTCAATAATTAAGGAAGCACTACCCTTTAAGGAGGCACGAAGATAATGTAATTTATTTATGTTATCTATGCTGTCGTTATTATGTATTATAGAAATGAAAGTGTCTCTAAACTCTAACCAATCATGATAGCTGCCGGAAAACTTAGGAAGGTCAATTTTAGGTAAACGGATAGAATTATGTTTGTGTGTGTGCTTAGAACAAGAAACATCAACCTCGGCTATGGAGTTCCCTGAAGCCTGCTTGCGAACATTGCTGATCAGCTGACGTGCTGCAGCCACCAAGCTGTAGTACTGCTTTTCGAACTCCTCACGCTCCGCATATTGCTCGCTAGGGTCGTCCACCATCTCTTCCATGTCGGCCTGTAACACGTCGTATTTATCATATAGATTTTCGATAGTATTAAGTCTATACTCAACCTCAACAATCTGAACTTCGCTCAACTGTTCACATGACTTAGCAATGTTTAAGTATGAAGAGAATTGCGTAAGCTTTGCTTTAATTGAAGCACGTTTCCTCATAAGGCTTTTAATGTCAGACATTTTAAGAGAAGGCGATAGATTTTTGTAATAAAGCACTAAGGAAATATATAAACTAACAGCAAGTTAAACACTTCTCATAAAATAATAGCAACGAGTTGCAAGATAAAGTGCACGAGCAAAATTGTAGCAGAATGTGTATTGCTATTTAAAAATGCAAGGCGTTTGTGCACTGATAATCGCTGCGTAATGTTAACGTTATAAGAAAATAATATTAGATTTTAGCTGAAATATAAAACGACACTGCAATTGATTGATTAAATTATAGTGAAATTAATGAATGAAGAGATGAAACAGTTGAAATAAATGGTAAAATGGGATGAAATATGATGAAATAATGTGGAGATGACTTGCAAAAATGTAACACCGTTCTTTAATTATAATGAGGTAAAAAATGAATGTAATGTGGGATATGGATAATAATGAACGTGATTATGATGACGGAAAGATGATGAGATGATTAAATAAGGAATTGGATCGAGCTCACTGTTTTCCGGTGCAAACCACTGGTGATGACTGCGCCGAGGAGTATTCTGGTCAGATATCTCAATGCACGACGACAATCTGAACACGTGTATTTGCTGTCCGTTATGATGACGAATAATTAGTAGCCCAAATTCCGTTTCTTCTCGTGTCAGTTGGGTGACGTCAGCTAAGACGGCCGAAAAGTCTCAAGCCGTGCCGATATATCACGACGTAACAATGTTCACAGCGAAGAAACTTGATAATATTCACTGAGTCACTCGATGACGTGGTCGACGTTCACCAAAGTCCTTTGTCTTCTTTGTCCAGTTCAATTTTTCTTGGGAGAAGGACCATATGTTGCGACGATAGCTCAGCAGGTGGAGTAAATAATAAGCGTGGACTGTATAATATGTGAATACGTATAATGATTTTTAAGAATAACAATATAGGTAATACGATTAAGCAAATAAGAATTAAAGTTTAAGTACATATAAGAACTAAAGAACGCGTGCGCGCGGCCGGTGCGCATAAGCAAGTCTTGACCTCTGGACCCGGCGATTCGCGGCGAGCCGTTGCACCACGACGTCACAGTCGCCCCCACTTGTCGTGGACGCGGTTGAAGCGAGTGGGCCGACTCAACAAGCGGCAAAGTGATTCGAATTTAGAACATCGTGTGCAATACTCCATTTGTGACAATCTTAATAAGACTTTTCAAACAAATACATATTAAACAAATAAAATACTGCTTAAAATAATTATTAAATTAATTAAGTAATTTTTATTATTGTTTTTCCATAGATTTCTAACCTCATTTCATTTTTAAACCGAGTTTTTAAATAATAGTTATTTGTTATACAAGAGTGCAAAGTTGCCTTTTAACCGCGGGCTCAATTTTGATGACCAAGCAAGCGAAGGATTCTAAATTTGAAACACGAGCGTAGCGAGTGTTTCAAAAATTAGAATCCTGAGCGATAGCGAGGGAATCAAATGAGCACAAGGTGAAAAATCTTTGCACTCGAGTGCAACACGTAACTTTTCATCCCACCTCATCGAGGAAATGACTAAATGCAAAAAATTTATAATGAGTAGACGGCTCACCTCCAGCAGTGAAAACTACGAGAAGAAGAAGGAATAAAAATACGTTTGCAATCAATATAATTTAATTTTAGTTTGGGTATTAACTACTACATTATACTACAGGCTAATTTATTAATCTTAACAAATGATGATTATAAATTAAGAAAAATTGAATGTAACGTTGTTACAGTTAGTTATGTGGAGTGTAATATTTTTGTTTTTGTTCGGTACTGTAATGTTGGTGGTAGAGACTTGTGTATTATTATTATTGTTTTTTGGTAAGTTATCTGTATCACTTAATATTTCTACAGATTCATCAGATTCCTTTGGCATAAATGTTGGCGAGAGAGGGCGAAGGCTAGATGTTTCGTACCGGCTCATTGTTGATGTGGAAGGGCCAGTCCAAGGATCTGACAAAAGCTTGTTCAGTGTAATGGCTCCCACGATGCCTTTACATATTTTAGACTTATTTTCGATAGAATCCTCTATATATCCTTCTACTACCGCATTAGACTTCCAGCCTCCATGACGCTTAAGAGACAGAAGATCAGCTCCTGAATCGGCCAAAAGTGTGGCTGAAGTTCGTCGGAAGCAATGACCCGTGTACAGTTGAGGTTCTGGGAGTTCGAGAAATGTCGCTATTTCTCGTGGGATACTGCCAATTTTATTAGAACCCATAGGCTGTCGAACACACTTTCCGTTGCGATATTGTAGAAAAAATCGATTGGTTGGAGTGTTAAGAGGGCGTAAAGCTTTGTATTTCTCTACAATCGCTGCGCACTCCTTGCGAATGACGAAGTTGCGGTCTCTTTTGGTCTCTGTATTCGTTAAGTGTATCAATAACAATTCATCCGAATGTTTCTCAATATTTGTGACATTAAGCAGTGTTAGTTCATTTGTTCTACATGCTCCGTTTATGCCAATAATGAAAATTAATTACATTAATATGCATGCATGCTTATGCCAACTACATTAATAATAATACCTACTGAATGTACACTTACTTTTGCCGCCAAATACATGGAATCTGGTGCATGGTTAACAAACTTTTCTATTTCGGATGCTGTGAAAACTTTCGATTTTTTTGGTTGATGACCAGATGAGGCTCTTTTTAAAAATGCCAGTAACTTAGTATATGTTTCGATATTAATATCTTTTTTCATCTTAATCGTTGCTTTTAGCATTGAGTAAGTACTCCATAGTGTGCTAGATTTCCTCGTCTTATATAATTCAACAAAATATGCAAGCAAAACGTTTTCTGAAAATGTTTTGGCACCTTTAGCTATTCGCCATGTATTGAACATTTCATATTGTTTCAAATACTTCTCGCGTGATTGTTGAGGGAGAAAGGTCATCTGTACATTATTGACAGTTTTGATCAATTCTGTCGGCGTCAAATATATGTCGTCGTCGTTACTAAAATCACTCATTTTAATATTAGAATATGTTTTCACTTTTGAACAATATGACGTAAAAAGAAATTAGCGCGCGCAACGCAAATTAAGAAAAAAAGTACCAAGGTTTTCTGAATTCAAAAATGTTGATGACGGGCTGTGTTCCGAAGCTAGTGCTCAGGACATTACGTCAACTTGTATCACCGTAGCACTCCGTACAATAAGGCGTTGATTCGTGAGCTCATTAACACTAGGCAGTATACTGAGTTTAATTTCGGAACACAGCCGAATTCACAAACTCAGTCCACATGACGTTCTAAATTCAAATCACTTTGCCGCTCTAGAGGATAAAATGGGCTTTTGCGCTCAGATATCAAAGAGTAAAAATACCCTTTCCGAGATGGTGGGATGAAAATGAACTTTAATAGGTATGGTTACGCGGGAAACGCAATATGGTTCGTAAAGATGCGAAAAAAATTGAAAAAAACTGGTGATTGCAAATGCGACGGGAAAATCGGCATACTGCGGGCGACACAAAACAAGAAAGTATGCCTAAAGGAAAGGAGCACAGTACCTGTTGTCTTCTACGGCGATTTCTTGTACGAGGAGCACTGCCACAAATAAAGTTCAACACAAATCACACCAATTTTCCACTCAATATCGATTTTTTTATCGGAGAGAGACGTGAGCTCTCGCGCGCGTTGTCAGCCATTTTTTTTGTTTTTTATGTTGCACACACGACTGAAGGGCGCTAGTGTCGCCTCTCGCTCCAACGAATGCGTTGAGGTATGTGCGGGAAAAGGAAGGGTATAGGATTGCAAACACCAGTGAAATTACCAATATAACAAATTATGAGTATGAAAATTACCGCGCAACCAAGGTACTTCTTTTTAATTTGGCACTCATACGAGGGTCAAACTGAAATTTCTTAGAACTGGCCACTTATAAACAATTTAATAAAAAAATAATTCTAAAATTTGAAAATAGAACTCTTTGCCAATATTACTGAGTATATAATTTAATTCATTTGTCATTTGTTTTACGATTTGGCGGCAAATTTAAAATTGTCTGTGTCACGTCAACATGAATTTAACACGAGAAAATTTTCGTGCAATGATTTTTTATGACTTTCGATGTCATTTAAGTCAACAAGAAAGTTATGATAGACTACGATTGGCCTTTCACGATGAAGCCTCATCTAGTGCGACTGTTTACAACTGGTTTAATGAGTTTAAACGTGGTCGCACTAATCTCACTGATGATTTACGTGAGGGACGGCCTTCTACGGCGACGACTGAAGATAACATCTGTGTTGTGCGGCGTATGATAGAGACTGACAAAAGAGTGACCTATCAGCAGATTCGGACAAGCTTAGGCATCGTTATGAGTCAAGTGCACAAAATCCTCCACGAACATTAAGCGGTCAGGAAGCTTTGCGCCTGGTGGATACCTCATAATTTGACTGAGGCTCAAAAACTCCATCGTGTGGATTGGTGCCGTAAAATGATTGAAAGATTTAACGGAGGTGACTCAAATGCTGTGTTCGACGTACTAACACTACAATAAAACATATAATAAAACTAATAACTGGCTAATGTAATCAGTTTCTGATTTTCTAAAAACTTTCAGTTTGATCCTCGTATGTGCGCGCCATTTTGTTTTTTTGCATTTAGTAATTTCCTCGATGAGGTGGGATGAAAAGTTACGTGTTGCACTCGAGTGCAAAGATTTTTCACCTTGTGCTCTTTTGATTCCCTCGCTATCGCTCAGGATTCTAATTATTGAAACACGAGCGTAATCCTTCGCTTGCTCGGTCATCAAAATTGAGCCCGTGGTTAAAAAGCAACTTTGCACTCTTGTATAACAAATAACTATGGCCTACTATTGGTCCTAAGTATTTAACACGCTGACCTCAAACAAACGTGCATTGCAGAATTCATTTTACTAGTCATCTCGCGCCCACATTCCTCCTCTATACATATAGATATAGACTGGGTATCCTCCCCTTTGTCCTCTAAGTAATAGAGTCAGTCAGATTACCAACTCTGTTCGTGACGGTCGCTCTGATAATATCCTTGCTAGGTAGGTATATTGTAAATTCGAAAGTTTGTTTGTGACGCTGTCACGCCAAAACTGCTGTAACCTTTGGATAAAATTTGGTGAAGAGCTATATGATATCTGTGACCATCTTTGGCAGTCATTACGGGTAGTCAAAACCTAGATCAACTGACAACTATTTTTAACAAGGGCTATCGGTTATCCCAGTAACTGGATCGAGGAGATCAGATAGGCAATCACTCCATGTAAAACACTGGTACCCAGCTGCATAAGGATAGACTGTAAGCTGACTCCAAAATAATGAGCTAAGGCAGATGATGAAACATATACCTAAATACGTTTCGAACCTATAATAGGTCTATATGACATTTTTGACTTTGGTAGGTTTGGTAGAACACGTAGAAACTTAGTATTACGTTCCCCAAAGTAACTATTCTTGGCTTACAAAGTCGAGCGTGAAATCAAGTATCATTATATACTATAATAAAGTACACTTATAGGTATTATAGCGTCCTTTTCCCCTAATTATTTCTTCGTCGAAATACAGCGTAAAATACGCGCTGTTCGGAGCACAATGGCCGACAATCACGAACACTTGAGACCGCTTCCGTTCCGAGTTACATAATTAGGTTATAAACTTATAGCTGACTTATTTGACTTCAGTGAGTATTTCCAGGGTGTCCTCAAATAGGGACATGAAAGGGCTATCTATACTAATATAATAAAGAGGTACCGTAAAGGATCCGAAACTAATAAACCGAATTGAAAAATTCTTTCACTATTAAAAAGCTACACTCTTCCCGAGTAGCATAGGGTATATATTTTATCCCGATACAGGCAGTAGTTCGCTTGGGACGCGGGTGAAACCGTGGGAAACGGCTAGTAATATAAAAATAATAAATTGGTCCTTAGTTTCAGAGACATTCGGTGTTTGTAAGTGTATTTTTATCTTTTTGGCTATGTTGTGAGACCCTTTTTGGGTTTAACCCGTGGCTCCGAATCTGATGCTCAGTAACTCTTAATAAGGTAAAAGTTATTAATAGAACTCTTTTAATAACCACAAGCATCTCGTAGGAACAACTTCTGGGACTCGAATAGAAAGATTAAAATATAGACAAGAAATAAAACCCCGATAAATGGGCTAATGATTTGAAAGATTTTTTCAAAACGGATCATTTGTTAATGAAATTAGCGCGGTCAAACGAGCAGTTCATCTATAAAATAAAAATAGAATAAAAGGAGTAGATTTTTCGACTGGATGCGATAGTTCTCCCAGAACGCAGGTGAAACCGCGACAAACAGCTAGTTTTCAATAATCTGATATGCCAAAAAATACTAAAATAACCGCGTTGATTGGCATGCCACTAGTGAAGCTATTAATGATCGCCCGCTTTTGTTACAAAATAATGAGGGACTCTGCGGGGTGCGGGGCGCGGCGTGCGGGAGGGGGAGGTGTAATACGATGCCCCTGATGGACAGATGGGTATATTTACTGCATTCGTAGAGTGTGATGCAGGAAAACCGGCCAAGTGCGAGTCAGACTCGCGCATGAAGGGTTCCGTACCATTATTTAGAAAGTGAGCAAAAACTCACGTTTGTTCTATGGTAGCCCCCCAAAATATTTATTTTATTCTAGTTTTCAGTATTTGGTGTTATAGCGGCAACAAAAATACATCATCTGCGAAAATTTCAGCTCTCTAACTATGACGGTTCATGAGATACAGCCTGGTGACAGGCGAACGGAAGGACGGACGGACGGACAGAGGAGCGAAAACAATAGGGTCCGTTTTACACTTTGGGTACGGAACCCAAAAAATTTGGCAAATAATGGTGGTGTTTACGCACTAAATAATCTTGAAGTGATGCTCGCCTAGTTCATGCAGTACCTGTCTCTCAAGTAGGTACAAGTGTGTGGGTCCAATTCCTGCAAACGTAGACTTCGGTTGGTGCTTGACGCGGTTGGTCCTTGGATGGGTACCATCTTGTCGTGACGAGTTCTTCTGGGTATAGATAGTCAGAAGCCAGTAAGTCTGACTACCGGTCTTACCAAGGGGTATCGGGTTGCCTGGATAACTGGGTTTTATTTTTTTATTTATTTATTTATTTATTTATTATACTTTTTGCACACATTTTACAAAAAAAACAATGTACAAAGGCGGACTTAACGCCTTAGGCGTTCTCTACCAGTCAACCTTTAGGTGGAGGAGAAATTTCATGGCAGGTGCACTAAATATGTATATAAAACACATCAAAAATATATAAACGTACAGACTTATTATACATACACATATATATATATATAATACTAAATAAACTTTAATACATATATAAATAACACAAAATCAAATGCACAGTTGTGTCAATTCTGCAAACTCTGGTGAAGATACTCACGAAGCTTCAATTTGAAAGTCAAGCGGCTATTTACCATCCTAATTTCCGAGGGCAACTTATTCCATAAAAGAATAGATTGGACAAATTGACAATTGGGTTGAAGAGGTTAGATAGGTAGTCGATCCTTGTACACACTGGTACTCAGCTGCAACCGGTTAGACTGGAAGCTGACTTCAACACAGTTGCGAAAAGGCCCGGGAGATGATAGAATCGGGCATAGATGTAAATAAGACAAGAAACATACAACATCAATTTATTTATTTTAAATTTTTCATAAGACATTGACAGTCAACAATGTGCGTGAGTACCTATACTTTGATAATAATAGTGCTGTTATTATATTGTCTGAGTAGATAATAATAATATTCTCGTCTTAAAATACTTTCATCTCCGGTACTTTGAGACAAACAAAACTTCATAAACGTTGGGTACAAACCACTTTAAAAGTTTTATAACGTAAGAGAATTTTCGTGAAGAGAAATTATGAAATAAGGTAAAACATACACCTTATATAATATTTTTAATTATATTATACAAGTTATTAAGTTCAATAATTTGTCTTCACTTTAAATTACTACCCGTAATACGTATGAAATTACATACATACCTACTAAAATCCCTCAGATATGTTAAAGAGGGATTCCACCAATGTGTTTCACTGTGCACACAGCAATGTTAGAAATTAGCAAATTAAGTGCTACATGTCCACGAAATTGAAACTGAAGAAATATTATTCATTATTCACTTTTAATATACTGTCAACTTCATGGAGTATAAATTAGGCTAGCGGAGGTGCCATACCGGAAAATAGCCTACGAGTAACGTTACTGTTTTAACCCTTATAAGCCTTCTTTGTCTCAAAGCATCCAAACGCCTCGTTAGTTCGCTTGTAACAATCGTTTTGGTTATGCCCACTGTACGAATTTGACCTAGAAGAAGGCACCTGACCTACATGCATTATGGCATCTCCACTCATCTTTCCTTACTCCGTGGCCATTTTCAAATTCTGTGAAGTCGACCCACTGTGCGACGCGGCGACGGCGCGGCGATGCGACGTTCGCAGTTAACCTTCCACAAACTACTGGTTTCTTTTCTCTATGGCTTGTTTATGCTTTGTGTCCGAATTTCTATACGGGTCACCGAATCCTTTCTAACCCAAGGATTTTTTTTTTA
Organism: Helicoverpa armigera; assembly: GCF_030705265.1. Taxonomy (NCBI): domain Eukaryota; kingdom Metazoa; phylum Arthropoda; class Insecta; order Lepidoptera; family Noctuidae; genus Helicoverpa; species Helicoverpa armigera. Next base: position 988,756 of record NC_087144.1, read on the forward strand.
AAGTTCTAGTTTATAAACGAGAACTTTGTAACGTCTTTATGAATGATAGTTTACATGTATTTTATCCCGTAATTTTAACTCAAACTGTCGGCTGTCTCAAGATGTGAATGGTCATCCATCATTACCAGGACGTAAAGCTTTTTAACATCTTTTTAAGGCGGATCACACATTACGAAGCGGTGTTGACCGTGCACAAACTTATGCCCGTTATCCTATAAAATTCATTCATTAAAAAAACGGCAGAAGTTACGTAAGCAAAATTCTACTAGTCTCTCTTTCTTTTTGCATGTCTGAGAAGTTCCATATTTATATTAAGTTAAATATTTTCTTAGGTAAAGCTGACAACACTTTTGGACAATGTGTGATCCACCTTATGTCAAACACATCCTTCACAAAGTACAGGCGACCGCACATGAACCTACGACATTCTATCAAATAATTTGCAACCTTAATAGATTGTCAACTTTACCACAATAGTATACAGGAATGAATTTTAAGCAGTGCACAAAAAAAATACTGGTGGTCTAGAATCATTAACAGAACATATCTGCATCATCAGTAATTTTTTTCTTTTTTTATCCGCCGACATCGCGTCAGTAAACCCGCTTTCGCGTTGCCGCCGTGCCTGCTATGACGACTGAGACCGTACAATCGGTTACAATATAAACATCTTTCGATATCCATAACTATTATTGTTTGTACTAAAACACAACAAAATTAAAATATACCTATAAAACTTATTTAACTTCAAGTTGACAAAGTTTGCGCACTGAATAAAATTCATTCCTGTATAGTAGGTATGTAAATGTCAGATTGGTTTTGTCAGATTCGGACCGGTTGATGTGCTGTTTATACCATTGAAAATCCCACATGTTTCCACATCACCCGCTGTATACGCAATACTTGTGTCTAAGTATGTGCGATCGGTAGATGAGCGTCGCGTATCTGTCGCGCGAGCCACGCGACGCCGTCCGCGAGGCCGGCGCCCGATAGCGCGCACGACGCGCAAATGTGCCACGGCTTGTCCGAGATACGCTCTAGGCCAAGTGCTGAAATCATAATAATTTTATTTATTTATCACAAAGTTACTTTGCCCTTACAGATATGTAATTATTAATTAATAGTTGTATATATGGAACAAGTAAAAATAAAATAACAAATTAAAAACTCCATAGCAGAAAGCTGTCATTTTTAAAGTCAAATATAAAACTTTAAAATATTGCTAGATATTCCTCCAATTTTATGTCTAGGACACCGATGGAAACACGTAAAGGAAAACATCTTCGGGAAACCTGAACTTAAGTATAAAATCACCAATTTGCCTTGAGCAATCGTGGTGAACGTTCATTCCTTCTCTATATGAAAATGAAAAGAGGCCAGGGCTCTGCAGTGGGATAGTAAAAAAGTCTAAGACCAGGTTTCACTCGTTAGTGTCAATTAGTTATCTAATAGTAAATGCTATCTGCCAGATAAAGGATGCTTATATTCATCCGTCAAATAAGTTCTTGATGGATATCAGTAACTGTGTAACTGGTGAAACTGGCCATGATAATGATAGAAATTACGCTAGAAATCAAAATGGTACAAACCTGCAGCAACCTGCATGGGTGCAAGCGAGTGTGGCGCATCGCTCTTATTGGCGAACACCAACAGAGGTACCCGTCTGCCGAACATGTCAGGATGCGCGAGAAGGAGCTCCAACTCCTCACGAGCCACCACTGGAACCAGAGGAGAGAAATCAGGAAACAGTTAACTGTGTGTTTAATGGAGAAAGCGTTGGTATATTTATCTATACTAATATTATAAAGAGGAAAACTTTGTTTGTTTGTTTGCTTGTAATAGATAAACTACTGGACCGATTTTAAATATTCTTTCACGATTATTTTATCCCGGTGCGGGCAGTAGCTCCCACACGACGCGGGTGAAACGGCGGAAAAATGGCTAGTTATTTGATAAAACAAATAATGTATACTTTATTTAAATAATATAATTTTGCTTATCATGCATCGTACGTTATTTAATAAATAGATCATTATTTATTCATCGCGTGTTAGACTAAATTAAAGATAATCGGGACAGATTTTTAATTGGCTGTCTCATATTTCTATTTTTGAGGGCCTAGTAATTTTGAACCTGTACATTTACCCTTTAATTATGTAAATAAGAACGTGAAATGAATATCTCTAAAGCATCATAAACATATTAAATAAAAATCGTAAACTACGTAATTCTCAGTGCAAATAAAATACTATCTGGCCTATTTTAAAGCCACCAAGAGACCCACCAACAGATTGCAAAAAATTATACCCTAAACTGACAGTCTTTCATAACCAATATAGTCTAACGTAAATACTAACCAAGTCGCAGATGGTCAGCAGAATCCACGACGAAAATAACAGCGTGCGCGCGACGGTAATGTCGCTCCCACAACGCGCGGTGACGCGGCGCTCCCGACACATCCCATGCACTGAATGATACACCACCACCTGGGAGAAACATCAGACACTTAAAATACATAAATGATAAAGATAGATATTAAACATATATATAAAGTGGGCTAAAAATAAGTTGCAGTAAGTCTGACACCAGTCTAACAAAGAGGTATCGGGTTGCCCGGGTAACTGGGTTGAGGAGGTCAGATAGGCAGTCGCTTCTTGTAAAGCACTGGTACTCAGCTGAATCCGGTTAGACTAGAAGCCGACCCCAACACAGTTAGGAAAAGGCTCGGAGGATGATTTAAAGTGGGCTAAAAATCAGCACTTTTTGAAGGTCAATTTTACAGAAGACAGTCACTTGCTATGAGTTTTCGGGAAGAAAAAATGGTTGAAGTAACTCCTAGTCCAAAACATCTTCAACGGCTCCTATGAATGAGTAAGCAAGAAGCCCCGGTCGTCACAAGACAAGCCAACATTGCTTAATGGGTTTTAGAAACATTCACAAAGCAGACCGGAGTATGGAAGCAGCTGAAGTTACACGTCACAACCTGACACAGAACGTGAATAAAGAAGTTTCTCTATAGAAGTATTCATTCATCTAGTACAAAGACCACCGGCTAGGTAGAACAGTAAAGAAGAAAAGTAATACATACTAGTACTTATACTTATCGGGAATTACATGTTTGAGCCGTTTGGGGTTGAAACTCTCGGGCCGTGGGGTCCGAGTGCTCACGCGCTTGCGAAGGAAATTTCTAAGCGCCTTGTTGACACTTCTCGTGACCCAAGGGCTGGCTTTTATTTCGCACAGAGGTTGAGCATTGCCATCCAACGTGGCAATGCTGCCAGCCTTCTGGGTACATTACCCGGTGACAGCGATGAGGAGCAATTTTTTGATGCTATGTATTAGTTTTAAGTTGTACATATAAGTTTATTTTTATTTTTTAAATTAATGTAAATACTATTTAATAAACTTCTCTAATCTGAAAAAAAAATACTAGTGAAATGCTCCTGTTGTTGAGCCACAGTCGGTGCAGCATGCTGTGTGCGCTGCTCGGGAGGTCTGAGAGCGTTGAGGAGAGTACTCTTGCCGCTGTTGTCCAGCCCTAGCACTAGGACCGTCACCTCGGCGCGTCCCCGTCCAAGCCACACTGACAGCTTGTCTAGGAGACCCATTTCTGGAAGTGGAATCACAGCTGATTATTGTGAGCACTCAATAAATGTTTATTTTCCCTGAGTATTTTTAATATAGAAAGTATGAGGTAAGTAAAAGTAAGGCAGTCATGACACGTGAAATGCTGGTCAAACTGGAAACCGACCCCTATAATTATAAAAAGGCCAAGCAGACTATTATTATACCGAAATTGATACATATTGTATATGTAGCTGTTATCAAGGTATCTATATCACTAAGAAGGTATCATTCTTTTTTTTATTAAAATTTCACTTCTGATCCATAGGTACTTACAGTACATAATTCTCTGACTTCAAGGACGAATATTTCAAAATCGACGCAATGCATTAATTTGTAATCGATACCAAATACATTACAGGATAACATCACTTAAGTACATTAATATAGTATAAGAAACTTACCTGATTTTATTCGTCACTACATCACTTAATATTAAAATCACACATAATCTAACAACACATAGGTATAGTGTGGGCAAATTATCGATAATATAGTTGTAATAATATCACAGAACGCAAGCAATTAATGCAGTTCAGAGATCAAGACAAATTAGCCGACTATCGATGTCACCGGTTGCCATGGTAACGGAGTACACAACACTAGTGACTGGTATGGTTGTGCGGGAAAGTTTGGGTTTAGAGTATTTGTAATTATGAGAAATGGGGGACAAGAATAATTATTTATATGAATTGCTTTATGATAATAAAAAATTTAAAAGTTTACGGGCTTCAGGATATTTTTTTCGTACGAAAGAAGCTCAAATATGTAGAAGGAGTTTTTGGGAACGGAGTTTCACTATCTCCGTTCATGAAAGGACGTTCTTATTTAAGAAAATATTAATGCATTTACCTAAATAATTTTATACTTTTTCTAAAGAGTGAAATTAAAGTTAGTGTACTTTAAAAAATAAATTTATTTAAAACAATCTAATTTACATTTTAATTTCATTCTTATTTTTATTCGAGTATTTAAAGCCATGAGCCACAAAAGCCGAATCCACTTTCGTAAACGTAATGTCCATTCTTATTGTTCGATCTACCTTCTCTCGGTTAATCACACACACATTTTATATTCGGTCACAATCACATTTTAGTACAAAAACTCTTATTATCACAACCTTCAGTGACCACACTATCACAACTAGTTTTAGGCGGACACAACACATCATATATTTCATCGGGAGTCAATCCTTTTGTCTCGGGTAGCGCGTACGCAGCGAACAGTGTTAGCGCTAAAGTTAGCGCAGCGGCGAGCGCTAGGGCTGCGCTGACGCCGGCGGCCCGCGCTACTAGAGGAAACACGATGACTTCTAGCGCGTTGCCGCCCCACGCGAAAGCGCTGACTAGCGCTACAGCGCAGCCGCGGTACTGGGGGAATAAAAATTTGAAATTATTAGTGCAGTTTTGTTGAAATTGCTTGTAAGTACAATGGTTAAGAAGTGTTAGATTATTTAAATCACATATTGTTTGACTCTGATCATTCTTGCAGTGGCCTTTCGTTTTTGTTCCAGCCTATCTCCCGCGCGATATTCGATTGAGACAGCTTCGCAAGGCTGCTCTATCAATTATTAAGCGCTTTCTTATATTTTGGACATTCATAGGTATTTGTGATAGCCTAAGGCTCACGTTCGCCAACAACTTCAATGTCAGTTGTAGTAGAATAACTGTTTATATTTATTTTCACGGACTTTCAAAGTTAACAGTTGTTTTAAGAATGACGGACGTTTACATTGTTGGTGAACTTGGGCCTGAATTAGATAAAAAATGAAGAGTACCTCATGTACCTTCTTCTCATTTTGTGTCTCTTATTGTAATTCGTTTTAATGTCTAATGTTTTTGTATATTTTGTTGTATTTATAACCTTTTCTTTAATTGCATTTTCTTTCTTCTGTCTGAAGTTTTACCGTCTCACCTGATAATGAAACATATCAGCCAGCATAGCATAGGGCGCTGGCTGCAGACCAGCCGAGTCCGCGAACACTGCGGCCGCTAGAACCACCCCCGCGCCGGCACCCCCCGCCCGCACCGCACCCGCTCCCCCGCACAGGCAGACACCCGTTATTAGTCCGCACCATACCATGAGTCGCTGGGAATATTAGGAAGAATTATATTATTTAATCAAGTGGAACCGTGTCATACTGAAACTGTTGACGCATAGAATATATGTAGGACATGTGAGTCGGATTTCCAAATTTAATCTGTTAAATGTCTGTTAGCCAGAGGCCAGACAGCCTGAAAACCACTCTTACGTTGGTGACTAGTTCGAAATAAGATCTGATCCATTAAATGGATAGTGAATGGAATAGGTTGTGGTGCGATTATGGTGAATTGGTCTTCAGCACGATAAAAATCGTCAATCTTAAAACTTGCATAAACTATGAGCCACATAATGATACCTAATGTAAATCTTCAAATAAATAAATAAATCATGAAACAACAATTCCCAATCTTACCTTTCTCCCAACCTTCTCAACCAAATACAGAGCTAATGCAGAAGCAACCAACTGCGCAACGCCCAACAGTAACGCATGTCGTGCGGGGGTGCCGAGCACGTCAGCCGGGCTCCCCGCAGCAGCATCGTCGCGAGCCAGCACGAACACGCGCTCTGCAAACTGGAGCAGAGCCAGCACGCCGCAAGCCTCTTGTCCTACTACCGCTACGGTGCAGAGGATGAAGGCGCGACGACGTCGCTTGTCACTCACTGAAAAGCGAAAATAACTGGACATTAACAACTGTTTTACATATAAAATTATGTCTCCGTACCTCATTTTCAATTTTCAAAAGAAAAGTTTGTCAAGTTAGGAAAACTCCCCAAACTTTACTACCAAGTTAAGACCGATAAACCTAAAATAAGGATTTCTATTCCTTCATAAATGATCTGGCAAAATCAAGCACTGATTGTTTGCTCCCCAAAGCGCAGAAAGAGGAACGCTTTCTGCTTTAACATTAGTAAAACGATCTATTATCCACACAGTGTTACAATCATGGATAAAAAAACTTTCTTCACTCCGTGATCCAGTGTTACAATTCAAATCTAGACACAAGTTCACCCTTACTCACCCTTACTGCATCTAAGCGCATCTCTGCTTGTCTCGAAGTATACCTTTTTACTTACATAGATCTCTGGTCAACTGGAAGGGTGATACAACAGTCTCATCTGGAAGTGGCAACGCGCGCAGCTCCGCTTCAAGTGTTGGATCGTCGCTGGATACGCCACGCAGCCAAGCTAGTGCTGCACGTGCTTTCTGTATATTGGAAGAACATTAAAAAAATAGATTAGACATTCTTCAATGACAATGAGATACAAACATATTAAAACGTCGGAAATAATGATCTACAATGCGATACATCATCACCAACCTTATTATTGTCCCACTTCCACCAGCCTCTCAAGTATGAATGCATGATGAAGATTCCAGGCCACACTAATACCAATGTAACGTTTTCTAATTTATGTATTTTCTTATATCTTAGACATCGATAAACAGTTCGCCCTGAGCAAGCGTGGTGATTAAGTCTCATTCCTTCTCTGTGCAGGAAGAGGCCTGTTCCCTAAAGTGGGACAGTATAAAGGCTGATGATGATGATGATGGTGCTACTCGGCATAGAAATGCTTCTCACCTCTGGTTTCCCACTGGAGGCAAGGTAGGGCGGTGATTCTGGCACAAAAAGGAACAGTAAGCAGTGGGCCGCCGACAGCGCCAAACACGACCACACCACTATACTGTAACATGGACCATAGTTTATTTATGAATCCTCAAGCAAACATAAAGAGATATAGAAGCAGAATAATATTGGACATAGAGGTCAATATTATTTGGACTTATCCAAGTAGGCATCCACATCAAACGTCAGCCACTGCGGCTAGGTTCGAAGATCAGACAGGTACGTAGGACGAAGAGGACAAAAGTATATTTATTTTTATGGGATGGCAATTTCACACAACTGGAGAGAGTTCAACCCCACTCGGGAATGGAACCCAAGACATGCATATACCTATAGAAAAAAGAAATGCGACAGTTGTATGAAAACACTTTCTTGCTTTACTTTTGAACAAAACCTGACCTACCTATGTGGTATTTGAACGTCCGCAGCCACATACATGAGCAGGAAACCGAGGTTATGAGCCAGGACTAGCGCAGAGACCGCCGCGCCGCGGACGTTTTCCTCGCACATCTGAGAACAGTCAACAGTTAGAACCCTTTTTTAACCCCGTTGTTGTACTTCCTTATGTCACCCCTTAAGTTTAATCACTGCGTAGTCCCTTCTGTACTCCTATGTACTCTTATGTATCTACTTCCTTATTATATCATTTATTTCCTTATTATATTCCCTATATTATATACCTACTCTACTCCTTTATGTATCGTGACAACAAGGAGAGAATCTATGAAATTAAAAGAATTACTAACCTCCCTGGCAAGTAGAGGCGCAAGGCACCAGGCGCCGGCGCCGCCCAGTCCCGCGCATGCGCGTGCTGCCACCACCCACCATCCTCCGCCACACAGCTTCAGGGACCAGCACGCCTATAATAGAATTTATTACTTGGTTAGGTTATTTGGAACTTATCATCAACTTCTTTAGGAATATCTTCCACAGATTTCAATCCATCCGATATACTCGTAGTCCAAAATCAGAACTGCCCGATAAACAGGCTGTTTTGTCAAATTTTTTCGTTTTGTGTTCCACCACCTTCAATACCAGATTACTTTCCTATCCTGGCCTAACATGAGATGTTATTGGGCCATCTCATGTTACTAACATGTTGCCGGGAAAAATCTGTCCCGATTCTATTGATAATTCCAGATATCACATCGTCCAAAGAGACATACTTATCAGCTTTTTTCTAGAGTAGTTTTAAGTCTTACCACAAAAGCAGCAGACGTAGCAATGACAGCAAATTTCCTTCCCTCAGAGAGTGCGCGCGCGCATAGAGGCACCCCCACCAGTGATGCCACGAAGGTAGTCGCAGCTGCTGCCACGACATGCGCGTCATCTACCAGCTCGCCCCCCTCACCACCTTCTGCACCCTCCCCGCTGGCTAGGGACACCCACCCCATGGCTAAACCGAAGGAGACTGTTGGCACTTATTTTTGGAGTGCTGGTTGAACAATTGACTATTGTGTTGTATATGTTGCGAATTCCAGACCCGGACGGTTAAAATTCACATCTCGGTATTTCTGCATTCTCAACGTGGGACAAACTCCTATTCCTATATTAGCAACGTTATTAACTATAAACAATTATAATCAACAGCTTTAATAAGTTATCATACCAGACCATCAATACCAGATTACTTTCCTATCCTGGCCTAACATGAGATGTTATTGGGCCATCTCATGTTACTAACATGTTGCCGGGAAAAATCTGTCCCGATTCTATTGATAATTCCAGATATCACATCGTCCAAAGAGACATACTTATCAGCTTTTTTCTAGAGTAGTTTTAAGTCTTACCACAAAAGCAGCAGACGTAGCAATGACAGCAAATTTCCTTCCCTCAGCGAGTGCGCGCGCGCATAGAGGCACCCCCACCAGTGATGCCACGAAGGTAGTCGCAGCTGCTGCCACGACATGCGCGTCATCTACCAGCTCGCCCCCCTCACCACCTTCTGCACCCTCCCCGCTGGCTAGGGACACCCACCCCATGGCTAAACCGAAGGAGACTGTTGGCACGTTTACTGTAAAGAATTAAAATTGAAATAAGTAGGTCATAAGTGCGAAATTTTTTTTTTTTTTTTTCTTATCGGGAAGTTGAAAATTACTTCTTGGTATACTCCTGTACTAATATCATAAAGAGAAAACATTTCTTGTCTATAGGAAGGTACCTTAAAGACTCTGTTAGTACTGTACCTTGTATTCAAAAATATTTCACTGCTTATAAGCTACGTTATGCCCGGGGAACATAGGATATATTTTATCCGGGTACGGGAAGAAGGTTCCCAAGAGATGGACGAAACCGCGATAGAACAGCTAGTACCAATATAAAGAGAAAACATTTTTCTTGTTAATTTGTACCTAAAGGGTTAATTCCAATTATATTATTTGTTTATTATATTGTAGCTACTGTTTATAAACTGCAAAATTATGGTTTCCTCAAAATGTTCTGATGTCTTTAAAGACATCAACGTATTATGTTAAATAGTAAAAAAGTACGTCATTTCAATATAAATTAATTAATGGGATGAGTGTGAAGAATAACATATTAACGTATGGTATCCATATTAAAATAAAAACCTTATAAACATGACATTTTAATTTTCACTGACGTCAAACAACAATCCTGTTTCATATTTACACAGTCACCTTATCGAAAAGAAGAACAAAACCACTTTTTTACGTTTCCCTAAAAATCTCAATTGGTATCCGATATAGCTTTTGCGACGTCCCGTGGGAACAACTTCACGCACCCGTGGGACCTACATAATATCCTCCACCTCCCTAGACTAATGAGCTTTCTAGGACTAAAAGAATTTTTCGAATCCGGCCAGTACTTCTTGAGATTAGCGCGTTAGGCTAAACAAACTTCAGGTTTATAATAATAGTTTACTGGAGAAACAACAGGTACCTAAGCAAATAAGTTTGTATGTATGTTCGTTACTCTAAAATTGGTAGTATTCGTTGAATACGGTACATTTCCATGGAGAACAAAACTTTCCTTCCTCCGTGAATGTTTCCAAACGTTTGTTTGCGGAACCCAAAATAAATCGATCGAGTTTGTAAATCCACTTACCACGTGGGTTTTATCCATTTAATGAATGGAAATATAGAAACATAATTAAGTCAGAATGTTGTTTTTATTTTGGTTCTTTAGAAACGTTGTCTACTATTAATTTAGCATCACGGCCCTCTATTAAAAAGTGGGTTTTACCGACAGTAATTACAACTGCGGTTCACTGTTTGGGAACTTTTTACCATGCAAGTAAAAAACTTTGGTTAGAACGACATCAAGTTATGTAATAACACTTTTTGTAAGTTTAACCACAAAAGTAAACATTAAGCTTGGGAGTTCCTTTCATGTTTATCTATGATAGAATGGAGGATTTTGCTGTCTAAAAAAAGTGGGTTTACAAACTGGTCCGTAATTTTTTTATTTCCATAATATTAATCATTTTTATCTGAACTATTGTAATTTGTAATGTAAGGCATTTGTTTTTCTCGGCTCCGAAATTACTGAACCGTTCCTTTTACTTTTGGAAAGCTACACTATCCCCAAATGCATATGGGTGGAAAAGGCTAAATTTTAACTTTCATCAGGCAAGGAAGAAGTTATCCCAGGACACGGGTGAAACCGCGAGATAAAGCTGGTCCCTAATATACCGCTACTGTTTATCTTGACCCACACAACTGAAGGTAATGATAACCGCGGGATATTAACTGGAATACACAATTTAGTAAAGTAAGAAGTCGTGGTGGCCTAGTGGGTAAAGGACCAACCGCTCAACTATGAGGGCGCAGGTTCGATCCCAGGTCAGGCAAGTACCAATGCAACTATTCTAATGTTGTATGTACTTTCTAAGTATATCTTAGACACCATTGGCTGTGTTTCGGATGGTACGTTAAACTGTAGGTCCCGGCTGTCATTGAACATCCTTGGCAGTCGTTACGGGTGTTCAGAAGCCAGTAAATCTGACACCAGTCTAACAAAGGGGTATCGGGTTGCCCGGTTAACTGGGTTGAGGAGGTCAGATAGGCAGTCGCTTCTTGTAAAGCACTGGTACTCAGCTGAATCCGGTTAGACTGGAAGCCGACCCCAACATGATTGGGAAAAAGGCTCGGTGGATGATGACACAATTTAGTTAAGGTGTGGAAGTTACTTCCTCAGGACGTAAGTAAAGCCACGATGATGTGCTAATTCTCAATACCATGAGCTAATAGACATGTTCAATGTTTGTCTGTTTGTCCACCAAACGATGAGCAAGCATATACTCAGGTTCTGACTACTTTGTGTTGCAACCAGCACAACATTGCACATAGACATTGACATACTTATCATGGGCAACAAATAATTAATTTCGATGATTGATTCCATGTGGAAGAAAAATATAAAGGGTGTTTTTACTAAAAAGTTACCCGTACTAAGTATAAACGCCAAGGACTGTGTTTCGAAGGGCACGTTAAACTCCAGGTCCCGGCTGTCATTGTACACCAATGTTAAGGGCATTCAGAAGCCAGTAAGTCTAACAGCCAGCCTTACCAAGGGTATTGGTTCGCCCGAATAACTGGGTTGAAGAGGCCAGGTTTGCAGTCGCTCCTTGTAAAACACTGGTATTCAGTGCCATCCGGCTAGACTGGAAGCCGACCCCAGCATAGTCGGAAACAGACTGGGCAGATAATGACAATACTAGTAAAAGTTTAACAGACGTTTGACACGAGTTTAAGAAAATTTGAAATCTCTTGAAGGTAGTTTAATGGTCTAGCTTAACATGTCAACGGCTCATTAAGTTGATCATCACGCCTGCACTGGTTTTATGAACACATTCACGTTTGATTTGATAATGACATAAGGATGCTGTAATCCCAACTGAATAGGGAGCCTCTATGATCCTTGAATGGCCACGCATCCCAGGGCCACGGTCACTCGGTAAAATAAATCCTACTAACATTCCTTAATTGAGCTCAGTTTCTGGTAACAGTACTAAATAGTACATGCATCGTTAAAGACTCTCAACCGCATTCAAAAACAGACTTATTTTTGGAGTGCTGGTTGAACAATTGACTATTGTGTTGTATATGTTGCGAATTCCAGTCCCGGACGGTTAAAATACACATCTCGGTATTTCTGCACTCTCAACGTGGGACAAACTCCTATTCCTATATTAGCAACGTTATTAACTATACAGGGTGTTTGGCGCATGGACCGACAAAAATTTTTGGGGGATTCGTGAGGCCATGTACTAGTTTTCACTCATAGACCCAATGTCCTATATGTCACTGTATTCGAGATACGATTTTTTTTGTTTGTTTTTAAAAATTACCGGAACTATCACCTTTAAAACGCTATAACTTTTCAGTCTGTTGTCGAATTTACACCAAATCACTTTCATTGCGTTCTCTGATGTATTATTATTCCAAATAAAACATAAATTCATAGCACTAGATGGAAAAAAAATACTTGTTGAGCTTCCAAACTCTTAAAAATGAAAAAACGTATGAAAAATGTCAAATTCAAAATTAATTATAAAAAAAAGTAAAAGCTTTTATGAACTTCGTTTAATAAAAAAAAATTGCCTACTTAATACCCTTTCCAACGATATGCCACATGGGTGTGAAATCATTAATAATGTCGTCAAAATCAGAGCAGGAACGAACACGCACTCTAACGTCTCTAACAACGAACCCGTTTGATAGAACAATGGTAAGCAGGTAATTGGCAGGTAAACTGCCTGTCTCTTTCTTACGCATGAAAAATATCTCTTGTCTTTGTCTATCATTGGGTTGGAGTTTGTTATGTGATCCTTGTTTAGTCGAGATTTGACTATCTCTGCTATCGGAAGTGTCCGTGTATTTCACGTTTTCCTATTTCGTTGTTTTTTGTTAAAGTTTGTTTTTGTTAAGTTTTGTTTGTTGAACTTTTCTGTTAAACTGTTGGTGTATTCACCGTGCTTGTTACAATGCCTAACTTCAGCAACGAAGAGTATGCTGACATGTTGTTGGCATATGGCAGCGCTAATTGTAACGCTCGTGAAGCGCGTAGAATTTACCAGCAGCGTTATCCTAACCGGCGTATACCACACCACGAGACGTTTGCTACAACCTATCGACGTCTGAGGGAGACTGGAAACATAAATTTCCAAGAGCCTCGCGTTAATGTGAGGCAACATAATGTTGTAATTGATGAAAGCATTTTGCAAGCTTTTGATGAGGATCCAACGACAAGTATTCGAGTTGTAGCTGAAAGACTTCACTTGTCGGTTTGGAAAGTTTGGTCAGTTCTTCGGGAAAATGGAAAGCATGCGTATCACTACACTTCTGTTCAAGGTACGTTAAGTACTTTATTTATTTTATCAGGCGAAATCGTAAAACTAAATTTTGAACCAGTTATCTTCGACCTTATTGTGCTGAAATTTTGCACCCAAAAAACTTGTATTTTAAAATGGTTTTAACCATACACTTATTTTAAACGTTTACAAATATCCTTGTAGCTTTACTGGTTCGTTTTTCAAATAAATACCTAGTAACTTTTATTTTTCTAATTTTATCTTTTAAATTTATGTTAGTTTTGCCATTCAAAAGTGAATTTTACCAGTCTTTAATGGATTGTTCTAGGTCTCATAGATGATGATCACAGGAGACGGCTCGATTTTGCCGATTTATGATGCATACGGACGTAGATGATACAAATTTTTAAAAGAATTTTGTGGACTGATGAATCCAATTTTAATCACGAGGGAATTGTGAATCTCCACAACCTTCACCATTGGGCGCAAAAGACAAAATCCCGCAAGAAAAGACAAAGTTCCTTTCAAACTAAGTTTAGTGTAAACGTTTGGGCGGGGTTATTGAAGACACCTGATCGGTCCACATTTCTTACCAGAGCGCCTGACCGGAGAAAATTATTTGAATTTTTACTCGAAGATTTACCTGAATTGGTATTACCAGTATTAGATGGAGAACCAATTATTTTCCAAAATGATGGCTGTCCAGCACATTACCAGCGAGACGTGCGAGAACATTTGGACAACTGTTTTCCAAATTCATGGATCGGAAGAGGCGGCCCAATTCCTTGGCCTGCACGTTCACCAGACCTGACGCCCTTGGATTTTTATGTCTGGGGCCGTGCAAAAGAAATTGTGTATGCGACTGAAGTACCCACAAGAGAAATTTTAATCGAAAGAATAAATTGCGCCTTTGAAATTATGAAAGCAGAAATGCGACTGAGGACGACGACTGTAGAAATTAGAAAAGATGCCGTGCATGCATTCGCAACAGAGGCAGTCATTTTGAACATAATTTATAACTTAAATTTAATTAAAACATTTTAAAACATTTTGTGTTTTCATTACCCTGGCACTGGTTAATGTGTACCTTTAGGTTTGTGACGACATTATTAATGATTTCACACCCATGTGGCATATCGTTGGAAAGGGTATTAAGTAGGCATTTTTTTATTAAATGAAGTTCATAAAAGCTTTTACTTTTTTATAATTAATTTTGAATTTGACATTTTTCATACGTTTTTTCATTTTAAGACTTTGGAAGCTCAACAAGTATTTTTTCCATCTAGTGCTATGAATTTATGTTTTATTTGGAATAATAATACATCAGAGAACGCAATGAAAGTGATTTGGTGTAAATTCGACAACAGACTGAAAAGTTATAGCGTTTTAAAGGTGATAGTTCCGGTAATTTTTAAAAACAAACAAAAAAAATCGTATCTCGAATACAGTGACATATAGGACATTGGGTCTATGAGTGAAAACTAGTACATGGCCTCACGAATCCCCCAAAAAATTGTGTCGGTCCATGCGCCAAACACCCTGTATACAATTATAATCAACAGCTTAATTAAGTTATCATAAGCACTACTTAAATGGTAAAAGTACTTACTTAAGATGACCATAAGGGTCTGGCGTACATAGGCGCGCAGGCGACTCGCGCCCATCGGCACCTTAACTGTCATGTTTTTTAATTGTTTAAAACTTATTTACGACACATTTAAACATCCAGGACTTTTATAATAGTCCAAAGCTTCACACATAAACAAAATTTAACTTAGCACCAACACGTTACACGCGATCAAACTTAACTAAAGAATTTTTTAAATAAATAAGAGAAGTTCTCTTAAAAAATCACTTAAAGTTAGATTTAAGTAATGGAATAAATATATCGATGTTCGCAACATGCTCGCATGTACGTAATGTCGTTTGAACCAACTTAACCGGCGCGCACAGATGTTTTACTGTGCGGTTATAGGATGCGCAGATTTTAATAAAGAACTCCAACGTTGGCAGAACAAAAAGGTCGTATGTTACACGGCCGGACTTACTCATAGGACAATACAACATATATCTTAAATGTTTAATGGTTACTGAATACCTATGAAGATGAAAGCTAATTAGGTATTATTTACCTACATTGTTACAGTCTTAGATGAAATATCTGAGGTTACAGTAACATTAACTCTGAACTTTATCCAGCATAGGTTCTTAGAAAAGATTGCATTGCGAGGAAACCTACTAAAAAGCTAATTCAAGTCAAACCAATCTTTATCTTCTTTGGGTAAGAATCCCTACAAATATTATAAAGCCGAAGAGTTTGCTTGTCCGCGTTACACTCAAACTGTTGACCCAATTTATACAATTCTTTCAGTTTTAGAGAGGCTTTTATTAAGTGCGTGAAGTAATGCCTACGGGACATGGACGAAACCGTTGGTAGAAGCTAGCATGCACTTATGCATAAAGGTTTTTGTTTTGCATTCAGCGTCATCCCGTTATGATAACCATATAAACCATACTTACATTCAGTGGCGGCCCTAGGGGTGTGCGAACTGTGCCATCGCACAGGGCCTCGCGCTTGGGGGGGCCTCGAGCTACAACCCACACTAATATAAAAAATTATAATTGAAAATATATATGTGATCCAAGAAAAAATATTAAAAATTGCATTTTTGACTTTCAAAACTCAAAATTTTCAACTCAAAACCTTGCACTATTGCTTATTACACAAGTTTAGGCACTTTAGTGACCTAAAGCTCAAATTTTTTTGCGCTCGCTGCGCTCGCGGGTGCTTTACTTTCCGCTTGTTTTGTTTTTTTTTTCATCATTTTTTAGCCAGACCTAGAAGGTAGCGCCGCTTTTAAGTCCTTTTATTAACAAAAAAATTACTCCTAGTTTCCGTATGAACTTTCTTATTTACGACGTTCGAACTACCCAAGTCACAATCTTTCTATACATAGGGGGCTCTTGGGTCATGATTGCACCCGGGCGCTACATGAGCTAAAGACGGCCCTGATTATCTCGGTGCTGAAATATACATAGGTATATTAGAAAATAATTTAATTGCAATTTATAAACTACCGAAATAGTCCTTAGAATTCGAATAATAAAATAATAATATAGAAAAAGCAGTTTTTGAGGCTTAAAATTATTAAAACATGTTTACAGCATTGAGCATTTCTCCTCAAACAACGATTAGCTAAATCAAAACACCAGCTTACTCTCGCAACACATACTTTTCACGAAGGACTAGAGCTGCCATCCGTCCGGGTTTCACCGGATCTGTCCTCGTTGGAGGCCGTCCGGGCGGGTTTCAAGAAGTGTCCGGGGTAAACCCGAACATTTTTCACAGGGCCGTCTTAACCTATAGTGCAGGGTATGCGAATAACCCATTCATACATTCCTAGGGCCAGCAGATTTCGGAGGATGATCACTCGATTTGAGAGGATAAGAAGTCAAGCAGGTTTTTCAATAACAATCGTTAAATCCACCAACCAAGCCAATTCATAGCCTGCCTCGCCTTCACTCGACGCCTTCAACTACGAGTTGTAAACAAAGTATACATATTATGAGATTGCTTGCCTTGTATGGAAGTTTAAACTTGTAAAATTACAAATATACAAGCATTTGCTGCAGAAGTCGAAGTGTCCCAAAACTCAATAATTTTCGCGCTCGCTTCGCTCGCGGCTTCTTTTCTTGGCACTATTTTTTTTACATTAAGCTACTTTAATATCCCAATATTCAAAAAATTTTGCGCTCGCTTCGCTTACGGCTTCTTCACTTGGCGGATTTTTTTATTATACAAGTTTAGGTGCTTTAGTGACCCAAAACTCAAAAATTTTCGCGCTCGCTACGCTCGCGGCAACTTCACTTTACGTGTTGTATATGTTGCGAATTCCAGTCCCGGACGGTTAAAATACACATCTCGGTATTTCTGCACTCTCAACGTGGGACAAACTCCTATTCCTATATTAGCAACGTTATTAACTATATACAATTATAATCAACAGCTTAATTAAGTTATCATAAGCACTACTTAAATGGTAAAAGTACTTACTTAAGATGACCATAAGGGTCTGGCGTACATAGGCGCGCAGGCGACTCGCGCCCATCGGCACCTTAACTGTCATGTTTTTTAATTGTTTAAAACTTATTTACGACACATTTAAACATCCAGGACTTTTATAATAGTCCAAAGCTTCACACATAAACAAAATTTAACTTAGCACCAACACGTTACACGCGATCAAACTTAACTAAAGAATTTTTTAAATAAATAAGAGAAGTTCTCTTAAAAAATCACTTAAAGTTAGATTTAAGTAATGGAATAAATATATCGATGTTCGCAACATGCTCGCATGTACGTAATGTCGTTTGAACCAACTTAACCGGCGCGCACAGATGTTTTACTGTGCGGTTATAGGATGCGCAGATTTTAATAAAGAACTCCAACGTTGGCAGAACAAAAAGGTCGTATGTTACACGGCCGGACTTACTCATAGGACAATACAACATATATCTTAAATGTTTAATGGTTACTGAATACCTATGAAGATGAAAGCTAATTAGGTATTATTTACCTACATTGTTACAGTCTTAGATGAAATATCTGAGGTTACAGTAACATTAACTCTGAACTTTATCCAGCATAGGTTCTTAGAAAAGATTGCATTGCGAGGAAACCTACTAAAAAGCTAATTCAAGTCAAACCAATCTTTATCTTCTTTGGGTAAGAATCCCTACAAATATTATAAAGCCGAAGAGTTTGCTTGTCCGCGTTACACTCAAACTGTTGACCCAATTTATACAATTCTTTCAGTTTTAGAGAGGCTTTTATTAAGTGCGTGAAGTAATGCCTACGGGACATGGACGAAACCGTTGGTAGAAGCTAGCATGCACTTATGCATAAAGGTTTTTGTTTTGCATTCAGCGTCATCCCGTTATGATAACCATATAAACCATACTTACATTCAGTGGCGGCCCTAGGGGTGTGCGAACTGTGCCATCGCACAGGGCCTCGCGCTTGGGGGGGCCTCGAGCTACAACCCACACTAATATAAAAAAATTATAATTGAAAAATATATATGTGATCCAAGAAAAAAAATATTAAAAAATTGCATTTTTTGACTTTCAAAACTCAAAATTTTCAACTCAAAACCTTGCACTATTGCTTATTACACAAGTTTAGGCACTTTAGTGACCTAAAGCTCAAATTTTTTTGCGCTCGCTGCGCTCGCGGGTGCTTTACTTTCCGCTTGTTTTGTTTTTTTTTTCATCATTTTTTAGCCAGACCTAGAAGGTAGCGCCGCTTTTAAGTCCTTTTATTAACAAAAAAATTACTCCTAGTTTCCGTATGAACTTTCTTATTTACGACGTTCGAACTACCCAAGTCACAATCTTTCTATACATAGGGGGCTCTTGGGTCATGATTGCACCCGGGCGCTACATGAGCTAAAGACGGCCCTGATTATCTCGGTGCTGAAATATACATAGGTATATTAGAAAATAATTTAATTGCAATTTATAAACTACCGAAATAGTCCTTAGAATTCGAATAATAAAATAATAATATAGAAAAAGCAGTTTTTGAGGCTTAAAATTATTAAAACATGTTTACAGCATTGAGCATTTCTCCTCAAACAACGATTAGCTAAATCAAAACACCAGCTTACTCTCGCAACACATACTTTTCACGAAGGACTAGAGCTGCCATCCGTCCGGGTTTCACCGGATCTGTCCTCGTTTGGAGGCCGTCCGGGCGGGGTTTCAAGAAGTGTCCGGGGAAAACCCGAACATTTTTCACAGGGCCGTCTTAACCTATAGTGCAGGGTATGCGAATAACCCATTCATACATTCCTAGGGCCAGCAGATTTCGGAGGATGATCACTCGATTTGAGAGGATAAGAAGTCAAGCAGGTTTTTCAATAACAATCGTTAAATCCACCAACCAAGCCAATTCATAGCCTGCCTCGCCTTCACCCGACGCCTTCAACTACGAGTTGTAAACAAAGTATACATATTATGAGATTGCTTGCCTTGTATGGAAGTTTAAACTTGTAAAATTACAAATATACAAGCATTTGCTGCAGAAGTCGAAGTGTCCCAAAACTCAATAATTTTCGCGCTCGCTTCGCTCGCGGCTTCTTTTCTTGGCACTATTTTTTTTACATTAAGCTACTTTAATATCCCAATATTCAAAAAATTTTGCGCTCGCTTCGCTTACGGCTTCTTCACTTGGCGGATTTTTTTATTATACAAGTTTAGGTGCTTTAGTGACCCAAAACTCAAAAATTTTCGCGCTCGCTACGCTCGCGGCAACTTCACTTTACGTGTTGTATATGTTGCGAATTCCAGTCCCGGACGGTTAAAATACACATCTCGGTATTTCTGCACTCTCAACGTGGGACAAACTCCTATTCCTATATTAGCAACGTTATTAACTATATACAATTATAATCAACAGCTTAATTAAGTTATCATAAGCACTACTTAAATGGTAAAAGTACTTACTTAAGATGACCATAAGGGTCTGGCGTACATAGGCGCGCAGGCGACTCGCGCCCATCGGCACCTTAACTGTCATGTTTTTTAATTGTTTAAAACTTATTTACGACACATTTAAACATCCAGGACTTTTATAATAGTCCAAAGCTTCACACATAAACAAAATTTAACTTAGCACCAACACGTTACACGCGATCAAACTTAACTAAAGAATTTTTTAAATAAATAAGAGAAGTTCTCTTAAAAAATCACTTAAAGTTAGATTTAAGTAATGGAATAAATATATCGATGTTCGCAACATGCTCGCATGTACGTAATGTCGTTTGAACCAACTTAACCGGCGCGCACAGATGTTTTACTGTGCGGTTATAGGATGCGCAGATTTTAATAAAGAACTCCAACGTTGGCAGAACAAAAAGGTCGTATGTTACACGGCCGGACTTACTCATAGGACAATACAACATATATCTTAAATGGTTAATGGTTACTGAATACCTATGAAGATGAAAGCTAATTAGGTATCTATTATTTACCTACATTGTTACAGTAACATTAACTCTGAACTTTATCCAGCATAGGTTCTAAGTAAACATTTTATTGCGAGGAAAAAGCCAAAAAGCTAATTCAACTTAAACCAATCTTTATCTTCTTTGGGTAAGAATCCCTACAAATATTATAAAGCCGAAGAGTTTGTTTGCTTAAGCGCGTTACACTCTAACTGCTGACCCGATTTATACAATTCTTTCATTATAAGATAGTCTTTTATTAGGTGCGTGAAGTCATTCCTACGGGACATGGGCGAAACCGTTGGTAGAAGCTAGCATGCACTTATACATAAAGGTTTTTGTTTTGCATTCAGAGTCATCCCGTTATGATAACCATATAAACCATACTTACATTCAGTGGCGACCCTAGGGGTGTGCGAACTGTGCCATCGCACAGGGGCTCGCGCTACAACCCACACTAATATAAAAAAATTATAATTAAAAAATATATATCTGATCCAAGAAAAAAAAAATTGCATTTTTTCAAATCAAATCAAATCAAATCAAATCATTTATTTCATGTAGGCCTTTACAAGCACTTATGAACGTCAAAATTATAAATAAGTTTGCTTCTAGTTGCCCATTCCAAAAGTAGCTTCCTATGGAGAAGAACGGGCAAGAAACTCCATGGTTACTCTTTTTAAAAACATAATAAGTGTTACAATTTGTATGTATTGATACATACGATAATAACATGAAAAAGAAATGTTTACAATATTTTTTGGGTTGACTTTGAGAAAGTTATACAATGCAAGTTGAACTAGGAAGTTATAAGAGAAAATTATTATACAAACTATTTTAAGAAGTTAATAAATTAAACACACCAAGTTATATAAAGCAAAAGAAAAAAGAAATAATAATGATAACAACATGATAAGAGCAAGAACATTAATGAGGACAGAGATATTCCTAGACAGCCTGCCAGTCGCCAGGGAAGCCACTTGTGCAATGTAGGACTAACGCCATACATCCTTGTCGTCAATATAGTCTTTGATTTTATAGTATGCTCTCTTAATAAGAGTAGACTTGACGACATTCTTGAATTTTTTATCAGTAAGGTCTGTTATACATTTAGGTAGCTTATTGTAAAACCGAACACTATTCCCTAGAAACGATTTGTTTGTTTTGACTTTCAAAACTCAAAGTTTTCGCGCTCGCTACGCTCGCGACTTCACCTTGCACTGTTGCTTATTACACAAGTTTAGGCACTTTAGTGACCTAAAGCTCAAATTTTTTGCGCTCGCTACGCTCGCGGGTGCTTTACTTTCCACTTGTTTTGTTTTTTTTTCATCATTTTTTAGCCGGACCTAGAAGGTAGAGCCGCTTTTAAGTCCTTTTATTAACAAAAAAATTACTCCTAGTTTCCGTATGAACTTTCTTATTTACGACGTTCGAATTACTCAAGTCACAATCTTTCAATACATAGGGGGCTCTTGGGTCATGATTGCACCCGGGCGCTACATGAGCTAAAGACGGCCCTGATTATCTCGGTGCTGAAATATACATAGGTATATTAGAAAATAATTTAATTGCAATTAATAAACTACCGAAATAGTCCTTAGAATTCGAATAATAGAATAATAATATAGAAAAAGCAGTTTTTGAGGCTTAACATTATTAAAAAATGTTTACGGAATTCGATGACACAAGTTCGACTTTCAGCCCTTGCTATTCTTTCGATCAAAAATGACGTTGCTCATTCATTCCATTATTCTGCTTTAACTAAAGATTTTAGTCTTAAGAAAAGTCGCAAGCATCAGATCATTTTAATATTTGTTAATTTTGTGATTCTTAAAATAAAATTTTATTAATTTGTTTAACTTGAGCATTTCTCCTCAAACAACGATTAGCTAAATCAAAACACCAGCTTACTCTCGCAACACATACTTTTCACGTAGGACTAGGGCTGCCATCCGTCCGGGTTTCCCCGGATCTGTCCTCGTTTGGAGGCCGTCCGGGCGGGGTTTCAAGAAGTGTCCGGGGAAAACCCGAACATTTTTCACAGGGCCGTCTTAACCTATGGTGCAGGGTATGCGAATAACCCAGTCATACTTTCCTAGGGCCAGCAGATTTCGGAGGATGATCACTCGATTTGAGAGGATAAGAAGTCAAACAGGTTTTTCAATAACAATCGTTAAATCCACCAACCAAGCCAATTCATAGCCTGCCTCGCCTTCACCCGACGCCTTCAACTACGAGTTGTAACATAGTATACATATTATGAGATTGCTTGCCTTGTATGGAAGTTTAACCTTGTAAAATTACAAATAGACAAGCATTTACTGCAGAAGTCGAAGTGTCCCAAAACTCAATAATTTTCGCGCTCGCTTCGCTCGCGGCTTCTTTTCTTGGCACTATTTTTTTACATTTAGCTACTTTAATATCCCAATATTCAAAAAATTTTGCGCTCGCTTCGCTTGCGGCTTCTTCTCTTGGCGGATTTTTTTTATTATACAAGTTTAGGTGCTTTAGTGACCCAAAACTCAAAAATTTTCGCGCTCGCTACGCTCGCGGCAACTTCACTTTGCAGTTGTTTGTGTTTTTTTGTCTAACTAACCTATCAAAAAGGTAGCGCCGTTTTAAAGTCCTATTGCTAACTAACAAGAAGGTAACTCCTAGTTTCCATATGAGCATTCTTATTTATGACTTTCGAAATACATTAAGTAACAATCTTTTAATACTAGGTACTACATGAGCTAGGGCCGTGACTTTTCATGTAAGGAAGCACCTCATTGAATTTAAGTATATGGTAATATTAAAAATTAGGTCTAGTTTTGTTTTAAAAAAAATCGGACTCGTCCGGGGAAAAAAATGCAATTTACGCCAAATGTCCGGGTTTTAATATAATTTAATATTTTATCTCGGTGCGGGCAGTAGCTCCCACGGGACGCGGGTGAAACCGCGGGAAAACGGCTAGTAATGTTCAGTTTAATTCACAATCATATTTGGGGCTCTACATTTTATGCAATGTATTTGCATAATAACTTGCATATACGTCAAACAGTCGATAGGTTTCTGGTCTCCAAAGTAAGTACAATACGCGGAAGACATTTATGCACTCCTGCGCAGACATTTTGTCAGATGGCGTGCTCATACAAAATCAGTCTCTCTTAACCAAAATCCTTTGTTCCTTTTGTTGTTTTTGCTAGTAAATGTTTATTGTACTAGGCACCTAATTATCTAGTACCATTTGTCAAGCTTGTAGAACATATAAAGTACCTACTTTAAAATTGAGGTATTCTTATGAGATCAATGAAATGTTGGAGAAAGATTATTTACCTATTTATTTATTAATTCTTGCACATAATATAGAATGACGGGCTTAACGCGTCAGGCGTGTTCTACTTGTCTATTGTCCCCTTATTTTCACTTGTTTTTAGGCAGAGCGCTAGGTGTTTAGTTAAGTAACAAGATCTAACTTTAAGACTATTGAAGAGATGCGTAGATATGGCAATTGAACGACCCTGAGGG
This sequence comes from Helicoverpa armigera, assembly GCF_030705265.1. Lineage (NCBI taxonomy): Eukaryota > Metazoa > Arthropoda > Insecta > Lepidoptera > Noctuidae > Helicoverpa > Helicoverpa armigera. Next base: position 1,012,839 of record NC_087144.1, read on the forward strand.
CTGTGGTACACTTTTTTATCCCTAAGCAAAGATCAGGCTAGCGCACCTACCTTAATAACAATTAGGTAGGTACCAATCTATTTACCTAGGTACCTATATAAGTACTTTGTCATAGTGTTTCTATATAGATCACTCTCATTCTTTATACATATTTGGGATCCTCCGTTCTTAATTCTAATGTAATAAGGAAACAGGTAAACGTAAATGTTGTCTATACCAACAGCGGCAAGTTGCGCACGGTAATTTCACGAGATCGCCAGTCTACGTGCCGCGCATTCGCGAATTAATATCAGTTTCAACTGTGCTGTGCATACTAACTGACAGTTTGACGATTAATGCTGACAACGCGGGAAACGGGGAAGAACTTAAGGGCTTAATGCTTTGTGTAAAAACCATGTATAAGTTAGTTGTGTTTCGTGGCTCCGCCCAGAGCCTAAGCGTGGCTCTGTCCACTTGTTGTTTGTTGTTCTACACCCCTATCTAAAATTTTATCCAAGTTAATCTTTTCATACCTATTTATATTTTTTACACTTTTCCTTTTGTAAAAAAAATACCTTGTGGCCTTTCGAGGAGCACCATTTTGTTACACTCTGACTGAGGTAGTCGACTGCGACTAATACAAGCCCTTGCTTAGACTCTGGGGTCACGATTGACGCCCGTCACGTCACGGCGCTTGGCCTACCTACGCTGATCATGCGGATTTTGACGAGACTATGACGCTATAGACGTACCTGGGCGCCTGAAGAATATAATGTTCAAAGTGTAGGTTTTGGTAGAGGATCTGTAACTTTGTTCAAAATTTGTTAACTCAATAAATATCTTCTGTTCAACATAACAATGGAATGAATACCATGAATACCTGTTCCCAAGTAATATTTGGGAACAGGGCAGGAGAAAGAAGAATACCCATGCAAAATTATTAAACGGTGGCAGTGCAATGTTTATGAATAATAATTTTATGAATAAATTATCTGCAAAATTAATATTTTTTTAACCTGTGCAAAAGTCGTGGCCGTGTCAAATTATTGTCAATGTCAGATCTGTCAAAACGACGATATCGAGGTCAGTGTCCGCGTTCCAGGTTCTTACTCTAAGATAACATCAATTTTTAAAGCCTAGCTCAAAATTCATGGATTTATTTACAGTTATTATGTTCTGAGATTTAAAGTATTTGAATAAATTTCATTACAATTTCTATATGAAAAACGCAATAATTTTTCGTATTCGATTAAAATTATTCGATGGTTCATATGAAATGGTTATTTATCAACTACCAAATCCGATTTGCTGTCTCATACGCAATGTGCAAAATGTTGTTTTCTAAAACTGCAAACTCTGAACATTGCATTGAAGTCACGTAAATTAAAATTTTAGTTTATCCAATCTAAAAATTGCAATGATCTGATCGGAATTCAAAACTACAAAATGTGCTTCACGCTGCGAACGTGACCTCGAGATTAAGCGGACTAAATTGGAGATAATAATCGACGAGTTTAGTTAATTGAAAAATAGTGTTCGTCGTGTAATTGTAGACGATACAAGTCGAAGTTTTTTATTGAAGAGTGTTAGTAAATCAGTGTGTAGTGTTAGGTCAGCGACCGCGGACACGATGCTGTCTCGATACGTGGTGTCTCAAGTGAAACACAACTCGTATTTTCTTGTGGGCCTCGCGTTGGGGCTATGGGTGTCTCTAGCGTTGGTTCCGCTGGATGAGGCCCCGGGGGCTGCGTGTGAGGCCGCGTTAGATTCCGCCCCGGTCCCTGATGACTTTGAGCCGCAGCGAGAGGAGCGCCCGTTGGGGCCTGCGGGCCGCGCTGGTGGTCGCAGCGTACAGCGGCCGAGATATTACAGCACTGAGCTTGGCATGCGAGGTACAGTACCATCAGACAATCTTAACTTCATCTGTTAATGTTAGTTTATAACTTGAAACAATTTCTACAAGTAGTAAATTATTATTAACTTGATTTATTTTCAACAGGGTCCCTGCTAACAGGAGTGCTAAGTTCAGAAGAAGCTCTGAAAAGCCAAATAGCAGCTCTTAACCGCACAACAGCCAGACTGCAGCCAGCCCTGAAGTTCTTCATCACAGCCAGCGCTATGAGTTCCGTACCTGGCCTCGCAAATGTTGTAGGCTTTACCGACACAAGAGAAATGCTGAAACCTTTCCACGCACTCAAGTATTTAGCTGATAATTATTTGGAGGAGTATGATTTCTTCTTCTTGGTGTCAGATACAGCATTTGTAAATGCTCGGCGACTGACAGAGTTGGTGTCACAATTGAGTGTCAGCCAGGATATTTATATGGGGACAGTGGCTGAAGACGACAGCCATTATTGTTCTTTAGGTAATTATGCTTCATTTTGTGTTTATTGCAATTTAAAATTACCCTGATTATACTCAGATGAAACCTGTCCTAAGTTCTGTCAAGGTTTTCTACTAGTTACATAGAAAATTTCATCCATATTAGTTCAGTAATACAACCAGAAAATTATGTAGGTAGATTGGTTTCCAAAATATTTAAAATATCCAAATAGAAATACTTAACTGATAACAGTAACTTCCTTAAAGTGGTTCCTTAAATTATTTTAATTACTTTACTATTGCCAAGATAAGATTTTGGTGTATGTTACATTATTGTGTAGATCTTTATGATAAGATAATGAACATTTACTAAAACAAGATTTAACTCTTACTAGCTATCCTTCCTGGCTGCACACAGGTATCAATTCAATAATACTAGTCTAAAACCTTTCATATAGATCCCCTTTATTATATACCCTTTTGACTAAAAACATCAATGTTGTTACCCCATATGTTTAGCAATATTTTTTTAAAAACATATTTTCTGCTTCAAAGTTGAGTAACATTAAGTTAACATACATACCATGCAAGTTTAAGAAAAGATTTTAAAATCAAAGCTTAAAGCAATGAAATGTATGGTTATTTATTTCTTATTCTTTGGTGTATCTTTCATCCCTGTTTATTAATGAGGGAAAGTGTTATGTTATGACAGACAAATAATTTCCAACAACTTATATGTACATATTATATTAACTATGCACTTCAAGCTATAACTTGACCTCCATTTCACAGAGGGCGGAATACTAATATCAAACTCAGTGCTCCGGTCCGTGCATGCAGAGCTAGACTGGTGTGTGCGCAACTCCTACTCGCCGCATCACCACGAGAACATTGGCAGATGTGTGCTCCATGCTGCCCATCGTGCTTGCTCCCCTGTCGCTCAGGTATGTACATGATGACTGCCCCAAAAGTAGACTGTAATAGTCAAAAATGTAGGACAATGTAGCCATAAATTGTCCACTGCTGAACATAGATGTACCCCACTGATTTCTCAATACGTCAAACGCGAGTTAATCGCGCACAAACATACATACATAGAGGTCAAACTGAGAACGTCCTTTGTTTTAAATCTGCAAAATGGAAGGTATTCTCTAGCTCGAAGTATGGTCAGTGTTATCTGTTGACCTAATTTGTATTGCTTTGAAATCTTAATATTGATGATTTTTATTTCAACCTGTTCTAACCACACTCTACCTCTTCCAGGGCGAAACCTACTACTCAGTCCGCGCCCCCACTTCAGACACGGCGCCCCCTCTAACAGAACAGCTAGCTGACGCTGTCACCGTGTACCCGGTCACTCGAGCGGACACATTCTACACGCTACACGCATACGTGTCGCGAGTGCACTTGCAGCGTGACCGCGCTGAAGTGACGCGACTGAGAGCGCAGCTGTGGAAGGGAGCTGCGAAACATCCTCCCCACTATAGGAATGCCACGTGGCCGTCAGGCTTGAGGGCGGATCCTGGATTGGCCCCGCCTACTCCTGACTCCAGGTATGTTAGTAAAGGCAAGTCCGATTTAAGGACACGGTTATCAGTTGTAGCATATCAAGCCTAGGGCACCTACCAAGGAGTACGTCTCGAGACAGTCTTGTTTGAAAAAGTTTGATAAGCAGAAGCGAAGGATGAAAATTATAAGAAGCAAGCACACAAGAGGGAAGTACGCGGGAAAATTTCTGGCTTAAATGTCATTAGGGGGTCTCAGGGAAATGCAAGTGATATATCAAGCCAGTCTGCCTAGCACTTCGTCGATTCTCATTTCTTATGGGTCTGTTTCACGTCAGGTTCGACCACTTACGCTGGATATCGTTTAACGCCACGCACGCATTCTTCCCGGACGACCATCATGAAGTGGCGCTTATCACTGGAGCTGATCGAGAGGCGCTAGATGTAAGTAATAACTTAATACACCTGCTTTAGTTTTATGAATTGTAGGAACATGTCGCTCATTATCATCATTTTCCTAGCCTTTTCCAAACTATGTTGGGGTCGGCTTCTAGTCCAATTGGTTGCAGTAAAGCACCAGTGTTTGACATAGAGCGACTACCTATCTGAACTCCTCAGTGACCCGGCTTCTAACTATCCTTAAGGACTGCCAAAGATGTTCAAATGACAACCGCGATCCACCAGTTTTCTCATGATAAGATGATCACCCGTTCACGGACCGACCACCGACGAGCTGCTGACGAATGCTGATGTCTGCAAGTTACCTATTCTGTTGGCAACATGTCACTTATGGTACCATAATGAATCATAAGCGTCTTTTCGTCTATTGCAAACGATTTATGTGGTGGTGTCTGTGATACAATGCCTTTCGTGACTGAACAGACCGATACGAGAGCGACATTTCTTACCACAGGCTTGACAAGAGAAGTAACTGGACATTAGTGTCGAACCATGTTCATGTCTTTTCTGTCTCTTGTCAGCAAGCACTCCGAACCAGGCTTCATCGCAAAATTTGCGACCCTCTGCGACACGTTTGCGCCATTCAGGACGTTTTTCCGCGAGCTTCTCCCAGTCACGGTGGTCGATTTTAAATGCTATCATGTCTCGCTTTGTTGCAGTCTTTGAAACGAAAACTTACACATAATGAATAGCACATGTTTATCCTCAGTTGGTCCTGGAGAGTGTCCGCGCGTGGGGGCTGCGGCGCTGGGCGGGCGCGGGGCGCGTGGCGCTGGTGGAGGGCGCGCTGCGCTGGGAGCCGGCGCGGGCGCTGGCCTACCGCCTGCTGCTGCGCGCCGGCCGCCACGTACGACTCGTGGAAGTGCTCCGGCCGCTAGGTATGTTGTCATCAGCTGGTGCTGCAGTGTCCGCGCGTGGGGGCTGCGGCCGCTAGGTATGTTGTCTGCTGAACTGCCTCGTTCCTCTAGCTGTCAGCGCAAGTGCTGTCCACGAGGTCTCGAGTTCCACTCCTGGATTAGGCCGCACCGCTTTGTGAGTTTTATAAACTTTGACAAAGCAGCCCATAGTCTAGAAGTTGGTGATTGATTTACCCACGCATAGGAGAGCACGTGAATGTTGGTCCTGCGCCTAATCTCTCTGCAGTCGTGTCGAAAGAATAGTGAGCGCACGTATGTCAGCGCAAATGCTTGTGTACTGTACTTTAAAATGTCCTGTTCAGTTTGCGAATCTCCTTATATGAGAAAAATAATTATTTTAATGAGCAAATATTGGACACGTCTTCTTTTATTTAAACAGAATATTAAAAAATATATCACAATAACTGCCAGAGATGAACACAAGCCCCTTCATCAGCTTAATGTCAATATGTTTTACGTCAGGTGCTGCTCGCCTAGTGCCCGTGCGCTACGTGACAGAGAGTGCGCGGGTGACGTTGTTGCTCCCAGTTCCCGTTCGCTCTCAGCTATCAGACTTGAAGGCGTTTCTGTCGCGATACGAAACCGTCTGCTTGGAGCAGGATAAGAATACTGCTCTTGTTATAGTAAGTAGATGCTTCAATATCTGTTATTGTGTATCAGTACATAAATATCTTGCGATACTGCAACGATTGCGACCGAGTCTTCAAATCAAAGCTCGGTTTAGCCAGTCACATCAGGGCTCACGCTAGGAGGTGAATTTACCATGGGTCGCCGTTATCGAAATCGATAAGGAGGACTATATATCTTGCGAAAAAGGATAGTGTACAATTATTATCTAAAAATATTTTTTTGGCTTTAAATATCTTATTCTTTTCGGAAAAGCTTTAGCTATTAGGGACCCATTTAGCTATATAATCGGCCAGTGTCAAATCAGAAACCCACAAAGTAGATTTTATTTTAATATTGGTCTCGTTTACGCTTTATTTATTTAATCATTTGTGCGTTTATACAAAACAAATTTGTTACTTTCTATATAAATAACTTTTCAACTTCATAATCATTACCTTGTTTTTAACACGCTTATATTAGCTTCACTTGTAACTAATCGTGTACCTATGTAAGAAAATTTTGGAATCTTAATTTGATCCACTTCCCAGTATTCGATTAACATGAAATTTTGCACACGTTTTGAATTCTGATGACAATACATGACAAGCGTATTTTTTAGTTTTTAAACTATCTTTATACCTTAATAATTTGCAAATAAACTTTTTCTATTTCTACCACAGGTACTGATGGGTAATGCAAATGAAACAGCCCCGTTCGACCCCATCCGCGGTGAAGCTGAGACCCTTCGTCAGCGTCACTCCGGCGCCCAGATACACGTGTTAGAGGCGGCCGGGGCGCCGGGCGTGTCGGCCGACCTGCCTGAATACGAGGGGCTGTTACACTCGGGCGCCGGGGCCTTCGCAGCCGCAGCTACGCACGTGTCCAGAGACGCCTTGATGCTGCTGCTGGTACCACATGCTGAGTTTAATCAGGACTTTCTTAATAGGGTAAGTTCTTCTTTATAAAATGCAAGTGACCCGTCCCGGCTCTGCACAGGTGTACTTACTATTTAATTGATGTTATAAAAAATATAAACCCCCCTCTTCAATAACTCTATCTAATTAAAAAAACGCATCAAAATCCGTTGCGTAATTTTAAAGATTTAAGCATACATAAGGATATACACAGGGACAGAGAAAGCGACTTTGTTTTATACAGTTTATACTATGTAGTGAAGCAAATGTCAGTCTCTCATCAAACTAATCTTTAAATATATTTTTCTAATAATTCGTTTTTGAACAGGTACGCATGAACACGATATCAGGCGAGCAGTGGTACCTGCCGGGCGGGTTCGCTCGCTTCTCTCTATACGCGCACCCGCGCTTCGTGGCGCCCGGCGGCGGCAAGCCGCAGGTCAACACGGGCCGGTTCAACCTCGCCGCCCGGCTTACACTCTCCGTGTACAGGAGTGACTACGACGCGGCCGTCGCGACGTGGAGGGGAGCTACTGATGCGGCCCCCGCGGATGTGCTCGCGCGGGCCCCGCTGCGGGCGATGCGGGCCCCCGACCCGGCGCTGGTGCTGGCGCCGCGGCCTAGGGCCTGTGCGTCCGCAGGCGCCAGCACGTGCTCCCGAGCGTTACGCGATAAGGAATTCAGTACTTTAGACGCGGGCGCCAGACATTCCTTAGCGCAATTGCTTTTGGAAACTCAAGCGGAGCTCGATTAGTTCTTAAATGTACAATTCATATACGTATTATGTAATTATATTTTTGTAATCGTGTCGAGTTGTTTTTATTTACCTGTAATTCTGAACCGTGATGCTGAGAAATATACAGATTAAGATGCACCCGATAGCCATATTGAGAGTGGACGATTAAAGATCATTAGAAATGTGAAAGTAACTCAGTCTGCCAGTCTTTTCTTCACGCCTAAACTACTGAACCGATTTGTGTGAAATTTGGTACAGACATAGTTTAGAACTTGAGAAAGGACATATGATAGTTTTTATTACAAAAAAAAATAAAATTTAATCCGGACATATAGCGCCATCTATTGATCAAACCAAAAATCTGCCGGAAGTCACTATTCCACTCGAACGAAGTCGCGGGCAAAAGGTTGTTCAAAATAAAATGTATTTACCCAAGTTAACTTTCGATATGACACGCGTGATCTTATCGTTCGCAGTTATAATTTTATTTACCTCAAAGTTATTGCCATTGTTCTTGACTTGACTGAGATTGTTCTCATTATCCAAATCTAACTTTTTAATACAAAATATAATAGTATATGGGATTTTAATTGTAAGAACTTTCCTTCCTAACAAGTAGGTAAAACAAACATTTTATATTTAAATAAATGTATATTTTATACATATTTGAACACTTGAACCAGTCAAAAACAAAGCCATAAGAAAAGATTCTTGTTGCTGAACCCTAATAAAATAGAGATTAGCGTATTATAAATATTCTAGTTCGTGTAATAATATAAGCAAGTCAGTAGGTAATGGAAATTTTCTATTCATTCACGATATGCTTAGGTAAATAATTTTTTGCGCATTTCTTCGGTCAGTCTCGAGGTCACGGTCACGGACGCGGATGTTACATAAGTCAACATAGTAAATATTTTTTCTATTAGTAAGTAAAGGCCACCAAAGAAACCATGTATGGATTGTGTGAAATATGATATGGCTGAGAAGAATGTTACGTGTTAGATGACGTTAGACGAAATAGTGATAGAAAGTCTACATCTAACATCTTTAAATTGTTCAAATAAAATTTGGTTTGAACGAACCTTAAATGAAACGCACAACTGTGAAGATACGATTTATTAACGTAAGGCGCAGCGCATACGAGCTGCGACGTAATACTCTTACAGGAAGCTAACACCTAACACAGTGGCGACTCGCCGACAACATAGGAATGTAACAATAATACCACCACGGGAAAGCACAACAACAACTCCGTCCCGCTATAACTCTGTGACAATATAATCATTTAGACTACGTTTGTGAGGGCCGATTACACAGACCGCGACCTACATTACTTTATAATAACATTAAAATGCGAAGTAAAGGCATCGACACGAGCGGTCAGCTCGCGGCTAATTTTGAGGTAGCGGTTACTTAGCGACAGCATGCCGTCGACAGTTCTCTCACAGCGCGGCCGGCGCCCGTCACTCGCTCTCGGCCGAGCCGTTGGCGAGCTCGGCCGGGCCGTTGGCCAGCTCGGGCACCGCGGCCGGTCCGTTGGGCAGCTCGGGCGGCTTGTCGGGCTTGTCGCCGGGCGTGTCGGGCGTGAGGGCGGCGCGGGGCGCGGGCGGCGCCAGCAGCGTGGTCCACTCGCCGTCGGGCTCGTACAGGCACTCCACGCACGACAGGAACTCCTTGCCGTCGAAGCCGCCGACCGCGTACAGCACGTCCTCCAGCACGGCCAGGCCCAGCGCGGCGCGGGGCTTGCGCAGCGCGGGCCCGGGCCGCCAGCTGTCGGCGTCCAGCCACTCCGTGCGGCGCAGCGAGGCGGCGCCGTCCGAGCCGCCGGCCAGCACGAGGCGGGCCCGCCAGGCGGCGGCGCCGGCGGCGCGGCGGGCGGTGGGCAGCGCGGGCCCGGGCTCCCAGGCGCCGGCGCCCAGGCGCAGGCGCTCGGTGCTGGCGAGGCAGTGCCACGCGTCGCAGCCGCCCAGCGCCCACAGCGCGCCCGACCAGTACACGCTCGCGCACTGCGACCGTCCTGCATACACACACGACAATGTAAAGAGCGATATCATAAAACGGGTATCATACGCTAAAACAATTTCGATACAAAAGTAAAAAATATCGAATAGCCTTTTTATAGCATATTCGCATTAATTATTTCGAAACATTAGTAGTTTCATTGTTATTGGAACCATTTTAATCTTCAGTGTTAACAACGCTTCACTATACACTCCTTAAAAGGAGTAGTGGTGTTTGATCTCTGATGTTACATATTACGCGCAATGGATGACTTTAGTAAATATTTTTAAGACTCAATGTATTAGACATTCGATGTATTGTACTGGATTTTATAAAGAATTACTATCATGATTGCGGCACTGACCGGCATTGAGCGGCGGCGCCTCGTCCCAGGCGTCGGCGGCGGGCTGGTAGCGCAGCACGCGCTTGAGGTTGAGGCCGGCCGCCCAGCCGCCCACCACGTACAGCTCCCCGCGCTCCTCCACCGCCGCCGCGCCCGCGTGCGACAGCGCCAGCGGCAGCCGCGCCCGCGCCGCCCAGCGCCCGTCCTGCAGCGCCGCCACCGAGTCCAGCTCCGCGTGCCCGTCCGAGCCGCCCAGCGCGAACAGCGCGCCGCCCAGCACCGCCACCGGGAACCGCGCGCGGGCGCAGCGCATGTCCGGCAGCGCCGTCCACTCGTTGGTGCCGGGGTCGTACGCCTCCGCCGCCCGCAGCACGCGCGCGCGGTCGTAGCCGCCGCACACCAGCAGCCGCCCCGCCAGCGCCGCCGCGCCGTGCGCCGCGCACCAGCGCCAGCCGCGCCCGCGCCCGCCCCCGCCGCGCCTCGCCGCCGCCAGCACGCCGCCGCGCCACGCCGCGCCGCGCCGCGCGCCGCGCCACGCGCCGCCGCCAGGCGCCCGCGCAGCGCCAGCAGCGCCCGCGTGGTGCGCGCGCCCGCGCGCGTGGCGGCCAGCACGGCGCAGTCCGGCCGCGTGCGCGCCAGCGCCAGCGCGGCGCCGGGCGGGGACGTGTCGGCGGGCCGGCGGGACGCGCGGCCCCGCTCGGCCGCCTCGCGCCGGTACTCCTGCAGCTCGGGCGCGTCGCCGCGCGCGGCGGGCAGCTCGCCGCAGTCGCGCAGGGCGCCCTGTCCGTCTACGTACAGCAAATGCGTGCGCGAGCACAACTCGTCCAGCTGCCGAAACATAATTTTATTCATGTCTTCAGAAACATTTAAATATCTTCGAAGAAGTATAGGACTCTTGTCCATTCCAATAAATAGCATCCCATGGGAAAGAACAGTGAATACTCACATCAGCATCGACGGCTTGCTGATCTCGCAGCCATATGAGTGCGGCGTCGGCGACCGCGAAGGCAGTCTCCTCCCCGCCTTCAGCACTCGTCTCTCGTAACATTTCAATACGGATAAGTGGCAGCGCAGCCAATGCGCCACTCTTGCATACTTCATCAAACTGGAATAGATGAAAGGATCATTGATATTGAAGCCCAATGTTTCTGACCCAGAGAGTGATTTGACCCATAAAAAAACCGTGCATTATTGCACTAAGAAGACGTATGTAGTTACATTCTCGGCAATGTAGGCGTCGAGCGTGGCGAGCTGGTCGGCGGCGAGGTCGGGCAGCGCGCGCAGCTCGAGGCAGTCGTGCGGCGCCAGGCGGCGCAGCAGCGCGGCGGCCAGGTGCGCGCGCACGGGCTCCACGCGCAGGCGCCAGGCCGCGCGGTACAGGCGCCGCGCCGCCGCCGCCTCGCGCACGCGCAGGCGCCCCGTGTACGCGTACTCCAGCAGCGCCGCCAGCGCGTCCGCGTCCACGTCGGGCACGCGGCACGCCTCGCCCGCCGGCAGCGCCGCCAGCGCGTGCAGCAGGTAGGGCGAGGCGGCCGCCAGCACCGCGCGGTGCGCCGGCAGCTCGGCGCCGCCCGCCAGCAGCACCGTGTCGTAGTGCTGGCGCGACTTGCGTAGCGCGTTCAGCGCGTGCAGCACGCGGGCCGGCGCGCCCACGTCGCGCAGGGACAGCGCCTGCTCCACCGAGCCCTCCTCCTCCGAGCTGTCCTCGCCCAGCGCCACCGCGCCGCCTGACACATACCGCACGCTACTCATGCTGCCTCACACATGTGTCTAATGTCACACAATGTTATATTAACTTTCTCATAAGAATACAGATAAACATGGGAAGTGTGTGTACTACTGATATGGCTACACAATACTGAATCAGGTGTTGTTTTGTCTGTCACATATCTACCTACATAATATCATAATTATGCAGTTGCTATGTTACTACATGAGATAAGAAAAAACTATAAACATAGGAATATGGATCATGTACTATCATAATTGAAATTATATCAATTTGCTATCTCGGTATCAGGTATCAGTGAGACTATATCTATTATTGTAAATTAAAAAGAAAAACAATGGACTGTTTTGTTATGTACTGTATTCCTGATAAGAAATGTTAAAATAAATGTTAGGTACTGGCTTTGATAGCATACAATAGTAATTATTTTATTATCATGACTTGTTACTTTATTGAATGATATGTGTGTGTATGTACAGTCTCAGACACAAATTGAACTAAGTAACTACGAGATTCAATAGAGTAATGTGTCATCATCAATTGGTTCAATTGATCCTGTGTGCGCACCGCCTCACACCGCCATAGAGCAACCACTTCCAGGCATAACAGCTCTTACAACCAACTATAATATTCACACAATCAATCTATGCCATGAATAACAAACAACGTCTACAGACCCAACAGTTTATACATAATGAATAATCATTTTCCTGCTGACAACTTGCAATAACAAATAACCTTTACATTCATCAACTTTTCAAACAATGGAGATATTAGCTAAACTAGCAATTGTATTGGATTCCATAATACCTAACATTATAAACAGCCTTGGTTAGCTCTAGTTAAGGGTTTGATACAGCCTTCATGGTACAAGTCAACAACATGACCAGCTGATCTGTGCTCTATGCTATTTGCTCACCTGTCAAGTGAAACAGTGAGCTAACTATTACAAACGGTCGTGTCGCCGATATCGGATAATTTTAATCAAGCGGCGCTCAAGGTCACAGGCATATCTTAATGATTGAAGGTGCGCGCGACCGCGGTGTGTGTCTGTGTGTGTGCGGTGTATGCAGTGTAGTGTGCAGTGTAGGTGCAGGCAGCTCACCGTCGCCGTTCCTGTAGTCTTCGTGCGGCTTCATGTCGCCGCGGGGTGCGTCGCTCGCTCGCCTCAGCTCCTGCAGTGCACAACTCGTCAGCGCCGCGGACCTTCGCCGCTAACCGGATTACACTGGCGAGCACGTGGCCCCGTGTAGCGGCGAGCGAAGGCCGCGGCGCAGTTAAACAGGTCACATGGCGCGACGTAAACAAACCCACCTGATGCGTCGAGCTGGCTCGCAGGCTGCGCTCGCGGTCTCGCACTCTCGCCCACCGCTAGATACCTGGCATGCCGTGCCTGGCCTGGGGACGCTGTCGCGGTGCCACGCGATTAACACAAACGACACACTGTTCCGCCACCGCCCGCACACTGTTTTTATTTTGTAATTGTTTGACAGACAAACGTCACGCGTTGACAACTGATCGTTCATTCATGTCATTGGTAATGTGTCAAGTTTGACGTTTGACGTTCGAAGGTGTTTTCGGCCATTGTTATCCATTAGCATCGCTGAGTGACGCTGAGCAATGAGGGCCTCCTATTGACATAACTTTGTTTATGTTTATTTACGAATGAATTACTTTACTACTACAAGCTCGTATGATTATGTTCCCACTGAATAATAGTTAAGTATACTACTTAAGTTTGAACTTAAAGTTAGTACTTACAAAGATGGGTGGGAGTCTTACCTATCAACTTGCGTTTATTTAGATCAATATGAAGGTTGTACACCTTATCAACAAAAACTGAGCCATTTTACGCAAACGAGTTGTGTTGCCCGAGTAACTGGTTTGAGGAGGCTTTCGCTTCATGCAAAACTATCCCTATAGTCTTAGGTACGTTATTCATGCCGTGTCTGATGATAATCAATCGATCTGTAACACCAAGTGGGAAACAGTGTTTTACAAAAAAAAAAAAATACCCGTCGATATTTTTATTACTAGACGAAGCTGGTACCTATTACCTACCTGAAAAACGTTCAGAAAAACAAGAGATCATAAGTCTTCATGAAATCTGCACGGTGGACGAGCGATTTAGTCTTCGGTCTTTAGTAAGCATATCGTGCTACCTGGTAGCTGGAATCTAGCACTGGATTAGGATTGGGTGGGCCAGAGAAGTACCTAGCAAAACAGCATTCATTCAGGCATAATCACGCTCAGGCAGAGGGCAGAATTTTCTGACTACCTATGTATTTTAAAATGTCTTCGATTCTTCCATCATTATTCAGTGCTATCCAGCATACTTACATCTTGACAAGTACAAAACTCATTTTGGTCTAGGCTGGCTGGATTCAGATTCTGCACAGAGGTAACTAATTGATGAAGAAGGAAATATTCTAACTTCCCTTTGACCTAGAATCTAGAAATTGGGCAAGGTCTTTAAGTTTAAATAAGGAAATAAAACGTCAGTGGGAAGTGCCTTTTTTATAGTTGCAACATAATAGTGGACCTCAGGCTTACCAGAGGCAAAGGTAATTCAATTAAAGTTAAGCCACATTAGCCGCGGTCATTCTATTGATGGGTGACCAATGACAAACCGAGACGCTTCCGTACATCTGTAGAACAGTCTTTTCAAGTCGGATTGGATTATTAACCTTGGATTATCTTGCTATGCAATTATAAACAGTTTTGTAAAAGTTTAGGCAAATGATAATGAGCGTTCCAAGTCCCTAGGCTATGTGGGGTATTATATGTGAAATACTTAATTAAAACGAAAGGGATTAATTTGAAGTCTATTTAAGTTTTTCCCCTCTAATATAGGACTGGTCAAGGTCTCTCCTACTCGTTTCTTTTGTGATGGTTGTGTAGGTCATAATCCACTGCGCTCTTTGCGTCTGTAAATTGGCGGATCGCCAGAGCTGGCCCGGTCGAATTCAGTACCACGATCAGGTGAGGTTATTAACAAAATGAGGGTGGAACCGCAAGGCACCCTTGCGGTTCCACCCTCATTTTTCCTGCATCCTAATTAAAAAAGTCTACATGTTAATCCAAGGTGCCTACTTTTTGCATAAGAAATATAGGAAGATTTCTGAAGGAAGTAAAAAAAACCTTAATTCCTAGGTACGTGAGCGGTGAGCCAACCAAATATGGTTTCAGATATTTTATCATGTTACTGCATTAATAGTAGACGAGTAGGTATACCAGACTTGATCATGCGTAGTTTACCTTCACTCAGCTCATGAATGGACCATGTACCTTCCCAAAGTTAGGTGTGTTAAGTATATTAAGTTAAACACAGTCAACTGTCTATTCTTCATAATTATTTATTTTGTCTCAAAACGCGCAAGGTCCTTATACTTATTAGGTACTGAAATTCGAAGGGATCCCTTCTCATACGCACTCAAACCAAAAATTTCTAAAAGCGGATTCCCACATCATCCTCTTGCCCTTATCCCACGATAACGTTAAATCAGTACCTACTTGCATTGTACTCACTTTGTTAAGATTAGAATAACATAAGAAACACACATAGATATAGTATATAGGTACGTATTTCGTAGTAGCTACTAATTGTTGGCCAACTTATTGCCACTAATGTTCAACGCATTATTACCCAAACAGGATTGGTTACCAAAAACTTTCTAAACGAACCGACCCAATAACCTTACTTTTGGCGACCCCCAATCGAATCCAGGTGGCGCAGCAGTCGCTTTTACACTACAATGAAAGTGAAAAGCGGGGGATGGCTGGGCTGAAATGTAGCTCGGCTCGGGTGCGGCGGGCGGGGCGGCGATCGATCGGGGGCGGGCGCGGCCGGCAGTGCGCCGCGCGCCCCGGCCCGCACTCCACGCTATGAGCGCGCTCCGGCCGCGCGCCCGCCGCGCGCCGCTGCTGCTCGCGCTCGCCGCCGCTCTGTTGCCGCACGCCGACCGAGTCGCGTGAGTACCGCTACAGCACAGCCTCTGCGCTGCACTCGCATCTTCTCTGACATGTACGTTTTCCTGTGGCAGCGGCGGCGGCGGCGGCGGGAGCATGTTCGGGGACGTCAATATATCCTCTATTTTGGACTCCTTCAGCATAAGTTATGACAAGAGAGTCAGGCCAAACTATGGAGGTCAGTAGCAGTAGTTTGAGTAGTTCCATTGCCGTAGTTGTAACCGCCGCGCTGGCCTAATGTCCTCCACGAAAGAGCGCCCTGATCCTCGCAGCGCCTACGATTGCGTGGCGCGCATTAGCCTATACAGGTCAATGTTGGAAACTGAAATGTTTTTATTAATGCATCACCTTCAAATAATTTAAATATGAGGAGAGACAGGTGAATTATTAATCACTTAAGATGAAACAAAATCAAGTAACAATTCGAGGCAGCCATTCTCATGCACTTCTATTTTATTAGTATCTAGTCACGGCAGACGTATTCTCATTCCCACTTACTGTTATATTCATCTAAATGCTACTAATAAAAATTAGAGTCTAATGCAAACTACCATCTTCTGGATGGCAATCTACCTGAACAAGGTAGGTCCAGATATCGTCAGATCCAGGCCTGGGCGGGGACTACAGAATGAGATAGATATCTAACTCAGAGCTTGTAATGGACTTCGGGGATGGCTGGAGCGCATCATTATTAAATGAGCAGCCGCCGTAGCTTTATGACTAACATTAATATGCATAGCTTGAGGGTCAAATATAGAGACAACTATTTTAGCGTAAAAATTGACCACAACGCGTATTGGCTTCTAGTTTTCATCGACAACCCGAAATTCGTGTCGTGGTACTTGCTTTGCAAAAAGTCATTTTTTGACCGTAACGCGTTGTGGCAATCGTGAAACAGCTTTGAAAGTTTTCTGGTCAATAGTTGATACATTTTTCAGATCTGATCTTAAGAGTCCTGATGAGGATTTCATTTATTTTATTGCAATGTAATGATCTGTGTATAAATGAAACTTTTTAGCTGTGACATCTGTAAACTTTAAGACACCTACAGGAATATTTTATTTTCAAATAACTGGTGGTTTCTGTCCTAACTGATTGCTAAGCTACCTCGCACAGCTGTGGTGGAATGCAGCCAAAAACAGTTCAACTGAATGCCAACAAAATGGCAGAGCCGAAACAGTGAAAGCCTTGAAACAAAATCGCAATTGTTATATGTGCCACATAATCTGTTATATGCAGAAAACTATCATATTGCGAAGCATCACATGTATTGTTATTGTAGCAATCGATAGTGTTGGTGAGCAGTCTTGATCCTATTAAGTACCTAGTGACGCATTGAAAGAAAATCATAAATCTTGTTTGAAGAAGCAAATCTTTAGTGGAAGTGTCGCACTGATTACAATGTCTGCACGCTGATGTTTTGCAATAACGTGCTGCGTTCCACCACGGCTTGCGACGGAGCTGGTGCAAGGTGGCGGTACTACGACACTAACTTCGCCGTGTGGATGCCGCATGAGCCAGCCGCGTTCTGGTCTCCTTGGTGGTTGCTCAGGCTTGCTATACTCGCGCGTAAGGCCATGATTATACAGCACTTCTTTCACTTCGGGGAAGTACTCCTGGATCAGTGTATCTTCAAGTTAGACTACCGATGTAGGAAATTGTTGGCATTAGCGTAGCTTGCTTACACAGAAGATGGATGCGATGCGTTGCCGTGTTATGTATGTGATGTCGTTTCCAGGACCACCAGTGGAAGTGGGGGTTACCATGTACGTGCTGTCCATCAGCTCTCTGTCGGAAGTGCAAATGGTACCTAGCTAGCAGTACTATATTAAGTAGTAAGAGGTGACGCGGGCACGTGGGCACGTGGGCACGTGGGCACGCGGGCACGCGGGCGCGCGGCCCGTGCACGCGGCATGGGGCATGGGGCACCGCACCGCATGTCTCCGCAGCGCCGCGGCCGCCGGCGCGCCAGCCGGAACTAGTACTACATGTGGGCTTGCTTGCAGGTCCGCCGGTGGAGGTGGGCGTCACCATGTATGTGCTCTCTATCAGCTCCGTGTCGGAAGTGCTCATGGTACTGGCCCCAGTCGCTCGCACGCCTCCCGCGCACGCCCAGCAGCCCCAGACGCGAGGCTGCGAGCATGTCGCGTTTCATGGATCTGTTCGCTTTCTCGTATTGTTTCCTAGTGAGCTAGTCGGTGACTGGTAACGCTCGTCTTGACTGTGGCATTACTGTTGTGAACTGATACAGACGCACCAGCGCTCGCGCCCGGCTGCCCCTTCCCGCGCCGCCGCGTCGCTTCCAGCGAGCATGGTCACTGACCACTGTGCTGCATTCCACATTCAAGAGTATGGGATTGTAATTACAGTCAAATGTTCAATTTTCGTAGTTTATAAACGGATAGGTATCTACTTCATTATTATGCGAAATGTTGTTAATACATTAAAACCAATTAACTCCTTTGTAAGCATAGTTTATTTCTTCATTGATAAGCAATTTTAAAGTAAACGAAGCTAAAAGCAAAGCTTAATACAAGTTTGTGCAACTAAAGCAAATCTGGCGGGAGGTGTAACGCTGCAGCCTCGCTCGTTCCGACTTACGGAATAGTTTATTTTTGCCTTCTCGATCGATCGCTCGCGTGCACCCCGACCAGCCGTCACTTAGCTCAGCTACTGCGACTGGTCAGACTTGATGTCTCTGCGAGCTGGAAGTATGATCTCATGACTTAGTGTAAGCGCCTGCAGTAAATGCGACATCGCCGAAGTGGCAGCCGGCCGCCCGCGCCAGTCTACCAGGTGTCTACAGGTTGAACATTAGCACCGATGATATCTAACCAATACTAAGTTGTATAGTTTTTCCCTCTCTTTCTCTGTCTAAGTATGTACCTGTGGTGTAATTTGTGTATTATAAGCGACACGTGTGTCAACATTGAAACGCTAACGACAGCGGCGCGGCTCCGCGGAGTCGCCTCACGCGTCAACGAGACGACGCGCGCACGCTAACACAGCACTCTTTATGTATCTACACTACACTGCACATGAGTAACTTCTCTCGCTGTAACACCTATATAAGTTCCCACATTATAATTATGAACACGCAAAGCTTCCGTGCGCTTGTGTTCGCCACAGGCAGCGCTGGCCGGCCGGCGCGTGACGCCCGCGGTAATAGCTGCTCCGTGAGTTCCGTGACTTGCCAGCTCGGAACTTAACTAGTTCAGCTCTGTAATATATTAAACTCAATAAATTATCATAATGGTTCATTTTTGTGAATAATGAGCGCCAGTAAGTGGAATGGAGGGATTTACTTGACATATTTGAAATTGTCCCACATTAAACTAACGCAAGAACATAAACAGGGGAGTCAGATTTGAGTTTGCAGACTTACATGAACGAAAAGGTCTCTGGGTGCAGGCTCGTCGCTCGCACGTGCCCCCGGGTCCCCGGGGTCCGAGCTGGTCCACACAGGCGTCACACACACTCGTGCACTTTCACTCTTAGTAACTGAAGCTTGTCGCTCTGTTCTGTGTGTTCGATGTTGTACAGTGTTCACGTTAGACTAGCCTGCAGTACGGTCACGTCGTGGCCTCGAGGCTCGCCGCTCATACTACAACTTGCGCTGTCTCTCCCTCAGGACTTCACGTTGGATTTTTACTTCAGACAGTTTTGGACGGATCCACGACTCGCGTACAAGAAGCGCGCGGGCGTGGAGACGCTTTCGGTGGGCTCGGAGTTTATCCGCAATATCTGGGTACCTGACACGTTCTTCGTAAACGAAAAGCAATCGTACTTCCACACGGCCACCACCAGCAACGAGTTCATCCGCATCCACCACTCGGGCTCCATCACGCGTAGCATAAGGTGAGTGCCGACCCGGGCTGCCCCCCCCTCCGGGACCTCGCGCCCCGCCCACCCTCCGCACTGCCCGCTCCCTCTGTTGCAGGCTCACCATCACGGCCTCCTGCCCCATGAACCTGCAGTACTTCCCCATGGACCGGCAGCTGTGCCACATCGAGATCGAGAGCTGTAAGTGTCTCCTCCTTGTATCGCGTTCAGCGCCGACCTACTTCACTGTGACTGAACTGTTACTGCTGCGTTCCTTACCGCGCACGTTTGCAAACTGTTAGCGATGTGTTGCTCTTGACGCTCTCAGTGTTACTGCAACCCATTGCAAGTTATTATTTGTGTACTATCTATTAACCATTCTGTTTGTAACCTCGCCGTGTAGGGTGAGACGACGGCCAACACTCTATTCGGAATTATAATTCAAAAATATATACCCATTAATTATAAAATTTTGACAGACGCTCGTCAGAAGCTACCGTCTCACAGATGATAGAAAAATAGTAACGTACTTATACGATAAACACCGATGTTCGTGTGTGTGTGTTGTGATCACGGAGCAACCCTCGAGCGGCCGTGTGCCGCACACGACGCCGCGCACGGCGCACCCGGCTTCTGTCGTGTCGCGCGCACCGCACGGCGCGACGCCCTCCGCCTACAGCACCCGCGCGGGCACGGGACTGACACTGCGGCGCCGCACCGGCGCGACGGGGCACGGCGCCACCCGCACTCGCACCGCCGCACGCTCGCACTCCCGCACCGCACCCCGCACGCACCGCATGCGCTTGTCACCCCGTCACGCACTCTCGCCGTCATCCCGCACATCATACACCTAGTCACGCACGGTAGTTACGAGGATATTTTTCTATCATCGGGTCGGGTCGACTCGAGCGGCGCCTCGCCCGGCTCCCTGGGCGTCAGCGGGCCGCGCTCGGCGCGACGCTTCGTGGCGCGAGTGATAGCGTTTTGTGTTTGGCATGTCCCCGGAGTCGGATACACGATGACCGACATACTGTACGTTTGGAAAGACGGCGCGTCGAGTGTCGGCATGAGCAGCGAAGTGCAGCTGCCGCAGTTCCGAGTGCTCGGCCACCGGCAGCGCGCCACCGTCATCACGCTCAGCACAGGTAACCGCTCGCAGTAGTAGCGTGCCACGCCCCGCCGCGCCCGCGCCGCGCCTCGCCGCGCCCGACGCGCGACACGACAGCCGCGCGCGATCCGTCCGACACGCGGCCGACCGAGCCGCCCGCGCCTTACCCCTCCTATTGCGCCGCAGTCGGCTACACCATGCGGGATATCCGGTACAAATGGAACGAGGGGCCCAACTCGGTGGGCGTTTCTAACGAAGTGTCGCTACCGCAGTTCAAGGTGTTGGGCCATCGTCAACGCGCCATGGAAATATCGCTTACAACAGGTGCGAAATCCTTCTCTAGTTATATCAAGTCAAGTGACGCATAATTGCGTGTTAAATAAATATATAGTTTCCTCTAAGTAGACTTAGTTTAGTAGAACCGGAGTTGCATATTTTACTGATCACGCGTTAATCAAGCTTTTTGCTCTCACGTCGATGATGACAGGAAACTACTCTCGGCTGGCGTGCGAGATCCAGTTCGTGCGTTCGATGGGCTACTACCTGATCCAGATCTACATCCCGTCCGGCCTCATCGTCATAATATCGTGGGTGTCGTTCTGGTTGAACCGCAACGCGACACCGGCGCGCGTGCAGCTGGGGGTCACCACCGTGCTCACCATGACCACGCTCATGTCTTCCACTAACGCGGCGCTGCCCAAGATCTCATATGTTAAATCAATCGACGTCTACCTCGGCACCTGTTTCGTGATGGTGTTCACCAGTCTGCTGGGTAAGTGCATGTCCGTCTTGTGTGCTTCTGATCTCGCTCGAGCATTGACCGGTAATGTCTATATTTCAGAATACGCGACGGTGGGGTACATGTCGAAGAGAATACAGATGAGAAAGCAGCGCTTTGTCGCGATACAAAAGATAATGTCGGAGAAGAAAATCCCAGCAGAGTGCGCGCCACCCTGGGATGGGCACTCGCTGAGCAAAGGGGGTAGCCTGGGTCGCGGGGCCCGGCCCCCACACGGGTCGCACCACGGGTCCCATGGTTCTCACGGCTCGCACGGGTCACATGGTGCGCCCGCGCCGCCGCCACGTGGCTGCGGCAGGCACTTGCAGGAGGTGCGCTACAAAGTGCGGGACCCCAAGGCGCACTCTAAAGGCGGCACGCTAGAGAGCTCAATTGAAGACGCGCCAGGCCCACCTTTGCATGCGCTGCAGCCCACTAAGGTACATAATTATCACTCTTACGACTAGTACAACTTGCTTATGCACCTTCAAAAGTCAGGATTCAGTTTGAAAATGGAATAAATCTGAACTTGTATGCAGTTAGTAAACTTTCGCCATGTCTTCTGATTTCAGGACTACGGCAAGTTCCTGGGCATGACGCCGTCAGACATCGACAAGTACTCGCGCATCGTGTTCCCGGTGTGCTTCGTCTGCTTCAACCTGATGTACTGGATCGTGTACCTGCACGTGTCAGACGTGGTCGCAGACGACCTGGTGCTGCTGGAAGAGAACAAGTGAACCCCCTTCCTTCCTACCCTTCCCTCTCCCGCGCATCCCGCACCCCGCACCACTACGCACGCTCGTGTACATAACTCATGTAATATAATATCGATTAGCAAAACGCTAGTGTCACGACCCCTAGTAGACGTAACTGACGGTCTGATATCGTACTTAGATGTAGTTAGGGCCTCGAACGACTTGTACAGAAATAATGTAAATACGAGATACCTTTATATGTACTTGTGGCAGTGCCGCCCTCTCACGATCAAGTTGCTCATTCAGACTTTGATCACCATGATGTTCGAATTTTCGAAATTGCTCAAAAAACTGTATTATGTGTAAGTGAAAACCTGAACTAATTATAATATTTCTTATCTTACTGACCTCCATATTAACGGAACACTATCCTTCTGACCTCTGAGGTTCAGACTCCCAAGATTAGGTGTAAGGCGTTTATTCAGCGCTGCCAGTATATCAGGCCTTCTTTTAGACATATTTATATGTAGATGTGGATAGGCAGGTAGGGTAGTTTAGTGTCTCCCGGGGCGGCACCGTCACACCGCGTTATACTCAGAGCGGCAAGCATCTAATCATGAGATGAAGATGTTTAGGTTTTATTAACTAGAACGGAACTGTTAAGTATTGTAAAGTTATATTACTAGTAGGTAAGCACGGTAAGGCACGAGACTATTTTGCATTCACATGCAATACGTTCGTCTTGTAATAAAGACTAACATAACGAATACATTGTTTTATTTGAACTTTCTAACTTTAGTTATACCTTACCGGCTCCATTAACATTACCTATGAGATTCTAAGTATTTAATTAATTCATCAAGTTTAACTGAAAATCATGTTTTAGGTCTCTGCCACACAGCGGGCGCGGCGCGGCGGGACGGGACGGCGACGCGACACAATGTACTAGATCGTCGCGTCACGTCGCGTCGAGCGGGACGGCTCTGTGTGACGGCCTCCGTTATATCTAGTACATTACAACTGCCCAGTGTCGCGTCGCCGTCCCGCCCCGCCGCGCCACGCCCGCTGTGTGCAGAGACCTTTAAATTGCTGTTTTCCTTTAAAATGAGGAACTTTAACCTTTAAAATACTGCTGAGAAATTAGGCATGATCGTGCAAAAGGGTTCAAGTAAAACTTAAATTACTTTTAAAAGTACTATGTATTTATTGATTATAAACAATGCAGATTGGTACCAGGCTCACAGATGTTCAAACGGTCATAGAAATTATTAATAAAGTATCCCGATTTAAATTGACAATTACAAAAAAGCAAACTGTAGCAACACAATAGTATAGTTAGTGAGTAGCCCCATAAGAGCGAGTTGTAACGCGGCGTCTACGTAGAACAGTCCGCACGCGCGTATCTTGCTGAATGACGCGCGGTGCAAGCGTAGCACGTTCTTGCATAGCTTCCTAATCTCATTCGTTGAAATTACACTGCCTGTAATCAATCAAATTCTTCATTACACTTTAAGCTTAGGATCTAGGGATGTAATAGAAGCTTAGACTCGTATAGGAATAGGAATAGGCACCTACAAATAATATAAACGAGAAAGATTCATCCTTTTTCACACAAAAACTACCGAATGGATTTTGGCGAAACTTGGCAATAATATTGCATATATATCAGAATAAAAGGTGTGGGAAGTATTCTCCTCGGCAAGTGGGTGAAACTTCCTGATCAGCTAATAAATAAGATTAGGGCTGTAATATTAATAATTGGTTAAATGGAGGCTCAAATAACGACAAAACTCATATGTTTACCTGTATTACCTGAAGTCAAAATAGTAGTACAGCGATCCTGAGCTTTTTCGACTGCAATGTAAAATTTTTCACAGTATAAGCACAAAATTAGCTGCAGCATCAAATTCTTTCCGACCCAAATGCAAACTGATGATAATGTTATTATAGCGCCTTCCTGTAAAATAAAATTAGTAAAATACAACAAAGGTGAAGAAGAAGAAAACATATCCTACAATATCCAAAAAGAAAAGAACATTTACCATATAATTAATTAACATCCCAGCTTTAAGATTATTAAGCGCCACTTGACAATAAACCAGACTATGAACAAATATCTCTGAAATGTAATATAGTATCTGAAATTAAAAATAAAATGATAATTTAACTAGTCTCTAAAACAATTTTGGTAGTAAAACCAGAAACAAGGAGATCAAAGAAATAACCAAAAAGAAACCACTTACATTTCTTTCAAAGCATGTTGCATAGATTTCATAACATTTCAAAATATTGACATAGGTCTGGTACATTTTTTTCGGTTCATTCTCTTCCTGCATCGCTTGTAAATTCGAAACATGAATATCCCATAAAATGATTTTATCCTTTAACAGTGTGATTAAACTGATGGCATATACTAGATTTAAATCGAAAGCCACCATAGGGTAACAACTTGCAATGTAGTAGTAAGGCATTTGGATCCAAACACTGACTTCAATTAAAATAAAGATAAAGAAACCGTAGACAGCAATTATACGAAGCCAATTTGAAATAACGTAGAACCTAAAATGGTTCTCATTATTTAATAATCTGTGAACTTTTTGTATTAACAAGACGAAGTTAACATATAATTTAGTTTGGATGATGCTGTCGATAAAGTTTATTGCGATGCCAAAACTGCAATAACAGCAGGTGTACAACTCAAAGAAATCATTTTTGAATTTTTTTTCGAAAGATTGTATATAGACGCGTAGAACATAGAAGTAAATGAACATGACGGTGCCGACAAATGCCACGAATTTATGGAAATAACTAATTGGAGTAATTCGATTATTTTTGATACGAAACTTGGGACAAAACGTAAAGTTTTGCATTAGACTTAGTGGCAAGAGCATCGACTGGAGATCTTTGTCTATAAAATTGTTAAACGAATTCACTAATTGCGACTTCAACATTTTCAAAACTTTCCTTGAACACACGCGTAGCACAAGTGATATTATTTTAATATCTTTGTGGTCGATTTACAAATTAAATTATATTGTTTGTCAACACTAAAACTGAGCGTAACTAATGTGTTGTATGTCGATCGATTTAACTACTGTATTTAATTACTGGGGCCACGGACGTCATAAAATCAAATTTCAATACAGTCAAGTGGTTCACTTTTAATAAATTTTCCTCTAAGTTCTTGTTGTAATGATAAATACTTAATATGGCAGAGCAAACAGCTACACGGACGCTTCTTCGGGGCTCTTCATGGCCCCGATGTAGACTTCAATGCGTCCGTATCTTGGCTACGTTTCGGTGACTTGTTTGGAGAAACCGAAGGGTTTGTATGTGCAATTATGGACGAAGTTATCCTTACGAATAACTACCGGAGATATATCGTGAAAGACGGGACGGTTGACATATGTCGGGCATGTCACCATCCGGGTGAGTCTATCAGACATATTATATCTGGTTGTTCTCGTTTGGCTAATGGTGAATATTTGCACAGACATAACCAAGTGGCCAACCTTGTAGACCTTGAGGTACCGTACTACAGGTATGCGCCCGACCCAGTTCTCGAAAAGGACCATATCACGTTGTACTGGGATCGATCTATCATCACTGACAGGACTATTGTAGCCAATAAGCCTGATATTGTGGTGATAGATCGATTAGCGCGCCGCGCGATGATAGTCGATGTCGCCGTTCCGCATGACGAGAACCTTGTGAAAGCTGAGAAAGAGAAACAAATAAAGTATCTCGACTTAGCGCACGAGGTTGTCGCCATGTGGAGTGTCGACACGGCTGTTGTTGTGCCGATTGTCGTTACGGCCAATGGTTTAATAGCCAAGAGCCTCGACGAACACCTCAGGAGGCTCTCGTTGGGCGGCTGGATCAAGGGACTGATTCAGAAGGCGGTACTCCTTGATACGGCACGTATTGTGAGGAGGTTTCTGTCTCTGGGACCCTAACCACCGGTACCTTGGACCCTGTGCCCGATGTCGGTGGTAACCTATTTTTTATATTTTTAAATGTTTTTTTATTTTTATATTTAATATTTAAAAATGTAAATTATATGTTAGAAAATAAATAAATGATGAATACTTAATAATCTTCTGGCTCGCATTTAGAGGGCAACCACCTATGCATAACCTATTATAATTTATTCTAGACCATTTGAATGGGAGACAATCTGGCGTGAAACTATACCCAAGGTTTCGTTAGTTCCTACAATTTCAGAATTCTGGTGCTGGACCGGAAGGCGACCCATAAAAAAACGAAAAACATTATACTCAAGAAAAACATGTATAATATAACGCAGCTTTTATTATAGAAAGTTAACTTGCAGCAGTACAATAACGTAGTGGGTGATAGCTGCCATGAAACTGATCGGTAGCACAGCGTCAATGTTGAATAGGCCACACGCGTTCATCTTACTGAACGTACGGTTGCTGTGTATCACGTTCTTGTATAGATGCTTTTGACTCTCTGAAATAAAGCATTTATGACCTGAGACTACACTGACTAATATTTGCACCTCTGTCTTCTTTTACACATATCTATCTTTTGCTAGGTATGATTCTTATTTGCTGTTTGGCCACATTTAAACTCATAATTAATTTACTGCTATAGCTTTTACAAGTCCTTTCTAATATTATAAAGGGAGTTTGTGAGATTCTTTCGCAATCACGTCAATCGCCTAAACAATTGTAATGAAAGACATGGAGATGGATGGTAGCACGGAAACGACAGACACAGAGTACTCTATACCCGTGTGTATAGTTATTTCTATGTTAATCGCCACCTGACAAATTATGATTCTTACTTGAACAGCCTTTCTTCATCATAAGCCCTATGCACGCCATCTCAGCATCTTCGACAGTGAAATAAAACTTTTCGCAATGAATGCTATGAATGACGACTAATATTATATTCTTCGTAAGCCACACCAGTGAAAGCACATTGTGAAGTATTCTAATCTGCAATATTTCAGATATGAATAAATAAGTTGCGCTATACAAAAAAGAATAATGAAAGAATACGAAAAATTGAAAATGAGCCTGTGATAAAGGCATACAGTATGCTACAGGCAGATGATGATAAAATGACAAATTTAAAAAAAGTTATAATTACCTTGTCCTTGAATGAAAAAACTCTAATTTGATATAACATAACTTCAATAGTGCTTAGAGTTATGTAGAAATCGCCGAATGCATAATACAACACCTGTGAACAAAAGAATTGTGCAATTGAGGAATTACTTAACACCGCTATTAATTAAGTTAGATTTGAGAGTATTAAAGTTCGTTATTAAATTATGAACTGTAAATGCAACTAAATAAATTGGTTTATTGATCACACGTATTACGGATTAGCATCCTAGTGTCAAAAGATTGAGAATGGGAAACCTGTAGCAGTGCCAGCGGGTTGTAGTATGATAGTATGGTCCTCATAGTGAGGAGACAGTACATTTGGCGTGCCAGGTTCATCTCTAAATAATTAAATGAAATATATAAAAGTCGAAACTTACCAACGCTTGGAAAACTTTCCTATAGATCTTGTATGCTTTTATAATATTCATGTAAACACCGAACAACTTCTGGCAGTACAGATCAGTTTCTTGGGCCACATTCGTTGTTAATATAGCTTTGATCCACAGGTCAATATATTGTTTTAACAATATTATAATCCGGGTAGCAATCACCATGTTGACATCTGTAGTGACGAAGCTAAAGTCCCGGACGATGTCAGAAATTTCTTCACTGATGTGAGAATATCTACATGTCAGATAAAATGTACCTCGGGTGATGAGATTAACAAGTATGACTGTCGCAAAGGAGATGTGAGTCCACATATTAAAGCTGTGGACAGTTTTACTGAAACTGATGCTCCTGTTGATAGTTTGAATGGTCAAAATAAGTAACACATTGTTGTCTTTGTACACAATATCCGAAACGAATACTATCACGAAGCCGATGAAGTAAATGGTGAAAAATAAGATAGGAACGACGGTCAAAATGGCCCTTTCCATATAACTCATACTAGCATTAGTCATATCTAAGGTGAAAATTCGGTAAAAACACAACACACCCAAGAATAGCGTACAAAAAAATGCGTATATATCATACTTAATTCCATTTGGATAAATACGGTTATACTTTAAACGGTATTTTGAGAACAAGAGCAGATTTAGAGGGAGATTAAAAGAAAATGCTATTCTTTCTACTTCTTTGTCAAGTCGGTTCTCTAGTAACATTTCAGTGAACTTATTCGACGAATTATTATTCTAGAGTTATTGCTGTAACCGAAAGGAACCTTCAACTGTCCGTCAGTTGATGACTACAGTATGACTTTGAAGATTTTATCGTTAAGACAATTATCGAATTGTGTTTATTTTATGTTTCCGTATGTGTTTATGTTGTACCGATATTTTCTTTTCACTGTCCGAATGGGTTAGTAGTCAATTCGCTCCAATTTCGACGATAGATTCCCTAGAAATATGATAGAAAAAATTAAGAATCTGATGATTTATCTGATTAGACGAGGTTCCAATTTCTTAATTTGAGCATACTCTTACTCTTGCCTTGTTTCCATTTTTTTGGAGTTAGGTGCAATATGTTTTCTCCGCTTTCATTCCTCTCTGTCACTCGTCATAATGACTTTCACAACTTTTTTACTCATGTTATCTTTCAGGCCATCCAGTCATATTTTCTCTCGTCTTCTCGTCCCTCTCCATCTAAGTTCTTACTTTAACCAGTATTTGCTGTATGTTTTTCATCCTTCCTCGTTATGTGCTCATAACGTATTATAAGCAAACTGATGTTCATAAGTTATTGCTAGCTTTCATCAAATAAATTAATATGTGACAACATGACAAGCCTCATAAAGTCATAAGCTAATAATTTTTTAATTTAATATTTTTTTCATGTAATGTGATTACTCAACATGTTGACATAGTTATTTTTCGTAATATTTTTGGGAGTTACTAATACCAAGGCGAGCGATCTTGGAGTTTGAGGATAATATAAAAATGTATCAACCAAAATATAGCCGTTCAGATATCTCACATTGTAAAAATCTCTATAATCGCCTGGATGATGAAATTCTGAAAATAGTGTATCCCTTTCGATGTGTGCTTTATCTATTTTTTACTATTAAATACAGGATAAGAAACAGCCACATATATCCAAGTGGGAAGTTGTATCGGATATTTGCGTTCTGCTGGATGTTATTTTTGAACTCCTTGTGCATTCTCCGAATATCTAATGTTGAAGTTAGAAGCAATGGCAAAACTAAACAGTTGGAAAGTACCATAGTGCTTGTGTTATGTACTGGCTTTTTCGTCACCTATTTCATCGAGTTCACGCTGATGTTTATTTTTGATATGATTAATGAAAAAAACAATATTCTGCTTATTTTGAGGATCCAAAATATTCATAGGAGCATTGGATCCAGGAAAACCATTCAGCGCTATATAACCTGGAACTGGATTTCAATAGCAATCGTTATCTTTTCAGATTTTGCGATTCGTGTTTTGTATTATATATCTAGCTACTACCCTCATTTCATGCATTCAGTGTGTGACGCCATTATTGATGCCATGTTTATTGCATTGGACGTCAACATAGTGATAACCATGCGTATCTTAGTCTTGTTGAGAGTTTATCTAAATGAGTGGATTAACAATATCAAAACGATGAAAGCGGATGACGAGGAATATCGTAAAATGTTCCAAGTTTACAAGAATATACTGTTAGCTTATGATCTTTTCAAGACTGTTTACCAGGCATTTGTAGGTTCAGTTTTAACTTCTTTATTTAATTGTTGTGTTTTAACATTGATATTAATAACTACCTAACCATTTTAATTCACAGCCCATATTCCACACATTTGGCGAATTTTACAGAAATATCATGTATTTTCACTTGATGCTCTACTGTCTCAGGACTTCTGATGGTTTTGGAGTCAATGTAAGTGTATATGGCAGATTTTACTTGTTTTTACAACTTATAAATCTTTTAAATATTTTTCCAGGCTTACATACATTTTGCAGCAATATTTTTATGGATAATAAATGATCTGGTATTAGACGCCGTGTTTTGTTCAAACTGTGAGAAGTTCTATTTAACTGTCGAAGAAGCTCAGAAAACATGTATTCAACTTTTGAAAAACGTCAATTGTCCAAGTAAGTTTATTACTACTAGATTCCGCTAGCGGTTTCCGCAAGTCCTGAAAGAAATCCTTCGCTCGTCCGGGTAAAAACTAACTTAAAAAGCTCGATACATGGTCTATCTAACACAGTAAATAGTTTTCAAATGGGACCAGTACTAAATCATGAGATATATCGAGCGATAAAAAGCCTCTGCAGATTGAAAAACGATAATAGCGATGTGCAATTATTTTTCAATGAAATCTTGGGTTTCAGCATTGGTTAATTAATGGAGTTAAATCTTAAAATAATGTACATTCTTTTCAGAGAGTCAAAGACATCTGTACAAGGATGTATTGTATGCGAATCGTTGTTTTAGCAAGATGACCGCATGTGGCCTGTTCACTATAGACGCCATGCTTCCCATAAGCTGCATAGGAGCCATCGGTTATTACGCCCTTGTGTTGCTACAATTTTATCTACTTGAATAAATGGTTTGGTTAAGAACGATCGGGTTTTATTCGACTATTTATGAAGAAAAAAGTCTATGTTTCGGAAGACACGATATATTGGTGGGTCTCTACTGTCATCATTGGCAGTCGTTACGAGGAATAAGAAGCTTGAAAGTTCAAAAACAGTCTTACTAAGGGATAACGGGTTGCTTGGGTAACTGCGTTGAGGAAGTCAGATCAATCACTCAATGTAAAACATAGGTACTGAGCTGTATTAAGTTAGACTGAAGCCGACCTCAACATAATTGAAGAAAGGCTAGATGTAGATGATGATGATGTAGCGAAAAAAAAAATATTCTGTAAGTATGTCTGAAGACAATAAGAAGTGTATAAAAACTCGACATTTCATCATCATCATCAGCCTATCGCAGTCCACTGCTGGACATAGGCCTCTCCAAGTGCACGCCACTGAGAACGACATTTCAAATTAACGTAATTGTCTTGTCTCTAATAATATTGACAAAAGCATTACATTAATTGAACACGATTACTCTACAAAGTCGTAGTGTTAAATAAATACGTTAGATCCATTTCATACACGTGTTGGGGAACAACCGATTGGGTTGCGTGATAACCACCAAGTTTGTAGGGTGATAATAAGCAATAGTAAAAAGGCTCACACAGAGAGAATTAACATATAGTTGAATTGGTTCAACAATAAAAATGTCTTTTGCTAGATTCCAAAAGATTTCGAATAATCGCCTTGAAAGAGAAATGTACAGAACAGCGTACTCTTTTAATCTCCCATTTATAATGTTGCTCGCATCAAAATACCAATTTAAGTACGATCGTATATATCCGAATGGAAAAAAGTATCTGTTATTCAGTTTCGTCTACATGTTGTTCATGAATGGCCTCTGTATTTACCAATGTTACTCCGTGGAAATGAACGGTGACCGTATAAACTTTTTGGAAAAGATTGCAATAGAAATTTTCATTAACTTCTATATCGTCACCTACTTCATAGGTTTCACGATGATGTTCATCACAGACTTTGTTTTTAAGAACAAGAACGTCTTATTTATTTTGAGGATTCAGTCTATCTACGTTGAAATCGGTTCCAGATCGATTATTACAAGTTTCATCACTTGGAACTGGATCTACCTTTTACTTACTATTGCAATAAATATCTTGTTACACGGTTTATTTTACTCCAATTACAATGAACGTGCCTTTGATGTTTCTATATACATCATAAGAGATTTCCATCTCATTGTTTTGGATATCAATGTAGTTCTAGCAATCCGAATTATAGTTTTGCTGAGGAAATTCATCGAATCTTGGATACAACACATTTTGAATAAGAATAATGAAGCAGATAATGCTTTGTACTGTAGCGAACTGTTTGGAATATATGTGAAGATTTTAAATGCCTATACTCTTTATGAAAAACTTTTTCAATTAATGGTAATTTACATCTTTGATTAATGTTACTATTTTTACGAACATCACATAAGTATTGATAAAGTTTTTTGTTTCCAGTTATTGTACTACATATTTAGTGAATTTTATCGAACATTTAGCAGTGCGGCGGTTCTGATTTATATGATAAAAATATCTGATACTGTTCACTATGTAAGTAAGATTACTTTTACCATCAATCTATTCGTGTCTCTTGCTAGCTCAGCAATTTCCTGGGTTACTGCGGATTAAGAAATCTACAAATATTTTTACAAATCTAATAATATTTGTGTACGAAATTCATCCACGCGGTAGAGCGTGGTGATAAATAATTATAAATTATAGTTATATTAATATTTCAGAAACCTATAATCGCAGTTTTGAAGGTGCTGCTTCTAGCAAAGGACTTGGGACTTATTATTGTCCACAGTGAGCAATGTGAGAAGTTTTATATGACTGTTACGAAAGCAGAGTCAGTGTGCATACAGCTCATAAAGAATGGAAACTTTACAAGTATGTATATAAACAGACAACTCCCATTTACATACAGAGGGTGACAAATAATTCAATTTATTTCTCAAAACAAATTCACTCATCATCATTAAATAGTTTGCCACCATACGCCTAGCCTTTTTCAACTGTGTTGGGGCCGGCTTCCAGTGTAACCGGATATAGCTGAGTACCAGTGTTTTACATGAAGCGACTACTAACCTGACTTCCTCAACCCAGCTACCCGGGCAACCCAAAACCCCTAAGTAAGACTGGTTATCAGTCTTTCTAGCTTCTGACTGCTCGTAACGACTGCCAAGATGGTCAAATGAGAGACGGGACCCTCCAGTCTATCGTACCTTCCGTGACACGGAAGAACTCGTCATGAAAAGATTAAGAGACCCCTAAAATATTTCATTTCTTTTCAGAATATCAAAAGCGTCTTTATAAGAACGTAATAAGAAGAAATCGAGTATTCAGTAAGATGTCCGCATGTGGCCTATTTGATATCGACGCGACGCTACCAATAAGATTCACGGAAGTACTCACTCACTATATTATTGTATTAATACAATTTAATTATTTATAAATATTTTTAACACGCTCTTGTTAGCTCGACCTTTTGCCTAACTCTCCTAATCCTAATCAAACTTTTTGGGATTTTAAGTTTACCTTTTTTTGCTTTTTCAACTATTTAATTACCATTGGTAGGCACGTGTTTGACCACTATCTCTTCTGATGGTGTGGTCAAAGCTGTAGCATTCCTGGCTTGAAGAACCTATTCACTCTATTTTGTAACGACATCTACCTCGCTTCGTAAGAAATGAAGGAGAATTAATGAACCATGATTTGTGGCTTACGTTCGGTAGATGGCAGGTTTTTAGCAGTTAAACATACGCAAGAGAAGTGAGAAGAATACTAGATATTTTTTAAAGAATGGGAAAGGTATGTTAGGAAAAGGTTCTTTATTAGGTAGAAAAAAGGCGATCGCAACTAAAAGGTGACACGAACGCAAAAGTGATATTTTTGACAACACCTGGATCTGATGTAGCTGGTTGGTAATGAGCTTGAACCTCATATTTTTGCGTCTTTTGCGTTTAATTGTAAAAAGATTATAATTGTAGATATTTTTGCCACTGAAGTTTTTTTGTTTTGATTGATTTGGAATGTATTCAGTATTTTTATAATAAAAATATACTGCATACTAAACTAAATTCGGGCTACAATTATTGAATTATTGATTTCACTAACGTCCCTAACCAGTGAGATTCTGATGGACCGGGCCAAACCGGATTGGACTATGTTTACTTATAGATTATTATGTATGTCTGTCTTGTTTACCTTTAGTTACCTGGACCACAAGATACATCAGCGCTTAATTTGCATAGTAAAAAAAATAATTCTTCCTACATAACTGGTTATACATGGCCGGCCGAAGGGATATTCGTTTATCTTACCTACATTCAAAGTAAAAAAAAAAAAACAAGTTTACTAAAAATAAAACTATCACCATATATTTACTAAAAAACATATTTATTTTAGAGAAGATAAAATTGTAGCAACACTATGGCGTAATAAGAGAAGGCTGCTATGAAGCTGACTGGTAATATAGCGTCCACATTGTAGAGCCCAAAAGCTGACATCTTACTAAAACACCTGTTTGTACGTACCACCTTCTTGCAAAGGAGTCTTTGACTTTCTGAAAATTGAATTATTTAGCTTAGAATACGTCACAAGAGCTGATGATGATGACGACGTCAAAAGACTACTTACAAAAGTCAACTTAGAAAGTAAGTTTAATTGGCTGAAGTATTTAAGAAGAAAGGGGGATGATGATTAAGTTTAATGATTTAAATTGATATTAATAATAAACGTTCCCTTAACATAACAAATATTAAAAAAGCTTATTTGAAAGGTTTTTAACCAGCACCGAACTCACGTACACACAAAAACATAATAAATGTGTTTACTAACGTGAATTTGGTATTAGATGGTAAAATAAGATATTAGATGGTAAAATCACTGATTGAAGAAGAAATTAAATCTAGTGATCACAAACAGCGACCGATAGAGAACGATGGCAGGCTATGTGGGAAGTCTTTGCCAAGCATTGGGACAGTATAGGCAAAAAAATACGAGAAGCTCTTACTTGGACAGTTAACATTAAGCATAAGCTCGATACACTTGGACTGTGCCTCCTCGACAGTCGAGTAGAACTCCTCACACTTAAAGCAGTATATTATGATGATAACTGTATCATTGACCAGCCAAAGAAGTATCGACACGAAATGGAAGAAAGCCTGAAAATTAAAAACGAATACATTTCGAACATTAGAACTGCTAAAACTATAATCTAATATAATAACCAAACCATAACCAGCTGTGTACCTGCCGCCCACTGGTCAGTCGGTGATTTGACAACTGAAATGATTCGGTTATCATTAGAGTTAAATGGTGCAACTGGGTCTAGAACATGTTTAATGTTTGTATAAAAATATAAACATATGAGGAATCTTATTTTGTTTACTGAATCTTTCAAATGTAAATAATCAAACTTTAAAAGTACCAATTGGCAGTACGTTTTTGCTACACTGTTTCACTAGTTATTTTTTAATTGTTCTGTAAGTATGTATATTAAAAGTACACTTACCTCGGTCCCAAATCCTTGTGACGTCCTAAGAGAATATACCATAAAGTGAAAGTACATAATGTTACGGTAAAATGCACCAACTGCGTGAAAGAAGGGCTGTAAAACAATTAATACCTGTATTAATTGTATAAAGCTGAAGAGTTTGTTTACTCAAATTTTAGGGAAATTATTTAAAATATTCTTTCAAGTTAGGTTTTCTATACGGGTACCCGATACAGTTATCTTAGGAAGAAAAGTTTACTTACCCATGCTTGGACAATTTTCTTATAAATCACAAAAGTTTTCATGATATTTTTGTAAACATCAAATAGCTTACGGCATTGTTCGTCGTTTTCATCAGAATTCATCTGGGCGACTTTGTCAATCCATATATTGACATATTTAATCAATAACACCAATATTCGGAGGACTATCATCAGGTTGACCTCCAACTCAATGAACACAGTGTCACAAATAATGTCAATATATCGATTGATAATCCAATTGTAGTAATGGGAGATATAATACAAAAGTCGAATGATAATATTAGTACTGATAATAGTTGTTAGCGAAAGCCAGCTGCAGATGATGTGGCTCCGGATGCTCTTCCTGGATCCGATGCTTCCATGAATGCTTTGGATCTTCAAAATAAGTAGAATGATGTTATCAGCATGAACGAAATCCTGGACGAACATGAGGGTGTACTCGAAAGAGTACGCGACGAAATAACTTACAGACAGAAAGTTCAGTATGGAATATTCCACTTGAGTCATCTTGTCATTATTGATATAATTGACGGTGAACATTCGATAAACACACAACACATTCAAGAATATCATCCAACAGAATGCAAAGACGTAATATGTTTTTCCATTTTTACAGATTCGATTATTTCTAGTATTGTATCTTAAAGTGCCGAAGAGACTGAGTGCGCATTTAAAGGGATGTATTATCCTTTGAATTTCGTTGTCTATTCGATTATTGATTAAAACTTTGTATGAGATATTATCTAAGCTCTTTTGTTTTCGATACATTGTTCAAACGTGCACCTTAATTGACGACTTCTTAACGTCGATAAACACCTCTGTGTAAATTTGAAAAATGGTTTTTATACGTGGACGTTTTCTTATTTGATCTTCCGCATTAAAACTATAACTAATATGGCTAATAGGTTTGAAACACTTACAGGCCATTACAATATTACTTTCCATCCAGTTGGATTATTAGTGGAAGTTTTACGAACATTAGTGAGTGATGAAGTGATAATATTTAAAACACCAAAACTTAACAAGTTAAAACTGAAAACAGACTTTAACATTTACGTAATAATCTATAAGTCCCATTTGAGGATAAAATATTTTCAGCTTACATAGTATGGATTTTGCTTAAAGTACCACCATAACTTCAGAAATAATAATAAAGCAATCACAGTGTAAATCAATTCTATTTTATTGATGTTTACAACAAGTAGAATTGCAGGAGCACAATAGTGTAGTATCCAGTACATGACATCAAAGACACTGGTAGTGTAGCGTCCACGTAGAACAAACCAAACACTGTCATCTTGCTGAACAATCTATTCAACAGTATTATGTTCTTGTAAAGATGATCTTGACTTTCTGTAAAAAAGATTAAGCACTTTGATGGAAATGTACTTATAGAAGACTTTCCCTAAAGTATTTTATTGAAGTAAGGAAGGTCTCGAAAATAAACTGACTGGAAAGACTGGATGACCAATGAAACGGTGGATGGAGTGTGTGAAAGATAATTGGTGGACGACGATATGGCTGAAAAGAATGTATCTCGTGAGATGACGTCAGATAAGAAAAGAAGTGTGAAAGCATACGTGCTGCGCTGACCGGGAATAAAATTGGGATAGAAGCAATAGATTGATAAAAGCTTTATTAATCAATGTGTGCGTCTGAACGAAATCTCTTAAGAAGTAATTGGAATTAAACTTACTTGGATTCTCCTTCTTTAGGTGAATGATGCATGTCGTCTTGGCCTCATCCACTGCCAAATAAAACTTCTCACAGTTTATACAAAGCATAGTACACAATATTAGATCACTCGATGTCCATAAAGCTAATGCTAGAGACCATAGGTAATGCTGCAAATCAATACATACATCTTTAAAGGGGAGTTTGTAAGCGAAGCGAAGCAAAGACAAATGGAGACTTACATCGATCCCATTTGCGCCATAAGTTCTCGCCGATATAATACCAAAATTAAGATGAGTAATACCATAGTAAACTGTGCTGAATGAAGTATATAATATCTGGAATAAAAAGCATTGGCAATAATATTAGTAGCACATGAAGATACTCATAATTTTAAATCGTAAGAAACTTTTAAACTGAGAAGTGTCTGACTGATAACATTTTTCCTACGATAGTTAAAACGTTCTCAACCACTTCACACAATATAACATTTCTTATCCATCCATCCATCACAGCCCCTAGGTTGTCCGTCTTCGGACGTAGGCCTCCTCCAAATCTTTCCATTTCTACCTACTTCTTGCCAACATTTCTTATTGTTACAGCCTTTTTTTATCCGTCCCACTGCTGGGCACAGGCCTACTCTCACATGGAGAAGGATTGAGCATTAATCACCACGCTTGCTCAATGCGGGTTGGTGATTAACATTTCTTATCATCATCAGCCTATCGCTGTCCACTGCTGGATATAGGCCTCTCCAAGTGCACGCCACTGAGATCGATTTCGGCTTCTCGCATCTAGCTCCTGCCAGCCGTCTTGCGCAAGTCATCACTCCACTGTGCCTGAGGACGTCCTACACTACGTTTGCCGAGGCGCGGTCTCCACTCTAGAACTCGTTTACCCCAACGGTTATCGGTTCTTCGTCTAATATGGCCAGCCCACTGCCACTTCAGCTTGCTGATTCGGTGGGCTATGTCGATGACCTTGGTTTTCTGACGGATTACCTCATTTCTGATGCGATCCCTCAGAGAAATGCCGAGCATAGCTCTTTCCATAGCCCGCTGAGTGACTTTAAACTTGTGGACCAGCCGTACCGTCAGTGTCCACGTTTCGGCTCCGTAAGTTATGACAGGTAACATTTCTTATACTTACCAATAAATTGAATACTTCCTTAAACAGGTTGAAAGCTTCTAAAATATATTTGTATGATTCAAACAACTTCAAACACAGTTCATTGTTGTCGTGTTCTACATTCATCGTATTGATGACACCCATCCAGTCTTCCAGAAATTTTCGCAACAATATAATGACACGAATCGCTATAATTGTATAAATATGTATTGAAACGAACAATGCATTAGTAACATTGTCAATAATCTGATCGACAAACTTAATATGACTCCAGGAGACGTAAAATGTTACATGTACGAAAATATTAGCACAAACTATGGATGCTAGGGAGACGTAGTTCCAAATAATATAGCTTTGGATATCCTTACGGAACCCTAAGCTTCGGTATATGGTTTGTATCTTCAGAATAAGCGAGACGAAGCGGTTTCTGTTGACTAAGTTCTGAATGAAGATAACGATGAACCCAAGCCAGTAAACAGCGTAATATAAGAACAACAAGTTTACTAGGATAGCTGCCTCCAAATCTTCGACTGCTTCGTCCAAAGTAAACATTCTATACACGCACAAAACACTCATGAATAACATCCAAAAGAAAGCAAACGTATGATATATTTTTCCATTAGGACTGATGTGATTATTTTTTATGCAATAATTGGAAACTAGAAACAGTCGGAGGGCAAAATTAAATGAGCACACGATTTTTTGTATTTCTTTTTCCAGTCGATTTTTTGGTAATATTTGGCATGAGACCGCTTTGGCATTATTTTGAGTTTGACGCATTGTTTTCGTTGTCAACATCAACTGATAGCCAGCTTATAATATTGATGATATTGTTTGACTATTGAATATTTATTGGATAGTCATATTATCGGTAAGGAAAACTACGCCATTATTTATATTATAAAGGTAAGAAAATTCAATTCAATTAGGGTTTTTTCACTTTACAAATTATAGATCGATGAAGATGAATCATCAAAACCACGTCTGTGCTTAATGGATTTTCAATTAATGATATACAAATGACTGGCCCATACATTTAACATTCTTTCATAATATCTCGCCGATAAATTAGGTACCCGGCAGTTGAAAGGTTTTCGAATTGCGTGTCGCGGGTTTTCTCGCTGGCTTCCGATTAGCCACAATGACTGCCAGAGATGGATCAACCACACCGACGAAATTTTGTGATTAATGGTTTTACCAAATAACTTTTTGTATAAAAATTAAACCGACTTCCAAAAAGCAAAAAAAAAACTTATAGGTGCATCGGGGTCTTGAAGTCGGCGTCTAGAGGATGCGGCCACGTTAATTTCGCCACCGACTTCTAGACCGATACACCCAACAGAAGAAGGTCTAGAAGTAGTTTATCTATTATGTTTACTTTTTACAGCTTATTGTCCCCAAAACTGGAAGGTAATGATCCTGGTAGACAAATGCTAATGAACTTCTATGTTGGAGATAGTTAAGATAGCGAACGCTTTTTCATCATTAAAAAACCTTGGTTGGTGTTTTGTTTTTCTCTACGGAATAAAACAATCATAACTTTTGCAAGCATTTTTATTAAAATCTTCCGTGTCCTGTTCATGGTCCTTGCAAAGGCACAGAACAATATACCTAAATATAGAGGCCTGTACTGAATCGGTCATTACGGTACGTTCAAATCTATGTATGTTCGATCCGAGCGATGAGCTGAAAATCCGACAACGTGAAAATGGACGTAATACCGATCGGAAAATCCCCATTGCAAAAACAGTGGAAAACGGACTAAAAATCTGCTAATGTCAATTTGGTTATAATAATAAAATAATCTGGTTCAAAACAAAAATAAAATATTGTAACATTCTTTTCATATTATCCTGTCTTTAAGAAGATAGTTTCGTTTCGTTGACAAATCATCTTTAGCAAAAATTAGTGACACTGAACTGAAAATATTTATTGTGACTTAATTCTTACTAGACTGTCTTTGTCAGCTATCACCATCCCGGGTAGAGCTATTATCACCCCCGCCGCTCGAGTGGTCCATCGACAGTGTCAGTAACGAACTAGCCAGGCTGTACAAATACTGTTTTTTATTGTCTGTGGTGTGCAGGTTAGCAGGAAAAACCACTTAACAGTTATTTTATTCCAAAAAACTACATTTAGACTAAAGATGTTTATTTATTTCCTCAGAATGAATACAGACCAAAAGTACTTCTCTACAAAAGATAAAATTGTAGAACCACTATTGTATAGTACCCAATGCATCCCATCAGAGATAAAAATAAGGCGGCGTCTACATAGAACATGCCAGAAGCGTTCATCTTGCTGAACAATGTATTCATATGTATGATTTTCTTGCTAAGCAGTTTGTGACTCTCTGTGAAAAAAATGAGAAATGGACACAAGATCATAATTATAAATATATTCAAGTCATGTTTTGTCTCGTCGCCGGATTACATCGTTATTTTCATTACACGTTAGTAAAATATTCAATAAAAATTCTTGTACCTTTTCAACCAGCGACTCACGTTTAAACTATACTTACTTGGACATTGATTCTTCTTCAGAAGACGTATGCACTCCATCTTTGCATCCTCCACAGCTATGTAGAACTTCTCACAGTTCATACTCAAATAACTGTGTACCATTGTATCATTTACTGCCCACAGCATTAATGAAAATACGCGAACTAAAAACTGTGAAGGCAATTGAAAAACATCATAA
The DNA here is from genome assembly GCF_030705265.1 of Helicoverpa armigera. Taxonomy (NCBI): domain Eukaryota; kingdom Metazoa; phylum Arthropoda; class Insecta; order Lepidoptera; family Noctuidae; genus Helicoverpa; species Helicoverpa armigera. The sequence continues at coordinate 1,053,658 of NC_087144.1, forward strand.
TTAACCTACGGTGTATGTAAACGGTATGGAAAATATCCGGGCTAACCCAGCGGGCTCCATGGAGTCAAAGCCCGCTGGGGCTGCGTGGTCCGCGGCCCGGAATATTATAAATGGGAATGTAATGAATGTATCGCGTATTCAAAATTCGCGGGATGATAGGTCTCAAATTTTTTTATAAATATATTTTTATACGGAGGTTTATAAAATTGAAATCACTTTTACTCACATTGTAATTTTGTTTGTTCTTGGAAAACACTCGCAGCAACCAAATGGTAAAGTTGAAGGAAGTAATATCGCGATAGAATGTGCCCAAAGTGTGATAAAATGCCTGTAAATATAATAAACATAAGACCAAACGTAAATCAGAATTCTGCACTATAACAATTACTAATTGCATCGCAGAAATATGTATAATGAAACAAACCCCCGAAGCGTGGATACGTTTCTAGTACCGTAGACAGATGAATTGGATGGCATGGATCTGTTTAAAAATTTTTAAAACATAATTTCCACCAACACCGGTCCTTTACGTAACCAGTCAATCCCACATTAACAAAACTGAAAACTGGCACACAAGATAAAAATCAGATACCTACTAATGATTGGAAAACGGTCTTGTATAGATCAAAAGCTTCCATAATATTGTTGAAGATAGCAAACAACTTCATGCAGAGGTCATCGTCATCGTCATGAGGATTCATCAAACTGACAATGTTTCTCCATTCTTCGAGGTATTTCCTCAACCAAATAATAATTCGTGTGGCTACAATTACGTTGATGTGATGTGCAACGTATGTAAAGTGACAAATATTATCAGATACAAGCTCGATGACGTCATTGTAATTCCCACTGGCGCAAAATGTAATAAGACACATAATATTAGAAATGATGATGGTTGCAATGGAGATCCAGTTAATAATGACAAAACTATGGAGACTCTGTTTGTAGCCAATGTTCCTGTGTATAGCTTGGATCTTTAAAATAAGTTCAACGATGTGGTTTTTGTGCAGTATGTTCTGAATGTACATGATAGTAAAGACTACACAGTACCATCCGAAATAGAAAAAAATCAAGAAAAGCAAGATAATGAGATCAAATTGCTCTATTTTGCCGCGTAAACTAGCTATCGAGTGCATTCTATAGAAACACAATGAATTCAGAAGGAACATGAATATGATTCCTGAAGTGTGATAAATTTTCCCATTGGGGTCAATGTGATTATTTTTAATATTATATAGTGAAAACAAAAACAGTTGAAGAGCAAAGTCAAACGAATACGCGATTTTTTGGATTTCATTGTCTAGTCGATTATTTTTTAGAATTTTGAATGAGACCGTTGCCACGTTATTTTGTGTTTGAGACATTGCTTTCGTAAGGCTGTTCCAAATATAATATTATGATTATATTGATAAACAAAGTTGTATTAGATAGAGACAATGAAATTATAGACATTACACACAATTACTTAAAATATTAAACAACAATGTTTGTTGACAATGAGTAATAGATTACTTCCGTCTAGGACTGACTTACACCCACCTACCTAAACAGTGAAAATCGAATCTATGTTTAGACCGTGTTTTATCATTCTACTTATTTCCCAAATCATTAACGGTCGGCGCAGCACGTGCAACTTTAATATTTTCTAAATTATTCATCTAGAGGTACAAAATGTCTAGCAACATAGTCTGTGCAAATCTATCCCTGCACGCCCCATCCGTATTCTCGTACCTACTACGGCCGAGAATGTGAAATTCGAAGAAATCGAGTTTTTACCTCCACAGGTACGTATGCACATATATAAGGGAAGCCCAATAAATAAATAATATAATGTGCGTATGTAAAACACAGACAGGTCGAAGAGGAAGACATGCTGCGCCGGCCCCAAAGAAGAGTCATGAGGCAGAATAAGATTAAAACTTTCAAAGCAAAAATACAAAATATGTATATTGAAGTATTTATGTAATAAATCATGCATATTTTAGTATAGAGCAAAACTTTGTACTTTAACTCACAATAGATAGAATTGCAATAGTACAATAGAGTAATATACAATGCCAGACGTGAGAATCAATGGGAATTCAGCGTCTACACAATAAAAGCCACATGTTGTCATCTTACTGAATAATCCATTCGAATGGATTATGTTCTTACAAAGGTTCTTTTGATTATCTGTGAACAAATATTAGGATTTTTTGGATAGATCTTAACATACGTTTCAACTCGGAAACGGCTCGTAACCGTTTGTTCACAACAACCTATTTTGAATCGAGGCAGTAGGTGGGTTAGGCTTAGGGATTGTCCGTTCCTGGTACAAGAAGGGCTCCAGAAGGAACATGGTGGGTTTAAGTCAGTAAGAGTCTGACAACCTTACGCTGCACCCACAGCGGGAAGGGTCATTTGACAATTACCCACCAAAAACAGGTAGTGAACAGGAGTTTCCGAGCTTTCCGAGTTGATATGAGTACTAGGATTCTGAGTAAGTTTCTAAGAATCGTCATCTAAACAATCATAATTACCTGAGTAGGTTCCTGTCTTCAAAAGTAGTATACAGGCCGACTCAGCATCTTCTATGGCCATATAAAACTTTTCACAGTTAGTACTATGAGCTATCGCTATCATTAAATCATTTGCTGCGTATAATACTAGAGAAAGACAACTATAGAAACTCTGAAATAGAGATAAAAGAAATTTTAATTGAAAAAGCTAGTAAATCTGATATATAACTCAAATAATAATTGAAAACTCTTAAGTATGGTATAGCACTCACCTCATTGAACATTCTTGTGAACAATCTGAATGATAAGACCATAAAGTTTAAATAAGCGAAACCACGCAAAAACGTGCATAGTGAATAATATGACACCTGAAATTTAAAATACCTATACTTAGGTTAATACAATATTGAAAAACAGTTGGATGAGTTGCGTAATTTAACCATACATACATAGATAACCAAACCATGACTAGCCGTGAAATTGGCGCCCATTGGTCAAATCGGTGGTTAATTACTGAACATGGTTCGGTTATCGTTTTAGTTAAATATAGCAATCCACCGTTAGAACGTAGATTATTGCAAACATTCGATTTGATAAAGTGACACGTACCAGTAATTGAAAATTTTTCTTAAACAAATTGTATGCTTCCAAAATATCTTTGTAAATATCAAACAATTTCAGACATAAACTGCTTTCGTGTTCACCGTTTATCGTGCTGATAATGTTGATCCACTCTTCGAGAAACTTTCGCAGCAGTATTATAATTCGCGTAGATATAACTACGTTGAGATACAAAGTCAAGGACATAGCCCGCATTGTATTGTCTATAGCAACCTCAAGTCCACTGTAGTAGCTCCAAGATTTGTAAAACATGACTTGAGAGACGATATTAGTGCAGATTACGGAAACCAAGGAGATCCAATTCCAAAGTATATAATTTTGAAGCCACTTTCTATCACCAATGCTCTTTTTTACACATTGTATCTTCAGAATAAGTAAAATGATGTTGTCTTTGTGTACAATGTTATCTAGGATGAAGACGATTGTGAAGGTAAATAATTCAGTTAGAAAGCAAAGAACCGATAAGTATAATAATATACCAAATTCCAAATGATGAATTCTGGCACCTAAAACTGCCATCGTGGTCACTCGGTACAGACATAATGTAATCAGGATTGAAAAGGAGCAGACCGCAAATGTGAGATAGACTTTTCCATGAGGGTAAACATGATTATTCCTGATACGATATTTAGAAATCAAAAACAGATTGAGAGCAAAGTTGAAGGAAGAAAAAATTTTTTGTATGGCTTTTTCCAGACAGTTATTTGGCAATATTCTGTACGAGGGAGCTGGAAAATTGTTGCTAGACATTTTTTCTTACGATACTGACTTCAACTGAAGTCTATTACTTAATGACTAACATAGGAAGCTTTTACTGGTCTGATCGCATTACCATTATTGACTAAACTTTCATCATGAATAACCAATGAACGATTACTCAGTATCTATGAACAAGTATAAGTACGCCAGGCTGTACTTGCCACTGTTCATTTCGCAATCCGTCTATGCTAGATTCAAATCCAAATGTTATGTATTTTTTACTAGTTGCTCCCTGTGTTTCCACCAGCTTCCCAAAGGGACTGTCTTCCTGTACTGGGATAAAAAGTACAAACTTTATTTTTATGCGTGCGTCCACATCTGGCGAATGTGCCGCAAATGCGCAGCACGCGAGCCTTTTGCCAGTTAAACGCGTGCAGTTACGGAAATTGCTGAGTACCAGTGTTTAACAGGGAGCGACTAAGCCGATCTGACCTCCTCAACCCAGCTACCCGGGCATTCCAATATATGAAGGATATTGTTTACATTCTACCTATTCATGAGTTCAAGGTTTGATACAGTTGCAATATTGCTTTAAGTGAAAAGCACAGTGCATGAAAAAGAATTGAATGCATGAGCATTTGACAAGGCAGAATGAAAATGCGATAACGAAAAAAAATAAACATTACGTCAAAGTTTTAATACATATTAACAAAGCCTTTGAATACAAAACGAATTAGAAAATATCAGTACAATGAGCAGATTAACTTAAACCACTTTCTAATTAAGGTAACATTTTTCAAAAAATCCATATTTAACATATCAAGTCAGAATTATTTTTATTACCAGCCCTGTAGTTGCGGAGGTAAACGCGGTCAAGCAAACAGACAAACATCAGCTTTTAATGTTAGTACACATAAAATTGCAGCAGAACAATGGAGTAATACCCGATGCACCCCATTAAAGACAATGGCAACGCCGCATTTACATTGAACAAGCCGCATGCGCTCATTTGACTGAATTCTCCACACATATGTATAATATTCTTGAATAGTTGTTCTTGACTTTCTGTAAGAAATATTAAGAATTACGGTTGACTTTATCTTACTGGGCTAGCTAGAATATTGTTTTGCCCTAGTAACTGTGTTTAGGAGGTCAGATAGGCAGTCGCTAATTGGAAAACACTGGTACTCAAGCTGCATTGGTTAAATTGAAAGGTGATTCCAACATAGTTGGGATAAGGCTAGGCAGAGAAAATTGTCTCATTGGGTTTACTAATCTGGTAAGTACTGACATCAGAGGTTCATCATCATCATCATCATCATCATCATCAGCCTATCGCAGTCCACTGCTGGACATAGGCCTCTCCAAGTGCACGCCACTGAGATCGACATCAGAGGTTCGTCAAAAATAAATAATGGGCGCTGTTAGGAATTGAAACTATATAATAAGTGTTATCAAGATTGCAGGGCTAGGAAGACGATGATGAAGCTGGAGTGAATATGAAATAAGGAAAGTTTCTTTTTCGTTACGTATAAATATTCTCACTTGAACAGTTTTTCTTTAAAAGAAGCATACAAGCCATCTCAGCTTCATTCACGGCTAAGTAGAACTTCTGGCAGTTGGTGCAGTATATAATGCCTAATATAGAATCATGCATTGTCCACAGCAGCAAGGCAACGCAGCGCATAATAGTCTGTGAATTGAGAGTAGTGTAAGTGAATTTAAAAAAAGTTTTTATGTAGTCCAGTCAAGGAGGTTTAAAAAAGGCCGTCATCCGTCACTATCTTAAATGTTTTATGCTTTATTCGTGGCCATTGACATATATTCTAGCGATAGACAAGAACATCCATCAGTGGCGAAGGGTGGTTTAATGAAATAGGGAAGCCGCAGCAAAAAACGGGGAGTACTCAGGGATGGGGAGAGGTAATGGAGGTAATTTCTCAGTCCACCTTTTAGCACTGACTGAGAGACTGATAGTTTGAACATGTTTTCTCGAGGAATTCGGCAGATTATTAATATCTATAAAACTTTATTATCTTTAGTTAGGTATATTAACTACTAGAATCTGAGAAAAGTTGGCACTAGAAACAATACCTTTTAAGTATTTAATTTACAACGGCCTGTTAGCCATTGTTATCATAGGTATGTGTTTCATAAATCCGTCAGGACGTTACAAATTTTAATATTGACGTATTATTGGTAGGTAATTCACCCGAGCGGCGTGCCCGAGTTTTATAACACGTTTTTATTCTCAAAACTTAACATTGAAAAATAAGTTCCTACCTAAAGTCTGTCGGAAAACAGTCTAATGCGATAAATGCTATCCTAGTTAAGTTTTAAAAGTAGGTACACTAAATAGAAACCTGATGCAAACTGTCTGCGTATCAAAGTAACTCATTTCAACGTAGGTACCTCTATTTTTTTCACTACACACACACTGTACTTGTACTGAGTACCAGGTCACAGTGCGATTGCGGGGATTAGTAGGGAGTAATGATACTGCCAACTACTTATTCAAAATTATGTACTTGGTGAATACAAAAATTATCAATTCCCAAGTAGGGTCATTAAATCGCGGAGAATCTTAACACCGCGATTCAGGATTTGCATAAAAATGCACAACGCCATCTATGTTGACATAATGTAACTAAAACACTTAAACTACCTAACATAAAATATTGTACACAAACGAACTATGTTATTTCTAAATGATACACACACTAATAAATTCAATTAAGTAGTACAATGAACAAATTGTTAATGGTATTATCTAAAACAAAATAAGAACAATGAGAGTGAATTTGTGTGATTTGTTTGTTTACATATTTGAGAGCGCTAAGCGCTGTCACTCGCGCGTAGACAGATATAGCTACTCTACTCTTGACGCGTTCTTTCTCGTTCACTCGCGAGTTTTGATTGGTGGAACCCGCTCCGTGAGCCGGCTTACCGCTCGCCCTTATGCCGCGAACATCGCGCGGCGCGGCGTGGATGACGTCACGCAAGCGTAGTTTTGTATGGAGGAGGAAGCCGCGGCTTGTTTAGTAGGAGCAAAATGTTTCAAGTAATTTATAGACAATTTTTTTACGGTGGTAGGCGTTTTGTTATACCTACATATTTAAATTGTGTGGTTTAAATGATTATATTAATTATACCTATACCTATATTATAACTTATACCTATGCTTCTTTCTTGAAATTCGAAAGGGAAGCCGATGGGAATCGGCTTATAAGGACGCCTCGCCACTGACATCCATACAAATAATTTACCCGCTTATGTCGTCTGTTGACATCTCGTTGACGTATTGTGACATGTAGTCATCCTCATTGATGTTAATTGCTGAAGTGTCGCTCGTATTTTGCCTACATTTTTCATTACTCAAAAAGTTTATATCTAAGTGAATTCAAAATCATGTTATATATCAAAAAGTTTATTTATATCTACTTGAATGCAAAATCATGTAATATATTAAAACCAGGAACTTATTTTTAGAGTTTTTAATATTAATTACGATGTTTTTTTTCTTAAGAGGGCTATCACAAATTTTCGCGAATTTAATTATTTTTTCTTGAAAGTAAGAACATACCATGACAAAGTGAAGTCTGTTTTCATTGATATTTTACCTACTGCCAGTTTTATGGCACATCTGTTTCTGCACGATTTTCTTAATCCATAATTTAAGATGGCGGGCGGGAACAAATTAATGCATATTTGTAAAATTGAATTATAAATGAAAAGTATGATATACAAGCGTTGTAATAGCATGAACAGCGTGTAATTTTACTAACTTGACTCTCGAATAGTTTATATGTGTAAGTTTATACCTTGATATGTATTTTCTATTTTATAATTGTCGTTTCATAGACATCCATCTGACGCAGGCGTCAAAATCGCTCTGATTTGCCATTTTGGGCACTGCATAGTCTGCACTGCAGTTCAGTGTGGTAAGATTTTTGTTCGGAACGTTCTATCTAGTACGTAGTACATATATATCGATGTTCGTGGCCATTTTTCCTCGTTTTTTTTTTTCAATATTTGGTTTTCATTACAATTCGTTTCGACTACAAGACTCATTGAAGATTCTTCACTTTTTCTACCATAAATATCCGTAACGAATTGTTAAATAAGGATTATTACGAAGCAGATTGTCTATTAAGTTTTTTTACCACTTTAAATAACCCTGGAGGCAGAAGAAACCACCGAAGGTATCTGGTACTTACATATATCAGCTTGCTTGTAGATATTTTCACTGATATGACGATCATGTGCAAATAAGTCAGACAATGGTTGAATGTAGAAAAGGTGTAATATAAAACCTGGAAAAGCCAAAAATATTAGAACAAGTTTCAAATAAATAGATCCCCTGCTGTCGTGGGGGCAATATGAAGTATCTAGATGTTTAGCCCATTTTAAGCGGCCCTAGGACCGCTCCCCTGGACAGTTAGTTACCGCAAGATATTTTTCGCCGGTTCCTATTTCCTCTCGTTTATTCCGTTCAGAATTTTAAAAGAGATTTAGAATAAATCGCTCATTGGAACTTCAAAAGGAGCACTTTTTTGACAAAATATTAGCTGCTTTGATCAGAGCAAAACTCCGTTGAATCTTTAAGTGATAAAACAAATCTTACCAAGAACTGGTAAATTTTCCCGAAAAGGTTGTAAGCTCTTATAATAATTTCGTATATATCGAACAATTCCTGACACAATTCATCATTGTTGTGATAAGAATTAGTACGAATAATATTTATCCATTCTTCGAGATATTTCCTCAACAATATAATTATTCTGGTAGCGATAACCACATTCAAATGCAACGCAATCAATAAAGTGTGCATTATAATGTCAATAACTTGATCGACAACATGATCGTAACCCCAAGATATGTAAAAAATTGTGTTTCGGATCATATTACAGCAAATTATAGTGGCGAGAGAGATCCAGTTCCAAATAATATAACTTTGAACAACATTCCTGAAACGAAATCTTCTGTTCAAAGACTGGATCTCCAAAATTAGTAGGACGATGTTTTCACTATGCACAAAGTCTAGAATGAACATCGTTGTAAATCCAAGGATGTTATTGAAGAAATAGAAAACCATTAAGCGTATGAAGATAGACCATTCTAATTGCTTATTCTTATTATGAGCTTCAGCAGCAGCTAATACTACCATTCGATAAATACAGCATGCATTCATAAATAACGTTAAAAAGAATGCAAACGTGTGATATAATTTTCCATTCTTATAAATACGGTTATTTCTTAAATTATATTTGGAAGTCAAGAACAAATTCACTGCGAGATTAAAAGAAAACACAATTTTTTGCATGTCTTTTTCCAGACTAGTATAACGTAACTTTATCAGGCCAGCTTCCTGTTTTTGAGACATTTTTTGTATTGAACTTTACTGTTTTCGATACGTCAAGTATTGGCTCATGAAAATATTACAATGGGGCAACTCAACCAATATAATGATGTTGAAAGTGTATTAGATGATTTGATCTTTCAACTACGACAATGTTTACTCTATCACTCACAATGTAAAGTCTAGTATACTATAGGAAATGTATTAATGGCGTCTGATTGTATAGTCCCGAGGCAAGGTCATGTGGTGGGTCAGCGCTGAAAACCAGCGCTGTTGTCTCGTGCCTGCGTGTGCGAGACACAGCATTATGCTGAGCGTTGCCCCTTTTCACGCATAAGTGACGCAGCTGCAGCGCTTTTCTTTTTTGTTTCACTGTTTGTTTTGTCCCTAGACTTATTTGTTTGTACTTGTGTGTGTTTGTTTTCTGCGTCATTTGTGTGTAAAATAAATGGTTTTTCTTTCTTTCTTTTTTTTCTTCTAATGTTACCCCGTTAATTTTATATATTTGGGAAGTATCATTATGTTTTGGTATTTTACAATGACCAACTATTAGCCGTGTAGCGACGGCTTAAGAATACATATGTCGCTACCCCTTCTTCCAGTGGGTGTCGTAAAAGTCGACTAATGGAGTATAAAATGTACCAAACACCAGTGCAAGAGAAGGAAAACTCGGAAAAAACCCTCTATCAACCCGTCTGGCCAGCGTGATAGCAGTAGGCTAAATACCTCTATGAGCAGCACAAAAAAGCCACGGCCCCTAGTTCCCGGCAGTCCCGCTATTCCCGGTCATGGTGGCGACCGTGGTTACGGCGGGGCAGGGGGTGCGAAGAATCTCCGGGTTACGGGAGGCCACCAAACAAAACTGACTCTGGCGACGTACAACGGCCGCACGCTACGGCTTGACTCGCATCTGGCGCAACTCGAGGTGGAACTTGGGAAGATTAGGTGGCACATATTAGGGTTATGTGAAGTTCGAAGAGGGGAGGACACCATTACCCTCGAATCAGGTCACCTAATGTACTTCCGAGAGGGAGACCAACAATCCCAAGGTGGCGTTGGGTTTCTGGTTAATAAGTCCCTAGCTGATAACGTTGTGGAGGTGTCTAGTGTGTCGAACAGGGTAGCGTACCTTATCTTAAAGCTCACCGACAGGTATAGCCTCAAGGTAGTGCAAGTGTACGCACCGACCTCGACACATTCAGACGATGAAGTGGAGGATATGTTTGATGACATATCAAGGGCCCTCCACTTCACTACAAAGACCCATTACACCGTTGTCATGGGGGACTTTAACGCTAAAGTGGGAGTACAGATTTGCGGCGAATCGGCAGTAGGATCCCATGGATTTGGAAGCAGGAATCATAGGGGGCAAATGCTCGTCAACTTCCTCGAACGTGAGGGGCTCTTTTTGATGAACTCTTTTTTCAAAAAGCAGCCCCAAAGGAAGTGGACGTGGCAAAGCCCCGACACTATGACTAAAAATGAGATTGACTTCATCATGACGAACAAGAAGCACATATTCAGAGACGTCTCCGTGATCAATAGGTTTAATACCGGTAGCGATCACCGACTTGTCCGAGGCTCTCTGAATATCAACTTCAAGGCTGAACGTTTCCGTCTGATGAAGGCCAGGCTCCGACCAACACTGCTCCAAACCATGACAGGATCTGAAACGTTCCAGTCAAATTTGGAGAACCGATTTGCCGCCGTGGAAACCACAACAGACGTTAACCAGAACCACGAAAATGTGGTTCGGATCCTCAGGGAGGAAGGTTCGAGATTCTGTAACATGCAGCGTAAGGGCAAGAAATCAAAGCTTTCGGAAGAGACATTAGGGCTTATGAAGAGACGACGTGAAAACCCACCTGTCACTTCGTCAGCTAAGCGGGCTCTAAACCAAGAGATCAACAAGCACGTACGACGCGACCTCCGGTGCTCCAATACTCTTGACATTGAAAGAGCAATTGAGCTGAATCGGGGGTCAAAGGTGTTCGTACAATCTCTTGGAAGAAGCCACTTGACGAAGCTGACCACAGCAAGTGGAGAAGTCGTTTCTTCGGTGCCGGCAGTCCTTTCGGAAGTGGAAAATTTCTATGGCCGGTTATACGCATCGCATGCATCTCGACCTGATCCCGGAAATGAGGACTCTAGAGCCACATTAACGCGCCATTTCACCGAAGACCTGCCAGAAGTCAGCAGTGGCGAAATCGAGATCGCTCTGAGACAGCTCAAAATGGAAAAGCCCTGGCGAGGATGGCATTACAACAGAGCTATTAAAAGCAGGAGGAAAGCCCGTACTGGGGAGCTCCAGAAGCTTTCAATGCCGTCCTGTTTGAAGGAGAACTCCAGAGGCGTGGAGTAGGAGTGTTGTCGTCCTGTTCTTCAAAAGGGAGACAAAACCCAGTTGAAGAACTATCGACCCATTTCCCTCCTAAGCCACGTCTATAAGCTGTTCTCAAGAGTGATCACGAACCGACTTGCGCGAAGACTCGACGAATTCCAACCACCGGAGCAGGCTGGGTTTCGGAGCGGATACGGCACCATAGACCACATCCACACAGTGCGGCAGATTATACAGAAGACCGAAGAGTATAATCAGCCCTGTGTCTAGCATTGTGGACTATGAGAAGGCCTTTGACTCGGTTGAAATCTGGTCTGTTCTGGAGTCCCTGCAGCGTTGTCAAGTAGATTGGCGATACATCCAAGTGATGAGATGTCTCTACGAAGCCGCTACAATGTCCGTCCAAGTACAAAATCAGCAAACAAGGCCCATACCGTTGCATCGAGGAGTGAGACAAGGGGATGTTATTTCCCCGAAACTGTTCACTAATGCAATGGAGGATATGTTCAAGACGCTGAACTGGAAAGGACGTGGCATCAACATCAATGGCGAACACATCTCTCACTTGCGATTTGCTGACGATATCGTCATCATGGCAGAAACGCTGCAGGACCTACAACAAATGCTGAACGACCTGGCTGAATCTTCTCTACGCATCGGCCTACGGATGAACTTGGACAAAACCAAGGTCATGTTCAATGAACATGTTCTACCGGAACCGATTGCGATACACGGCGCCGTTCTCGAAGTTGTTCGGAAATATGTATACCTCGGGCAGACATTGCAGTTAGGTAGAAACAACTTTGAGGACGAGGTGAATAGGAGAATTCAGTTGGGTTGGGCTGCATTTGGGAAGCTACGTCGAGTCCTAACATCGTCGATCCCACAGTGCCTAAAGACGAAAGTCTTCAATCAGTGCGTCCTACCTGTCATGACTTACGGAGCCGAAACGTGGACACTGACGGTACGGCTGGTCCACAAGTTTAAAGTCGCTCAGCGGGCTATGGAAAGGGCTATGCTTGGCATTTCTCTGAGGGATCGCATCAGAAATGAGGTAATCCGTCAGAGAACCAAGGTCATCGACATAGCCCACCGAATCAGCAAGCTGAAGTGGCAGTGGGCTGGCCATATTAGCCGAAGAACCGATAACCGTTGGGGTAAACGAGTTCTAGAGTGGAGACCACGCCTCGGCAAGCGTAGTGTAGGACGTCCTCAGGCACGGTGGAGTGATGACTTGCGCAAGACGGCTGGCAGGAGCTGGATGCGAGTAGCCGAAAATCGATCTCAGTGGCGTGCACTTGGAGAGGCCTATGTCCAGCAGTGGACTGCGATAGGCTGATGATGACAATGACCAACTGTCGTAATACTTGATCTTATTTCATCAATGGATCAATGTCGTCCGCGTCTCTGGTAAACTACTCGTCTTTCTGCCCCTTATTTATGAATCTAAGTTTTGACACGATAATTGAAATGTTTCCACACAAAACTTACTAAGTTCAAGGTGCACTAAAGAATCGAATCTTCTTACCATCACTATGATTCTTCTGATGAAGTGACGCTCATCAGGTATTATGAAGCTGTTTCACCAACGCAAGAGTAAAATGGGCTTCTCAAATGCTGTAAACTAGTAACTAGAAAGATCTTAATGAGTATATAGATGTCAGTCTTGACGAAAAAAAAAATAATGCACTAGATCTAAGGAAAACAGGCCTACCATTATTACTTTCGTGTGTGGAAATTATTGAGTTGAAGCTTGCAATGGCCTGTATAAAAATCTACAATTTAAAAACTTCTGAATCATCTAGAAAGTGAGTTGATATTTCAAGGGAACTTAGAAGGCAAAATTATGCGGAGAATCCTGAATATTACTCGGCAGCCGAAAGCCGTCCACTACTGAACAAAGGCCTCCCCCAAGGTTGGCCACTTTGCTCCATCTTCAGCAACCCGCATCCACTGCTTCCCAGCAACTTTGGCCAGATCGCCCATCTATCTAGTGGGGAGCGATACTACCGGGTACTACAGAGGTACTATTTATAAGTTAGATTTTCATTAAAGCCTTTTTCAACTTAAAAGCAAACATTAAGAAAAGGTTTAAAACGTTTTTATTTCTAAGATGAAATTTACTTTAATCCAGATACACAAACTGTAATAAAACAATGGTGTAGGACGTGATGAAACTCGAGAGCATCACTGGCAGGTGCGCGTCAATATAGAAGAAGCCACATGCGTTCATCTTTTTGAAGTACGTCTTTTGTCCACGTTGGATGTTCTTGCATACCCTCTTTAGGTGCACTGAAATCATGATATACAGATATAAAACCAACAGGTCAATTTAGACCAGGTCAGTGGAGATGGATAATAATAATTATTTTATCAGATTCCGAGCATTCATTTGTTGTTTTTAGATTCCACAGTTTTAAACGACTTCCAAAAAAGATGTTTACAATGCCAGTTAGTCCCCAGTATAAGGGCAAAAGGTATAGGAAATTGTAGTAGTTTCAAAAACGTAATCTTGGCTATCTATATAAATATTTAAGAAAAAATAAAAATGACATATTATCATTATTGATGACACAATATGACAGAAAGACATCCTACTATCTTACTAATATTATAAATACTTAAATATATAATATTACTAGCTGGTGCCCGCGACTTCGTCTGCGCAGGTTTAGTATTTCGAACAATATGTTTACAAATTGTATTTCGATTCGATTATATGCACCACGATATATTACGATATATTCGATTGTGTGCACCACGATACGCTTCTACGTAAATTACGTTATTACGGAGTCCAAAATGAAGCTCTTAGCGTAATAGAATCATATTTAAATAACAGAGTGCAATGCGTAGATGTCAATGGCGTCAAATCATCAGGTTTATCAGTCCAATTAGGTGTGCCACAGGGCTCAATATTAGGTCCGTTCTTATTCCTGGTATATATTAATGATCTACCATACCATCTGAAGAATATCTGTGACGTTGTACTGTTTGCAGATGACACTTCACTTATTTTTAAAGTCGACAGAAATAGGGATCAATTTAACGACGTAAACAGTGCACTTTCGTTGGTTACACACTGGTTTAGTACTAACAACTTGGTATTAAATGCGAAGAAAACAAAATGCCTTAAATTTACTCTACCGAACGTGAAAAACCTAGGCCCGAATATTATATTAAGTAACGAGGTTCTAGAAACTGTCGAATCCACAGTATTTCTTGGTATACGAGGGGAGGTCAATAAGTTCGCGGAATGAGAGCGAAGGAGGTTGAAATTAAACACCAAATTATTTTTCCTTTTCAATATATTCTCTTTTAACCCTAATACATTTTTCGAATCTCTCAAATAGCTTGTTTATAGCATCGAAAAAAAATGATTTGTCTTTGGCGTCAAAATAGGCCGAAATCGCCGACTTGACTTCTTCATCGTCGTCAAATTTCTTTCCACGCAGCTCTTTCTTCATTTTTGGAAATAAATAATAGTCACTGGGGGCCAAGTCTAGACTGTATGGTGGGTGGTTTAATTGTTCAAAGCAGCATCGGTGAATGGCAGCCGTCGCAACATGGCACGTGTGGACGGGTGCATTGTCGTGCAAAAGGAGCACACCTTTTGACAGTTTTCCTCTTCTTTTTTCCTTAATGGCTTCTTTCAATCTTTCCAGTAAAGAACCGTAGTACTGTCCCGTAATAGTCCCAATACAAGTTATTCTACTTTTTCGACGATTTCTGGTGTGTTGGCCTCAATTGGCCGTCCGGAGGGGCGGTCGTCTTCAATGGACTCCCTTGTTTGTTTGAAAAGACCATGCCACTTGTAAACCATGGTTTTACCAGGAGCAGAGTCCGCGTAAACTGCTAACAGCTCTTGAAAAATCGTCTGAGCGGATTTTCCTTGCTTGGTAAGGAATTTAATAACGGCAAACGGTGTTCAATTTTCTCCATACTGGCTGACTTCTTCCCGATTTAGTCGTTTGCAGGTCGATAACTCAAAAGTTAATGACCCGATTAGGTTCAAACTTGGTATATATACTCTTAATGAGGTGCTTATCTAGTGCCTACCTGGACGGGTAAATTTATCCCCGCCAACCCCTCCATTCCGCGAACTTATTGACCTCCCCTCGTATCAGTCGATAGCAGACTTCAGTGGGGCTCGCATATAGCTGGCCTCGCGGGAAGGCTTAGCTCAGCTGCGTACGCCGTCAGAAAAGTAAGACAAATCACTGACGTGGAAACAGCTCGAGTAGTCTATTTTAGCTACTTTCACAGCGTTATGTCCTACGCTATTCTTCTGTGGGGCAAAGCTGCTGATATTCAAAACATATTTATATTACAAAAACGAGCTGTTCGTGCTATATACCGGTTAGGTAGTAGACATTCGCTAAGAGAGCTCTTTAAAGAAATAGGCATTCTTACTGTGGCATCACAATTTATCTATGCCAATATACTTTACATTAGGCAAAATATTCATTTGTACACCAAAAAAAGCGATGTTCACAGTATTAACACTAGAAACCAGCACAAACTGTGTGTACCCACTCACAGACTTCATAAGGTTCATGGATCATTTTTGGGGCTCGGTATCCGCTTTTACAATAAACTACCTCTCACTTTACTACAATTACCGTTTCATGCATTTAAATTACAAGTAAAGTTAATTCTTTCAAAGAAGGCTTATTATAGCATTAATGATTATTTAAATGATAGGAATAGTTGGTCGCTAAGTTGAACGCAAGGCAGCTCATTCTTGTTATCACTGTAACTAAATTATTAACTTATTATTATTATTTTTTTTACATTGATTGACATTAATTCAGACATTAATTCTGTTTTTTTTTCTTTTATTATTTACTTTGGGAACTTTTGTTAAATTTTGCTTAGCGTTGTTGCTTTATGGCTTGCTAGTACTGCAGTACTGCAGTACATAACTGCCTCGTTGGTCTAGTGGTCGCAAGTGCGGCTGCTGAGCACGAGGTCTCGGGTTCGATTCCCGAGTCGGGCCGAAATCGCTTTGTGGGTTTTAGAAGACTTTCACAAAGTAGCCCGGAGCCTGGAAGCTGGTGATTGATTCACCCGTGCATCGGAGAGCACGTAAATGTCGGTCCTGCGCCTGATCTCTCTCCGGTCGTGTCGGATTACCGTCCCATCGGACTATGAGAGTGAAGGAATAGGGAGTGCACTTGTGTCTGCGCAAATGCTCGTGCACTATAATATGTCCTGCGTAGTTGGCTAATCTCCTTACATGAGAACAGCCGCCGTAGCCGATAATCGGCTAGGAGGACATCATCATCATCATCACTTCTTACATGTTCTACTTTTGTTGAATAGCTGCAAGCACGTCATGCTCCCTTAGACGGTATGGCCAGCGGTAGCGTTGGGGGTCGGGTTGTCCCCTTCCCTCAAAAATGTGCGAAGGGGGCGATGGCTGATCCTCGCGTTATACTCGTGAACGGGTGCTGCTGGCGGTACCAGGTCGTGTTGGTGGCTATTGACACTATTAATAATAGTATGATTTTCTATTAGCTTATTTTGGAGAAAATAATAATACTGTAGTCCTGGCAGGTATACACCTTGTTTGTGTTGTACAGCTACAACATATCCATCTGCGCATGTGGGTGGGCACGCCGATTTTATGCTTATATTAAAAATACATTCTTATTTTATTAACAGGAGGCTTTAGATACACTTAATAGACTGTAAGTAATGCTTGAGTACTTAGTCTTTATAGGTGTAAATCTGTGTGCTAGCCTACGTGTGTTAAACCTATGTTAAGTTTGTATTGTTTTTTCCTTTCTTAAGTTTATATAATGGTTATCATGTGATAATGATATTTTTAATTTGACTTGTATACATTCTGGTTCTTCAAACCTTGCAGACAGACATGTGTTGCTGGGGAGTTTGTTGCGCCACTTCTTCTTCCCAGCAAAAACACATAGGAAGTGGTGAAGGGCGGGCGTTTTGGGGGCTGTCTTTTGTTTTTGACGTTCGAAAAGTGCTGATTTATCAGCCTAATTTGAATAAACGATTTTGAGTTTGAGTTTGAGTTTGTAGCCTATGTGTTATTCTGATGTATAAGCTATATTGTGGTAAAGTTTCATTCAAATCCATTCAGTAGTTTTTGCGTGAAAGAGTAACAAACATCCATACATCCATACATATAAACTTTCGCGTTTATAATATTAGTAAGATAAAAGTGAAAATTGTGAGAATGTATGGATGTATGTTTGTTATACTTTCACGCAAAAACGGCTGGACCGATTTGGTTGACATTTGGTATGTGGATAGGTGATACGCTGGATTAACACATAGGCTACTTTTTATCACACACCAAGCGGGCGAAGCTACTGGCGGAAGCTAGACTTAATTTGGAAATTAAAATACTGAAAATAAGTCACATGAAAATAATCCAATATTTTATTTGCTAAAGCGCCATAGTTTCACACGAGCCACGTGTCTCGAATCTCTTGGAGAGTATATTTTAATTATTTATTATCAAATAAATAATGGAGTATTTTTTTGCAGTGGGTCTATGGCTTCTGGCACTTCCGTCGTCAAACATAGGCACCTTGTTTGACGACACCACTTTTCGGCTAGCTGTTTGCTTGCGTTTGGGTGCTCAGTGCTTAGTTTATTTTAAGTTTATGTAAATATGTGCCTAACCTTAAATAATAAAGCCAGGCTAATACTCATTCTACCTTCACCTTCTAATACATTTTCTAATATTATATTACAATAATTAATAATGATGATGCATTTAGTAATTCTGATGTAGAGTAAATTATTTATTATTGTGTTTTGTAATGAAAAAAATAAATATAATTTTGTCTTCCAGCCAAGCATAATAAGAATGAAAACTTAAATAATGAAATATTTGTGAATATATTGATACGTCTAATATTTACCGGAACAATTTCTAGACTTGAAGATCTTCGTACAAGCGGTCTCAACATCCTTCATTGCTGTATAGAATCTCTCACATTCAGTGCTTAGACACATAAGTACGACCATATTTTTCGCATTCCAGATTTGTGCCATTAATGGTAGGAGTACAAGCTAACAAACATACAAAAAAAGGTAATATAATTAAAGAAGAATCAACAACTCAAACAGTAAACAAACTTACATTTGGATTTGAATCCTGGTGAACCTCAAGAACCATTGCAACATTCCACAAACTAAGGTAAGCTAAGAATATCGTATAGAATAGAATCTGAAAGTTTTGATAAAGGTTACATGAAACATGAAAGGTTTGAAGGAAAGAGGTGTTTGCTGAATTAAAATAAAAAGAAATAATAAAAATAAAGCAAAAGCATAATTAAGCAGATTTACCATTTGTTGAAAGGTCTTCCAGATAATATTGTAAATCTCCAGAATATTCAAGTACATATTAAACGGTTTTATTTAGCTCACCCCGTTTGTTTTATTATTTTTTAACATTCTATTCCAATATTCTTCTATTTTTGAATCGTCACATTTAGACGATTTAAGTTCTTCCATGAACACGCGAACCATTTTTTCATTTAGTTTCATTAGGATTATAGCATACGCAATATTAATATCATGGGCGATGCTGGTGTAAGCTGAGATAATCTCGAAAATTATGATATTTGTAGTAAAGCAGTAACAGATGACATAACTAATGCTAAAAATGTTTAAAATGATAACGCTAGCCCAACTATAGCAAACGAAAATTCTGAGATCTGTTCCGCTGATTCGTAAAATACTGAGAACATGTTGGATTTTCAAAACCAACAAAATATTTTTATGGCTGTGTTTGATGTTTGAAATGGTATTAATTAAATCCCCGACCATATATAATACGAATCCAGCAATACAGCCCATGCCGAACCAGAATTTTCTCCAGCTTTTGTTGATACTTTGATGATCGAGAGAGATCATACGATATAAATAAATGCAAATATAAATGCAGGTACAAAACACTCTTAAAGCATTGTAAAGTTTAGTATTATGAGTAATTATTCGATTGCGGATAGAATATTTGGCGCAGATGAAAAGGCTTTGCATGATGTTTAATGGTTTTAGTATTGACTCCAAATCTTCCTCAATCTTGTTTCTTCTTTCTGAGGATACTGTTGGTCTTTTGACTACCATAACGGCTATTTTATTTAAATTAGATTTTTTGATATTTGACAACATGACTGTAGTAGTACGCAGCTTACACAGAGTGCGCAGTGGAACACATTATTTTAATTAATCATGACTCACAACTGACTTAATAGTGATTGTTATTTGATGACGCAACATCCAGTAGGCCATTTACTTTAAAGGTTGTTCTATTTTAGAGCCTATGTACATACATGTTATGTGTTGTATTTGTGTTATGTACGTACATGTTATTTTCTTAAACATAGTGAAGATTAATTGATATTTATTATCGCAGATAAGCAAATTGTAAGGAGACAATAGTATAAGAGGTGATAAAACTAGATAGTTTCAGAGGTAGATGCGCATCGATGTTGAACAAGCCACACGCGGTCATCTTGTGGAACGATGCCACCCGGGCGCGTTGGATGTTCTTACACACGCTTGACACCAGATCTAAAACAGAAAATTGTTTAAATAACTCGACATTTTATCGATATACCTTCGATAGATACTTTCTTCAATAAATAGTCTAACAACGATTTCGTCAAATCTGTTTTATTTCGGTGAAGTAAAATAATGGTTACTCTTGCAAATAATAAGTATTCAATAGCAATATTAACCTGTACTATGACTTGACGACATAAGCAAGATGCCGGTGCTTTCTTTGCACATCTCTCATCGCTGAGTAAAATCTCTCACACTCCACGCTTAAGTGTGTCAGCACTACGAGGTTCTTAAAGTTCCAGATTAAAGAAACTAGAGGCAGAATCGCTTGCTGAAATAACAAAATGTTATGCATGTTTCTCAACTTAACGACAATGACTTGGGCCCAAGTTCAACACAATACACAACACAAAACAACATAACGTTTATTTTCTCAGAAAAAAAAATCTTATTTACAAATAATGAAACTTACTTGACGAACTTCAGAGGAAACCAAAATTAAAAAAGTTATAAAATTCCACAGGCTGAGGTAAGCTGTGAAAATGATGTAAAATAGAATCTGAAAAACACAATATAGCGCTTAATAAGGATAACAATTAAATAAAATATAATATTTCCACTTCACTATGAAATACTTGCCATATGTTTGAAGGTACTTTCGATCATTAAATAAATGTCCAGTAAACTTAAGTAAACTTTCAGCATTCTATTCCAAAATTCCTCTCTTTCTTCATTTCCATTGTCTTTCCACAATTTAATCTTTTCCATCCAAACGCGAAGTATTTTTTCACACAATTTTAGTAGTAAAAAAGCGAAAACCACGTTTAAATCATAAGTAATGCTGGCATAGGAAATAATAATACTGATTATATTGATTTCCGTGATAGTAACACAGTAACAGACGAAATAACTCACGCTGAAAATATTTAAAACGATGACGCAAATCCAACTCCAGTTAATAAAACTTCTGAGTTCGTTGCCATAGATTTGCAAGACCCTTAATATTTGTTGAATTTTTATTACTAATAAAATATTGCACTGTTTCTGAATAATATTGGACCAAGTAATTATTGTATCCCCAATAAGGGATAAAAAAAATCCGCTCATAGAGCCAAGCCCCAAGCATATAAGACCATGCCAATGTTGGTCGAGCATTTTTTTATTCAGAAGAATTGTGTTATAAAAGTTCCAACTATAGATAATTATAACCACAAGCACTCTAATGTACTCATAAATATAAGAGTTGTAAGTGATCAACTTGTCACGAATGGAATATTTAGAGCAGAAGAAATAACCTAACATCAAATTCAATGGTTTTAGTATAGATTGCAGATCGTCTTCAATCACGAAAGAATTCGGTTCATTTTCAGTAGATTCTCTTGTTCCATGTTCGAGGGTAGTGGCGGATTTATATGGTTTCCAAATTTTTTTCAAATGAGACAACATGTCTTTGGTGATAGGCAGTTTAAGTTCAAGTGATGAAT
Organism: Helicoverpa armigera; assembly: GCF_030705265.1. NCBI lineage: Eukaryota > Metazoa > Arthropoda > Insecta > Lepidoptera > Noctuidae > Helicoverpa > Helicoverpa armigera. The sequence goes on from NC_087144.1 coordinate 1,075,207, forward strand.
ATACAAAAACAAACAATCGATAGACTGTTTGTTTAGACTGTAGGTTGTAATTAATATTTCCATCATGCGGTATTTGTTTAATGTAAAACTCATTTTCGGTATTTATTTTAAGTAACAGTACAGAAGCAGTTTGTTTTGTAAATAATAAAGAGTAACTTAATCATCATTTCGATAGTGTTTATTTTTAATAGCATTAGTAGACACTAAAGGGATGGATTGCTTTTCCTGTAATGTTAAATTAACTTGAAACAGAAAGAGTTTTGAAAGGAACGTTGGAACAAACAATAAATAAGGAATTAATTAGAAAACCAAAAAAAGAGGAAAAGAGAAAAAAGGGATACGAATAATTAACACTTGGCCACAGAATCAAGGATTGTTCACCATTGTTCCTTTCAATAGCATCGATAGCTCGAACGAATGCAACGATGATGCTTTTGTGTTCTCTGGATTTATTTCGCAGTCCTGATAAAAGAGATTTCCTCATAGCTAGTTGAGTTATGCTACTCCCGATCTACCTGTTGGCTGGCATAAGCAAATACGCTCAAACTAAATAAGAAGCTATCAACAGGAGAGTGCGGAGTCGGTGGCATCACCCAAACCTACATGTGAAAGTTGAGAAACAAAATCGAAAGTAACTCGACTTTCCTTACGAGGTCGTGGAAATGTGGAATGTTGATTTAAAAAACACAAGACTCATAAACGGAAATTCTTTTATTGCAAATAACAAAACTGTAGAAACACAATAGTATAAGAAGTAAGCAAGGCAGACAGCTGTATCGGCAACTTCCCGTCTATATAGAACAAACCGCAAGCGCTCAACTTTCTAAACGATGCCTCTTGTTCACGTTGGATGTTCTTGCAAACACATAGTAAAGGATCTAAAAAGAAAGTAACATTATTGACAACCTTCAAAAGATCTACATGTAGGTACCCATATTCGCAGAAATAATTTAAATATGAATTCAGGATTCTTGTAAAGGGATTAAATATTTTATACTTATATTCAATAAAATTTACTTATACTGAAATAATTAAGAATATTGTCTGTCTCAAGCACTCTGTTCAATAAAGCAAAGAGTAATAAATATAGTTTTTTATTGCGACTAATTTGTCAAACGATATACTATGAAAGACACATTGCCCAAGGAGGCCTTAAGCTCAGCTAAGCTTTTCAAACTGTATGTAAAGCAACGGGTATGAGAGTCAATGCGTCAATAACATCAGCTACGTGGACGACATGGTGTTGCTGAGCCCATCAATCATTGCGCTGAGGAAACTCATGCGTCGCCATGTTCGTGAACAATCTTCAGGGGTTTCAGTATAATGACACGTTTAGGGAGGTAAACCGTTGCGGACAGTCAATAAAGTTTACAAATATATCATAATGATAATATCAGTTTTTTTTGGGAAATTATAAGTCTAGCCACAAAATTATTTATTGGACACATGATTAAACTTCTAATTTATAACTAAGCAACAGGCAAATGACATAGCCTCTAATAAACTAATTCGTCTTTTTTACAACGCCATCAACTAGAAAGCTTCAATAAAAGATCATCAATTATTGTAACTTGTCCTTCTTATTTTTACATTGTCATCTAATTTACTAACTCGGCCTCATTTTTACAAAAACGAGCCAAGAAAAACGAGATCAACGTTTTTTTGGGCTCGTTTTTTTTTTTGATGGTAGAATTTAATTTGGATTCATTTTAATTAGCATATTGCCATTTATAACCTTCAATTAAAAAACTTTGTATTAAAAATTTAAGTTAGTGACGAAGACTTAGAAGCTAAATAAATATATTCTGATGTCATCTAATAGTATTTAAGAAGTTTACTGTTAGAATGCATGCTAAAAATTTAGATGCAAAAAAATAACCATCATGTTGAGTTGTATTTAGAGTGGAAGATAACTCGTGGCTAAGATAGTATTATTTAGATGCTCGACGCTTTATTAATTGTGGCTGACTTTGTAATTTAGAAGGCAACATACATTTTTGGGGGCGAATAATGATATTAAAAAGAAGCCTGTTTAAATAGCACCCGTTTTTTTTTATTCGGATATCATTTACAACATATTGAACGTCTAAAATCTATGAAAAATATAATTTTGTAAATATTCACTATGATAATTTAAATAGAGTCAGTTGATGTAGATGTGAAATTACTCACCTGAAGGATTTCTCTCCATGAGCAACACACAGGTACTCTCAACATTTCTGATCTCTGCATAGAACCTCTCACATTCCACGCTCAGGGTAGTGATGACAGTAAAGTTCTTTATGGTCCAAAGAAGAGATATCATTGCTAGCTTAAAAATCTGAAAAATGAGTAGGTTAGTTAGGCCTCAATCCATCTTCATGAAACCTGCCTGCCTAGCCTAACATTTTCGTACCTACTTTGCCTTCCGATACACGAAGGAACGTTAAAATATGTTGAACCTAGGTCATATACATGACGAATACTTTGAGATAAGTTAGACATTTGAAAACATTTTCGATTGATCTCCAGTGACTATCAAATCCTTTCTGTAGAGTAATATTAATATGGCGTCCACGGCCGATTTCGGCCGTTCTCATTTAAGGAGATCAGCCTGCTGCGCAGGGCACATTATAGTGCAACGAGCATTTGCGCAGACACAGGTGCACTCCCTATTCTGTAGAGTATGGTTGTATCGGATATATCGGACTACTTACTGCTGGAAAAAATAACATTTGAGCAATATTCCACATGCAGAGAAAGCCGTGAATGTGATATAAAATAGAACCTGAAATAAAATGAGTTATTGGTGGTAATCATAATTATTAGTTGAATAGTAAATTCTATATTATTTTGGTCCACTCAAATACTCACCATATGTTGAAATGTTTTCTCGATAATCATGTAAATTTCCAGTATGTTACAGTATGTATGAAACAGTTCGTGCAAATATTTTACATTTTCCGAAGCCTTTAGACAGCTTGAAGTTCGAAATTCATGGATACATACATTAAGCATTTTCGTTGTTAAGTTTAGTAATGTGAAAGCATAAATTACGTTTATCTCATAAGTAATGCTGGCGTAGGATGTGATAATGGGAATGTAATTGATTTCGGAGGCTGTAGCACAGAAATAAGCTATCCAGCCAAAGCTAAGAATGTTAGCGATGATGACACAAGCCCAACTGCAGATAATTGATCCCTTGACATCGCTACGCCTTAATTGTAGAAAACTGAGAACGTGTTGAATTTTTAAGACCAGTACAATATTTAAGTGGCTCATAGATATGTTTACAATACTATTTAAAGAGTCCCCAATCATGTATAGGATGTATGCTATAAAACTCGACACCCATAGGCACAGAGAACTATAAAAAAACGAGGAAGCAATGGGATTGTTCCAAAATGCGATACTATTAACAATAAATAGATATGCATTATAGCCGTGAGCTGCAATCACACAGATAACTCTTAACAAATGATAACCTCGCGTGGTACAGGTGATCGATTTGCCACGAATGGAATATTTCGCGCAAAAGAAAAGACCTTGCATGAAATTCAAAGGTCTTAATATTAATTGTAAATCTTCTTCAATCCTATTATTTTCACAGATATTGTCAGATGGAACTCTCGAAATATTTTCGACTGTTGACATTTTATATAATTTAAAATATTCTTTTAAGTAAGAAAACATGACTGGGCAATGTGACGGTAGTTAGGTAAGTAGACAACAATCGATACACAGTGTTTAAGTAGGTCGTTATAATAAATATGTTTCACGTTATCCTTTAGATCTTTATTAGTCATCCACATGTCTCCAAAATGGGTCAAAGGTTCTGTTAATGTTCATTACAAGGGGAAAGATTTTCTATTTCAAATGATGAGATCATGAAATTGTGGTTTATCGATACTGATGCCTGTTTAACGTTCACCAGTAGTATGAACAGATCCTTGTCTTTTATAAGTATTTATTCTAATCACGATAAAAATTAAATCATTTTAAAAAATGGCATCGACATTAGCTGCACCAAATCTGAAGAGAAAGGCAACAGACATGTTGGTGGACCCTGACACAGGAAAGCCAATTGAATTGGAGTACAAAGATTTTGAACCTGAAGATGAACAAAATTGGTATGGTACCATGGGACCATATTTAGATATGTTTTCGGCTTATGAGTTGAGACTAAATGAACTAAGACTTGGTCATAACAATATGCCTATTACTAAGATAGATGGCGTTCATCGAAGTTCTCCTGTAGCAAACTATGGTCTTTCAGGGGCTCACCACGTTCTATTAGATGGAGCATCCTTTCCATCGGAGAGAAGGTCATCAATTGTACAGAGCATCGGACCTATGACAGCGTGGCTTTGCATGATCCGCAGTGAAGGGATATATATAGGCGCAAATATGCAATGGCTGTTAAGAGGGCAATGTCCCATGACTCCTGTATTGACGATATAATAGAACTGACCAAAAACACAAAGCAGGCATCGGAGATCTCGTCATTGACAACTTTGGTAGCAGAAATTTTATTAATCACGACATCAAGACAAGCCCACAAGGATGTTTTTCCCACTTACCATATTTTCTCACGTTTGGAATATGCATTCAGATAAGAAGAAATTTCGTGGATTCTTCAGCACAACGAGGGCCGGAGGATGGTATACTTATAAAAAAGCTTCAAACAGGAAACAATCATTCTTCGTAAGTGGGAGCATTGAAGAAGAAATGGTAGGTATCTCAAATCGTATTTCAAGGTATCTTTGGCACATTCAAAGAAGATCTCTCCATATTGAGTAAAATCACTTCTTTCGCTAATTGGTATACTAGGGAGCAAATGGGTGGTTGCTTTCGCCAATCTGGCAAAGATGAAAGCTGCTCAAAAGTCACATTACCTTTAGTACATAAATATGCCAAAATGCCCTGTGCCAATCAAAGTGGTCTCCTCTCAGGGAGTATAATCAGGTTGTTACTGCGCCATGTTTTAGTGGTCATCCCATGCACCTATTTCTTCGAACACATAGAGAAGAAAAGAATTATAAGTAACACTGGAAAAACCCTGGCACAAATAATTAACATCCTTACAAGCACTCTTGAAGAACTACATGACAAATTAAAGAGGGAAAAGTAACATAGTTAACTACAATACTATGTACTGTATTTCAACTAGTCCATTAAAACAGCTTTCAAATGGAAAGATTTTTCTATTTCAAATGATGAGATCATGAAATTGTGGTTTATCGATACTGATGCCTGTTTGTTTAACGTTCACCAGTAGTATGAACAGATCCTTGTCTTTTATAAGTATTTATTCTAATCACGATAAAAATTAAATCATTTTAAAAAATGGCATCGACATTAGCTGCACCAAATCTGAAGAGAAAGGCAACAGACATGTTGGCGGACCCTGACACAGGAAAGCCAATTGAATTGGAGTACAAAGATTTTGAACTTGAAGATGAAAATAAATTGGTATGGTACCATGGGACCATATTTAGATATGTTTTCGGCTTATGCATTGAGACTAAATGAACTAAGACTTGGTCATAACAATATGCCTATTACTAAGATAGATGGCGTTCATCGAAGTTCTCCTGTAGCAAACTATTGTCTTTCAGGGGCTCACCACGTTCTATTAGATGGAGCATCCTTTCCATCGGAGAGAAGGTCATCAATTGTACAGAGCATCGGACCTATGACAGCGTGGCTTTGCATGATCCGCAGTGAAGGGATATATATAGGCGCAAATATGCAATGGCTGTTAAGAGGGCAATGTCCCATGACTCCTGTATTGACGATATAATAGAACTGACCAAAACACAAAGCAGGCATCGGAGATCTCGTCATTGACAACTTTGGTAGCAGAAATTTTATTAATCACGACATCAAGACAAGCCCACAAGGATGTTTTTCCCACTTACCATATTTTCTCACGTTTGGAATATGCATTCAGATAAGAAGAAATTTCGTGGATTCTTCAGCACAACGAGGGCCGGAGGATGGTATACTTATAAAAAAGCTTCAAACAGGAAACAATCATTCTTCGTAAGTGGGAGCATTGAAGAAGAAATGGTAGGTATCTCAAATCGTATTTCAAGGTATCTTTGGCACATTCAAAGAAGATCTCTCCATATTGAGTAAAATCACTTCTTTCGCTAATTGGTATACTAGGGAGCAAATGGGTGGTTGCTTTCGCCAATCTGGCAAAGATGAAAGCTGCTCAAAAGTCACATTACCTTTAGTACATAAATATGCCAAAATGCCCTGTGCCAATCAAAGTGGTCTCCTCTCAGGGAGTATAATCAGGTTGTTACTGCGCCATGTTTTAGTGGTCATCCCATGCACCTATTTCTTCGAACACATAGAGAAGAAAAGAATTATAAGTAACACTGGAAAAACCCTGGCACAAATAATTAACATCCTTACAAGCACTCTTGAAGAACTACATGACAAATTAAAGAGGGAAAAGTAACATAGTTAACTACAATACTATGTACTGTATTTCAACTAGTCCATTAAAACAGCTTTCAAATGGAAAGATTTTTCTATTTCAAATGATGAGATCATGAAATTGTGGTTTATCGATACTGATGCCTGTTTGTTTAACGTTCACCAGTAGTATGAACAGATCCTTGTCTTTTATAAGTATTTATTCTAATCACGATAAAAATTAAATCATTTTAAAAAATGGCATCGACATTAGCTGCACCAAATCTGAAGAGAAAGGCAACAGACATGTTGGCGGACCCTGACACAGGAAAGCCAATTGAATTGGAGTACAAAGATTTTGAACTTGAAGATGAAAATAAATTGGTATGGTACCATGGGACCATATTTAGATATGTTTTCGGCTTATGCATTGAGACTAAATGAACTAAGACTTGGTCATAACAATATGCCTATTACTAAGATAGATGGCGTTCATCGAAGTTCTCCTGTAGCAAACTATGGTCTTTCAGGGGCTCACCACGTTCTATTAGATGGAGCATCCTTTCCATCGGAGAGAAGGTCATCAATTGTACAGAGCATCGGACCTATGACAGCGTGGCTTTGCATGATCCGCAGTGAAGGGATATATATAGGCGCAAATATGCAATGGCTGTTAAGAGGGCAATGTCCCATGACTCCTGTATTGACGATATAATAGAACTGACCAAAACACAAAGCAGGCATCGGAGATCTCGTCATTGACAACTTTGGTAGCAGACATTTTATTAATCACGACATCAAGACAAGCCCACAAGGATGTTTTTCCCACTTACCATATTTTCTCACGTTTGGAATATGCATTCAGATAAGAAGAAATTTCGTGGATTCTTCAGCACAACGAGGGCCGGAGGATGGTATACTTATAAAAAAGCTTCAAACAGGAAACAATCATTCTTCGTAAGTGGGAGCATTGAAGAAGAAATGGTAGGTATCTCAAATCGTATTTCAAGGTATCTTTGGCACATTCAAAGAAGATCTCTCCATATTGAGTAAAATCACTTCTTTCGCTAATTGGTATACTAGGGAGCAAATGGGTGGTTGCTTTCGCCAATCTGGCAAAGATGAAAGCTGCTCAAAAGTCACATTACCTTTAGTACATAAATATGCCAAAATGCCCTGTGCCAATCAAAGTGGTCTCCTCTCAGGGAGTATAATCAGGTTGTTACTGCGCCATGTTTTAGTGGTCATCCCATGCACCTATTTCTTCGAACACATAGAGAAGAAAAGAATTATAAGTAACACTGGAAAACCCTGGCACAAATAATTAACATCCTTACAAGCACTCTTGAAGAACTACATGACAAATTAAAGAGGGAAAAGTAACATAGTTAACTACAATACTATGTACTGTATTTCAACTAGTCCATTAAAACAGCTTTCAAATGGAAAGATTTTTCTATTTCAAATGATGAGATCATGAAATTGTGGTTTATCGATACTGATGCCTGTTTGTTTAACGTTCACCAGTAGTATGAACAGATCCTTGTCTTTTATAAGTATTTATTCTAATCACGATAAAAATTAAATCATTTTAAAAAATGGCATCGACATTAGCTGCACCAAATCTGAAGAGAAAGGCAACAGACATGTTGGCGGACCCTGACACAGGAAAGCCAATTGAATTGGAGTACAAAGATTTTGAACTTGAAGATGAAAATAAATTGGTATGGTACCATGGGACCATATTTAGATATGTTTTCGGCTTATGCATTGAGACTAAATGAACTAAGACTTGGTCATAACAATATGCCTATTACTAAGATAGATGGCGTTCATCGAAGTTCTCCTGTAGCAAACTATTGTCTTTCAGGGGCTCACCACGTTCTATTAGATGGAGCATCCTTTCCATCGGAGAGAAGGTCATCAATTGTACAGAGCATCGGACCTATGACAGCGTGGCTTTGCATGATCCGCAGTGAAGGGATATATATAGGCGCAAATATGCAATGGCTGTTAAGAGGGCAATGTCCCATGACTCCTGTATTGACGATATAATAGAACTGACCAAAACACAAAGCAGGCATCGGAGATCTCGTCATTGACAACTTTGGTAGCAGAAATTTTATTAATCACGACATCAAGACAAGCCCACAAGGATGTTTTTCCCACTTACCATATTTTCTCACGTTTGGAATATGCATTCAGATAAGAAGAAATTTCGTGGATTCTTCAGCACAACGAGGGCCGGAGGATGGTATACTTATAAAAAAGCTTCAAACAGGAAACAATCATTCTTCGTAAGTGGGAGCATTGAAGAAGAAATGGTAGGTATCTCAAATCGTATTTCAAGGTATCTTTGGCACATTCAAAGAAGATCTCTCCATATTGAGTAAAATCACTTCTTTCGCTAATTGGTATACTAGGGAGCAAATGGGTGGTTGCTTTCGCCAATCTGGCAAAGATGAAAGCTGCTCAAAAGTCACATTACCTTTAGTACATAAATATGCCAAAATGCCCTGTGCCAATCAAAGTGGTCTCCTCTCAGGGAGTATAATCAGGTTGTTACTGCGCCATGTTTTAGTGGTCATCCCATGCACCTATTTCTTCGAACACATAGAGAAGAAAAGAATTATAAGTAACACTGGAAAAACCCTGGCACAAATAATTAACATCCTTACAAGCACTCTTGAAGAACTACATGACAAATTAAAGAGGGAAAAGTAACATAGTTAACTACAATACTATGTACTGTATTTCAACTAGTCCATTAAAACAGCTTTCAAATGGAAAGATTTTTCTATTTCAAATGATGAGATCATGAAATTGTGGTTTATCGATACTGATGCCTGTTTGTTTAACGTTCACCAGTAGTATGAACAGATCCTTGTCTTTTATAAGTATTTATTCTAATCACGATAAAAATTAAATCATTTTAAAAAATGGCATCGACATTAGCTGCACCAAATCTGAAGAGAAAGGCAACAGACATGTTGGCGGACCCTGACACAGGAAAGCCAATTGAATTGGAGTACAAAGATTTTGAACTTGAAGATGAAAATAAATTGGTATGGTACCATGGGACCATATTTAGATATGTTTTCGGCTTATGCATTGAGACTAAATGAACTAAGACTTGGTCATAACAATATGCCTATTACTAAGATAGATGGCGTTCATCGAAGTTCTCCTGTAGCAAACTATTGTCTTTCAGGGGCTCACCACGTTCTATTAGATGGAGCATCCTTTCCATCGGAGAGAAGGTCATCAATTGTACAGAGCATCGGACCTATGACAGCGTGGCTTTGCATGATCCGCAGTGAAGGGATATATATAGGCGCAAATATGCAATGGCTGTTAAGAGGGCAATGTCCCATGACTCCTGTATTGACGATATAATAGAACTGACCAAAACACAAAGCAGGCATCGGAGATCTCGTCATTGACAACTTTGGTAGCAGAAATTTTATTAATCACGACATCAAGACAAGCCCACAAGGATGTTTTTCCCACTTACCATATTTTCTCACGTTTGGAATATGCATTCAGATAAGAAGAAATTTCGTGGATTCTTCAGCACAACGAGGGCCGGAGGATGGTATACTTATAAAAAAGCTTCAAACAGGAAACAATCATTCTTCGTAAGTGGGAGCATTGAAGAAGAAATGGTAGGTATCTCAAATCGTATTTCAAGGTATCTTTGGCACATTCAAAGAAGATCTCTCCATATTGAGTAAAATCACTTCTTTCGCTAATTGGTATACTAGGGAGCAAATGGGTGGTTGCTTTCGCCAATCTGGCAAAGATGAAAGCTGCTCAAAAGTCACATTACCTTTAGTACATAAATATGCCAAAATGCCCTGTGCCAATCAAAGTGGTCTCCTCTCAGGGGAGTATAATCAGGTTGTTACTGCGCCATGTTTTAGTGGTCATCCCATGCACCTATTTCTTCGAACACATAGAGAAGAAAAGAATTATAAGTAACACTGGAAAACCCTGGCACAAATAATTAACATCCTTACAAGCACTCTTGAAGAACTACATGACAAATTAAAGAGGGAAAAGTAACATAGTTAACTACAATACTATGTACTGTATTTCAACTAGTCCATTAAAACAGCTTTCAAATGGAAAGATTTTTCTATTTCAAATGATGAGATCATGAAATTGTGGTTTATCGATACTGATGCCTGTTTGTTTAACGTTCACCAGTAGTATGAACAGATCCTTGTCTTTTATAAGTATTTATTCTAATCACGATAAAAATTAAATCATTTTAAAAAATGGCATCGACATTAGCTGCACCAAATCTGAAGAGAAAGGCAACAGACATGTTGGCGGACCCTGACACAGGAAAGCCAATTGAATTGGAGTACAAAGATTTTGAACTTGAAGATGAAAATAAATTGGTATGGTACCATGGGACCATATTTAGATATGTTTTCGGCTTATGCATTGAGACTAAATGAACTAAGACTTGGTCATAACAATATGCCTATTACTAAGATAGATGGCGTTCATCGAAGTTCTCCTGTAGCAAACTATGGTCTTTCAGGGGCTCACCACGTTCTATTAGATGGAGCATCCTTTCCATCGGAGAGAAGGTCATCAATTGTACAGAGCATCGGACCTATGACAGCGTGGCTTTGCATGATCCGCAGTGAAGGGATATATATAGGCGCAAATATGCAATGGCTGTTAAGAGGGCAATGTCCCATGACTCCTGTATTGACGATATAATAGAACTGACCAAAACACAAAGCAGGCATCGGAGATCTCGTCATTGACAACTTTGGTAGCAGAAATTTTATTAATCACGACATCAAGACAAGCCCACAAGGATGTTTTCCCACTTACCATATTTTCTCACGTTTGGAATATGCATTCAGATAAGAAGAAATTTCGTGGATTCTTCAGCACAACGAGGGCCGGAGGATGGTATACTTATAAAAAAGCTTCAAACAGGAAACAATCATTCTTCGTAAGTGGGAGCATTGAAGAAGAAATGGTAGGTATCTCAAATCGTATTTCAAGGTATCTTTGGCACATTCAAAGAAGATCTCTCCATATTGAGTAAAATCACTTCTTTCGCTAATTGGTATACTAGGGAGCAAATGGGTGGTTGCTTTCGCCAATCTGGCAAAGATGAAAGCTGCTCAAAAGTCACATTACCTTTAGTACATAAATATGCCAAAATGCCCTGTGCCAATCAAAGTGGTCTCCTCTCAGGGGAGTATAATCAGGTTGTTACTGCGCCATGTTTTAGTGGTCATCCCATGCACCTATTTCTTCGAACACATAGAGAAGAAAAGAATTATAAGTAACACTGGAAAAACCCTGGCACAAATAATTAACATCCTTACAAGCACTCTTGAAGAACTACATGACAAATTAAAGAGGGAAAAAGTAACATAGTTAACTACAATACTATGTACTGTATTTCAACTAGTCCATTAAAAACAGCTTTCAAATGGAAAGATTTTTCTATTTCAAATGATGAGATCATGAAATTGTGGTTTATCGATACTGATGCCTGTTTGTTTAACGTTCACCAGTAGTATGAACAGATCCTTGTCTTTTATAAGTATTTATTCTAATCACGATAAAAATTAAATCATTTTAAAAAATGGCATCGACATTAGCTGCACCAAATCTGAAGAGAAAGGCAACAGACATGTTGGCGGACCCTGACACAGGAAAGCCAATTGAATTGGAGTACAAAGATTTTGAACTTGAAGATGAAAATAAATTGGTATGGTACCATGGGACCATATTTAGATATGTTTTCGGCTTATGCATTGAGACTAAATGAACTAAGACTTGGTCATAACAATATGCCTATTACTAAGATAGATGGCGTTCATCGAAGTTCTCCTGTAGCAAACTATGGTCTTTCAGGGGCTCACCACGTTCTATTAGATGGAGCATCCTTTCCATCGGAGAGAAGGTCATCAATTGTACAGAGCATCGGACCTATGACAGCGTGGCTTTGCATGATCCGCAGTGAAGGGATATATATAGGCGCAAATATGCAATGGCTGTTAAGAGGGCAATGTCCCATGACTCCTGTATTGACGATATAATAGAACTGACCAAAACACAAAGCAGGCATCGGAGATCTCGTCATTGACAACTTTGGTAGCAGAAATTTTATTAATCACGACATCAAGACAAGCCCACAAGGATGTTTTCCCACTTACCATATTTTCTCACGTTTGGAATATGCATTCAGATAAGAAGAAATTTCGTGGATTCTTCAGCACAACGAGGGCCGGAGGATGGTATACTTATAAAAAAGCTTCAAACAGGAAACAATCATTCTTCGTAAGTGGGAGCATTGAAGAAGAAATGGTAGGTATCTCAAATCGTATTTCAAGGTATCTTTGGCACATTCAAAGAAGATCTCTCCATATTGAGTAAAATCACTTCTTTCGCTAATTGGTATACTAGGGAGCAAATGGGTGGTTGCTTTCGCCAATCTGGCAAAGATGAAAGCTGCTCAAAAGTCACATTACCTTTAGTACATAAATATGCCAAAATGCCCTGTGCCAATCAAAGTGGTCTCCTCTCAGGGAGTATAATCAGGTTGTTACTGCGCCATGTTTTAGTGGTCATCCCATGCACCTATTTCTTCGAACACATAGAGAAGAAAAGAATTATAAGTAACACTGGAAAAACCCTGGCACAAATAATTAACATCCTTACAAGCACTCTTGAAGAACTACATGACAAATTAAAGAGGGAAAAGTAACATAGTTAACTACAATACTATGTACTGTATTTCAACTAGTCCATTAAAACAGCTTTCAAATGGAAAGATTTTTCTATTTCAAATGATGAGATCATGAAATTGTGGTTTATCGATACTGATGCCTGTTTGTTTAACGTTCACCAGTAGTATGAACAGATCCTTGTCTTTTATAAGTATTTATTCTAATCACGATAAAAATTAAATCATTTTAAAAAATGGCATCGACATTAGCTGCACCAAATCTGAAGAGAAAGGCAACAGACATGTTGGCGGACCCTGACACAGGAAAGCCAATTGAATTGGAGTACAAAGATTTTGAACTTGAAGATGAAAATAAATTGGTATGGTACCATGGGACCATATTTAGATATGTTTTCGGCTTATGCATTGAGACTAAATGAACTAAGACTTGGTCATAACAATATGCCTATTACTAAGATAGATGGCGTTCATCGAAGTTCTCCTGTAGCAAACTATGGTCTTTCAGGGGCTCACCACGTTCTATTAGATGGAGCATCCTTTCCATCGGAGAGAAGGTCATCAATTGTACAGAGCATCGGACCTATGACAGCGTGGCTTTGCATGATCCGCAGTGAAGGGATATATATAGGCGCAAATATGCAATGGCTGTTAAGAGGGCAATGTCCCATGACTCCTGTATTGACGATATAATAGAACTGACCAAAACACAAAGCAGGCATCGGAGATCTCGTCATTGACAACTTTGGTAGCAGAAATTTTATTAATCACGACATCAAGACAAGCCCACAAGGATGTTTTTCCCACTTACCATATTTTCTCACGTTTGGAATATGCATTCAGATAAGAAGAAATTTCGTGGATTCTTCAGCACAACGAGGGCCGGAGGATGGTATACTTATAAAAAAGCTTCAAACAGGAAACAATCATTCTTCGTAAGTGGGAGCATTGAAGAAGAAATGGTAGGTATCTCAAATCGTATTTCAAGGTATCTTTGGCACATTCAAAGAAGATCTCTCCATATTGAGTAAAATCACTTCTTTCGCTAATTGGTATACTAGGGAGCAAATGGGTGGTTGCTTTCGCCAATCTGGCAAAGATGAAAGCTGCTCAAAAGTCACATTACCTTTAGTACATAAATATGCCAAAATGCCCTGTGCCAATCAAAGTGGTCTCCTCTCAGGGAGTATAATCAGGTTGTTACTGCGCCATGTTTTAGTGGTCATCCCATGCACCTATTTCTTCGAACACATAGAGAAGAAAAGAATTATAAGTAACACTGGAAAACCCTGGCACAAATAATTAACATCCTTACAAGCACTCTTGAAGAACTACATGACAAATTAAAGAGGGAAAAGTAACATAGTTAACTACAATACTATGTACTGTATTTCAACTAGTCCATTAAAACAGCTTTCAAATGGAAAGATTTTTCTATTTCAAATGATGAGATCATGAAATTGTGGTTTATCGATACTGATGCCTGTTTGTTTAACGTTCACCAGTAGTATGAACAGATCCTTGTCTTTTATAAGTATTTATTCTAATCACGATAAAAATTAAATCATTTTAAAAAATGGCATCGACATTAGCTGCACCAAATCTGAAGAGAAAGGCAACAGACATGTTGGCGGACCCTGACACAGGAAAGCCAATTGAATTGGAGTACAAAGATTTTGAACTTGAAGATGAAAATAAATTGGTATGGTACCATGGGACCATATTTAGATATGTTTTCGGCTTATGCATTGAGACTAAATGAACTAAGACTTGGTCATAACAATATGCCTATTACTAAGATAGATGGCGTTCATCGAAGTTCTCCTGTAGCAAACTATGGTCTTTCAGGGGCTCACCACGTTCTATTAGATGGAGCATCCTTTCCATCGGAGAGAAGGTCATCAATTGTACAGAGCATCGGACCTATGACAGCGTGGCTTTGCATGATCCGCAGTGAAGGGATATATATAGGCGCAAATATGCAATGGCTGTTAAGAGGGCAATGTCCCATGACTCCTGTATTGACGATATAATAGAACTGACCAAAACACAAAGCAGGCATCGGAGATCTCGTCATTGACAACTTTGGTAGCAGAAATTTTATTAATCACGACATCAAGACAAGCCCACAAGGATGTTTTTCCCACTTACCATATTTTCTCACGTTTGGAATATGCATTCAGATAAGAAGAAATTTCGTGGATTCTTCAGCACAACGAGGGCCGGAGGATGGTATACTTATAAAAAAGCTTCAAACAGGAAACAATCATTCTTCGTAAGTGGGAGCATTGAAGAAGAAATGGTAGGTATCTCAAATCGTATTTCAAGGTATCTTTGGCACATTCAAAGAAGATCTCTCCATATTGAGTAAAATCACTTCTTTCGCTAATTGGTATACTAGGGAGCAAATGGGTGGTTGCTTTCGCCAATCTGGCAAAGATGAAAGCTGCTCAAAAGTCACATTACCTTTAGTACATAAATATGCCAAAATGCCCTGTGCCAATCAAAGTGGTCTCCTCTCAGGGAGTATAATCAGGTTGTTACTGCGCCATGTTTTAGTGGTCATCCCATGCACCTATTTCTTCGAACACATAGAGAAGAAAAGAATTATAAGTAACACTGGAAAACCCTGGCACAAATAATTAACATCCTTACAAGCACTCTTGAAGAACTACATGACAAATTAAAGAGGGAAAAGTAACATAGTTAACTACAATACTATGTACTGTATTTCAACTAGTCCATTAAAACAGCTTTCAAATGGAAAGATTTTTCTATTTCAAATGATGAGATCATGAAATTGTGGTTTATCGATACTGATGCCTGTTTGTTTAACGTTCACCAGTAGTATGAACAGATCCTTGTCTTTATAAGTATTTATTCTAATCACGATAAAAATTAAATCATTTTAAAAAATGGCATCGACATTAGCTGCACCAAATCTGAAGAGAAAGGCAACAGACATGTTGGCGGACCCTGACACAGGAAAGCCAATTGAATTGGAGTACAAAGATTTTGAACTTGAAGATGAAAATAAATTGGTATGGTACCATGGGACCATATTTAGATATGTTTTCGGCTTATGCATTGAGACTAAATGAACTAAGACTTGGTCATAACAATATGCCTATTACTAAGATAGATGGCGTTCATCGAAGTTCTCCTGTAGCAAACTATGGTCTTTCAGGGGCTCACCACGTTCTATTAGATGGAGCATCCTTTCCATCGGAGAGAAGGTCATCAATTGTACAGAGCATCGGACCTATGACAGCGTGGCTTTGCATGATCCGCAGTGAAGGGATATATATAGGCGCAAATATGCAATGGCTGTTAAGAGGGCAATGTCCCATGACTCCTGTATTGACGATATAATAGAACTGACCAAAAACACAAAGCAGGCATCGGAGATCTCGTCATTGACAACTTTGGTAGCAGAAATTTTATTAATCACGACATCAAGACAAGCCCACAAGGATGTTTTTCCCACTTACCATATTTTCTCACGTTTGGAATATGCATTCAGATAAGAAGAAATTTCGTGGATTCTTCAGCACAACGAGGGCCGGAGGATGGTATACTTATAAAAAAGCTTCAAACAGGAAACAATCATTCTTCGTAAGTGGGAGCATTGAAGAAGAAATGGTAGGTATCTCAAATCGTATTTCAAGGTATCTTTGGCACATTCAAAGAAGATCTCTCCATATTGAGTAAAATCACTTCTTTCGCTAATTGGTATACTAGGGAGCAAATGGGTGGTTGCTTTCGCCAATCTGGCAAAGATGAAAGCTGCTCAAAAGTCACATTACCTTTAGTACATAAATATGCCAAAATGCCCTGTGCCAATCAAAGTGGTCTCCTCTCAGGGAGTATAATCAGGTTGTTACTGCGCCATGTTTTAGTGGTCATCCCATGCACCTATTTCTTCGAACACATAGAGAAGAAAAGAATTATAAGTAACACTGGAAAACCCTGGCACAAATAATTAACATCCTTACAAGCACTCTTGAAGAACTACATGACAAATTAAAGAGGAAAAAGTAACATAGTTAACTACAATACTATGTACTGTATTTCAACTAGTCCATTAAAACAGCTTTCAAATGGAAAGATTTTTCTATTTCAAATGATGAGATCATGAAATTGTGGTTTATCGATACTGATGCCTGTTTGTTTAACGTTCACCAGTAGTATGAACAGATCCTTGTCTTTTATAAGTATTTATTCTAATCACGATAAAAATTAAATCATTTTAAAAAATGGCATCGACATTAGCTGCACCAAATCTGAAGAGAAAGGCAACAGACATGTTGGCGGACCCTGACACAGGAAAGCCAATTGAATTGGAGTACAAAGATTTTGAACTTGAAGATGAAAATAAATTGGTATGGTACCATGGGACCATATTTAGATATGTTTTCGGCTTATGCATTGAGACTAAATGAACTAAGACTTGGTCATAACAATATGCCTATTACTAAGATAGATGGCGTTCATCGAAGTTCTCCTGTAGCAAACTATGGTCTTTCAGGGGCTCACCACGTTCTATTAGATGGAGCATCCTTTCCATCGGAGAGAAGGTCATCAATTGTACAGAGCATCGGACCTATGACAGCGTGGCTTTGCATGATCCGCAGTGAAGGGATATATATAGGCGCAAATATGCAATGGCTGTTAAGAGGGCAATGTCCCATGACTCCTGTATTGACGATATAATAGAACTGACCAAAACACAAAGCAGGCATCGGAGATCTCGTCATTGACAACTTTGGTAGCAGAAATTTTATTAATCACGACATCAAGACAAGCCCACAAGGATGTTTTTCCCACTTACCATATTTTCTCACGTTTGGAATATGCATTCAGATAAGAAGAAATTTCGTGGATTCTTCAGCACAACGAGGGCCGGAGGATGGTATACTTATAAAAAAGCTTCAAACAGGAAACAATCATTCTTCGTAAGTGGGAGCATTGAAGAAGAAATGGTAGGTATCTCAAATCGTATTTCAAGGTATCTTTGGCACATTCAAAGAAGATCTCTCCATATTGAGTAAAATCACTTCTTTCGCTAATTGGTATACTAGGGAGCAAATGGGTGGTTGCTTTCGCCAATCTGGCAAAGATGAAAGCTGCTCAAAAGTCACATTACCTTTAGTACATAAATATGCCAAAATGCCCTGTGCCAATCAAAGTGGTCTCCTCTCAGGGAGTATAATCAGGTTGTTACTGCGCCATGTTTTAGTGGTCATCCCATGCACCTATTTCTTCGAACACATAGAGAAGAAAAGAATTATAAGTAACACTGGAAAACCCTGGCACAAATAATTAACATCCTTACAAGCACTCTTGAAGAACTACATGACAAATTAAAGAGGAAAAAGTAACATAGTTAACTACAATACTATGTACTGTATTTCAACTAGTCCATTAAAACAGCTTTCAAATGGAAAGATTTTTCTATTTCAAATGATGAGATCATGAAATTGTGGTTTATCGATACTGATGCCTGTTTGTTTAACGTTCACCAGTAGTATGAACAGATCCTTGTCTTTTATAAGTATTTATTCTAATCACGATAAAAATTAAATCATTTTAAAAAATGGCATCGACATTAGCTGCACCAAATCTGAAGAGAAAGGCAACAGACATGTTGGCGGACCCTGACACAGGAAAGCCAATTGAATTGGAGTACAAAGATTTTGAACTTGAAGATGAAAATAAATTGGTATGGTACCATGGGACCATATTTAGATATGTTTTCGGCTTATGCATTGAGACTAAATGAACTAAGACTTGGTCATAACAATATGCCTATTACTAAGATAGATGGCGTTCATCGAAGTTCTCCTGTAGCAAACTATGGTCTTTCAGGGGCTCACCACGTTCTATTAGATGGAGCATCCTTTCCATCGGAGAGAAGGTCATCAATTGTACAGAGCATCGGACCTATGACTGCGTGGCTTTGCATGATCCGCAGTGAAGGGATATATATAGGCGCAAATATGCAATGGCTGTTAAGAGGGCAATGTCCCATGACTCCTGTATTGACGATATAATAGAACTGACCAAAACACAAAGCAGGCATCGGAGATCTCGTCATTGACAACTTTGGTAGCAGAAATTTTATTAATCACGACATCAAGACAAGCCCACAAGGATGTTTTTCCCACTTACCATATTTTCTCACGTTTGGAATATGCATTCAGATAAGAAGAAATTTCGTGGATTCTTCAGCACAACGAGGGCCGGAGGATGGTATACTTATAAAAAAGCTTCAAACAGGAAACAATCATTCTTCGTAAGTGGGAGCATTGAAGAAGAAATGGTAGGTATCTCAAATCGTATTTCAAGGTATCTTTGGCACATTCAAAGAAGATCTCTCCATATTGAGTAAAATCACTTCTTTCGCTAATTGGTATACTAGGGAGCAAATGGGTGGTTGCTTTCGCCAATCTGGCAAAGATGAAAGCTGCTCAAAAGTCACATTACCTTTAGTACATAAATATGCCAAAATGCCCTGTGCCAATCAAAGTGGTCTCCTCTCAGGGAGTATAATCAGGTTGTTACTGCGCCATGTTTTAGTGGTCATCCCATGCACCTATTTCTTCGAACACATAGAGAAGAAAAGAATTATAAGTAACACTGGAAAACCCTGGCACAAATAATTAACATCCTTACAAGCACTCTTGAAGAACTACATGACAAATTAAAGAGGGAAAAGTAACATAGTTAACTACAATACTATGTACTGTATTTCAACTAGTCCATTAAAACAGCTTTCAAATGGAAAGATTTTTCTATTTCAAATGATGAGATCATGAAATTGTGGTTTATCGATACTGATGCCTGTTTGTTTAACGTTCACCAGTAGTATGAACAGATCCTTGTCTTTTATAAGTATTTATTCTAATCACGATAAAAATTAAATCATTTTAAAAAATGGCATCGACATTAGCTGCACCAAATCTGAAGAGAAAGGCAACAGACATGTTGGCGGACCCTGACACAGGAAAGCCAATTGAATTGGAGTACAAAGATTTTGAACTTGAAGATGAAAATAAATTGGTATGGTACCATGGGACCATATTTAGATATGTTTTCGGCTTATGCATTGAGACTAAATGAACTAAGACTTGGTCATAACAATATGCCTATTACTAAGATAGATGGCGTTCATCGAAGTTCTCCTGTAGCAAACTATGGTCTTTCAGGGGCTCACCACGTTCTATTAGATGGAGCATCCTTTCCATCGGAGAGAAGGTCATCAATTGTACAGAGCATCGGACCTATGACAGCGTGGCTTTGCATGATCCGCAGTGAAGGGATATATATAGGCGCAAATATGCAATGGCTGTTAAGAGGGCAATGTCCCATGACTCCTGTATTGACGATATAATAGAACTGACCAAAACACAAAGCAGGCATCGGAGATCTCGTCATTGACAACTTTGGTAGCAGAAATTTTATTAATCACGACATCAAGACAAGCCCACAAGGATGTTTTCCCACTTACCATATTTTCTCACGTTTGGAATATGCATTCAGATAAGAAGAAATTTCGTGGATTCTTCAGCACAACGAGGGCCGGAGGATGGTATACTTATAAAAAAGCTTCAAACAGGAAACAATCATTCTTCGTAAGTGGGAGCATTGAAGAAGAAATGGTAGGTATCTCAAATCGTATTTCAAGGTATCTTTGGCACATTCAAAGAAGATCTCTCCATATTGAGTAAAATCACTTCTTTCGCTAATTGGTATACTAGGGAGCAAATGGGTGGTTGCTTTCGCCAATCTGGCAAAGATGAAAGCTGCTCAAAAGTCACATTACCTTTAGTACATAAATATGCCAAAATGCCCTGTGCCAATCAAAGTGGTCTCCTCTCAGGGAGTATAATCAGGTTGTTACTGCGCCATGTTTTAGTGGTCATCCCATGCACCTATTTCTTCGAACACATAGAGAAGAAAAGAATTATAAGTAACACTGGAAAACCCTGGCACAAATAATTAACATCCTTACAAGCACTCTTGAAGAACTACATGACAAATTAAAGAGGGAAAAGTAACATAGTTAACTACAATACTATGTACTGTATTTCAACTAGTCCATTAAAACAGCTTTCAAATGGAAAGATTTTTCTATTTCAAATGATGAGATCATGAAATTGTGGTTTATCGATACTGATGCCTGTTTGTTTAACGTTCACCAGTAGTATGAACAGATCCTTGTCTTTATAAGTATTTATTCTAATCACGATAAAAATTAAATCATTTTAAAAAATGGCATCGACATTAGCTGCACCAAATCTGAAGAGAAAGGCAACAGACATGTTGGCGGACCCTGACACAGGAAAGCCAATTGAATTGGAGTACAAAGATTTTGAACTTGAAGATGAAAATAAATTGGTATGGTACCATGGGACCATATTTAGATATGTTTTCGGCTTATGCATTGAGACTAAATGAACTAAGACTTGGTCATAACAATATGCCTATTACTAAGATAGATGGCGTTCATCGAAGTTCTCCTGTAGCAAACTATGGTCTTTCAGGGGCTCACCACGTTCTATTAGATGGAGCATCCTTTCCATCGGAGAGAAGGTCATCAATTGTACAGAGCATCGGACCTATGACAGCGTGGCTTTGCATGATCCGCAGTGAAGGGATATATATAGGCGCAAATATGCAATGGCTGTTAAGAGGGCAATGTCCCATGACTCCTGTATTGACGATATAATAGAACTGACCAAAACACAAAGCAGGCATCGGAGATCTCGTCATTGACAACTTTGGTAGCAGAAATTTTATTAATCACGACATCAAGACAAGCCCACAAGGATGTTTTTCCCACTTACCATATTTTCTCACGTTTGGAATATGCATTCAGATAAGAAGAAATTTCGTGGATTCTTCAGCACAACGAGGGCCGGAGGATGGTATACTTATAAAAAAGCTTCAAACAGGAAACAATCATTCTTCGTAAGTGGGAGCATTGAAGAAGAAATGGTAGGTATCTCAAATCGTATTTCAAGGTATCTTTGGCACATTCAAAGAAGATCTCTCCATATTGAGTAAAATCACTTCTTTCGCTAATTGGTATACTAGGGAGCAAATGGGTGGTTGCTTTCGCCAATCTGGCAAAGATGAAAGCTGCTCAAAAGTCACATTACCTTTAGTACATAAATATGCCAAAATGCCCTGTGCCAATCAAAGTGGTCTCCTCTCAGGGGAGTATAATCAGGTTGTTACTGCGCCATGTTTTAGTGGTCATCCCATGCACCTATTTCTTCGAACACATAGAGAAGAAAAGAATTATAAGTAACACTGGAAAAACCCTGGCACAAATAATTAACATCCTTACAAGCACTCTTGAAGAACTACATGACAAATTAAAGAGGGAAAAAGTAACATAGTTAACTACAATACTATGTACTGTATTTCAACTAGTCCATTAAAAACAGCTTTCAAATGGAAAGATTTTTCTATTTCAAATGATGAGATCATGAAATTGTGGTTTATCGATACTGATGCCTGTTTGTTTAACGTTCACCAGTAGTATGAACAGATCCTTGTCTTTTATAAGTATTTATTCTAATCACGATAAAAATTAAATCATTTTAAAAAATGGCATCGACATTAGCTGCACCAAATCTGAAGAGAAAGGCAACAGACATGTTGGCGGACCCTGACACAGGAAAGCCAATTGAATTGGAGTACAAAGATTTTGAACTTGAAGATGAAAATAAATTGGTATGGTACCATGGGACCATATTTAGATATGTTTTCGGCTTATGCATTGAGACTAAATGAACTAAGACTTGGTCATAACAATATGCCTATTACTAAGATAGATGGCGTTCATCGAAGTTCTCCTGTAGCAAACTATGGTCTTTCAGGGGCTCACCACGTTCTATTAGATGGAGCATCCTTTCCATCGGAGAGAAGGTCATCAATTGTACAGAGCATCGGACCTATGACAGCGTGGCTTTGCATGATCCGCAGTGAAGGGATATATATAGGCGCAAATATGCAATGGCTGTTAAGAGGGCAATGTCCCATGACTCCTGTATTGACGATATAATAGAACTGACCAAAACACAAAGCAGGCATCGGAGATCTCGTCATTGACAACTTTGGTAGCAGAAATTTTATTAATCACGACATCAAGACAAGCCCACAAGGATGTTTTTCCCACTTACCATATTTTCTCACGTTTGGAATATGCATTCAGATAAGAAGAAATTTCGTGGATTCTTCAGCACAACGAGGGCCGGAGGATGGTATACTTATAAAAAAGCTTCAAACAGGAAACAATCATTCTTCGTAAGTGGGAGCATTGAAGAAGAAATGGTAGGTATCTCAAATCGTATTTCAAGGTATCTTTGGCACATTCAAAGAAGATCTCTCCATATTGAGTAAAATCACTTCTTTCGCTAATTGGTATACTAGGGAGCAAATGGGTGGTTGCTTTCGCCAATCTGGCAAAGATGAAAGCTGCTCAAAAGTCACATTACCTTTAGTACATAAATATGCCAAAATGCCCTGTGCCAATCAAAGTGGTCTCCTCTCAGGGAGTATAATCAGGTTGTTACTGCGCCATGTTTTAGTGGTCATCCCATGCACCTATTTCTTCGAACACATAGAGAAGAAAAGAATTATAAGTAACACTGGAAAACCCTGGCACAAATAATTAACATCCTTACAAGCACTCTTGAAGAACTACATGACAAATTAAAGAGGGAAAAGTAACATAGTTAACTACAATACTATGTACTGTATTTCAACTAGTCCATTAAAACAGCTTTCAAATGGAAAGATTTTTCTATTTCAAATGATGAGATCATGAAATTGTGGTTTATCGATACTGATGCCTGTTTGTTTAACGTTCACCAGTAGTATGAACAGATCCTTGTCTTTATAAGTATTTATTCTAATCACGATAAAAATTAAATCATTTTAAAAAATGGCATCGACATTAGCTGCACCAAATCTGAAGAGAAAGGCAACAGACATGTTGGCGGACCCTGACACAGGAAAGCCAATTGAATTGGAGTACAAAGATTTTGAACTTGAAGATGAAAATAAATTGGTATGGTACCATGGGACCATATTTAGATATGTTTTCGGCTTATGCATTGAGACTAAATGAACTAAGACTTGGTCATAACAATATGCCTATTACTAAGATAGATGGCGTTCATCGAAGTTCTCCTGTAGCAAACTATGGTCTTTCAGGGGCTCACCACGTTCTATTAGATGGAGCATCCTTTCCATCGGAGAGAAGGTCATCAATTGTACAGAGCATCGGACCTATGACTGCGTGGCTTTGCATGATCCGCAGTGAAGGGATATATATAGGCGCAAATATGCAATGGCTGTTAAGAGGGCAATGTCCCATGACTCCTGTATTGACGATATAATAGAACTGACCAAAACACAAAGCAGGCATCGGAGATCTCGTCATTGACAACTTTGGTAGCAGAAATTTTATTAATCACGACATCAAGACAAGCCCACAAGGATGTTTTTCCCACTTACCATATTTTCTCACGTTTGGAATATGCATTCAGATAAGAAGAAATTTCGTGGATTCTTCAGCACAACGAGGGCCGGAGGATGGTATACTTATAAAAAAGCTTCAAACAGGAAACAATCATTCTTCGTAAGTGGGAGCATTGAAGAAGAAATGGTAGGTATCTCAAATCGTATTTCAAGGTATCTTTGGCACATTCAAAGAAGATCTCTCCATATTGAGTAAAATCACTTCTTTCGCTAATTGGTATACTAGGGAGCAAATGGGTGGTTGCTTTCGCCAATCTGGCAAAGATGAAAGCTGCTCAAAAGTCACATTACCTTTAGTACATAAATATGCCAAAATGCCCTGTGCCAATCAAAGTGGTCTCCTCTCAGGGGAGTATAATCAGGTTGTTACTGCGCCATGTTTTAGTGGTCATCCCATGCACCTATTTCTTCGAACACATAGAGAAGAAAAGAATTATAAGTAACACTGGAAAACCCTGGCACAAATAATTAACATCCTTACAAGCACTCTTGAAGAACTACATGACAAATTAAAGAGGGAAAAGTAACATAGTTAACTACAATACTATGTACTGTATTTCAACTAGTCCATTAAAACAGCTTTCAAATGGAAAGATTTTTCTATTTCAAATGATGAGATCATGAAATTGTGGTTTATCGATACTGATGCCTGTTTGTTTAACGTTCACCAGTAGTATGAACAGATCCTTGTCTTTTATAAGTATTTATTCTAATCACGATAAAAATTAAATCATTTTAAAAAATGGCATCGACATTAGCTGCACCAAATCTGAAGAGAAAGGCAACAGACATGTTGGCGGACCCTGACACAGGAAAGCCAATTGAATTGGAGTACAAAGATTTTGAACTTGAAGATGAAAATAAATTGGTATGGTACCATGGGACCATATTTAGATATGTTTTCGGCTTATGCATTGAGACTAAATGAACTAAGACTTGGTCATAACAATATGCCTATTACTAAGATAGATGGCGTTCATCGAAGTTCTCCTGTAGCAAACTATGGTCTTTCAGGGGCTCACCACGTTCTATTAGATGGAGCATCCTTTCCATCGGAGAGAAGGTCATCAATTGTACAGAGCATCGGACCTATGACAGCGTGGCTTTGCATGATCCGCAGTGAAGGGATATATATAGGCGCAAATATGCAATGGCTGTTAAGAGGGCAATGTCCCATGACTCCTGTATTGACGATATAATAGAACTGACCAAAACACAAAGCAGGCATCGGAGATCTCGTCATTGACAACTTTGGTAGCAGAAATTTTATTAATCACGACATCAAGACAAGCCCACAAGGATGTTTTTCCCACTTACCATATTTTCTCACGTTTGGAATATGCATTCAGATAAGAAGAAATTTCGTGGATTCTTCAGCACAACGAGGGCCGGAGGATGGTATACTTATAAAAAAGCTTCAAACAGGAAACAATCATTCTTCGTAAGTGGGAGCATTGAAGAAGAAATGGTAGGTATCTCAAATCGTATTTCAAGGTATCTTTGGCACATTCAAAGAAGATCTCTCCATATTGAGTAAAATCACTTCTTTCGCTAATTGGTATACTAGGGAGCAAATGGGTGGTTGCTTTCGCCAATCTGGCAAAGATGAAAGCTGCTCAAAAGTCACATTACCTTTAGTACATAAATATGCCAAAATGCCCTGTGCCAATCAAAGTGGTCTCCTCTCAGGGAGTATAATCAGGTTGTTACTGCGCCATGTTTTAGTGGTCATCCCATGCACCTATTTCTTCGAACACATAGAGAAGAAAAGAATTATAAGTAACACTGGAAAACCCTGGCACAAATAATTAACATCCTTACAAGCACTCTTGAAGAACTACATGACAAATTAAAGAGGAAAAAGTAACATAGTTAACTACAATACTATGTACTGTATTTCAACTAGTCCATTAAAACAGCTTTCAAATGGAAAGATTTTTCTATTTCAAATGATGAGATCATGAAATTGTGGTTTATCGATACTGATGCCTGTTTGTTTAACGTTCACCAGTAGTATGAACAGATCCTTGTCTTTTATAAGTATTTATTCTAATCACGATAAAAATTAAATCATTTTAAAAAATGGCATCGACATTAGCTGCACCAAATCTGAAGAGAAAGGCAACAGACATGTTGGCGGACCCTGACACAGGAAAGCCAATTGAATTGGAGTACAAAGATTTTGAACTTGAAGATGAAAATAAATTGGTATGGTACCATGGGACCATATTTAGATATGTTTTCGGCTTATGCATTGAGACTAAATGAACTAAGACTTGGTCATAACAATATGCCTATTACTAAGATAGATGGCGTTCATCGAAGTTCTCCTGTAGCAAACTATGGTCTTTCAGGGGCTCACCACGTTCTATTAGATGGAGCATCCTTTCCATCGGAGAGAAGGTCATCAATTGTACAGAGCATCGGACCTATGACAGCGTGGCTTTGCATGATCCGCAGTGAAGGGATATATATAGGCGCAAATATGCAATGGCTGTTAAGAGGGCAATGTCCCATGACTCCTGTATTGACGATATAATAGAACTGACCAAAACACAAAGCAGGCATCGGAGATCTCGTCATTGACAACTTTGGTAGCAGAAATTTTATTAATCACGACATCAAGACAAGCCCACAAGGATGTTTTTCCCACTTACCATATTTTCTCACGTTTGGAATATGCATTCAGATAAGAAGAAATTTCGTGGATTCTTCAGCACAACGAGGGCCGGAGGATGGTATACTTATAAAAAAGCTTCAAACAGGAAACAATCATTCTTCGTAAGTGGGAGCATTGAAGAAGAAATGGTAGGTATCTCAAATCGTATTTCAAGGTATCTTTGGCACATTCAAAGAAGATCTCTCCATATTGAGTAAAATCACTTCTTTCGCTAATTGGTATACTAGGGAGCAAATGGGTGGTTGCTTTCGCCAATCTGGCAAAGATGAAAGCTGCTCAAAAGTCACATTACCTTTAGTACATAAATATGCCAAAATGCCCTGTGCCAATCAAAGTGGTCTCCTCTCAGGGGAGTATAATCAGGTTGTTACTGCGCCATGTTTTAGTGGTCATCCCATGCACCTATTTCTTCGAACACATAGAGAAGAAAAGAATTATAAGTAACACTGGAAAAACCCTGGCACAAATAATTAACATCCTTACAAGCACTCTTGAAGAACTACATGACAAATTAAAGAGGGAAAAAGTAACATAGTTAACTACAATACTATGTACTGTATTTCAACTAGTCCATTAAAAACAGCTTTCAAATGGAAAGATTTTTCTATTTCAAATGATGAGATCATGAAATTGTGGTTTATCGATACTGATGCCTGTTTGTTTAACGTTCACCAGTAGTATGAACAGATCCTTGTCTTTTATAAGTATTTATTCTAATCACGATAAAAATTAAATCATTTTAAAAAATGGCATCGACATTAGCTGCACCAAATCTGAAGAGAAAGGCAACAGACATGTTGGCGGACCCTGACACAGGAAAGCCAATTGAATTGGAGTACAAAGATTTTGAACTTGAAGATGAAAATAAATTGGTATGGTACCATGGGACCATATTTAGATATGTTTTCGGCTTATGCATTGAGACTAAATGAACTAAGACTTGGTCATAACAATATGCCTATTACTAAGATAGATGGCGTTCATCGAAGTTCTCCTGTAGCAAACTATTGTCTTTCAGGGGCTCACCACGTTCTATTAGATGGAGCATCCTTTCCATCGGAGAGAAGGTCATCAATTGTACAGAGCATCGGACCTATGACAGCGTGGCTTTGCATGATCCGCAGTGAAGGGATATATATAGGCGCAAATATGCAATGGCTGTTAAGAGGGCAATGTCCCATGACTCCTGTATTGACGATATAATAGAACTGACCAAAACACAAAGCAGGCATCGGAGATCTCGTCATTGACAACTTTGGTAGCAGAAATTTTATTAATCACGACATCAAGACAAGCCCACAAGGATGTTTTTCCCACTTACCATATTTTCTCACGTTTGGAATATGCATTCAGATAAGAAGAAATTTCGTGGATTCTTCAGCACAACGAGGGCCGGAGGATGGTATACTTATAAAAAAGCTTCAAACAGGAAACAATCATTCTTCGTAAGTGGGAGCATTGAAGAAGAAATGGTAGGTATCTCAAATCGTATTTCAAGGTATCTTTGGCACATTCAAAGAAGATCTCTCCATATTGAGTAAAATCACTTCTTTCGCTAATTGGTATACTAGGGAGCAAATGGGTGGTTGCTTTCGCCAATCTGGCAAAGATGAAAGCTGCTCAAAAGTCACATTACCTTTAGTACATAAATATGCCAAAATGCCCTGTGCCAATCAAAGTGGTCTCCTCTCAGGGGAGTATAATCAGGTTGTTACTGCGCCATGTTTTAGTGGTCATCCCATGCACCTATTTCTTCGAACACATAGAGAAGAAAAGAATTATAAGTAACACTGGAAAAACCCTGGCACAAATAATTAACATCCTTACAAGCACTCTTGAAGAACTACATGACAAATTAAAGAGGGAAAAAGTAACATAGTTAACTACAATACTATGTACTGTATTTCAACTAGTCCATTAAAAACAGCTTTCAAATGGAAAGATTTTTCTATTTCAAATGATGAGATCATGAAATTGTGGTTTATCGATACTGATGCCTGTTTGTTTAACGTTCACCAGTAGTATGAACAGATCCTTGTCTTTTATAAGTATTTATTCTAATCACGATAAAAATTAAATCATTTTAAAAAATGGCATCGACATTAGCTGCACCAAATCTGAAGAGAAAGGCAACAGACATGTTGGCGGACCCTGACACAGGAAAGCCAATTGAATTGGAGTACAAAGATTTTGAACTTGAAGATGAAAATAAATTGGTATGGTACCATGGGACCATATTTAGATATGTTTTCGGCTTATGCATTGAGACTAAATGAACTAAGACTTGGTCATAACAATATGCCTATTACTAAGATAGATGGCGTTCATCGAAGTTCTCCTGTAGCAAACTATTGTCTTTCAGGGGCTCACCACGTTCTATTAGATGGAGCATCCTTTCCATCGGAGAGAAGGTCATCAATTGTACAGAGCATCGGACCTATGACAGCGTGGCTTTGCATGATCCGCAGTGAAGGGATATATATAGGCGCAAATATGCAATGGCTGTTAAGAGGGCAATGTCCCATGACTCCTGTATTGACGATATAATAGAACTGACCAAAACACAAAGCAGGCATCGGAGATCTCGTCATTGACAACTTTGGTAGCAGAAATTTTATTAATCACGACATCAAGACAAGCCCACAAGGATGTTTTTCCCACTTACCATATTTTCTCACGTTTGGAATATGCATTCAGATAAGAAGAAATTTCGTGGATTCTTCAGCACAACGAGGGCCGGAGGATGGTATACTTATAAAAAAGCTTCAAACAGGAAACAATCATTCTTCGTAAGTGGGAGCATTGAAGAAGAAATGGTAGGTATCTCAAATCGTATTTCAAGGTATCTTTGGCACATTCAAAGAAGATCTCTCCATATTGAGTAAAATCACTTCTTTCGCTAATTGGTATACTAGGGAGCAAATGGGTGGTTGCTTTCGCCAATCTGGCAAAGATGAAAGCTGCTCAAAAGTCACATTACCTTTAGTACATAAATATGCCAAAATGCCCTGTGCCAATCAAAGTGGTCTCCTCTCAGGGAGTATAATCAGGTTGTTACTGCGCCATGTTTTAGTGGTCATCCCATGCACCTATTTCTTCGAACACATAGAGAAGAAAAGAATTATAAGTAACACTGGAAAACCCTGGCACAAATAATTAACATCCTTACAAGCACTCTTGAAGAACTACATGACAAATTAAAGAGGGAAAAAGTAACATAGTTAACTACAATACTATGTACTGTATTTCAACTAGTCCATTAAAAACAGCTTTCAAATGGAAAGATTTTTCTATTTCAAATGATGAGATCATGAAATTGTGGTTTATCGATACTGATGCCTGTTTGTTTAACGTTCACCAGTAGTATGAACAGATCCTTGTCTTTTATAAGTATTTATTCTAATCACGATAAAAATTAAATCATTTTAAAAAATGGCATCGACATTAGCTGCACCAAATCTGAAGAGAAAGGCAACAGACATGTTGGCGGACCCTGACACAGGAAAGCCAATTGAATTGGAGTACAAAGATTTTGAACTTGAAGATGAAAATAAATTGGTATGGTACCATGGGACCATATTTAGATATGTTTTCGGCTTATGCATTGAGACTAAGGTCCGTATTACAGAAGGCTACTCAAGTACAGTTTGATCTCGAATCACCTGATCATAGTTTAAATATAGAATCTGCACTTGAGGGTTGTTCTTATTTCAGAACAATACTTAAACTGCACTCAGCTGAATCGAGATTCAAATCGCGCCTCAAGCAGAGAATATGGATTGTCTATGCATCAGCCTGTTTTCGTTTACATTTTATTTTTTTCGCCAACTCTGTTACAACTTACGCAAAATAAGAATTTAGTTTATCATCTAATTATTAATGAAATCATGATTTAAAGGAAACATAGGCTTTTTAATTGTAGGTTTTATTTAAATATGCCATTTTTACGCCTTGAAAATGTGTTGAATGATACTTAAAGCAGATGGTTGTAATATCTAAAATTACAAATACGAGCGTGTTCGTAGAATGGAATGCTTTCCGAGTGTATCGTATCTGTGGTGGTGGAGATTGACACTTGACAGTTACAGTTATAATTTAATATTTTGGTTATTTAAAATGACTTCAAGAAAGAAAACAAATAGTTTATTAGAGAGAAATTTACTTATCGGAATATTAAACCTATCGTGGAATGTAAGAAAATCGATAATGTGGACAGTTTAATAGAAATTAATGAAGCCCATGCTATTGATTCTCCAACACAAGAATTGAAGAGATATCTCTGCAAACGAGCCTAGAGCAACTTTTTTTGTGATTATTTTATTGTTTTGTTTATTTATAATTGTTTTATAGTCATTTTAAGTTTGAATTAATAAAAAATATGAATATTTTTACATAGTATTTTATTGATAGAAAAACCATTGTTTAATCATTTATAAATAGTATTTTTAATATACCTATACATCTCTGAGATATCTGAGAGGAACGCTGAAGTTCAACCTTCTGTTCGAATCATCGATAGGAAATATATTATCATAATATTAAATTTCTTCAAAAATATCAATTTTTTGTTCATATTTTAATTTTAACTTCCTATTCGACAACAAATTATTTGCTAAACAGACAAGGAAATCTCTGCTCAAGCGTGGTGTCGACCACACTTGCGTGATTATAGTTCAAATCTCTACTTAAACTGTAATCAACAACTGAGTAATGATCTACACTCGGCTGAACTATGATCACCGAATCTATGCTTGAGGAGCGTTCTAAAATTAAATCTCAACTCAAATCTAGTTTTAAACAGAGATCAGGACTTGAGTAACCTTCTGTAATACGGACCTAAATGAACTAAGACTTGGTCATAACAATATGCCTATTACTAAGATAGATGGCGTTCATCGAAGTTCTCCTGTAGCAAACTATGGTCTTTCAGGGGCTCACCACGTTCTATTAGATGGAGCATCCTTTCCATCGGAGAGAAGGTCATCAATTGTACAGAGCATCGGACCTATGACAGCGTGGCTTTGCATGATCCGCAGTGAAGGGATATATATAGGCGCAAATATGCAATGGCTGTTAAGAGGGCAATGTCCCATGACTCCTGTATTGACGATATAATAGAACTGACCAAAAACACAAAGCAGGCATCGGAGATCTCGTCATTGACAACTTTGGTAGCAGAAATTTTATTAATCACGACATCAAGACAAGCCCACAAGGATGTTTTTCCCACTTACCATATTTTCTCACGTTTGGAATATGCATTCAGATAAGAAGAAATTTCGTGGATTCTTCAGCACAACGAGGGCCGGAGGATGGTATACTTATAAAAAAGCTTCAAACAGGAAACAATCATTCTTCGTAAGTGGGAGCATTGAAGAAGAAATGGTAGGTATCTCAAATCGTATTTCAAGGTATCTTTGGCACATTCAAAGAAGATCTCTCCATATTGAGTAAAATCACTTCTTTCGCTAATTGGTATACTAGGGAGCAAATGGGTGGTTGCTTTCGCCAATCTGGCAAAGATGAAAGCTGCTCAAAAGTCACATTACCTTTAGTACATAAATATGCCAAAATGCCCTGTGCCAATCAAAGTGGTCTCCTCTCAGGGGAGTATAATCAGGTTGTTACTGCGCCATGTTTTAGTGGTCATCCCATGCACCTATTTCTTCGAACACATAGAGAAGAAAAGAATTATAAGTAACACTGGAAAAACCCTGGCACAAATAATTAACATCCTTACAAGCACTCTTGAAGAACTACATGACAAATTAAAGAGGGAAAAAGTAACATAGTTAACTACAATACTATGTACTGTATTTCAACTAGTCCATTAAAAACAGCTTTCAAATGGAAAGATTTTTCTATTTCAAATGATGAGATCATGAAATTGTGGTTTATCGATACTGATGCCTGTTTGTTTAACGTTCACCAGTAGTATGAACAGATCCTTGTCTTTTATAAGTATTTATTCTAATCACGATAAAAATTAAATCATTTTAAAAAATGGCATCGACATTAGCTGCACCAAATCTGAAGAGAAAGGCAACAGACATGTTGGCGGACCCTGACACAGGAAAGCCAATTGAATTGGAGTACAAAGATTTTGAACTTGAAGATGAAAATAAATTGGTATGGTACCATGGGACCATATTTAGATATGTTTTCGGCTTATGCATTGAGACTAAATGAACTAAGACTTGGTCATAACAATATGCCTATTACTAAGATAGATGGCGTTCATCGAAGTTCTCCTGTAGCAAACTATGGTCTTTCAGGGGCTCACCACGTTCTATTAGATGGAGCATCCTTTCCATCGGAGAGAAGGTCATCAATTGTACAGAGCATCGGACCTATGACAGCGTGGCTTTGCATGATCCGCAGTGAAGGGATATATATAGGCGCAAATATGCAATGGCTGTTAAGAGGGCAATGTCCCATGACTCCTGTATTGACGATATAATAGAACTGACCAAAACACAAAGCAGGCATCGGAGATCTCGTCATTGACAACTTTGGTAGCAGAAATTTTATTAATCACGACATCAAGACAAGCCCACAAGGATGTTTTTCCCACTTACCATATTTTCTCACGTTTGGAATATGCATTCAGATAAGAAGAAATTTCGTGGATTCTTCAGCACAACGAGGGCCGGAGGATGGTATACTTATAAAAAAGCTTCAAACAGGAAACAATCATTCTTCGTAAGTGGGAGCATTGAAGAAGAAATGGTAGGTATCTCAAATCGTATTTCAAGGTATCTTTGGCACATTCAAAGAAGATCTCTCCATATTGAGTAAAATCACTTCTTTCGCTAATTGGTATACTAGGGAGCAAATGGGTGGTTGCTTTCGCCAATCTGGCAAAGATGAAAGCTGCTCAAAAGTCACATTACCTTTAGTACATAAATATGCCAAAATGCCCTGTGCCAATCAAAGTGGTCTCCTCTCAGGGGAGTATAATCAGGTTGTTACTGCGCCATGTTTTAGTGGTCATCCCATGCACCTATTTCTTCGAACACATAGAGAAGAAAAGAATTATAAGTAACACTGGAAAAACCCTGGCACAAATAATTAACATCCTTACAAGCACTCTTGAAGAACTACATGACAAATTAAAGAGGGAAAAAGTAACATAGTTAACTACAATACTATGTACTGTATTTCAACTAGTCCATTAAAAACAGCTTTCAAATGGAAAGATTTTTCTATTTCAAATGATGAGATCATGAAATTGTGGTTTATCGATACTGATGCCTGTTTGTTTAACGTTCACCAGTAGTATGAACAGATCCTTGTCTTTTATAAGTATTTATTCTAATCACGATAAAAATTAAATCATTTTAAAAAATGGCATCGACATTAGCTGCACCAAATCTGAAGAGAAAGGCAACAGACATGTTGGCGGACCCTGACACAGGAAAGCCAATTGAATTGGAGTACAAAGATTTTGAACTTGAAGATGAAAATAAATTGGTATGGTACCATGGGACCATATTTAGATATGTTTTCGGCTTATGCATTGAGACTAAATGAACTAAGACTTGGTCATAACAATATGCCTATTACTAAGATAGATGGCGTTCATCGAAGTTCTCCTGTAGCAAACTATGGTCTTTCAGGGGCTCACCACGTTCTATTAGATGGAGCATCCTTTCCATCGGAGAGAAGGTCATCAATTGTACAGAGCATCGGACCTATGACTGCGTGGCTTTGCATGATCCGCAGTGAAGGGATATATATAGGCGCAAATATGCAATGGCTGTTAAGAGGGCAATGTCCCATGACTCCTGTATTGACGATATAATAGAACTGACCAAAACACAAAGCAGGCATCGGAGATCTCGTCATTGACAACTTTGGTAGCAGAAATTTTATTAATCACGACATCAAGACAAGCCCACAAGGATGTTTTTCCCACTTACCATATTTTCTCACGTTTGGAATATGCATTCAGATAAGAAGAAATTTCGTGGATTCTTCAGCACAACGAGGGCCGGAGGATGGTATACTTATAAAAAAGCTTCAAACAGGAAACAATCATTCTTCGTAAGTGGGAGCATTGAAGAAGAAATGGTAGGTATCTCAAATCGTATTTCAAGGTATCTTTGGCACATTCAAAGAAGATCTCTCCATATTGAGTAAAATCACTTCTTTCGCTAATTGGTATACTAGGGAGCAAATGGGTGGTTGCTTTCGCCAATCTGGCAAAGATGAAAGCTGCTCAAAAGTCACATTACCTTTAGTACATAAATATGCCAAAATGCCCTGTGCCAATCAAAGTGGTCTCCTCTCAGGGGAGTATAATCAGGTTGTTACTGCGCCATGTTTTAGTGGTCATCCCATGCACCTATTTCTTCGAACACATAGAGAAGAAAAGAATTATAAGTAACACTGGAAAAACCCTGGCACAAATAATTAACATCCTTACAAGCACTCTTGAAGAACTACATGACAAATTAAAGAGGGAAAAAGTAACATAGTTAACTACAATACTATGTACTGTATTTCAACTAGTCCATTAAAAACAGCTTTCAAATGGAAAGATTTTTCTATTTCAAATGATGAGATCATGAAATTGTGGTTTATCGATACTGATGCCTGTTTGTTTAACGTTCACCAGTAGTATGAACAGATCCTTGTCTTTTATAAGTATTTATTCTAATCACGATAAAAATTAAATCATTTTAAAAAATGGCATCGACATTAGCTGCACCAAATCTGAAGAGAAAGGCAACAGACATGTTGGCGGACCCTGACACAGGAAAGCCAATTGAATTGGAGTACAAAGATTTTGAACTTGAAGATGAAAATAAATTGGTATGGTACCATGGGACCATATTTAGATATGTTTTCGGCTTATGCATTGAGACTAAATGAACTAAGACTTGGTCATAACAATATGCCTATTACTAAGATAGATGGCGTTCATCGAAGTTCTCCTGTAGCAAACTATGGTCTTTCAGGGGCTCACCACGTTCTATTAGATGGAGCATCCTTTCCATCGGAGAGAAGGTCATCAATTGTACAGAGCATCGGACCTATGACAGCGTGGCTTTGCATGATCCGCAGTGAAGGGATATATATAGGCGCAAATATGCAATGGCTGTTAAGAGGGCAATGTCCCATGACTCCTGTATTGACGATATAATAGAACTGACCAAAACACAAAGCAGGCATCGGAGATCTCGTCATTGACAACTTTGGTAGCAGAAATTTTATTAATCACGACATCAAGACAAGCCCACAAGGATGTTTTTCCCACTTACCATATTTTCTCACGTTTGGAATATGCATTCAGATAAGAAGAAATTTCGTGGATTCTTCAGCACAACGAGGGCCGGAGGATGGTATACTTATAAAAAAGCTTCAAACAGGAAACAATCATTCTTCGTAAGTGGGAGCATTGAAGAAGAAATGGTAGGTATCTCAAATCGTATTTCAAGGTATCTTTGGCACATTCAAAGAAGATCTCTCCATATTGAGTAAAATCACTTCTTTCGCTAATTGGTATACTAGGGAGCAAATGGGTGGTTGCTTTCGCCAATCTGGCAAAGATGAAAGCTGCTCAAAAGTCACATTACCTTTAGTACATAAATATGCCAAAATGCCCTGTGCCAATCAAAGTGGTCTCCTCTCAGGAGTATAATCAGGTTGTTACTGCGCCATGTTTTAGTGGTCATCCCATGCACCTATTTCTTCGAACACATAGAGAAGAAAAGAATTATAAGTAACACTGGAAAACCCTGGCACAAATAATTAACATCCTTACAAGCACTCTTGAAGAACTACATGACAAATTAAAGAGGGAAAAAGTAACATAGTTAACTACAATACTATGTACTGTATTTCAACTAGTCCATTAAAAACAGCTTTCAAATGGAAAGATTTTTCTATTTCAAATGATGAGATCATGAAATTGTGGTTTATCGATACTGATGCCTGTTTGTTTAACGTTCACCAGTAGTATGAACAGATCCTTGTCTTTTATAAGTATTTATTCTAATCACGATAAAAATTAAATCATTTTAAAAAATGGCATCGACATTAGCTGCACCAAATCTGAAGAGAAAGGCAACAGACATGTTGGCGGACCCTGACACAGGAAAGCCAATTGAATTGGAGTACAAAGATTTTGAACTTGAAGATGAAAATAAATTGGTATGGTACCATGGGACCATATTTAGATATGTTTTCGGCTTATGCATTGAGACTAAATGAACTAAGACTTGGTCATAACAATATGCCTATTACTAAGATAGATGGCGTTCATCGAAGTTCTCCTGTAGCAAACTATGGTCTTTCAGGGGCTCACCACGTTCTATTAGATGGAGCATCCTTTCCATCGGAGAGAAGGTCATCAATTGTACAGAGCATCGGACCTATGACAGCGTGGCTTTGCATGATCCGCAGTGAAGGGATATATATAGGCGCAAATATGCAATGGCTGTTAAGAGGGCAATGTCCCATGACTCCTGTATTGACGATATAATAGAACTGACCAAAACACAAAGCAGGCATCGGAGATCTCGTCATTGACAACTTTGGTAGCAGAAATTTTATTAATCACGACATCAAGACAAGCCCACAAGGATGTTTTTCCCACTTACCATATTTTCTCACGTTTGGAATATGCATTCAGATAAGAAGAAATTTCGTGGATTCTTCAGCACAACGAGGGCCGGAGGATGGTATACTTATAAAAAAGCTTCAAACAGGAAACAATCATTCTTCGTAAGTGGGAGCATTGAAGAAGAAATGGTAGGTATCTCAAATCGTATTTCAAGGTATCTTTGGCACATTCAAAGAAGATCTCTCCATATTGAGTAAAATCACTTCTTTCGCTAATTGGTATACTAGGGAGCAAATGGGTGGTTGCTTTCGCCAATCTGGCAAAGATGAAAGCTGCTCAAAAGTCACATTACCTTTAGTACATAAATATGCCAAAATGCCCTGTGCCAATCAAAGTGGTCTCCTCTCAGGGGAGTATAATCAGGTTGTTACTGCGCCATGTTTTAGTGGTCATCCCATGCACCTATTTCTTCGAACACATAGAGAAGAAAAGAATTATAAGTAACACTGGAAAAACCCTGGCACAAATAATTAACATCCTTACAAGCACTCTTGAAGAACTACATGACAAATTAAAGAGGGAAAAAGTAACATAGTTAACTACAATACTATGTACTGTATTTCAACTAGTCCATTAAAAACAGCTTTCAAATGGAAAGATTTTTCTATTTCAAATGATGAGATCATGAAATTGTGGTTTATCGATACTGATGCCTGTTTGTTTAACGTTCACCAGTAGTATGAACAGATCCTTGTCTTTTATAAGTATTTATTCTAATCACGATAAAAATTAAATCATTTTAAAAAATGGCATCGACATTAGCTGCACCAAATCTGAAGAGAAAGGCAACAGACATGTTGGCGGACCCTGACACAGGAAAGCCAATTGAATTGGAGTACAAAGATTTTGAACTTGAAGATGAAAATAAATTGGTATGGTACCATGGGACCATATTTAGATATGTTTTCGGCTTATGCATTGAGACTAAATGAACTAAGACTTGGTCATAACAATATGCCTATTACTAAGATAGATGGCGTTCATCGAAGTTCTCCTGTAGCAAACTATGGTCTTTCAGGGGCTCACCACGTTCTATTAGATGGAGCATCCTTTCCATCGGAGAGAAGGTCATCAATTGTACAGAGCATCGGACCTATGACAGCGTGGCTTTGCATGATCCGCAGTGAAGGGATATATATAGGCGCAAATATGCAATGGCTGTTAAGAGGGCAATGTCCCATGACTCCTGTATTGACGATATAATAGAACTGACCAAAAACACAAAGCAGGCATCGGAGATCTCGTCATTGACAACTTTGGTAGCAGAAATTTTATTAATCACGACATCAAGACAAGCCCACAAGGATGTTTTTCCCACTTACCATATTTTCTCACGTTTGGAATATGCATTCAGATAAGAAGAAATTTCGTGGATTCTTCAGCACAACGAGGGCCGGAGGATGGTATACTTATAAAAAAGCTTCAAACAGGAAACAATCATTCTTCGTAAGCGGGAGCATTGAAGAAGAAATGGTATCTCAAATCGTATTTCAAGGTATCTTTGGCACATTCAAAGAAGATCTTCAGATTTTCAAAGATAAACTAAAACAAGTAGCGTGGGAAAATACCTTATCACCTGTAAATAACATAAACACAAACTACAACCAGTTCGAAAACACATTAACAGCAACTATGAACACAACCATACCACTCAAACGTGTCAAAATATCTAATATCAAAAATAATAATTATATAACCAAAGGAATAAACAAATCTTGTAAACATAAAAGACTCCTAAAAACATTCGTAAATCAATCAAAAGATAAAATACTAAAGAACCACTACAAAACATACTCTAAACTCCTAAAAAAATGTGTAAAATTATCTAAAAAACAAAACTACTCACAAGAAATGGAAAAATCTAAAACCAAAACCAAAACTATGTGGCAAATAATAAAACGTATAACAAAAAAACCGAAAAATATTTACAATGAAAACCTAACACTAAAAGTAAATAACAACACAATTAATTGTCCATATACGATCGCAAACGAGTTCAACCAATACTTTGCTTCCGTGGGCTCTCCAAACATACAGAATAACAATGCGCGTGCCACCAACGACCATGCAGTAATTGCGCCCGCCACTAACTCCATGTTTCTGGAACCAGTTACAGAACAAGAAATATTCAAATTAATTCTAAACCTTCCAAACAAACACAGTTGTGGAATCGACGAGATACCCCCCACACTCATAAAAGCCTGCGCCACAGAACTTACCCCTCCACTAACATTCCTTGTAAACCAATCCCTAGAAGAAAAAACTTTTCCGTCCCGACTCAAAATTGCGATAATTAAACCCATACCAAAAAAAGGTGGAAACTCTAATGACCCGAGCCAATATAGACCCATAGCACTTCTCCCCGCATTTTCGAAAATATTCGAAAAAGTAGTTACCGAACATATGTGTAAATTCCTAGAAAAATATAACATTCTTGACAATAACCAATTTGGATTCCGGACAAATCGATCAACCACCTTAGCAGTCTATAAATATACACAAGAAATACTGATACTGACATATATAAAGGACAAAAACTATGCAATAGGCCTCCTCCTTGACATGACAAAAGCATACGACAAAGTATCCCACTCGATCCTATTAACTAAATTAAATGGAGTTGGCATCAGGGGAGATGCACTTGACTGGCTTAAGTCGTATCTTGCTGATAGGAAGCAGTATGTGCAGGTGGAACACCTCGATCACGACACATGTGAGCTACAAAACGTGCGCTCGGACATCCTGACCACGAACTGGTCTATTCCACAGGGAAGTGTGATAGGGTGTATACTATTCCTAGTATATATTAACGACCTGCCCAAAATATGTGACCACCTTTGTGTATTATTTGCTGATGACATCTCCATCCTCTTTAAAACCCCAACAAACAATCAAGAATACAACCATAAAATAACCGAAACATTTAACCTAATAAAATCTTGGCTCTTACATCACAACCTTGAAGTAAACAATAAAAAAACTAAAATAATACAATTCAAACCATACCAAAAACAAAAAAATCAACCTCAAAACCATAACTAGCAATATCCAAATTGAAGAAGTCGAAGAATTTAAATTACTAGGAATCACACTGGACTCACATCTAAACTGGAAAAAAACATGTCGAGCAGATAAAAACAAAACTATCACAATTTTCATATGGACTTGGTGTTCTCAAAACGAACACAAAAGCAGAGTGTGCTCTCACTGCCTACTACGCGTATGCCTACGCATGGCTACGCTA
Source organism: Helicoverpa armigera (assembly GCF_030705265.1). Taxonomy (NCBI): domain Eukaryota; kingdom Metazoa; phylum Arthropoda; class Insecta; order Lepidoptera; family Noctuidae; genus Helicoverpa; species Helicoverpa armigera. The sequence goes on from NC_087144.1 coordinate 1,116,452, forward strand.
TGGTGTGATCATGTGGGGGCACAGCGTAGATGCCAAAGATATATTTATAGCCCAGAAGAAACTTATACGAATAATATTCCACATAAAGCCAACAGACACCTGTAAACCCCACATTATAAATAATAAAATATTAACATTACCATCAATATACATATTAGAAATTGCCATTTTTGTTAAGAAAAATCTAAAAATGTTCAACTTTGAAAAGAACGAGCGCCGCAAAACTAAACTGATTTTACCAACACCTAGGATACAAATGTTTAAAAATAGCCCAGAATACCGAAGCATTCAAATCTACAATAAGTTACCTGAAAGCATCCGTTCCACCGAAACCCTAGGCATATTCAAAGCTAGACTTAAGTTATTACTGTTAAAAAAATGCTACTATAGTGTACAGGAATACTTAGAAGATAGAAGCTTAAAATAATAAATAACCACCTCTAGATATAATTTAATTTGTTGTTTTAAATGTATTTATAAATAAAAACAAAACAGTATTATGTCGTTCCTAAAAACATTGTGCAATAAATAGTAGATATAATAATTAAGATACTGATAAACTAAAACTACTGTCATATACCTAAGTTGTAGATGTAAGCTTAACTAATAATTATTTCTAGATATTGTTAACTTCTTATAAATTAATGTAATATACATATTTATAGTCTAAGTCATTATTATAATATAAATAAATAACTTTTAGTTTTAAGTTAATTTGCTGCGCCCTAACAGGGTAATGTGTACCTAGCATAAGATGCATCTGTATACATTTTGCAATAAATAAATAAATAAATCTCTCCATATTGAGTCAAATCACTTCTTTCGCTAATTGGTATACTAGGGAGCAAATGGGTGGTTGCTTTCGCCAATCTGGCAAAGATGAAAGCTGCTCAAAAGTCACATTACCTTTAGTACATAAATATGCCAAAATGCCCTGTGCCAATCAGAGTGGTCTCCTCTCAGGGGAGTATAATCAGGTTGTTACTGTGCCATGTTTTAGTGGTCATCCCATGCACCTATTTCTTCGAACACATAGAGAAGAAAAGAATTATAAGTAACACTGGAAAAACCCTGGCACAAATAATTAACATCCTTACAAGCACTCTTGAAGAACTACATGACAAATTAAAGAGGGAAAAAGCTACAATACTATGTACTGTATTTCAACTAGTCCATTAAAAACAGCTTTCAAATGCTACCAATAGCCTCTGAGAACATTTTATGTCTGAGGGAAGCGAATCAGGGAAGTGTTTCAGGGTTTTAAAAGAATCCTCCTAATAATTTTTGATTACCACTGCTAGAGGGAACAAAATATAGTAAAAGATATTCTTACCTCTGCTCCTATTTATTTATAAAACTAGCTTCTGCCAGCGGTTTCACCCGCATCCCGTGGGAACTACTTCCCGTACCGGGATAAAAAGTAGCCTATAGCCTTCCTCGATAAATGGGCTATCTAACACTGAAAGAAATTTTCAAATCGGACCAGTAGTTCCTGAGATTAGCGCTTTCAAACAAACATATAATAATAATAATATTTTATTTTCCATATAAAAGTACACATTACAAACAAAACACTATACACTAATACAGGTACACAAAATTTTTTTGTTGAACTCTGGTACTCAAGGTAAGATTTAACTTGAGTTTTGAGTACCAGGGCCCTCGCAATACAAATGATTCAGTAGTATTAGTTACAGTTCATGTGAGTTGGCGTGAAAAAGTCTAAAGATTTAACAAATTTTATATAAGTATTCTATATTATTAATAAGGTAAAGTGCATGCATTTTGGTGGCTTACGGATGCTAGCTTTGTGTGTGTGTGTGTGAGGGTGTGTGAGAGGGTGTGTGAGGGTGTGTCAGGGTGTGTGTGCGCGTGTGTGTGTTGCGGGAGAGGAGCGAGTGTAAAGTGTGGCGTGTAGGTGATGTGTCGTTTCTAGAGTGAATGTGTGGGTGTGAGTGAGATACGTAATAATGTATGACATAAATCCTATTATAGTATTGTTAATTTTACTAGGTCTTCAGTTTCAGCATAGGTTTTAGTTAAGAGCCATTGAGATACTTTCCTTTGCATTCAGATCTAGACAATGGATAAATTTTGCAGTGTTCGTTTAGGATGTTATATAAATGTCCGCTGATTACATTATGGTGCCGTGCAGCCAGGGAGCTCCTAAAAGCCGGAGTATGACATACCTTATGTGACCGACGTTTTTTGATAACGTTTGCGTTATATTCCAAAGAAATATGCTTTCTTGCAATTGTTGCAAGCACAAAGAGCTGTCTCACAGTAAGAATTTGACAGTTATCATAGAGTTGAGATGTCGGGTACCTAAAAGGTTTAAAAGTCATTACTTTGAGTACAGCTCTTTGTGCCCGCTCCAGGGCCAATAAGTGCGTCTTAGCAGCCCCTCCCCAAACGGATATACAATAGCTCAGAATAGACTGACACAGAGCGCAGTATACAGTTTTTAAGGTGTTAAAGTCAGTAGAATGGCGCAGTTTTTTAAAAATGTATATCACCTTACGGACACGAGAGGTAAGACTAGTTAGATGACATCTCCAACTGAGTAAGTCATCAATATGTACACCTAGATATTTAATTTGGGACGATCTAGCTAAGGTGGTACAGCTACAGGGTGTAGGTAAATTACTTGGCTCGCAAGAATGTGCTTTTAGGACGAATGAATCTGCGGTTGGTTGAGTGGATGTTGTCAGCGAAAAGGTTAGGTAGGTGGTTTTGTCAAGGTTCAGGGTTAAGAGGTTCTTGGACAGCCAGTGCATTACACGACTTAAAGTGTGCTCGGCTCTAGCAAACACCTCAACCCAATCATTTCCACGTATAAGCAAAGCCGTGTCATCAGCATAGCTACAGATGGCGCAATTAGGGATGTTAAGTTTACATAAGGAGTTAATGTAGAGAAGGAAGAGGGTGGGGCCCAGGACCGAGCCCTGCGGTACGCCGAAATTTAGAGAGGCACTTTCACTAATAAAACGGTCTATTTTTACTGACTGAGTCCTCCCAGAAAGATAGTCACTGAAAATCCGGAGAGCATATCCTCGGATTCCCATCATTTCCATCTTTATCAAGAGGAGTGGAACAGAGACAGTGTCAAATGCTTTTGTAAGATCAAGGAAGATGCCTAGGCATTTCTGTCTGTTATCGAGACAGTCAACTACTCGATCGACCAGATAAGCCACAGCATCCTCCGTTGATTTACCATGTCTGAAACCGAATTGGTTTGATGCTAGAATATTGTTTTTCTCTAAGAAATTTATAAGACGCGTATTTAATAATTTTTCCAAAACTTTGGACATGGCGGGCAATACAGATATTGGTCTATAATTATTTACACTGTCTCTGTTCCCACTCTTGAAGATAGGGTGGACAATAGCCCTTTTAAATGGTTTAGGGAAAGTACCACTCGACATTGAGATGTTACAAATATGTGTTATTACCGGGACTAGGGTGCTTGAACACTCCTGTAGTAATTTTGTTGGAATGGTGTCCCAGCCAATAGCTGTATCTGCACGTAAGCCACGGACAATTGCTTCAACCTCACATTCGTCGGTCGGCATAAGTACGAAAGAGTTGACAATAGTGTTTTCGTCTGGTGTATAGCCGGAAGAAACACCGAATTTTTGTGCTAGTTTACTACCTATGCTAGAAAAATATTCGTTAACCTTATTAACAGATGCAATTTTATCAGTCTCTATGTTAAGAAGTTCGTTAGAAGAACTTTTTGAGCACTCAGAGTTTGTGATATTTTTAATCAGCTTCCATGTTTTTTTAGGATTGTTTTGAGCTTTCCGAAATTCAATTTTTTCGTATGCGTGTTTCAGCCTTTTAAGAAGTTTGTTGCAGAAATTCCGGTATCTGATATATGTCAGTTTCAAGATATGGTTGTCAGGTTCGTTCTGCAACTTTCGACACATTGAGTCACGATTGCGAATACATCGTAGAAGACCGTTGGTTATCCATGGCTTAATGATCCGAAGCTTTGAAGGAATTCGCTGTGTAATTGAATGACTAAGGATTATTGACCTAATCATTGAGACTAACACATCAGCCGCAACCTCCGCATCACACATATTCTTTACTGGGCTGAAATCAGTGTCCAGTACAGCTGCAAAAACCGATGAATAGTCCACTTTCACGATACTATTATTGTGTTTGGGTCTTTTTAATGTGTTTTCAATACTAATTAAAACAGGCGCATGATCGGTTATAAAAGTTTCAAATACCAATGTGACAGTTTTCAAATCTGATTTTAGTAAAATATGGTCTAGGCAACTCTTACCACGGGTGGGCAAATTGTGGGTAGGTAAAAGACCGTGCAATGACGTCAAATTAAGATATTCGTTTGCCTGTTGATTCAAATCTGTTGGAATAATATTAATATTAATATCACCAATGAGAACCATGTTTTTATAGTTTGATATGGATGAAAGGGTGCTATCCAAACCATTAAGAAAGTTATTAATGTTGCGGTTACACGGAGGGCGATACAAGGCAATTATCACGAGATTTGCGGTATCCACTTTGCAAATTAAACAGTTTGCGTCTAGAACAAGCGGTTCAATAATAATATGTGGTAGCGACAATCTGACATAGACAATAATACCATCATTTTGATTTATATTATTTGTTGTATAATAGCTTGCATAGCCCTCAAGTGATGGAATGGTTGGTGTTTTACTTAACCAGCACTCGGATAGAACTAATATTTCTGGTAATATGTTTGTGTTCTGTAAAAACACATTGAGTTCATCAAAGTTTCGGTTTACGCTGCGTATGTTGATATGAAGTATTTTTATTGAATTACTAGTTACATTATAAACAAACTCTTCAGCTTTATAATATTAGTATAGATAAGAAAATTCTGCGAATGGAGTTTTTATTGTTCGAATGACAAAAAGAAAGGTTTAAAATTAGGTTTAGCACCTCTTGTGTAATCAGGAGCCTCATGATATATTTGTCACTTTGCAGCAAATTATTTATCAGGTTTAATTGTTGGCAAAAAGGTTAATCATCGAAATTGTTAAAAAGGTACGAGAAGCTTGAATCTGTTAATTTATTTATTTATTTATTTATTTAAAATACTTCTTGCACAAATAGTACAATGGCGGACTTAACGCCTTAGGCGTTCTCTACCAGTCTACCTTTGGGTGGCGGAGAGAAAGCGTTGGTAGGTGCAAACAAATCCGAAAAACTAGTGTGAAACATATACCTACATATATTACAATACACAAATAAATTAATAATAATATATATGTATATATATAACTATATAAATATGTACACTACAAACAATACTAATAACATATTAAGAAAGTTAATTTGAAACTGACTATTTATGTTTCTGCCAATTTCCCAAGATAGTGGTGACGAACTTTGAGTTTGAAGGTGTGACGGGTATTTACCATCCTGATCTCCAGAGGTAACTCATTCCAGAGAAGAATAGATTTTACAAAGAAGGAAGAGTGTATGATATCAGAACGATGTGTAGGACATTGTAGAAGGCGATTGTTGAAAGAGCGTAAATTTTTGTCATGATGTGAGCCAAGATATTTGAAAAGAGAAGTTAAATAAGAAGGTGAAGTAGGAGTGTGAAGAATAGAGAAAAGAGTAGTCAATGCCCTCACCTCACGACGCTGCCTAATAGGTAGCCATCTGAGCTGCGTTCGATACACTGACAAATGATCGTACTTGCGAAGATTAAAAACGAATCGAATGCAATTATTGAGAAGCCGGTCAAGTTTGTTGAGCAGATCTGCATTCAGGTCATAGTAGCACACATCACCATAGTCGATCATGGGGAAGATTAAGGTTCGCATAAGCATCGCTTTCACACTGGGCGGGAGCAAATTTTCAGGCGGTAGAGGAACCGTAGTATGTTAGTGACTTTTTGGCTGACAGCTGCGACTTGTGGTTGCCAATTCAGTGTGGTGTCCATTTGTAAGCCAAGGTTCTTGACGTTGCCACTATAAGGTACTGTCATACCATTGAATATTACTGGCGGCAAGCTGGAAGTATCCACCCTGATAATATTCCTCGAGCCACCAATAATGATGGCTTGGCATTTCCCAGGGTTGACTGCCACTCCAAACCTGTCCGCCCAATTTTTCACAACCGCCAAGTCTGCGTTAACCTTATCGAGCGTGTCAACCAAATCATCAACTGTCGTATGTCGATATAACTGCAAGTCATCGGCATAGAGGTGATACGAACACTGAAGCTCAGGAGTAAGTAAATTTATGAATACTGCAAACAAAAGGGGTGAGAGTATGCCGCCTTGAGGAACGCCAGCATCCAAATTACACCAGGTTGACGAGACTTCATCTACCCGAACCGACTGCTGGCGCTCCCGAAGATAAGAAGAAAACCAGTCCAATGCATCGGAAGAGACCATGATATATGACAGGATAGATAAAAGGATATCGTGACTGACGGTATTAAACGCATTTGAGAAATCGACTAAAACCAACACTGTCAGCTTAGCGTCTTCCATGGCGTGTCGAATATCGCCAGTCACTTTGAGAAGGGCAGAGGAAGTGCTGTGGCCTGGCCTAAATCCAGATTGAAATGGGCTCATAAGTTGGTTTTCGTAGACAAAACGAGCGAATTGTTTATGGGCACAAGCCTCTAGCACTTTGGATAAGAATGGCAGGATCGAGATTGGACGGAAATGATTGGGGAGAGTTGGATTAGAAATTTTAGGAAGAGGACAGACGTACGCTTTCCTCCAAAGTGAAGGAAAAACCCCAGAGAATAGGGAAAAGTTGATAATGTGGGTGATAGCAGGAAGAATTGGGACTAGAATAGAAATAATCATTTGGCGACTGATATTGTCACAGCCCACCGCTTTCGATTTAATGGATAGGATAATTTTTTTGACCTCTTCCTCATCAACCGGTGAAAAATTAAAAGTTTTGATGTCAGGACGCGATAGACCAGCAATATAGTTAAGAGTTGCTTGCTTGATTACATTATCCAAATTGGAAGAAGTGCAGAAATGACTATTTAAAGTGTCTAAACTAATCGAGTTAGGTAGGTCTAAATGTCGCGATTTGCCAATACCGAGGGTTCCGAGGAACTTCCAGATATTAGCAGAAGAAGAAGTAGAGATATTGTTTAGTATATGGCGGCGTTTGGCGTTACGTATCATAAGATTACACCGATTCCTTGCAGTTTTAAATTGAGCCCAATTTTCGTCCGTACGGTCCCTCTTAAACTTCCTGAACGCACGATCCCTCCTACGCATTGCTATCTTAATAAGCTCGGTCATCCACGGTGCTGGTGGACGTTTTACTCTAACTCTCTTAACGGGTGCATGGAGATCATACAAAACGTTCACCCGGTTGTTAAAAATTTCAAGCTTATCATTAACTGAGTCAGCTTCTATCAATGGAGTCCAGTCAATTTCAGCAGCATCATTGAGAAGCTGATCTACGTTCATACGTGCAAAGCAACGCCTATGCAGAACCTTAGGCTTGGACTTAGGAGGTTTAAGGATGTAGGAGAGGAAAATTAGGTCGTGATGAGAAAAACCAGGAGCAATAAATTGACCATGAGAGGAAACAAGGGAAAGGTCGGAAGTAAGGATTAAATCCAGCCAGGAATCATCACCTACTGTAGATCGGTGAGTTGCCTGCAAGGGCAAAATGTGTAAACTAGATGATTCCACAAGATGAAGGAGTTTACGGGATCGAGGAGAATTAGGAGCAAGGAGATTTGTATTGAAATCGCCCATGATGATATAATGTGCATACTCTGAACCTATCGATTCTAAAACCGATTCAAAATCAGTGAAGTAGTCGACAGAAGGGGGGCAATAAACAACACCAACGACGGCTTTAGCTCCTTTAACAGAAACCTCCAGAAAGAGGTATTCCGCACAAGCCTGATGACTAGGAGAGGCAGCCAGGGCTTTGTAAGAAAAGTCAGATCGAAGGTATATTGCCACGCCACCCCCTCTTCTACCAAGCCGATCATTCCGAATGAGAACATAACCAGGAAGGGGGTATGAGGTGGACAAGAGATTTGGTTTGAGCCAACTCTCGGAAATCAGAATGGCATGCACATTCATATTAGAAAAAGTCTCAAAGAGCTCACTGTAGTGACTAGCAACACTTTGAGCATTTATATGACACACGTTAAACAGCTTGTCCGATTGATTAAACTGTGTTCTCAGAGTATCCCCAAGCGTATCGGTTAAAGAACAAAAACTATCATCACCATCCAAGGATTCATTGGCAGAATGAAAACTGTCATTATCTGAATACATAAGTAATAAATAAAATATATATATAAAATTAAATTAATTAATTAATCCATTCATTTTGAATGTCTCGAAAGTGGCTCATCAGGCTCTGCTTACTAAAAGCCTTGGAAACATTGAACCTGGCTACACAAGCAGACCTTCATTATCACCAACATTGTGGGAAAACCCATTAAAAAAAAACTAAATTACTAAATTAGTCAAAAATGAAAAAAATATATTGGCGGTATGCAAATACGAAAAAAGTGCAACGCCACTCCTCTGTTATCGGCTGATAACGGTCATTTAACAAGAGATCCAGAAATGCTCTCCAAGTGAGGTATCTAATGAAGTACTTTTTAGAGTACAAAACTGTCTAGAAAAGGCTGAAAATGGAATGACGCCCATACCATCTGTTTCGAGGAAATTGAAAATTGTACGCTGGCTGCCAGCGCCTGTGTCCCGCTTTCGCGCGTGGACCACGGGAGTGTCACTAGCGACCTGGCCAGCCCGGCCCAGTCAGTAAATGGATATCGAACATATTCCGAAGTCATCCCACATAGAAGATGTGATTCTGATAAATAGTAATATATTTTTTTAATTAATTTTATATTCATTAGACCTAAGAAAAAATGGATGGATTGCCTGAAAGATGACATGAATAGGAAGGGAGTGAGTGTCAGTATGACGAGTGACAGGGAAAAATGGAAGCGGAAGACTTATTGCGCCGACACCAAATAAAATTGCGAACAGGGCAGGAGGAAGAAGAAGAAGAAGACTAATTGAATGAAATTGTTGTTTTCCATTGTATAAGTTTGTTATATTGTAAACTGCTTTAGTTTATATTGTATGAAAAAAAAAATACAAGTCTCAAGGGCACACACTGAAGGCTGCGGGTGTCGATCTGAGGATGAGCTGCTTCTCATACGGAGAGCTGTTGAGAACACAACCACAAACGTGGTAGGATAGAGAAATTTTATATTATATTTCTTTATTTCTGTCACCAAGCCCTTCAGGTATCAGGTGGGCTTCAGGTAAGGAGAAAAATGTGGATACAGAATAAAAAATAAATAAAATATGGATATTTTTCTTTTATTGCAAATACAAGAACTGTAAAAACACAATAGCAAAAGAAGTGAGAAGACTCCATAGTTGTATCGGCAGCTTCCCGTCTATGTAGAACAAACCGCACGCGCTCATCTTTCTAAACGATGCCTCCTGTTCAAGTTGGATGTTCTTACAAAGCCGTATAAGGTGATCTAAAATAAATGTAGAAAATCTTTACACAAGTAAAAAATCGGCACGTTTCCGGAGGACAGTGATGCGGAGGAATACTTCGACGCCTGATCGATGCTCTTTTATATTATGTTTTATGTTTATATACATTTTGTATATAGTATTTTATTTTTAGTTTTGTATAAAGATAAGTAGCTCAAGTAAAAATATGTCTTGGACTTCCTATGCCGTTTGTAATAAAGTTTTAATCTAAAACGACCTGTGCCTACTTACATGTATAATAGCATTGGCATTAATAGCAGAATATGATATGGTTAACAAACACATTTGAAATAATATTATTTTATATGCACTGCTGTTGTTGTTGTTAACGTGAAAATATCAATCACTGCAAACTTAAAAAGTACTTCGACAGTTTACTTTTCTAATTTTGTCGTCATCAAGCAGGTGATATTAGGTTCAAATATTACCTGAAATATTTCTAGACTTAATGATCATCACACAGGTAGACTGCGCATTTCTGATCGTAGCATAGAACCGCTCACATTGTACGCTTAAGGCTATGATGACTGCGACATTCTTTAAGTTCCAAATTAAAGATATTGCTGGTGCGGTCACAATCTGAAATCAGGGCAGGATAAATCTAAACATGTTTGCAATTTTGTAAAGAAAACCTAATGACTCTTATTTTCTTTAATGTCGCTCTTGAGATCCTACGTCTGATCTTTAGGATATTCTCCTTTAGTACACTTTTTATTTTATGAACTTTTAATGTTATATTAATATTACTAACATGCACCGAGAAATACATTCGTCTTTATTTTTGGAAAACGGAATATCAAGTGAGGAATTAATATTATGTATTTCTCTAGAATCGTTAATTTTCAGAAATAGACTTACGTCTGCGCCTGCCGTTGCGTGCAAAACGAAAACCCGACCAATGTTCCACAAACAAAGATAAGCAGTGAATGTAATGTAAAACAAAATCTGGAAACATAAAGAATCATAAGTATTATTATTGTATTACTAAGCGGAATTAATTTCAAGACAAATAAAAAAAATCTTTAAAAAATATTCCACGTTTTAACTCAGTTCAAAACTTACCAAGTGCTGAAATGTTTTCTCAATGATCATGTAAATCTCCTGTATATCACAATATACAATGAACAGTTTGTCAACATTTTCAACGTTTTCGGAATCTTCAAGGCTTAAAGCTCGACATTCATTGATCCATTGCTGAAGGAGTTTGTCTGTAAGCTTTATTAGTATGAAAGCATACGCAACGCTAATCTCATAGGAAATACTTGCGTAAGCAGTTACAATGGTGACAATGTTGATGTTACCGTAATAACAACAGTAAAAAATGACCCAGCTAATGCTATAAATGTTTGAGATAATAACACAACACCAACTGCAGATGATGATACCCCTGACTTGGCTGCGGTTTATTCCCAGGGAACTGAAAGCGCATTGTATCTTCAAGGCTAGTAAGATATTGTATCGGCTGAGCACAATATTTGAAACAGTGCTCACAGAATCCCCGGTCAGGTATAACATGTATCCAATAAAACCTGATATGGATACGCACAAAGTACTGTAAAAGTGCAAAGTAGTATTGCGTTCATTCCATACGGTAATATTCCAATCGATTATCTGATTTGTATGAAAGCAGCGGTTCAAAATAATACAGACAACTCTGAAGAAGTTATAAATTCGTGAGTTGCTAGTAATGTATTGTCTACGAATAGAATATTTTGCGCACAAAAATATGTTTTCCATGAAATTCAATGGCCTTAGTATTGCTTGTAAATCTTCTTCAATCCTGTTGTATTCTATAATATCGCCTGGTGAAAATGATGAAGTATTTTCAAATATGACAGACACGTGATGAGGTAGCCAATATTGTTTGAAGCAAGACCACATGACTACACAGAATAGTGTTGTACTGATAAATGTCACAATCGATATGCGAGTCACTAAAGAAAAATGTTAGGCTTTAATATAATTAATACGCTTAGTGTTGTCTACGATCACAACTATCATTAAAACTAAATATGTATATGTTATGGACCATGTCATTAATTTGGGCATTATGAATAATGCCCGAGCATTATGAATAATGTCTAGCTTTATCGGGCCAAGTGATTAATAACTATCTTAACTTCATTATTTATCACATTGCACGGGCATTATTATATTGCTACATGACAGTTGGGCAAATTGATAATAAAGCTATATTTTACGCGGTGATATTTTCATTTGACTTTTAATAAGAGAAGATGTTAATTATGCCAAATAATGAGTCTAACCTCCCCACTCAGAGACATTTAATGGTTACTTAAGCCGTTCCTTAGTGAAGGATTTGTATAACATTCCGTCACTAAGGAGTGACTTAAGTAACCATTAATGTCTCTGAGTGGGGAGGTGATTGCTTAAAATTTCGTTTATTTTGTTTTATAATAATAAGTCAATACTATCGAGAACCTTGTGAAAGCTGAGAAAGAGAAACAAATAAAGTATCTCGACTTAGCGCACGAGGTTGTCGCCATGTGGAGTGTCGACACGGCTGTTGTTGTGCCGATTGTCGTTACGGCCAATGGTTTAATAGCCAAGAGCCTCGACGAACACCTCAGGAGGCTCTCGTTGGGCGGCTGGATCAAGGGACTGATTCAGAAGGCAGTACTCCTTGATACGGCACGTATTGTGAGGAGGTTTCTGTCTCTGGGACCCTAACCACCGGTACCTTGGACCCTGTGCCCGATATCGGTGGCAACCTATTTTTTATATTTTTAAATGTTTTTTATTTTTATATTTAATATTTAAAAATGTAAATTATATGTTTGAAAATAAATAAATGACAAAATAAGTCAATACTATAAAACAAAGATATGTTGAAAAATTTTTGATTCAAATTTTGGTGTTCAAGTCTCGAACATTTTGTACCCAAAAATGAGAACTCGTAGAAAATAATGCCCTGAAGATTTTTTACAAAAATCGTCTATAATTAACCCCCAGGCTGCTATTGGACTTCGAAAATACAAAAAAATCGCACAATCTTTGAAAATTACATTACGGCCCCAAAACTTTAGGAGGCAGGCGTTGCTTTCAAGCAACTCCCGCTGCAGGTTAGCAGCGTGAGGGAGTGTCAGACTCTAACTGACTAAAACCCATCTTGTTCCTTCTTAAGCCTTAATATAACAGGGCCGCGGTAACTCTTTCGAACAATTCCGCAGCCCAAACTCTTTCATTTTTGGGTACAAAATGAATGATGTCCAAGTATATTTTATGTTTATTTTTAATAACTTTTAAATGCAAAAATTTGTGGATTTTTAAGCAATAACAATAAAAAAATGAAATTAAATTATGTTTGTATTACTTTGCCCAAAAGGTCACGGGCAATATGTATAGTGCCCGGTCAATTTGATTATTTGAACATTATTATCAAATTGCACTCTCATATTGGGCATTTTTCATAATGACCGGGCATTATGTATACTGCCCAATTTATCACTTGGTCCATAACATATACCGTCTTACCACAAAAACTTTTAAACGTCAGTTTATGCCTTGTCTAAAAAAATGTCAAATTATGACGTTGACATATGGTTCATTTTGCAGCCAAAATTTTATTAGACAAGCGTAAAACAGGGTTTGAAGTTTTTGTAGTAAGGCCCATATACTTTATTACGTGCCTTTCTCAATAGGGTATTTTAGTCTAGATGAGAAAAAAATTAAAAGTGTATTACAATGATTGTTTAGAGGAAAAGCAATCGGGAAATGTTAGTTTCACTTCGTAAGGTACATAAATATATTTTTTATTGCAGTTTAAAGTTTTTAGGTTTTTTTATCTGTCTTTGAACACTACGAAATGTCGCCGCCATGCTAATGACGTCATTACGGTAGTAAACAACTTTTAACCAAGTGTTTCTCATATTTATATCCACTGGTACTTGAATCCATAATTTGTCTGGTGTTTTTACACTAGTGTTCTCACATTCAGAAACCACACACCAACGATACGGAGCATAATTACTCATTATTAAAATTTTCAATACATATCAAAATATGTATTACTGGCAGCTGTAGTTTGTTTAGTAACGTAATGACGTCATGACCAAAAAACAATCATGGCGTCCGTTGTGTGCCGCGTTTTCGCGAAATACGCGCGAAATTTGAAATTATGATAAAACAATTAATTTATATTCGTACATAACGTGAGAAAAAAAAATATTTTTAATTTTTTAGAGATATATTAAGACTAAAGAATTTATTTAAGATATATTTCAAAAATGCATGTAATACCCTATTAGAGGACGGATCTTTCGGTTAACCAATGAACTAGGGAACTAAACTAAAATTGTTAGAATATTTATTTATTTTTCTTATGTAAGGAACAGAGAAGGGTGGTCTTTATATGTCCATATTAATTACCATATAACCATTATTTGATAGCTTGAATTAATTGATAAAGATCGAAGTTTCAAGTTTTAATATAAATAAAACAGCTACCCAATCAAACAATATTATTATCCATTTGTTACAAATACACAAACTGTAAAAAGACAATAGTATAATAAGTGATAACACTCCATAGTTCTATCGGCAGGTTCCCGTCTATGTAGAACAAACCGCATGCGCTCATCTTTCTAAAGATTCTAAACGATGCCTCCTGCTCACGTTGGATGTTCTTGCAAATCCGTATTGAGTGAACTAAAATTGGATATCAGCAGTATATAAGATCGTTGGATCAATTTAGCAGAAACAATACATAAATCTATATTCATCTCTCATTACTCAGTACTCTCATTTTTCATCAATTCAACCTAGCAAACAGAATCACTAAAAGTAATCGGGATAGTTCTTAATCTTCATCGTGATAATTATTGCTTATCGTATTTTATTAATATATGAAGTTCTGAAGACAAGGATTCTCAATGCAAAAGTTAGCACAACTTCATTGCAGCAATATACAATTGAAAATATCCGAAAATTCAGCACAAATGTTCAGAAAAAAAAAAACATGAGAAAGGTTAGACTGAAGTTTTATTACCCGACTGCCAAAGAAGGAGGGTAATGTTTTTCGAGTGTATGTAAGTATGTATGTATGTCTGTTCCTTTGTGACCTCCTGTAGCCTAAACGGCTTGATGGATTTTGATGTATGAGGTATCGTTAGATTTGTCTTGATTACGGGAGTGTCATAGGATACATTTTATCCTAAAAGTCCCACGGGATATTTTTCTAAATTTCCTTTAAAAAATATGTATGCGGTATCATTAGATTCATTTCAATCACGGGAGTAATTAATATAGGATACGTTTTTTCTCAAAATTCCCACGGGAACATGTTAATTCTGCGTCAACGCAAAGCAACTCATGCGTTAGCAAGCAAAAAGATAGGGCGTGGCCTGGCATGCGGCGCGCGGCGCGGTGCGGAGGGGGATATGCTCGAGTATACAGCCCGAATGCGGGCACACGCATAAGGTAAAGTAAGGTAAAGTAAGGTACATAGCACAAAATACATAGGTACAGAAGTCAATCTACATACAAAGCGCGTTCGAGTCACGCAGACATAGGTGTCTATGTGTGCGTGTTCACAGACGCGCTGTCTCAAAACAACTCAAAACAGTGCGAGCGCGGCTGCCGTTTTCTTGAGATACGCGCGTCACACACAAGGTAGATAAATGTGCACGCGTCTGTAATTTGACTGTAATATTTTTAATTTTAATAACAAAAGAAAAAGTAATAATGGAGCAACAAAAAGTCGTATTATAATTGTTTAGCCTGCCGTATTACCTTTAGTACCTATGTACCTACTTATTTTCTCATATTTCGATGGTTCGATTAATAAACGCAGTAGGTAGGTACAGTTAGGTGGGTAGGTAAGCGCCCCGGGGAGGCCTCTGGCCCAATGCCGTAATAAGTTTTGCTAGTGTCGACCCAGGCAAACCTGCCTACCTACCCTCAAAGATTATTACTAGTAGGAGTTGATAATTTTTGTGATCATGGCGAGAGTATGTTGTAAGGTAGACGAAATAAAACTCGCACATCAAGGTTTCTGTAGGTAGAAGCAAGCTTAGATCGGGGACTGTACCAGCCCATTACATACAAAAATATTTTTTTCACAAGTAAAGAGTAGGGTAAGTATATATGTATGAATAACAAAATTATAAATTGCGGTTTCTGAAAAAGTTCGGTATCTCGTTCAAACGAATTTCCGTTGAAAGTGTTTATTAACCTCTTGTATGCCACATTAATTTTTCGATTATTATTGGTTTATATTTCATTTTTCCTGTTTTATTCTCAACAATACATCAAATAATTAGATACGAGTACCACTACCACGTTAGTTTTATGCGCATAAAAAAGTTGACAACCCTAGCGCGACCGCCGAGTTTAGGCATGAAAAGTGAAGTACATACATGAGATTGACTTCTGTACCTATGTATTTTGTGTACATAGTCTTCTACATCTACAACATTTTCGTTAAATAAAAACAGCTAAAAAGTTATAAATAAAAGAATTATTATTAAAAAAACAAAATACCCGACTGCACACTAAAAAAAGAGTAAAACAAGCCCCACAATAATATTGATCAATCAAATGCTAAAAACTAATTATGTAATACCGTTTAAACAATATCTATATTAAAATACACTACAATATGTGTTCGTAATCGATAGTTAAATAAACAGAAACTTATTTTGAATACAAATTTACTGAATATAATTTATAAATATTGATGGAAAGCATCGCAGGCGGGGACCACCTTGACCGCCACCAACGAAAATTCTGCTAAATGGTGCACAACCGAAATGACTATAAATAAGCCTCTGTTGGTCCCCGCCTGCGATGCTTTCCATCAATATTTATAAATTATATTCAGTAAATTTGTATTCAAAATAAGTTTCTGTTTATTTAACTATCGATTACGAACACATATTGTAGTGTATTTTAATATAGGTATTGTTTAAACGGTATTACATAATTAGTTTTTAGCATTTGATTGATCAATATTATTGTGGGGCTTGTTTTACTCTTTTTTTAGTGTGCAGTCGGGTATTTTGTTTTTTTAATAATAATTCTTTTATCAAAAGACCTTTTACCTGAAACATTTGTGGCCTTCGTGTGCATAACACAGACAGTCTGCACATTCCTGATTGTCACATAGAATCTCTCACATTCCGCGCAGAAACATACAATAACAACAATGTTCTTCAAATTCCAAATTACAGATAGAGTTCGAAAAATCGGGCCCTGAAATATCAGCAGATAACAATGATTGTCTCTTACACACAAAAATAATTGATGTTTGTTTGTGTCGCTTAAACTTTAGAATGGCTCGGCTGGAACGATTTGTTTTTTTTCGGTTTGAGGTCCAGGTAAGGTTTAAAGGATATGGCATGATAAGATGTTTGCCGGCTCAGAGAAATGTGAGAAACCAAACAATTTACTTCAGAAAATGCATTTTACTGTATTTTTAAACTGACGATCATACTCGTTTTTGGATGGCGATGAATTTAAGCTACTCACATTAGTATCTTCAGTTGCGTGATTAATTAAAATTTGAGCTTCATCAAACATACAGAGGTAAAATGTGAATGCAATATAAAATAGAACCTAAAAATACATAAAACACCATGAAGTCATTATAATTAAAAAATAAAGATAAATCTTAACATTTACATTAATCTTATCAAACCATACCATGTGTTGAAACGTTTTCTCAATAATCATGTAAATCTCTAGTATATCCCAGTAAATACCGAACACTTGAAACAAATTTTCTGAATTGTCTACATTTCTCGTAGCTTCAAATTTTTTGATCCATTCGCGAAGCATATTCTCTGTTAACTTCAATAGTATGAATGCATACAAGACGTTGATTTCAAACGAAATACTGGCGTAAGCCGTGAACATTGTGATAAAATGGACTTCAGCAAAAGTAAAAACGTAATAAACGACAAAGCTTAAGCTCATAATGTTTGAGACGATGACTAAAACCCAACTGGATACGATAAAACCTCTAATTTCATTGCGGTTAAGTCTTAGAAAACTGAAAACGTGTTGTATTTTCAAAACCAATAAGATATTCGAGCGCCTGAAGACGATGTTTGAAATGATTGATATAACATCCCCGATGAAGTATATGAAAAATCCAACAGTACTTGCTAGGCATAAGTATAACATACTATAATAGTTAGGAGAAGTACTGTTTTCATTAAACATGTTGGTATTCCAAACGATTATCTGATATACTTGAAAACATCGGTGCACAAGTACAAAGATAATTCTTAAAAAGGTATAAAAACGAGTAGTAGAAGTAATGTTTTTATCACGAATGCAATATTTTGCAGATAAGAAAAGACTTTGCATCAAATTCAATGGTCTTAATATTGATTGTAAATCTTCATCTACTATGTTATTTCCAAAGTCAGCCTCAAGTGATATATCTTTAATTATAATGAGCTCCTGACATGACTCAAAATATTCTTTGAAATAAGAACACATTATTATTTAACTAGTTTAGGATACGATAGTAAATTAAGTATCCGTCACAATCGAAAAGCCACCAAAACACTTTTGTAGGCGTGAATAATAAACATGGTGGTATCTTCAATATCTAATGTACTAAACTTAATACCATTTAATACTTTCAATAATTCCACATTGACTCGTTTTTTTGACAAATGACACGAAAGTATCTTTCACCTATGAATAAATTTTTAGTATAGGGATGTTGAAGCTTCAACATCTTTTCATCTTATTTGGTCACAACCAAAAGCCGGATGAAGAATAAGCATGGATACAACATGGCAATGCAGCCAGTCTTGTGCACGTTAGCAAAAACCAGTGCAGAAGAAGCGCGTGAAACAGCTTGTTTTAAATTTAGGCTCAAAACTATTTAAACAATCTCACGCTATTTCAATTCAAAATAATGAGAAGTTTCAAAATTATACCACTCATTCTCATTCAATGAGCTCTTTTATTGCAAATACATAAACTGCAGACACGCAATAGTATAAGAAGTGAGAAGACTCCATAGTTGTATCGGCAGCTTCCCGTCTATGTAGAACAAACCGCATGCGCTCATCTTTCTAAACGATGCCTCCTGCTCACGTTGGATGTTCTTACAAACTAGTGTTAAGGAATCTGTAAATGGAAACATAATTGTCTTGAAAGGTGCAACTGAATTCCAAAGTGCAAAAGGAAAAGAATCGATGAAATAGGTGAGCAAATAGTCAGGCTGTTAGCCTCAGTCGATATCAAACAAAACGTTTAAAGAAACATATTGGCTTTATGATTACTTAAATCTTTTTCGAGTATAAGGGCGCGGGTTCGATCCCAGGTCAGGCAAGTACCAATGCAACTTTTCTAAGTTTGTATGTACTTTCTAAGTATATCTTAGACACCATTGGCTGTTTCGGATGGCACGTTAAACTGTAGGTCCCGGCTGTCATTGAACATCCTTGGCAGTCGTTACAGTGGTACCACAGTCAGAAGCCAGTAAGTCTGACACCAGTCTAACCAAGGGGTATCGGGTTGCCCGGGTGTTGTATATGTGAGTGTACAACACCTGTGTGTGTTGGCGCGCGTGCGACAGAGACGTTCGTTCAATAAATCAGTATGTCACTGACTCGCCGTTTGAATACACGTACGTGTCTCCCCGCTCCGAACATACCTAACAGTGGCGACGAGGACAAAATAAACATAAAAAAATGTTTGCTAACGGAGGGTTTGGTTCAATAACCAACTTTGACCACCTGACTAACGACTGGGACACCTACAAGGCACGGCTCACTCAATGGTTCATTGCTAACGATATAAATGATGAGTCTGACAAAGCGAAGGTAAAACGCAAGGCAATATTATTAAGTGTTTTGAGTGAGTCCAGCTACAAACTAGCGAGTGACCTGGCGTTGCCGCAGAAGATCGAGGCGGTGGAATATGATAGTATCATCACTTTGCTGGACCGCCATTTCACCCCTAAACGGCTTGGTTTCGCGGAGCGATACAACTTTTATTCAGCCACGCAGCGCCCAGGTGAAAGTCATACTCAGTGGGCAGCGAGGATAAGAGGATTGGCGGCACATTGCGGTTTCAAGAATTTGGAAGAGGCCCTTCTCGACAAATTTGTGATGGGAATGGCAGCGGGTCACGAACGTGAAAAGTTGTTCGCGAAGGATCTGCAGGAACTGACGCTGGGGAAGGCCGTAGAGTTGGCTGAAAACGTGTGCGCAGCGCGCAAAGCAGCAACTACCACGCAATTGTTGAGCGGAAGCGCCGGGGCGAGCCACGCGGTCGCCGCCGCGGCCACCGGCAGCGCGGGGCCTGAAGGCGTGTTCAGTATCTCCAAGAATGAAAAGTGCAGTGTGTGCGGGTATACCAATCATAAGGTCAATCAGTGCCGTTTTAAAAGTTACAAGTGCAAAAAGTGTAACCGCAAAGGTCATTTAAGTAGAATGTGTGCGTCTAACTCAAAAGTAAATTACGTCACGGAAGGTAATGTGGATGTCGGAGACGATGGTAAGTTGGCGGTACTTAACATTAAATGCGTAAAAGGTAGACCAATGTCAGAATTCGTTAACGTAAATGGTGTATTTTTGGAGTTTGAGATAGATAGTGGTTCAGCCGTTAACGTAATATCAGACAATACCTACCGATCGTATTTCAAGGAATTGCCATTGACCGACACTGATAACAATTTATTTAGTTACACGGGAAGTAAAATGAAAACTTTAGGATTTATTCATTTAAACGTGTCGTATACAGATAGCACACATGATCTAAAGTTCTACGTAGTGTGTGGCGGCGGCCCGCCGCTCCTAGGTCGGGAATTTCTACATACATTTAACATAGAATTTGCCCCGGCGACGCCCGTTAATTACATGAATAAATCACAGAATCAGACAATTACTGATATTATTTCGCAGTTCCCAAAATTATTTTCAAATAGATTAGGTTGTTTCAATAAAAATAAAGTATCTTTAAAATTAAAACCAGACGCGAAGCCGATATTTTTTAAAGCAAGACCTGTCGCTTTCGCCATAAGGGAAAAGATCGATGCGGAGCTCAATCGTCTTGTAGATCTTGGTATATTAGAACCTGGGGCCCGATTCTCCTAATTTTACTTAAGCGCCCTTCGATTGACGTTCGACTCGATTCGACTGATATCCAATCCCGACTCGATTACGATTGAAGCGTATGTGGCATTCCGCTATTTTTTCTTTGAAATAAACGTTTTTATCCTTTTCTGTCATACAATAATGAATCATTTTGTCTGCAAATGATTTACGATTGCAAAATGATTGTACAGCAAACTACCGTATAGACCAAAATCATCAAAATAGCAGACCAATCGCACACCAATCAAATGTCAATCGAATACGATTGGTCTTTTATTAGTAGCAGAATGTCCGATATGGTTAAAACTGCTATTACGATCATATTGCGATTCGATTTCTATTCGATTTTGACATTATTAACTTAGGAGAATCGGGGCCCTGTAGAATATTCGGAATGTGCCTCTCCCATAGTGCCAGTATTAAAGAAAGATGGCGGTGTTAGGATCTGTGCAGATTACTCTGTAACTATTAATAAGCAATTAATTATCGAAAAATACCCGTTACCATCTATCGATGAATTATTTTCTAGACTACACGGTGGTGAGCAGTTCACCAAACTTGACCTTTCACGAGCTTACAACCAATTTCTACTGACAGAGGACTCACAGGCCCTAACATGTATCAACACGCATCGCGGTCTTTTCAAATACACTAGGTTAGTGTTTGGTCTGGCGAGTGCTCCAGCCATTTTTCAACGGGCAATGGAATGTGTACTTGCCGGACTTGATGGGGTAATAATATTTTTAGATGATATCTTAATAACAGGGAGTAATGTTAACGAGCACATAAACAGGTTAACTTTAGTGTTGAAACGCTTGGAGGATGCAGGGTTAACTGTTCAGCAGGATAAATGCGAATATTTCAAAAACGAAATTTGCTACCTCGGTCATATTATTGATAAAAATGGTATTCGCAAATCACCAGATAAAGTTCAGGCTATTTTAAAAGCTCAAACGCCGACGAATAGTACGCAGTTACAATCATTTTTAGGTCTAGTTAATTACTATAGGAGTTTCGTACCAAACGCGTCGTCGGTTCTGAGCTCATTGTATGAATTATTACATAAAAATAAAAAATGGGAGTGGACTCCAGTTCACGACGAGGCGTTCAAACAAATCAAAGAACTACTGGGTTCCGATCAGCTGTTAGCGCATTTTGATCCGAACGCTAAATTGTTGCTCACTGTAGATGCATCGCCGCAAGGGTTAGGTGCCATTTTATCTCAGCGATCACGTGCTGACGACCGCGAGAGGCCTATCGCATTTGCTTCAAGGACGCTCACAGCAGCGGAAAAAAATTATTCACAGTTGCAGAAAGAGGCAACGGCAATAATTTATGGTGTAAGAAAGTTTCACCAGTACCTATATGGTCGTACTACACCATTCATACTACGTACGGACCATAAACCATTGATAACAATTTTTGGCCCGCATCGTGGCATCCCTGAGGTATCAGCTAATAGGTTACAACGCTACGCGTTATTTTTGTCAGCACACAATTATACCATCGAATATATTCGCAGCGGTGATAACAGTGCAGATTTTTTATCACGAGCGTCGTTAATGAATGAGAATCGGTCGCGGGACGAAGCGCGGGGGGAGGATCGAGACTGTGACGAGCGCGCTGCCTACGTTAATTTTGTCATTGAAGGAAGTCTACCCATCACCTTATGTGAATTACAACGTGAGACTGCCCGCGACGAGATTTTAAAAAAAGTTAAGAATTATGTGTTGAAGGGATGGCCACGCAAAATTCATGACCCCGAATTGCGACCATATTTTGATGTTAGGTTTCAATTGGCGTTAGAAAATGAATGCTTAATGCGTGGTCATAAGGTAGTAAGGTCACATTATGGAATGCAATAAAGTTATTGAGTATTGAGTAGTCATTCCTCATTCACTAAGAGAGAAAATATACGGAGAATTACACGGTTCACACTTCGGGGTAGTAAAAATGAAGGCAATCGCGCGCGAAAGATTGTGGTTTCCGGGAATCGACGCGGCGCTCGAGCGGTTGGCAGCCGCGTGTAGCGTGTGCGCGCAACTGCGACCCGCGCCTCCCCGCGCGCCTCCCTCGCCGTGGCCGTATCCGCCGCATGCATTCTATAGAATTCATTTGGATTTTCTTGGACCGTTTCATAACCAGATGTTTTTAGTTATAGTTGATGCATTTTCCAAGTGGGTCGAATGTTACACTGTTAGTACATCATATGGATCAAAAACCGTTATAAGTAAATTATGTGATTTTATGTCTAGAACAGGGGTGCCGCACACGTTGGTGACGGACAATGGCACTTCCTTCACGTCTAGGGAGTTTGTAAATTTTTGCAATATAAACGGTATTCAACATGTATTATCGCCGGCATATCATCCGTCAAGTAACGGCCAAGCCGAAAGTTTCGTAAAAATAATAAAGAAAGGTTTAAAAACCATAATTTTGCAAGGTAACACTAAAATACCTCTTCAAGAAAAAATTGCTAAGTTTTTATTTGATTATAGAAACTCCAAAAATAGTACCACAGGTAAATCTCCGGCGGAAGTGTTGTATGGTCGACCTTTGCGTTCACGTTTGGACTTGATTAATCCCTTGCAAGTCGCTTCGACATCCACTGATCTTTCGTTGACCGTAAGGAAAAATCAGTCCTTACAGAGTAATCATAAGGGAGGAAGGAAAAGACCAAAATTTAAGATAAATGAGGTTGTTTGGATTAAGCGATTTTTAGGAAACGACAAATATTGTTGGGTTCAAGGCATAATTAAGGAAGAGATTGGGAATGTCATGTATTCGGTGTATATATCGGAACTAAACTGCAGGGTTATTCGACACATCGACCAGATCAGACGGTTTCGAGCTGAAGACGATGATGAGGTACCAAACAAAACAAATGATTGGCACTCGGACATAGAAACAGACGACAGCAGCTTATTGCCGCAGCCGGAACCTACAGGCGCATCGGGAGAGACTATAGTTCCCGTAGGCCCACAATCACCAACATCTGCGGAAGAGGCTCATATTGGAGAAAGGGAAGGTACTAGTGTTGTGCCATTAGCCTCACAGTCGCAGTCTACACCAGTTCATTCTAGATTAATGAATCTCGACCCACCAGCACCACCTGACACAGTGGAAAGTAGTGAGGATGTTTTAGAACCTGACCAGCAAAAGCAAAGATCCAAACGCCGCGTTAGGCCTGTTAAATGACATAAATACTTGTCTGCATGAAATTATAAATTGGCTACATAATAATAATTTAGTAATTAACCTAAACAAGACCAAAGTTATGCACTTTCATCAGCGCAACAAACACCCAGACGTAAGCATTGCCCACCAAGGTTCCTCTATTGAAGAGGCTAATACAGCTAAGTTTTTGGGTATACTTATTGATAATAAACTCTCATGGAAACCTCACATTGAAGAACTATGTAAGAGACTTAGTAAGTCCGCATATGCACTTTTTCAACTATCCAAAAAAGTGAACAGGCAGGCTTTATTAACGGCGTACTATGGTTTGGTTGACTCTGTTTTGCGGTATGGTATTATTTTCTGGGGGCAGTCTACTGATAGGGAGCTGGTATTTAGAATGCAAAAAAGGTGTATAAGGTCGATGTGTGGTATTAAGACAACAGATAGCTGTCTTCCCTATTTTAAATCATTACAAATTTTAACATTTCCATCTTTGTATATTTTAGAAACAGCTTTATTTGTTAAAAATAATCCAAACTTATTTCAGAAATTGTCAGAAACTAGAAAAAATCCAACACGATCTCAGTATGTCGATAAATTATGTCAACCGAAATGTAATACTGCACTAATGAAAAAAAGCTTTTTTGGAATTGCCCCACGCATTTATAATAAAATACCTAATGCTATAAAACAATTACCTGTATTAAAATTTAAAAAGATGTTAAAAAATATTCTGATTGAAAAATGTTACTACGCAATTGACGACTTCCTGAATGATAAATCATTGACTAATTAACGTTACCTATATTCTGACATTTAATTCCATTTGACATTATAATTTGTAATTATTTCTCTTTTTATTATTATTTCTGCAGTATGTTGTCAATTATTTATCACTATATTAATTTTTATTATTACTTTATTTGAATGATATGTTTCTATTTTTTTTCTATTAATTCTGAAACTGTTTTATATAATTTGCATGCCCATGTGACGGTAGAATATGGAGAACTTTTATAACCTAACACCTGTACCTGTACCCATGTTTGCAAATAATAAATGACTTTGACTTTGACTTAATTATAAGCCATTTTTTTGATTAAGGGATTTTGTGGGGAAGGGATTGTTGTATATGTGAGTGTACAACACCTGTGTGTGTTGGCGCGCGTGCGACAGAGACGTTCGTTCAATAAATCAGTATGTCACTGACTCGCCGTTTGAATACACGTACGTGTCTCCCCGCTCCGAACATACCTAACACCGGGTAACTGGGTTGAGGAGGTCAGATAGGCAGTCGCTTCTTGTAAAGCACTGGTACTCAGCTGAATCCGGTTAGACTGGAAGCCGACCCCAACATGATTGGGAAAAAGGCTCGGAGGATGATGATTACTTAAATCTTTTTGACAAGAGATACTTACACCTAACAAACTATATACCTGGACAATTTGTTGCCTTCGTGAACATCATACAAGTAGTCTGAACATCCCTAATATTATCGTAGTACCTCTCACATTCCACACTCAAATAAGTCAGAACTAAAATGTTCTTAAAATCCCATATTAGAGAAAATAAAGGCAGGATCATAATCTGAAATTAAAAATGAGCAGGCAGAAATCATCAACAGGACTCAAAATAATATAAGCTAATTTACTTAAAGTATAAAGTGGACATGAGCTCACAAGTCTTATATGCTAATGTTTTGGTGTCAATAATTCATAAAATGCCAGATAAAATCAGCCAAGTGACTTTAATACTCACAGATTGATGTCCCGCTGTTTTAAAAACTAATGAAGAAAAGATTTCCCATAGGCTGATGCTGATAGTGAATATAATATAAAATAAAATCTGAAAAAATTATATATATTGTACTACTGCAACAATCCATATAAAACAATCGATTGAGTTACGAACCGTATGATGAAATGTTTTCTCGATAGTCATATAAATCTCCTGAACATCCCAGTAAATAAAGAACATTTTATTAATGTATTCTTCATTTGTAGAATCCTCCAAGTTTCTTGAATTACGAAATTCTTTGATCCAAACAGTTAGCATTTTGTTTGTTAATTTCAACAGCAACAAAGCATACAAGACGTGGATTTCGTAAGAAATGCTGGCGTATGCCGAAATTACGTCGACAATACTGATCATGTCAGCGAGAGTAAAACAGTATAAAATAATATAACCAATGCTTAAAATATTTGAGATAATGACACTCCACCAACTGAAGCTGAGAAAGCCTATGATTTCGGAACCATTTATTTTGAGGCTTTTTAGGACTTCTTGCATTTTGATGACCAAAAAGATATTGTAGTCACTCTGCGTGATAGTTGAAACACTGATTATCAAATCCCCGGTCAAATATAAAATGTATATAATAGCACTTCCTATGTTAATGCACAAATGACCATAATAATATGGAAAAACGAAGTGTGCCTTCTTAATTGTATAATGCCAAATAATAAACTGACGTAGGTTAAAACAACGGTTTACAATCACACATATAAGTCTAAACCAGTTATAAAATCGTGTATTGGGAGTAAAGCATTTGCCACGGACAGAATATTTTGCGCATAAGAAAGATTCATCATGAAATTAAATGGTTTGAATATGGACTGCAAATCTTCTTCAACTATGTTATTCTGAAACCTATCTTCAGACGTGACTGCTGATATATTTTCAACTTTAGCAAAGTTTCTAAACTGTTTCAAATACATTGTCAAGGATGGATACATGTCTGTTATACACAGTGTATATCTAATTATGTTATATTTCATGAACAGTCAACGTGAACCAATAAGACTAATGAACGATGATAATGAGAAGCTTCTAATAGCGCTTACTCCGTGTTATCATTTAGTACAATCCGGCTACTAAACATAAAGTTCCAAATTGTCATTACACATTAAATGACAAGAAGTTTCATTAATCATTCAGTATTATAAGCATACATTGTTGAACATCTTTTTTGTAAATATGTGAGTAGGAGCATTTATTCATTACATTGCGCGTCTTATGCAGAAGAACAAATAAGTTCTGGTATCTACTTTATTACAGATACACAAACTGTAAAAAGACAATAGTATAAGAAGTGAGAAGACTCCATAGTTGTATCGGCAGCTTCCCGTCTATGTAGAACAAACCGCATGCGCTCATCTTTCTAAACGATGCCTCCTGTTCACGTTGGATGTTCTTGCAAAATAATGTAAATGGATCTAAAAACAGAAATATTATACAAACCCAAAGAAAAACAATAACATAAGGAAATGAAGACATATTCAGAAGATAACAAGATTAGAAGTTCCTTGGATCATGGAACTTAATCTTTAGAACAGGAAAGCTGCGAGTAAAATAAAATGACAGTTAAAAGAGTAGAAGTCATCAAAGCCAGCTCATCTTATTATGAAGCACAGAAAACAGGACCTAAGCTTAGTGAATAATATTACCTGAAGGGTGTGTTGCCTTCAATAACACCATACAGGTAGTCTGAACATTCCTTATACTTCCATAGTACCTTTCACATTCGACGCTCAAGTACGTTAGAAGTGCGATATTTTTGAAATTCCAGATAAAGACATTGCTGGTAGAATCAACCACTAAAATAGCAAAAGGGATTTTTTACTATATAAGAGACTTTTGACCTGAATTCCGATCACTTCATGATATCATCGTAAAATCTAAATATATTTTGCCTGCTCTAAAATATTTCTTTGTCAAAATTCACTTATATAGTACTTGAGTACTTACTTCACTCTCGCCTGGATCTAAAATTAAAAACGTTGAGATATTCCACAGACTAAGATAGACTGTAAATGTCACATAAAATAAGATCTGAAAATAAAGTAAGATGATTTCAATTGGCCACTTTTACTGACCATGAATCAGTTCACATTAATGAAATCATTTGACAAATGATAGATCAGCTGGAGCCAAAATTCTTATCAGAATAAAGCAATATGTACTGTAGGGAGACAAGACAATAACATAGTATTTATATCTACCAAGGAAAATTTACGAACCATATATTGATTTGTTTTTCCGATAGTCATATAAATCTCCTGTATATTTCGGTAAACATGGAACGTTTTATTACAAAAATATTCATTTTGCTGATCCTCTAACTTTCTTGTAGTAGAAAATTGTTTGATCCAAACAAGAAGCATTTTGTTCACCAATTTTAGTAGTAACAAAGCATACAGTACTTGTATTTCGTAAGAAATGCTGGCGTATGCAGTAAATATGTCAATAATATTGATCTTGTCGATAGTAACACAGTAAAAGACGATATAACTAATACTAAAAATGTTTGAAATGGTTACACTTGCCCAACTGAAGGCGTAGAAGTTTTTGAGTACGGAGCCATTGATTTGTAAGGATCGAAGAACGTGTTGAATTTTTAAAATCAATACGATATTAAAGTTACTCATTACGATAGTGGAAAGGCTGATTGTGAAATCCCCGATCAAATATAAGCTGTATCCAATAGCAACACCGATGCAAATCCATAAGTTGCCGTAATCATACGACGAACTATATTGTCCCAGAACTTTATAATTCCAAATTATGTTAACAAACTGATACATATTGAAACAACGACCTACGATGACGCAAATAACTCTGAACCAGTTGTAAAGTCTTTTATTATTAGTCATAACTTTTTCGCGAACAGAATATTTTGTACACAAGAAGAGAGCGAACATGAAATTCAATGGTCTCAGTATTAATTGTAAATCTTCTTCAATAATGTTTGTCTTTGTTGAATTGTCAGACGAGGCTGGCGATATGTTTTCAACTATATCAGAGCTTTTAAGCGGTTTTAAATATTCTTTCACATCGGAATACTTTTTAGACAGGTACACGAGCATTATCTACAATTCATTCAATAAGATTTTCCTTTGAAAGATGGATCTATTTAATCGGGCACCAAAATTGTGGAAAAAAGGTTTTTAAATTAAAAACGTCTCATTGGTTCTTAACATTTTCAGAATTCAAAAGTTTCGCTATTGCTTTTTTTTGGTACTAGTATTTGTATATGACTCGCAGGAACTAGATAAGGTGGATATCATTCTTCAACGTATTTTCTTTTTTGCCTTTTAAAATAATGAATTCTACTTAGCGACCAACACATGTTTTAACGTAATTAAATTAAATGGTATTTGCTTTACGTTTGACTCCTTCATTTTTGACATTTTGTATCCTTCAATTTGGTGACGGTCCCTGATCAGAATAGGACCTACCTATCTCTCCCGTGGGTGTAGTACGAGGCTACCAAGGGAATGAAACGGTAGTGCATAGCATCTGCACTTTGAGGAGTAAATCACCACAACAGCTTTCCCTAAGAGGCAGGCGGCCGACTGTAAAACATATGCCAAAACTTCTTCACCATGCAGAGAATAAATAGTGGTGAATGGTGGGCGTTTTGGTTGGTGGTTTTCCTGACGTTCAAAATGTGCTGTATTACAGCCAGAATAAATGATTTTTATTTGATTTGATATAATGAGCGCTAGATTGAGGTGTGCGAGATGGAATGTAGGAACGATAGCTGAGAGAGGAAGAGAGCTAGCAGATGTTATGAAAAGGCGACGGATAAAAGAAGCGTGCCTGCAAGAGATAACGTGGGAGTGTACTAGGTCTAGAGACATAGGAGAAGAAATATATTTTCTTTTCAGGTCATGGCTGAAAATAAAGTTTTAAATAAATTAAATAAAATAAAAATTACTACAAGCTGCCTGTGCCTTCGACCTGGCCATAACAAACACGTGGTTTAATAAACGAGAGAAGCATCTCATGACAAATGAGAGCGGCCACTACACGACACAGATATTACGTTCAGTAAAGCGGAGTAGTCTATGCTGTGTCAAAAATTGTAAAGTAGGCGAAGCACTAGTCACTCAGCACAGACTTATTATTTTGGATGTGAAAGTAACTGTCGCGCCCAAAAGCAACCAAGATCGCCCCCTTCCAAAGATTAGGTGGCGTATATTAGAGAGGGAAGAATGTGCTGATATGTTAAGGATATGTTTAATCGACGTGAAGCAATAAAACTAATAAATGATGATAATGAGCAGGCTTTAATAGTATGCTCGTTCCTGGTTATCATTTGGTACAATCCAGCTACTAAACATTAAGTTCCTTATAGTCATTACACATTAAATATCTATCTGTATTATATTATAGGTACATTATATTATTTCAAACATACATTATTAAAAAAGTGAGCAAGAACACATTATTACAGATACACAAACTGTAAAAACACAATAGTATAAGTAGTTAGCAGACTCCATAGTTGTATCGGCAGCTTCCCGTCTATGTAGAACAAACCGCACGCGCTCATCTTTCTAAACGATGACTTTTGTTCACGTTGGATGTTCTTCCAAACTTGTGTGAATGGATCTTAAAACAGAAATATTATTTAGACACAAAGAAAAACTATAACAAGTAGAAATGAAGATAAACATATTCAGGAGATAGCTTTTGACGTTTTTTGGAACGTGGAATTTAATCCTTAGAACAGGAAAGCTGCGAGTAAAAAAATAAAATGACAGTTAAAAGAGTAGAAGTCATCAAAGCCAGGTCATCTTATTATGAAGCACAGAAAACAGGACCTGAACCTGGAACCTTAGTGAATAATATTACCTGAAGGAAGTGTTGCCTTTAGGAACATCATACAGGTAGTCTGAACATTCCTTATACTTCCATAGTATCTTTCACATTCGACGCTCAAATAAGTTAGAAGTGCGATATTTTTGAAATTCTAGATTAAAGACAATGCTGGTAGAGTCAACCACTAAAATAGGAAAGGGATTTTAACTACAAAAGAGAATATCTCCCCAAATAACCCCGTATGTGGATCATTCCTATTACTTCATGGCATCATAGTAAAAAAAAAAAATCGCCTGCTCTAAAACATTTTTTTTTGACACAGTGCTTGAGTACTTACTTCACTCTCGCCTGGATCTAAAATTAAAAACGTTGAGATATTCCATAGACAAAGATAAACTGTAAATGTTACATAAAATAGGATCTGAAAATAAAGAAAGATTATTTTAATGGCCAACTTTTATTGATCATGAATCAGTTTTAACATTAATGAAATCATTTGACAAGTGATAGATCAGGTGGAGCCAATATTCTTATCAGAATAAATAATCATGTACCGTAGGAAGACAAGACGATAACTCAAGCGCGTTTGCTATGCCAGAAGTCTCAGGTTCGTTTCCCGGGTTGGGCCGAAATAGCTTTATGGGTTTTCTAAAACTTTCAGAAAGCAGCCCGTGGTCTGGAAGTTGGTGATTGATTCACCCGTGCATCGGAGAGCACGTAAATGTCGGTCTTGCGCCTGATCTCTCTCCGGTCGTGTCGGGTTGCCGTCTCATCGGGCTATGAGAGTAAAGGAATAGTGAGTGCACTTGTGTCTGCGCAAATGCTCGTGCACTATAATATGTCCAACGCAGCTGGCTGATCTTATATCGGGTGTGTCGTTCATAATCACATTAAATGAAGAATTTAATGTGATTATGAACGACACACCCGATATAAGAACAGCCGAAGTGGCTGAAATCGCCGTGGACGCCATTATATCTACCAAGCAAAAATTACGAACCATATATTGATTTGTTTTTCCGATAGTCATATAAATCTCCTGTATATTTCGGTAAACATGGAACGTTTTATTACAAAAATCTTCATTTTGCTGATCCTCTAAGTTTCTTGTAGTAGGAAATTGTTTGATCCAAACAAGAAGCATTTTGTTCGTCAATTTTAGTAGTAACAAAGCATACAGTACTTGTATTTCGTAAGAAATGCTGGTGTAAGACGTAACTATGTCTATAATATTGATATTGTCGATGGTTACACAGTAAAAGACGATATAACTAATACTAAAAATGTTTGAGATGATTACACTAGCCCAACTAAAGGCGTAGAAGTTTTTGAGTACGGAGCCATTGATTTGTAAGGATCGAAGAACGTGTTGAATTTTTAAAATCAATACGATATTAAAGTTACTCATAACGATGGTGGAAAGGCTGATTGTGAAATCCCCGATCAAATATAAGCTGTATCCAATAGCAGTACCGATGCATATCCATATGTTGCCGTAATCATACGAAGAACTATATTGACCCATAACTTTATAATCCCGAATTATGTTAACAGACTGATACGTATTGAAACAACGGCCTAAGACGACACAAATAACTCGGAACCAGTTATAACGCCTTTTATTATTAGTCATAACTTTTTCGCGAACAGAATATTTTGTACACAAGAAGAGAGCGAACATGAAATCCAATGGTCTCAGTATTAATTGTAAATCTTCTTCAATAATGTTAGTCTTTGATAAATTGTCTGACGAGGCTGGGGATATGTTTTCAATTTTCAAATCCATATCAGAACTTTTAAGCGGTTTAAAATATTCTTTCACATAGGAATACTTTTTAGATAAGTGCACGAGCATTATCTACAATTCATTTAATTACTGTCCTTCGAAAGACTAATTAATTTAATTAGGCACCGAAATTATGGAAAAAAAATATTAAAAATTCTTGGTGGTTTTAAACATTTTGCAGTTTTCACAAACTTCGCTGCTGCTTTTTGTTTGGTACTAGTATTTCTATATGACTCACAGGCAATAAGTATTGAGAATGAATAAAGGCGGATATTATTCTTAAACCTATTTTCTTTTGTACCTTTTAAAATAATGAATTCTGCTTGGCGACCTTCACACGTTTCAACGTAATTAAATTAAATGGATTTTTCCTTACCTATGATTCCTTCATATCAAGTAGTGTTGGTTAGTTCCTTATAATGTTTAACCCACATGTGGCTGTAACGTCATGCTACCCAGTGGAAGTATTACTGAACAATCATCTGGACAAGGAAGTCCAGGCTATATTTTATCCTTTCAACTTCTTGCTGACTATATCGATGTCTTCTAAATACTGTATCCGAGATAATTATATCACACCAACTCAAAGAAAATTTCACATACTACGATTTGTTTGTACTGTTGCACTTTTGGTTATTTATGATTCTGTAACGTTTAAGGTTTTTGCCGGAGAGAATATCATATTTTACATTGCACGTTTCTTGAGCGTTATTCGCAATTTAACATTTTTGCAAAATGTTGCTGTTTCCATCCTATGTAACCAAGATAATGTCTTACTCGTTGTGCTCATTCAAATGATACACAGGAGCATCGATCTAAGTAATAAAATTAGAAGTTTTATCGCATGGAACTGGATTATTATTGCGACTATATCCGCTTTTAATATCATGGTGGCGACTGCTTTTTCTTCAGGGAAAGATGGTTTCAATTTCATAGGTTGCTTTACTGACGTTATATACACAAGTTTTGATGTTGATTTCGTTTATTCCATAAGGGTTCTCAATCTCTTAAATAAGTATCTATATGAATGGATTAAAAGTGTCCGAATTATGAACGAGGGAAAGGAAAATGATAAAATGAATTGCACCAAACTGTTGAAAACGTATGAAAATATTTTAAGAGCTTACGATGTGTATAAGAAGGTGACTCAATATTTGGTAAGTATCTTGAGAAAAGGATATATTATATTGTGTTTCTCAATTACAAAACAAAAAACAATGAAGTATCTGGGTGTGATACTGGACGAAAGACTTTTAGCTGGCGCCACATTTCGTTTGATAAAAGAAAGCGTAGAGGCGTTTTGTCCAAAAAGACTAAATATTACATAAACGCTCCACGCTTCCGCTTTCTTTCATCAAACTAAATGTCCGAATTATTTAGTAATTTTTTAAAAGCGTTTTTTTTTACTTTTTTGGGTTGGACGTGGGACTGAATAGCTGGCTATTACTCTGTGCTAAACTTTAATCTTCTTGAGCATCTTTGATTATTTTGTGTTCCTGACTTTTGGAGGGTTTATTACAAGTGTTAACCAAAGTTTTGTGACTGTTATTTTCGTGTGCTTTATGATATTTCGACCACTTGATCATGAACCCTCCATCATATCTATTATTAAGCCAAGAATAATATTTTAGTTTTTAGTTGATTTTATTCTTTCAGATATTACATCGGACAGTCAACGTATTTATTCAAATATTAAGTTTTCTTGAGATGATACTACGAGCCCCAGAATCATCAAACGAACGACCCAGATATGAGGTAAGGACTAATATCGTCCATTAGAAAGCAAGAAACTATCCACTGTTTTACTATGAACTAAAGTATTTAACCATAAAATGGATTTGTACCCTGGGAAAGTACATTACAGTTTTTTTTTACATACCTAGGTCGTATAAAAAAGGACCAGTACAAGCTTTGGCACTAAGATGTTCAAGTGACTAAAGCAATTGATAAAATGTATGGCATGCGCACAGATACAACATAACGAAAAGATACAATCGTTTTTCACAAACGATAGCTTTAAGGTTTTTCTTAGGACGCAAATACTTTGTCATCATCCTCCGAGCCTTTTTCCCAACCATTTCGGGGTCGGCTTCCAGTCTCACCGGATTCAGCTGAGTATCAGTGTTTTACAAGAAGCGACTGCCTATCTGACCTCCTCAACCCAGTTACCCGGGCAACCCGATACCCCTTGGTTAGACTGGTGTCAGACTTACTGGCTTCTGACTACCCGTAACGACTGCCAAGGATGTTCAATGACAGCCGGGACCTACAGTTTAACGTGACATCCGAAACACACCAACGGTGTCTAAGATTTACTTAGAAAGTACATACAAACTTAGAAAAGTTTCATTGGTACTTTCCAGACCAAAGATTGAACCAGCGTCCTCATACTTGAGAGGTTGCAAATACTTTGTATAGTATATAATATGTGTAGCGATATTTATTTTTCTTTCAGTTCCTTGGTTTGAATTTACTTCACGCATGTCTGGCCTCAACATGGATATTGAAAGATATTACGCTTATAGGCCTCCACAGCTTAAATAGTGAGAAGTTTTATATTGGCATAGAGGAAACCGAAACTGCTTGTATTGAGCTCATGGCGGGTAAAGCTCATTTAAGTAAGTACCCAAGTATGCTTTATACACCCACGGAGTAAGGAAAGTTGAACCAGCTTACTTAGCCATGAAACTATTTAAAAAGTTATGGTTTGGAGATTTTGTATGGGCAATCAATAACTACATACATGTGTGGACAATCGAATGGTTTTTCGTACAATCAGAATGAAAAAAACAAATCATTGTCATCGAAAATATTAATTGATGAATTTTTGTTACCAGGTTGTGAAGTTCAGCTTTGTAAGGACGTCTTGAAGGCTAATCGTGTATTCAGAAAGATGACAGCTTGTGGCCTATTCTACGTGGATGGAACTCTTCCCGTACGTTGGATGCAAATGGTCACTAACTATGCAATTGTTCTACTACAGTTTGCTTTCTTATCGAATATACAATAAGGCCTAAAATTTGTTTTATTTGAAGACCACAAGACCTTCCCCTGATCCGTACGATTTGACCCGCCACAGAGGAAATACTTTTAGTATCCGAATTGATTTTATTGCGTAATTTTCATAAAAACCCGCTCAGTTTATTTTGCGTGAAGAGCAAACCATTGTTTTTACAATCCTACTAGTGTGATGATTCTCACTTTCAAAACACACATATTTACCGAAAACTAATGAAATATTATGTTTATTGAATTATATTGCTCATATTTTATTAACACGAACTAAGTGTCTTAGTCCGTTATCACTTCAATTTATACGTAAGTACATGACTACATAATAACATCTACATAGTTAATAAGCGGTGTTTACAGATCCATAAGTTTATTCGGTCATGGACATGGCATAAGACATACGTTGTACAGTTCATCCAAGATCAGCTTTTTACTGCGACCAGTCTTTTCATCGATCAGATTTATTTCCGATACTTCGATGAGGTCAAATTGCCCACCCGCAGTATTACTTAACAATCACCTGGACGAAGAAGTCCAAAGATTATTACAGCCTTTTAATATATTATTAACTGTGTTTTTGTCTTCAAAATACCGAATTAGAGATAATAATATCAATCCAAATGGATTTATTTTTGAATTTTCTGGATTCTCCGGACTTTGCTTCGCATTTGGAGCAACTGTCTATCGCTTGCTTAAGAATGAAAATTCTGGTTTCGATTCCAACGTAATGACAAATATTATTCACTATTTCTTACCAGCAATGCGACTTCTTGGCTTTGTTACAAACTTTCTTCTGACTATAATACATCGCTACAACAATGTGATTCTTGTGCTTCACATTCAAAGGATATATCGAAGCATCGATTTCAGTAAAAGTGTCGATAGCTACGTTTTGGGGAATCGGATTACAGTAGCAATAATTTTGGTAACAAATGGGGTAATTTTCACTGTTTTCATCACGATGTACAATGGATTTGATGTGTTAAATGTCTTGTTTGATATATATTTTGTCACCTTGGACGTGGACTTTATTTACGCTATTCGAATTCTCATCCTGTTAGTCAGGTTCCTTGAGGAATGGATCAAAAGTAACAAATTGATTGAAGAGCAGGCAATCGATGAAGAATATAGTTCGAAACTACGCGAATCTCATCGATACATCTTGCTAGCTTACGAAATGTACAAGACTACGACGCAACTTATGGTAAGTCAGGAAGGACCACAAAGGGTCGACCGCTGAATCCCAACCTAGATCTATTTCTAGATCCAAGGAAACTTTGGAATCTGGATTTCTAAGAAATTCTCGGTATTTGATGGCAAAGTAGATTCTCCGATTTGGGCATTTGTGGTGCACACTACTTCATTACGCTCATTGGCGTTAAATGAGATCTCTATCGTATTTCTTCCTGCTTATGTTACAGATACTGAACCGTATTTTCAACCATTTGTTCCCAACGAGTAACACCCTCAAATGTCACACTGTTACTCGATGGGAATGTTTTTATTACTAATTTTCCAACCAGTCACAATATTACAGTAGTTAATGAAAAGAAGAATTAAATCGGTTTTTACTTTAAAAACATTTATTCGTCATATTGCTGGTGATTCTCCTTTGAACGTTTTATTCTTAAATAATTAAATAAAATTACAATACCTAAATACATATATACATACATAGACTCACGCCTGTCTCATCATCAATCAATCAATCAATCATCATGTAACATCAAAGTCTTTCCAACAGTCATAATAAAAGGTTGTTATTATCATTACAACAAAGCCATTTTTAAAAAAGGAAAAAGCCTGAATATGACCTCACGAACGTCACAAGATTTGAAGGAGGTGAGAATAATTGAACTTAGTGCGATTCTTCCATTATTGCCCGAAAACGAGATAATTAATGGATGGGTTTACATAATTGCTAGATACGGAGATAGTGAAGGTACAGGCACAAAAAAATTCATTAACTACATGGAAAAACAGTGGCTCCGTGAGGAATATTTAAAAGTGTGGTGCGTTTTTGGTGACGCTCATCGCACAACAAATGCACTCGAATCTTGGCATAATAAACTAAATAAGACCATTGGAACAAAACACCCGAATATTATGCATTTCTTGCACACAATTGAAGAAGATTCTTCTCAGAATACTGTCAGAAATGTTCTGAAACAACAAGGCAAACCGTCAAAAAGAAAACGGGGTAAGAAATCTATATCAAGAGACGAGTTTATTCAGGAAGTGCAGCTGGAATTAACACAAGGTCTATTTCAGTTGGCCATGCTTTGGAGATTTTACGACACTAGAATTAAGAACTGATACTTATTGTAAAATGTGGTGATTTACTGTGATACATACATATAGGTACAAACATAAGGTTGATTATATTTAGAAAATTGTTCTTTAAAATTCAAATTAACATTAGAATTAATAACTGTTAATTGTTGTAAAATGTGATGATTTACTGTGATATATGCATATAGGTCAAACATAAGGCTGATTATATTTAGAAAATTGTTCTTTAAAGTTCAAATTAACATTAGAATTAATAACTGTTAATTGTTGTAAAATGTGATGATTTACTGTGATACATGCATATAGGTACAAACATAAGGCTGATTATATTTAGAAAATTCTTCTTTAAAGGTTCAAATTAATATTAGAAATAAGGACTGTTAATTATTGTAAAATGTGATGATTTACTCTGTTATATTATATAAGGCCGATTGTGTTTAGATATTGTTACTATGACTAAAACATTGAGAATTACTAGCAATATGACGAATGTTAACGTTTAACGTCCGTAATTAAGTAACTGTATTTACCAATGTTGTTATTTTGTTGATTTTAATAAAAATTTAAAAAAACCGATTTAATTCTTATTTTCATTAAGTTCTGTAACAGTGTGTTCCCATCGAGTAACAGTGTGACTGGTTGGGATTTTTTTCTGAAGAAATTCCCATCGAGTAACAGTGTGACTGGTAGTGTGACCGGTTGGGAATTTTTTCAGAAAAAAATCCCATCGAGTAACAGTGTGACATTTGAGGGTGTTACTCGTTGGGAACAAATGTTTTCAACGGACTTAGTCGCACTATAAGTTTTTTTGAGATTATGTTACAAATAATGGCCAGGGTGACCAGAAAACATGATATGTTAAGCAGCAAAAATATTTTTCTTTTTTTATTCCTATTTGCCAACAAATAGTCAAATCTTTTCGGTTTATAATATGGTGAAAGGTAAAATACATTACCCTTTTTAGCCTCTCTACAAGATAATAACTCTATACTCGATGATCAGTATTTGGATAGCCAAGGACCTGGTACTAATAATGATCCATACTTTATACTGCGAGAAGTTCTACATTGCCATTGAAGAGGTGAAGACAGTGTGCATACTGCAAATGAAGATAGCTGACGGTACAAGAAGATTTTAGTGTAGCATTTTGCTCAGATTCAGTTATCATGTTCTTAGTTTTATTTATTTTCTTGCAGTGCGCGGAGAACAAATATTCAAGAACATTTTGAGGCGGAATCGGAATTTCGGCAAGATGTCAGCATGTGGTATGTTCTACTTGGATGGTCGACTATCAATACGGTTGATGGAAGTCGTTACTAATTATGCCATAATTTTATTACAATTTGCTCTATTGTAGATAAAGTTATAATAAAAAATAACTAGAACTGAATCCATACCATTAAAATAATACTTTTTTCATAAAGTAGGTACCAAACTTATAAATTAATGTAAAA
This sequence comes from Helicoverpa armigera, assembly GCF_030705265.1. Lineage (NCBI taxonomy): Eukaryota > Metazoa > Arthropoda > Insecta > Lepidoptera > Noctuidae > Helicoverpa > Helicoverpa armigera. Next base: position 1,155,395 of record NC_087144.1, read on the forward strand.
AGTGTCACCTTTAGATTTAAGTAAGGCTTTTGATAATGCTCAACACTGCCAAACTATTCCACTCGTTTGTAATAATAACAAGAATATTAAGTGAGTCTTATTATTATTAGATCGTTTTATTTGTCAATACATTTATTACCTTAATTTACCACGAGGCTGATGGATTCCGTTTGTACGGACGCTAAAATAAATTATAATAACTTTTAGAATGACATCGGAAGCTTCCTATCCAGTAGAAGTTTTACTAAATAACCGTCTGGAAAAAGAAATCCAAAACGTGGTTTATCCTTTCAACTTGCTGTTGACTGTTACTTTTGCATCAAAATATCATATACGAGACAATTATATTACTCCCAGCTATAAGATATTTGATGTACCTAAAGTGTTTGCCGTGTTTTATGCGCTCGTGGTCACGAGCTACAAAGTTTTCATCAGTCTAAATCTCCGGCTGAGTTATAACTCTATCACGACCTTCTTTTCGTTTTATATTCCATTAATGTCATGTGGGTAGACTGACATACACATGTGAAATTATTAGCTCTGTATATTTAAATTATTTAAAATAGTAATCTAGTATTTTTTAATACATTTATGTGTTAGTCATCTAGTAGACCTACCGTTGCATTGAATTTTCCTATAAATTCTATCACAATCCAACAAGTGCACTGTATCAACACAACCAAGATGGACCACAAACTGATTAAAAGTCTTGAAGAGCTGGAGAGATTTTTTAGTTCCCGGATGAGTGAGTATGAGGATAAGCTGCTCCAAGCCTCATCAGTACCAGATCTTGCTCATTCTGACATCAGTGCACTTTCCCGGGACTTCTCAGATTTTAAAGTCTTTGTCTGCAAAACACTGTGTCACTTAAAAACACAGATAGAGCTGCTATCCTTGGGACTTGATAGTCATGAAACAGTAATGAGAAGGAAGATTTTGCTGTTTCATGGTATTGCTGAGACACCACATGAGAAATTGAATGGCACCATACTGAACATTCTCTCCAAGCATCTCAAGTTAGATGATATTCATGCCGATCACCTGGATGTGTGCCATAGGCTTGGATCATCTCAAGGCAAATCAAGACCTGTGCTGGTGCGGTTCAGCAATATGGAGCAACGCCGTTTAGCTTGGGATAGTAAAACCGCACTTAAAGGGACTGGTATAACTATATCCGAGTTCTTAACGAAGACGCGGCATCAAGTCTTTATGGCCGGCCGCAAGCACTTCGGCGTCAACAACTGCTGGTCTGCTGAGGGAAAGATTGTGGTATTGACGCCTGATAAGTCGCGCCGTAAGATTTCGACCATGGGTGAGCTTGAAAATCTTATGTCATTATATCCTGCGTGCTCATCGATGCCCGAGAATTCTGCTGCTGCTGCCAGTACATCCACCGCTAAAGTTACTGGTCCTTCTCCGAAAGCAGCGCCCCTGAAAGCTAAAGTTTCCAGGAGGGGTCGTCGTTGATTCGCGCTACTCGACTATAGCTAGTTTTTACTTTTCTTTTGCGCCTACCGCCTATGATTTGTAGAACTATTAATATTCTCTTAAAACTGTCATTATTTTCTATAAAATTATGGGCCGGTAGATGTTTATTATTATTGTGCATTTTTCACTTCACAGACGTCACTTTGTCAGCTGTCATATAGATAACGCAAATAAGCCACTGTCATCTTTGCTATTATATTTTTTTTTTTTTTTTTTTTGGCACCTGGCATTTTAATCTTATTTTATTTGGTGTTGTAGTGACTGGATTTTCTTATTAATTTTACTTAATTTTTATTTTGTATTATTGTTTCACTTTTATTTTCCACTTCTTTATAATAGATTGTTATAAATCTCTCCCAGCTGCAGCGTAAGGTCTATTGGGTAACGTTGCGTAAGTTTTAAATCGTACTCTTTTTTTTTTGTTATCTTTTCTTTTTGTGTTATTATTACATTTTATATACTTTTACAATTAATATTTTATATATATATATATATTTTAACTATGAATGATGTTATTCCTGACGATGAATATTTCTCTTGTTCTTCTTCATCCAGCAGTTTTCACAGTGTGGAGAGCGATTCTTCACCTCCATTGACACTTGGCGATCAAATCTCCTCCCTTCTTGAACATTATCCTAAAAACCTTAATATAGCACACATTAATGCTCAAAGTGTTCCTGCTCATTATTCTGATCTTCTGGCTTCCATCAACAGTGCCCATCTGGATGCTTTGCTGATCTCGGAGACTTTCCTAAAACCGTCGTTGTTATCGGTTCACTACGCCCTTCCAGGATTTGTTTTGATCCGTAACGACCGAACGGGAAAAGGAGGTGGCGGTGTTGCAATTTATCTACGTGCTGATATTTCCTTTAGGGTAATTAGTGCATCACCATCCTCTTATTCGGGTTCAGCTGAGCATCTTTTTATTGAAATCTCCCTGTGTCACACAAAAATGCTCCTGGGTGTGATGTATAGCCCGAACCTTGGTGTGGACTATTTTGACGGACTTGATTCGCTTTTATATGCCTTTCGCCCTGTCTATGATCGCGTAGTCTTGATGGGCGATTTTAATACTTGTATACTCAAGGATGACTGCCGTAGTCGCAAACTTCTTTCCCTCTTAACTTCTTATGATCTTAGTATCCTCCCGCTATCTGCTACGCACCATTTCCCTAATTGCACCCCTTCTCTCCTGGACCTTATTATTGTTTCTAAGACTAATCATGTTTCTCTTCACGGTCAACTAACTGCTCCTTTTTCCTATCATGACTTAATTTTCATTTCTAATAAGGTCCGTCCGCCAAAACGAAGGCCGAAATATATTCCCCTTCGGAACTTTAAGGGTATGGATCTGGAGGCATTGGGGCGTGATGCTGACTGTATCGACTGGAATCCTGTCTTCGAGTGCACACATATCAACGACAAAGTCGATGTTTTCAATAGGGAATTAATCAGTCTGTACGATCGTCATGCTCCTATTCGTCAGGTTAAAATCAGACATATTCCCGCTCCTTGGCTCACGCCTGCTATTAAGGATATGATGGCCACCAGGGATAGAGCCAAACGGAGGCTAAAGCGCTGTCCTTCAGACCGCAACCTCTCTGCGTATAAAGAGCTCCGTAATCGCTGTAGTCGTATGTGTAGAGATGCAAAGAGACGCTACTTTCATAATTCTCTTGACAACCGTAACCCGTCTGAAGTCTGGAAATTCCTCAAATCTATCGGCATTGGCAAGTCTCATGCTGTTTCTGGTGGTGTTTTTGACGTGTGTGCCCTAAACACTTATTTCTCACAACCCCCTATTATTTTGGATCCACACGTCAAATCCTCTACTTTGAATAGGCTTGACTGCTTGCCGAAGCCGCTGTGCTCACCTTTTGAGTTTGATGCAGTGAGTGAGGAGGGTGTTAAGAAAGCTATTCTTGCTATCTCCTCCACTGCTGCTGGTAATGATAATTTATGCTCAAGAATGATTCATCCAATCCTATCTTCTGTCCTTCCAGTCTTGACTCACATTTTTAACTTCTCATTATTTTCTTGTACTTTCCCTGATGCCTGGAAATCAGCTAACATTATCCCCCTACCTAAAATACAGAATCCTGAATCATTGACCGATTTCAGACCTATTTCTATCCTTCCGTATCTTTCCAAGGTTCTTGAGCATATTGTTCATTGCCAACTTTCTAGCTTTCTTTCTAAAATTGATCTTCTTAGCCCTTTTCAGTCCGGTTTCCGACCTGGTCATAGCACTTCTACAGCACTGTTGAAAGTAACTGACGATATTCGCCAGGCTATGGACCATAAATCCCTTACCATACTTGTCCTACTAGACTTCAGCAGCGCCTTTAATTCTGTTGACTTCGATATTCTGCTTGGAATCCTCAGATCTTCAAATTTATCCTCTGCTTCTTTAGACTGGTTCGAGTCTTATCTCAAGGGGCGCTCGCAGCGGGTTCGTCTTGATGATTCTTTCTCTGATTGGTGCTCACTTGTCACGGGTGTGCCTCAGGGTGGCGTTCTCTCTCCTCTTCTCTTTTCTATTTTTATTAATACAGTCACCACTGTCATCTCCTGTAACTTCCATCTCTATGCCGACGACTTACAGCTTTATCGTCACTTTGTGCCGCATGACGCGGAAGTTGCCTTGTCAGCCATGAATCATGACTTGGAATTAGTTGATCAGTGGGCGCGTTCGTTTGGACTACTGATCAACCCTAGAAAATCCAAGGCCTTGATCATTGGTGGCAGATATATGCGGAGTAGGCTAGATTTTAATGTTTTAACCCCGCTCTGCCTTAATGGAGTTAAAATTGATTTTAGTGCTACGGCTAAAGACCTTGGTGTGATTATCGACTCCAACTTATCCTGGACAGCTCAAGTCGCTGAAGTCAGTCGGAAGGTATATTATACATTCCACTCGCTCAGGTGCCTCCAGAACTTCTTACCCTTAGAGACCAAAATCTCTTTAGCCCAAACCTTAATCCAGCCCATCATTGACTACGCTGATGCCTGTTATTTGGATGCCACCGAGGAGCTCTTAAACAAGCTTGAGCGCCTGCAAAATATCTGTACACGTTTTATCTTCAATCTTAAAAAATATGATCACGTCTCTAGCTTTCGCAGCACTCTCAAGTGGCTCCCAATTCGACTTCGCCGGAACACTCGCATTTTGTGTTTATTATTCAACATCCTCTATAACCCTAAATTTCCTTCTTACCTTCGAGAGCGGTTTTCCTTCATCCGTTCTAATGATGCGCCTTGCAGGTCACATCTTAGAACGATTCTAAAATTTCCTTCCCATTCCACCGACTTCTATTCCTATTCCTTTACCGTTCACGCTGTTCGGTTATGGAATTCCCTTCCCCATGAGATTAGAGATTGCCAAACTGTTGGACTTTTTAAGAGAAAAGTTAAAGAACATTATCTGTCCATTGCATCATAGTTATTTTATTTATTTATTTATGTATCTAGGTATATATTATTTTATTTTTGGGTATATATTATTTAGTAGGTATATATTTATTATTTACGTATTGTTTATGTAGGTATAATATACAATATACAGCTGTTTTCTTCCATTTTAATTTCTGTTTCCTTTGCTTTTTACACACTGTCTACATCTCTTTTATTCTCATTTTCCTTTCGCAGGTATGCTGGAAGAGATTTCTTTAGAAATAAGCATTACCTTTGTATATTCTTTCTTTCCTGTCATCTTTCTTTATTATGTGTGTGTACAAAAATTTGTAAATAAATAAATTTGTAAATAAATATCTCGCGTTACTGCTTTCCTCGTCTGTTATGTTTTAAATGTCATTAACTGCCAAAACAATGTCAGGCTTGTCGTAACGATTCAGATGATATACAAAAGCGTAGACTTCAATAATAAGATTCGCAATTTCATCATATGGAACTGGATTTCGTTAGTTATAACTATTGTTTTGTGTATGATTAATTTCCTAAATTTTTCATATTTTTTTAATTTCTTCAATGTGTGGGATGGCATCTATGATGTTTTGTTGATCAGTTTTGAAATCGAAGTCCTTTATTACACTAGAATTCTTATATTGCTAACCAAGTTCCTCAGTGTATGGACAAATAGTGTCACATGTATGAGCGAAGAACAGCAAAACGATAAAATATACTGTAGAAAGATGTTTGAGACGTATCAAAATATTTTGATAGCTTTCGATTTGTACAAGACTATAACCAAAGTTTTGGTAAGTCCTTCAAACTATATTTACCCACTATTATTGTAAGGTTCTGTTGAATTACTCTGAGTATACAACATTTCCCGTTGCAGGTGGTACATCGTGCATACAATGGATTCAGTCGTACTCTAGGTTTTCTTGAAATGATGTTGCAGGAAGTGAAAAGTATTTTAAACTCGCATGATAAGGTATTAATTTATTTATCCAATGTTTTCTTAACAATACATCAAATTGAGCAGGCAATTCCATTCAGCTAGTAAAAATATTACTAAGTTCACGTTTACCTCTTCCAGCTTATCTCAGGAGATGATGTACTGTTCCCTCTTATGTCATGCTTGTGGATAGCTAAAGACGTATTATTTGTGATAATATCCAGCATCTGCTGTGAGAAGTTCTACATAGCCGTTGAAGAAGCTAAATCAGCATGTTTTGAGCAACTCAAGAAAAACTGTCCAGGCAAGTTATTGTTTTAGTCATTATCGCCATCAGACTAACTAACATCTCAAAGACCGTTTTACCATTGGTTGCGTAGTACTACTACCAAGCTATCTAGTAACATGGGCAAAAAACTACCCGTGGTACTATTATCAATATTTCAGGTTTTTGAAAACCTAATTACTAGTAATTACTTATAGGACCAAGTTATCCTGTTAAGAACATCCCATGGGTGTGAACCTAACGTGACGAGGAATACGGTGGACATCGCTCTTGGAAAACTAAAAGAAAAATGTGCTAGTAGCGATAAGCCCATACCTCGTTTGCATAATAAACTACAGAATCATTAAAAGATATACGGTGGACATCGCTCTTGGAAAACTAAAAGAAAAATGTGCTAGTAGCGATAAGCCCATACCTCGTTTATATAATAAACTACAGCATCATTAAACCATAAACAGTGGACATGGCTCGTGCCAAACCAAGAGAAAAATGTGAAAAACTACAGCATCATTAAAAGATGAAGGTGTACACCTAGTCTCAAACGTACCTTCACTGTCTAGCATACAGCGTCATATCAAATACGCAATTCAGCAGAAAATGTAACAAAAACTACGTTTACCAATGCGGAACAAGTCCAAGTGCCTGAAAAATATTATGAACTCATTCTAGCCGATTACAATGTGGATGGCATTAGAAACAAAACTAATGGGATATCCGAATTTTTCGGGAACGCTACATTTAAAGCTTGTCCACCACCACCTTTTGGAGAATTATTCACTATTCTCGGAGGTGTTGGCAGTACAGCAGAAACGGCAAAACTAGTTCCTTTAATTTACGCACTCTTACCAGATAAAAAACAGTCAACGTATAGAATAGTGTTCCACCTAAGGAATTACGCTTTTACAATGTTTTTTCCCTCGGCTCAGATAATAGGCAGTTATTACCATTGGCACAGGTGTCTTTGGCGAAAAGCGAAACATTTTTGTTTCGCTTTTGGTAACGACAAATGTAAGGCAGAAAGACGAATTGTTGCGTTGTGAACAGCATTCCCACTAAAATAATATTTTGTAGTAGGTTGGTGTTACGTGCAAGGAGAAAGTGAGCAACTTGATATGAAAAAAAAATCTAGGTATCATTAAGCGTACCTGGATGAACAATAAAAACATCAACCTACTGAGCGTTTCGCGCGACATCGCACTAACAACGTCTTAGAAGGTTATCACCCAAAATGAAATAAGTTGGTTAACAAAAATACTGTAACATTAATGCGGTTATTAAATGCTCTTGAAAAAGCTAGAAATCTATTTATAATTAATTCGAATCCAAAAAACAACAATAAAAAAGAAGCAGAAAATGCAACTAGAGCCTACATTTTCATTGAAAGTAATATTGCTTTAAGAATAAGTTTTGATAGGGATTTTCAGTATTCAATGACATACCCCCGCACTCAGAGACTTTTAATCACTCTGGAGGAAACTATTTGTAATAGAGTGGAAATTGCGAACGCGTCGAGTGAGATGCTCACGGAGCGGCGCAGGCGTTTCACTAAAAACTTAGCCTCTTACAAGAGTATTTTGTTCATCAAACGTAGGATGATGAGGACCCAGCCGTATAAGAAGGTAAATATTTCACCTGCATTTCTCTATAATTGAAATTCATTGACTTTTTACAGTCAAGAAAATGGAGAATGCAATTACAAGTGAGCAATACAGCCACGCTATTATATAAAGATGACCAAGAAAACTGGTATGGGACCATGGGACCGTATCCGGATATGTTCTCTGCATACGCTTTAAGGGTGACTGGATTAAGGCTTGGGCACAAAAACATGCCTGTCACCAAAATACATGGGGTACACAAATTTCCCGGTTGCCAAATATGACCTTTCGGGAGCTCATCACGTATTGATAGGAGTGTCATTCCCACCGGAGCATAGGTCTTCCATTGTCCAAAGTGTTGGGGGGCTCATGACTGCTTGTGTTTGTATGTTGCGCAGTGAAGGTGTACAGACTTCTTGGTCATTTCCTCATTTCTTTCTTTTTTGTTTTTCCTACCATGACGGGTTCCGCTTTTGTTTTTCTTCACTTCAAAAAGTCAAAATATTGGTATCGCCCGCGGTTCGTCGCGCGATCAAAACCAATTAAAAAACCACGAAAAAACCTTGCTTGAAGTGCTGACCGTTAGTGCCTGTATCACCCGGACTCGTGGAAAGACTATACTGACACAAGTGCGGAGGAAGTGTCCCGCTGGCCGGCCGGCATCGAGTGCCCCGTTGTCGGCAGATTTCTTTCCCGTCCACTTTCCTGTTCCCAGGTAAGTTTGTCTTTACCACTCATACTGAGAGTCACGGGGTTTCAACGGGGACTTCAACGGAGATTGCAGTAACGCCAGTAACTTCTTCAGCGAGTACCGTCCAGAAGGCGTGTACAGATGTATGTACTCATTAGCAGTCCAAGCGTGGAATGTCACATGTACCCCGCATAGACGACATCATTGAACTCACTAAGAATACGAAACAGGCTTCCAAAATTTCAACATTAACCACATTGGTCGCAGAAATTCTTCTAAGAACAACGTCCCGACAAGCCACTAGAATGTTCACCATAATAACCATTTTCTCCCATATGTAGAATTTACATAGTGACAAAAGGCAAGTATTGCGACTTCTTTAGTAGTAAAAGGCGCAGGGGGCTGGTACGCCTACAAAGTAACATCTGAATCTAGGAAAAGATTCACCATTTGTGGAGAGATGCAAGAAGAAATGGCTTCTCAAATAGTGTTCCACGGCATTTTTATTACGTATAAAGAGGATCTTTCTATTTTATCTCAAATCACCAACGTTGCCAATTAGTTCACAACAGAAGGGATGGGGAACTTGCTCCTGGCAGCCCTGAAAGTGCTCTACAGAAACTAAAATACATTTACCTATTGTGAAATATTATGCTAATAGATGTCTTGCGCCAATCAAAGTGGTCTTTTATCAGGAGTACACAATCAAGTGGTTACTGTGCTCTGCTTTAGCAACCAGAGGACACATCTATTTGATTCAACGTTTTTTGATCAGATTGAAAAGAAAAGAATAGTGAGCAATACAGAAAAGACATTGGCACAAATTGTTAATATACTAACGAGCACTTTGGAGGAGTTACATGACAAATTAAAAAGTGACAATGGGAAAAAGGAAATGAGAACCACCAAGTGAAGAGAAATATCTTCTCTTTCCTTAGGCAACCCAGGGTCAGAGGTTGAAATAAGGTTGGAGGGACGTTTTTGGGTAAAAATTTATATGTTTCTTATTGATTTTCAAGGTCATACTTATATGTTCAAAATGTGAGTTGTGATTAATTTTAATCAAATCATGCAAAGCAAGATCTACCTCCTCAGGAATGTCCCTGACTTCTCTTGATATTCTGTTTATTACAATTAATCTAGAATTTAAAATAATTTCAATGTGCACCAGAACCGTTTCAATGTGTACCTCGTCATAAGTACACTATGTACATGATACAAATATGATAAAAAAGAATGAAAAAGCCGCATTTAGTATTCATTACAGGGGAAGCTACTATTCAATTCCTAATGACACCGTCAGAATCAAATGGGGCGACATATTGAAAAGAAATGAGCTAGTGTGTAAATGACCAAGAAAACTGGTATCGGACAATGGGACCCTATCAAGATATGTTCTCTGCATACGCTCTAAGGGTAAACGAATTAATTCTTGGGCACAACAACATGCCTGTCACCAAAATGGACGGGGTTCATAATTAACCAAATCTTTTAGGCTATAATCATGCAAAGCGATTTAGAACACGCTGTCCTTCGGCTGCCGTATCTAAGACGCACTGTTGCTCTTGTGTAAGAATCCTTATATCTTTGATTATCATACTAACTTCTTTTCTTTTCAGATATTACTGAACAACTATGCATAGGAGTGCTGCAGATAGATCGTTCATTCAGCAAGATGACTGCGTGTGGCCTGTTTTGTCTGGATGCTAGGCTACCGATGCATTTAATGCAATTGCTCACAAGTTATGCTATAGTACTCCTACAATTTGCTATTCTGTAAAGTACACTCGTTACATGGGTATTTGGTGGATCAAGATGTGGGTTGATGTCACAAAAGGCAAAATAGGTTGGCGCGTATTGTTCCTTTGAATTAAGTCTGAATTGTAAAAATACTATGATAATAATTGTGCCTGTTACGCGTAACTTTTTTTGAATTCATCTGTTATGTTAAAGTGTTATTGTGCTGAATTAATGTCTAATAATTAATGGTCTAATAGCCAAGAGCCTCGACCAATACCTCATAAGGCTCTCGATAGGCGGCTGGATCAAGGGACTGGATTTTGGCAGCCTCTTTGATACGGTCATATTGTTTCTGTCTCCGGAATCTAAGACCCTGTTCACCATATCGGTGTCCACCTTTATTTAATATTTTTAAATGTTTTTTTAACTAATATTTAAGATATATAAGATCGAGAGGTGTGGAGACAAAATAGGGAGGCCTTTGCCCAGCAGTGGGACAATATAGGCTACGAAATATAGATGTTTATGAAAATAAATAAATGAGAATGAGAATATTAAATAAATTGCATTTTTACAAGTATTTCGATCCAAATCATTGTGGGATTCTGCAACCAAATACTTTCTAGGGCAACATTTTAACGCAGCCTGACGTTTAGACAACTATTATAATACTCATTTAAACAAAGTTTTCAGCAACAGTGTTGTTGCTCAGCAACAGTGTTGTTGCTGAGCAACAATGTTGATCAACTGTCAACATTTTACGAGCCTTTACAAACCTGTTATTTTTGGAATTCAACATTCATTAATAAAAAAGTTTATCAAGTTCCGACTTACACGATAAACGAACAAACAACTGATGACGATGTCAAACTATCATTTAAATGTTAAAATAATTACTTAAACACTGTTCGATCGACTTTACGAACGCCATTCAGAATGATCATGACAACTTCAAAGGACATGTATACCTATTTAAAAAATAAATTGAAGTTTAAAAGAATAGAAACTATAATTGTTCCAACATGTAAATCTGATTTATTACAAAATAACAAAATAGAGGATGATCTACAATCGATGCTGAGGCCTTTGAATTTCATGCAAAATATTTTACTTTACGCCAAGTATTCCATTCGTAACAATCATATCTATTGCAATACTTATTTCTACAACTGTTTTAGTTTGTTTAGCTGGTTTATTTATAGATGTTTCAGCTTGATTCATTTAATCAGTGTTATTAAAAGTGCTGCTAGCGGAAAGAAAGGATGGGGCGAGCACTCCACGCGGTACTTTATTTTTGCCAGTGTTGTGGACTATGTAATTTTCGTAATCGGAGATTTGACTCGTGCATTCTTGAATATCACCCAAAGTCAGCATAATGTCTCTTTAATCCTCAAAATCCAGCACGTGCTCGAAGCCTTACAAATTGATAAATTCAAACTTAAATATTATGTGATCTTCAACTGGTCTTTCATTATATTTATCAATAGTTGTTTTATAGTTTTCTTCTGCTTTTTCGTTTATACTTTTGATGATGTCAGTGTTTTCGATATATTTGCGGGGTATATTTCTATCAACCATGACACAAATATTATGTTCACGATATTCTTTTTGAAACTGATGACTAAAATGCTTCGTGTGTGGATAAAAAAAGTAGAAAATTCGAGAAACCTTGATAATTTAGCAAGAAACGAGGACTGGGATATATTGTTTGATGTATTTGCGAATATTCAAGAAGCTTACACGATCTTAGACAAGAGTTGTCGACTAATGGTTAGTTCAGATGAGAGCTTAATTTTGAATAAAAAAATATGTAAAACTATATTTTCACGACATAAAAATCTAATAAAATAATTTGAAATTTAATGGAAAATAAGTATTTTTCTTTTTTTGCAGATAACTTATTATACATTGTTTGTATCGTACCTCAGTTTGCGTAACGTCTCCATGGTCCTGTGTATAAGATCATTTTTAGATCTACAATCACGAGTAAGCATGATTGGAGATATAAATCTCAACACACGTAAAAACATAATTATTTTGATGGAACTCATTACAAACATAAAAATTTCAAAGGCTTGATGGAATTGAAAAACATGTGATTTTATTATATTCCGCGAGAACCTACACTTAAAAAAATATTCAATTGGCTGGAATATACGATAGAAAGTAAATTACGAAGTTGTTATTGTTAAAAAGGAAATAATTATTATTTCAGTTCATCTTCCTGCCGGTGGCGACACAGATGTGGAATATGAAAAACATCGCCATGGTAATTTTGTTAGCTATAGAGTGCGAGAATTTCTATGCTGCGTTAAGAGATGTTGAGAGCACCTGCGTGATGTTCATACAGGCAAGACACCGTCATGGTAAGTATTCCGTTAATAAGATAAACAAAATGTTGAAAAACTTTTGTGATTGCAAACGTATTTTTCCTAGAAATACTTTTAGGTTATGAAAAACTTTTTCATCGACCACAATCTTTATTCTATGAAGTATGTAAAGATGAGTTATTAGTAATCAGTTGATGATGGTGATGATAATCAGTTACCTACTATATAGTTAAACACAGTTCTTCTTTGGATGTCAAAATCATGACAATAAACCACAGACTATGGGTTCAATCATACACCGATGACATAAAAGAACTCAACAAGAACAATAAATAAGAAAGAGATTTTTAAAATAGTTTTTTAATTGATCTGGACCATTTTGAATTTTACAGATCCAAATGTTTGCAAGAACGTGCTAAGAGTACAGCGTGCTATGTTTCATAAGATGAGCGCTTGCGGCTTCTTCGACGTAGACGCCCAGTTGCCACTGCAGTTATGCAGTTTTCTCACGTCCTACACTATTGTCTTGTTACAATTTGCGTATCTTTGATAAGACAATTTTAATGTGTTTTTTTATATGAATAAATTATTTAAAAATGTAATGTTTTTTTTTACAACAGAAGCGATGGGAAAGACGTCGTATCTGGAAATACTGTTACTTATGAGATGACCGTAAGATGGAGGAGCATGAAGAAGGAAATATGATTGACCAACCCCGTGTTAGGGCAGGATAGATGATGAAACGAAACTAAAGCCGGGTCGAAGGAGCTGCGGGATAGTTTGAAAGGGCTCCAGAAGCAACATGATGGATTTAAGTCAGTTAGTCTGCTAGTGCCCGTCACGCTGCCTCACGCACCCACAGCAGGCGATGATTTCCCACTAAAAAAAAAAATTAAGAACTTTGTCAATTTTCTTTAATAAAAGACGCGTAATAATGAATACATATTGGAATAATTTATGAATGTGTACAATAAAATTGTGTGCGCATGAATAGGTGAGACACACGAGTAAAAGTAACATGATACATTAAAGTTAACGCATCATATCTGATAACACATCAAAACATTAGACTAATCAGGTGATAAACCTCCAATAACCAAATATAATGAGCCAAATACATATACCAAAATGGTATAGCTACATCAATAAAGGTAATATTTGAAAACTGCCGTTTAGTCCACAAACTAATTAAAAATCGCCCTGACGTCAGCATGCATAATATTTTTAAAATATTCCAAAAGAAAAGAAATCAAACGATCATCCTGAATCCAGTACATCACGATAGTCGTCTCGATAATGAAGTTTTAAGAATCATTTATCCTTTTAACTTTGCCTTTTTTCTATTGCTGTCTTCAAAGTATAGCATACAAGATAATCGTATCATGCCCATTGGGATGCTGCGAAAGTGTCTCTCTCTCTTTAACGTTTTTTACGCCGGTGCCCTGAGTCTCTGCTTCATTTATTTCTATATCGTCACCAATGATTTCTCCAAAAGTTCGATAATCATGTCAATTATCCATGTTTCAGGAACCGTTACTTTTAGTATGGGATTGACATTGATTATTGTAGGAAATATAGTTTTCGAAAACTATAACATCCAGCTTATTAAGATGATCCAATTTATTAATAGAGGCATTGATTTTAGTAGAAGTGTCAAGAGCTTTATTTTTTACAACTGGATCTATGTTATATTTGTCTTTACTATCGATTTGTTTACGTACATTTTTTTTATGGTCACCCTTTATATGGATGACTTAGGTATTGTAACTTTATGGGCCAGATTAATGTTCATCTCATATGATATAAATCGCGTATATGCCATTCGTATTATAACATTATTAAGAAAATATCTCGATGAATGGAACAAAAATGTGTCGCAAGTTAATAATGAAGATGGAACACGTTTCATGAAGTTATTAGAGGTTTACGAAAATATTCTGAAAAGTTTCAAATTATACAAGACGATTTTTCAAGAGTTGGTAAGGATTTTTAAAGAACTCAATGTCTATTTATTGTAGGATAGCATCAGGCTTTAAGGTCTTTAATTTGAGCTCAAGTATATTTAGCATTCGGTATATAAATGACCTACGTATAACCAAGTCCAAAATACGCTTTTTACAGACATTGTTCATCATTTTTCAAGCATTTACTCGTAACTTGGGTCTTTTGGAGACACACATACAACTACATAAAAATGCGCCACCGTCACATTCCCAGGTAAGATTCAACGTCTTACACGAACAATATAACGACAAACAGTTTAACGACCGAAACATTTTCAGATGTCAAAACGCAGATTTGACCAACGGGCAGCAAGTATATGGCTGGTTATGGTTTTGTTATTGTTAAAGTTAAATAGTGGTGTAATCAAATTTTATAGAAATGATAGAAACTACCCTTTGAAACCTCTTATGCCTTATCAGATTTGTAATTAAACTAGGATCTTTTTTTAAAATTCAGGTAGCTTCAGTATACAAAACGATGGGTATCGGATTGGTTACGGCTGTATGGATACTAAAGGACATACTGCTGGTAATTTACCACAGCGTGCAGTGCGAGATGTTCTATAAGGCCATTGAAGAAGCAGAAACGACTTGCATTCGGCTTGTGAAGAAGGACTGTTCAGGTAGGTATGCTAATACGACTACCACTCTGTAGTCAGATGCAGCTGACTGTTCATAGGGTGCATGATCTAAAGCCTGTTCATGGGGTCGATATGAAAATAGGTGTGTGTCAGATTTACGGGTGTAATTTCTAGATTTGCCAAAATGGATGACAGTTATTTGGTACCTACCTACCTACCTTCACGTACCTCCTTGGTCCAAAATTATCACCTTCCCTAACATTTCTTCATCTTTTCAGATGATCAAATTCGCCTATACAAGCAAGTGTTACAGATGAACCGCTCATTCAGTAAGATGAGTGCATGTGGCCTTTTCTTCATTGATGCTGCATTGCCGTTAAATCTGATAATCCAGCTCACCAGCTATGTGATTATTCTGCTGCAATTTGCATTACTATAAATAAATATAAACATTTTTTTGTTTGTTTGTACCCTTAGGGCTCCGAAACCACCTACTGGATCAATCAATTAAAATCTTTCATAGTTGTGAAACTTGTCTATTCCCCGAGTAACATACGCTATGTTTTCTCCAGCAGTAGTTCCCACGGGTCGCGGGCAAAACCGCGAGAAAACTGCTGGTGGCAAATAAAATGTGCTCCTTAAATAAACATTAAGAGTTTTGAAGCTCCATAAACTACTGCTTTTACTATCTATTATCGGCAAGAAGGTAGCTCTAACACGTCCTGCCTGGGTATTACAAACAACAGACACTACATGTTATGAACGGACTAGCCGAATAACAAAATGTATTTGCTCGCAATATCTTTCTATACTTAATCAAACTCAAAGACTAGAACCATCATAGAACCATAGGTAACAGGAACAACATACTTTACCAACGTTCTAACAGTAATATAATACATAGAATACATTTAATAAAATACTTCTAAAAACTTATATGTAGCTTGAATTAATAAATCATACAAGACAAGATAAGTGAATATTTTATTATATAAAACCACAATTAAAATGAACATGAATAAATAGGACATTACAATGGTAGTTATTTTTACCTTGCTAAAATCAATGACTAAATTATATTTAGGGACCATTACAAAATTAAGTGCATTTACACAAAATGATATAAATAAACAAAAAAGATATTTTGACACAATAACTCCGCCCCTAAGACGACCCACTGACCCAATTTTGAAAGAACTTTTTTTAATGTAATAAATCAATTGGAATCCTAAGTCAATCACCCACTTATAATAATTGGTAAAACCTACCTAACAACACCGATTCTTACTAGCAATGACTAACCAACGAACCAAAATAAAACAATAAATTATGATATATTATAGTTATGAACAAAGAACCTTTCTATTATATTTTGAGCAATGACATTCACGACCTGTAGGTATAACATATAACCTATCTAAATGCACATTTTTTGAATAAATTAAAAACTCTGCCATCAAAATTATCCTTGCTCGAATGGAAAGCACAAACCAACACTGACCAAAAAGATGGGTTTTTTCAACTCCTATAACAACTAATTGCCAGTAGGTTCAAACAAAATTGTTTGTTTCGATTATAGATCCACTGGGCATCCATTAATCACTTTTATTCCAGCTTAGATCTTAAAATGTATATTTTGCATTAAATCATTGGTATATATTGTCTAAGGACTTCGTTGTTTTGGTATTGTATTTACCTAGCAATGAAAAACATTACTATGTAGACTAGGTATAATATGTATAACTACTTTTTTTTTAAAAACCTTAAGAGACAATGACAATATACTTCACGAACATAGCTTTCATACTTAAGCATCACAAAGCTAAGAATCTTGATGAAATCAAACTAACCAAAATAAATAACAGAACAAAGCACGAACAACCTTACAACAACCCAACCTTCAAATAAAAAAAATATCGACACAAAAACAATATTATTTTAGCGACAAACGATATGAATTCCTGGCAGAAACGCCATTGAATAACTAACACAACCACTATGTAGTGTTCGCCCTACCTGTGCGAGCCGATATCCTAATTATCGGATGGTAATTTACCATCCGATAATTAGGATATCGGCTCGCTTGCCCACATAACGTCTTACTCCCGTGCCACACTCTCCCGGTTCCCGCCAACTGGCCAATGGCCATAGAGTATAGTGAGTACTCTCCGCGTCTATGCGACAACGAGACGACAGACAGATATCGGTGATAATACAGTACACTACACACTATTTATTATTTTCAACTCAAGAAAGTTTTATAAAATTGACAACTAATATATCAAACAGTTGTTTTACCTGGATTTTTATAATTTCAACTCGTTATTTCACTACTTTTGCAAAAAAATGCCTTTTTACATTGGAGAAATATCAATGCCTTTTATTTCAATTTTTTTTTTGTTTTTGGAACATTACATTGGTTGTCTTTTGTCAAAAAGAAGAAAATAAAATGGTTGACCAAAGAGTTTGAATAGCATTAAAACTATTCTTAAAAACCACAAGCAGGTTTGTTTAACGAGGAAATTACAAGAAATAGTTTTAACATGAAAATCAACTAAGATTAATCTTTAAACGCGAAGCGATCATTAAACGCGGCAAAATCGCATCCTGTCAAACTATAACATGTCTTGTCATAATGACGTTCGAAAAAAGAATCTTCCAAGCATAGATGCACGGCTGAATGGCGAGGTGTCTATGGTCGCTCGTCTCTGCTGCCCTCTTTGTAACTACTGGCAGCTAACACTATTTTATATTTTTAATATAGCTTGTTCAGAAACAATAAGTTTATACAGGGTGTTTGGCGCATGGACCGACACAATTTTTTGGGGGATTCGTGAGGCCATGTACTAGTTTTCACTCATAGACCCAATGTCCTATATGTCACTGTATTCGAGATACGATTTTTTTTGTTTGTTTTTAAAAATTACCGGAACTATCACCTTTAAAACGCTATAACTTTTCAGTCTGTTGTCGAATTTACACCAAATCACTTTCATTGCGTTCTCTGATGTATTATTATTCCAAATAAAACATAAATTCATAGCACTAGATGGAAAAAAATACTTGTTGAGCTTCCAAAGTCTTAAAATGAAAAACGTATGAAAATGTCAAATTCAAAATTAATTATAAAAAAGTATAAGCTTTTATGAACTTCATTTAATAAAAAAATGCCTACTTAATACCCTTTCCAACGATATGCCACATGGGTGTGAAATCATTAATAATGTCGTCACAAACCTAAAGGTACACATTAACCAGTGCCAGGGTAATGAAAACACAAAATGTTTTAAAATGTTTTAATTAAATTTAAGTTATAAATTATGTTCAAAATGACTGCCTCTGTTGCGAATGCATGCACGGCATCTTTTCTAATTTCTACAGTCGTCGTCCTCAGTCGCATTTCTGCTTTCATAATTTCAAAGGCGCAATTTATTCTTTCGATTAAAATTTCTCTTGTGGGTACTTCAGTCGCATACACAATTTCTTTGCACGGCCCCAGACATAAAAATCCAAGGGCGTCAGGTCTGGTGAACGTGCAGGCCAAGGAATTGGGCCGCCTCTTCCGATCCATGAATTTGGAAAACAGTTGTCCAAATGTTCTCGCACGTCTCGCTGGTAATGTGCTGGACAGCCATCATTTTGGAAAATAATTGGTTCTCCATCTAATACTGGTAATACCAATTCAGGTAAATCTTCGAGTAAAAATTCAAATAATTTTCTCCGGTCAGGCGCTCTGGTAAGAAATGTGGACCGATCAGGTGTCTTCCAATAACCCCGCCCAAACGTTTACACTAAACTTAGTTTGAAAGGAACTTTGTCTTTTCTTGCGGGGATTTTGTCTTTTGCGCCCAATGGTGAAGGTTGTGGAGATTCACAATTCCCTCGTGATTAAAATTGGATTCATCAGTCCACAAAATTCTTTTAAAAATTTGTATCATCTACGTCCGTATGCATCATAAATCGGCAAAATCGAGCCGTCTCCTGTGATCATCATCTATGAGACCTAGAACAATCCATTAAAGACTGGTAAAAATTCACTTTTGAATGGCAAAACTAACATAAATTTAAAAGATAAAATTAGAAAAATAAAAGTTACTAGGTATTTATTTGAAAACGAACCAGTAAAGCTACAAGGATATTTGTAAACGTTTAAAATAAGTGTATGGTTAAAACCATTTTAAAATACAAGTTTTTTGGGTGCAAAATTTCAGCACAATAAGGTCGAAGATAACTGGTTCAAAATTTAGTTTTACGATTTCGCCTGATAAAATAAATAAAGTACTTAACGTACCTTGAACAGAAGTGTAGTGATACGCATGCTTTCCATTTTCCCGAAGAACTGACCAAACTTTCCAAACCGACAAGTGAAGTCTTTCAGCTACAACTCGAATACTTGTCGTTGGATCCTCATCAAAAGCTTGCAAAATGCTTTCATCAATTACAACATTATGTTGCCTCACATTAACGCGAGGCTCTTGGAAATTTATGTTTCCAGTCTCCCTCAGACGTCGATAGGTTGTAGCAAACGTCTCGTGGTGTGGTATACGCCGGTTAGGATAACGCTGCTGGTAAATTCTACGCGCTTCACGAGCGTTACAATTAGCGCTGCCATATGCCAACAACATGTCAGCATACTCTTCGTTGCTGAAGTTAGGCATTGTAACAAGCACGGTGAATACACCAACAGTTTAACAGAAAAGTTCAACAAACAAAACTTAACAAAAACAAACTTTAACAAAAAACAACGAAATAGGAAAACGTGAAATACACGGACACTTCCGATAGCAGAGATAGTCAAATCTCGACTAAACAAGGATCACATAACAAACTCCAACCCAATGATAGACAAAGACAAGAGATATTTTTCATGCGTAAGAAAGAGACAGGCAGTTTACCTGCCAATTACCTGCTTACCATTGTTCTATCAAACGGGTTCGTTGTTAGAGACGTTAGAGTGCGTGTTCGTTCCTGCTCTGATTTTGACGACATTATTAATGATTTCACACCCATGTGGCATATCGTTGGAAAGGGTATTAAGTAGGCAATTTTTTTATTAAACGAAGTTCATAAAAGCTTTTACTTTTTATAATTAATTTTGAATTTGACATTTTTCATACGTTTTTCATTTTAAGAGTTTGGAAGCTCAACAAGTATTTTTTCCATCTAGTGCTATGAATTTATGTTTTATTTGGAATAATAATACATCAGAGAACGCAATGAAAGTGATTTGGTGTAAATTCGACAACAGACTGAAAAGTTATAGCGTTTTAAAGGTGATAGTTCCGGTAATTTTTAAAAACAAACAAAAAAAATCGTATCTCGAATACAGTGACATATAGGACATTGGGTCTATGAGTGAAAACTAGTACATGGCCTCACGAATCCCCCAAAAATTTTTGTCGGTCCATGCGCCA
Source organism: Helicoverpa armigera (assembly GCF_030705265.1). Taxonomy (NCBI): domain Eukaryota; kingdom Metazoa; phylum Arthropoda; class Insecta; order Lepidoptera; family Noctuidae; genus Helicoverpa; species Helicoverpa armigera. The sequence continues at coordinate 1,175,886 of NC_087144.1, forward strand.
AACACCCTGTATATGTCACCGTAAGATTACAAACATCGTTAGATTACAATCTATCTCGAGAGATTGTAAACTGTCGAATTATTGTGAACCGTAACATCTGATTGCAATTTAACGTATTATTTTTCGCTATATTATAGTCTATCGATGAGAAATTGTCAACTGTCCGAAAGCTCTCCCTGATTGGTCAGTCTTTTTGTAAGATCGACCAATCACGACCAGCCGTTCTGTTCCCATGGAGTTCCCGTATACTTTTATATAACTAATTCTAAACATATAAGTTATTTTCAACAGGAAATCAATTTATAATCACAAAAAAAAAACACAGTTGTTTACACAATCGACAACAAACGAAATAAACAAACAAAAAATGGAGAATGCCGGAGCGGCGGGGGCACATTACGTTCTACCAATCAGCGCGCAAGATGCATTCCGTTCTACGCCAGTTGACAATTTGACCGCTTTGATAGATTATAATATAGCGAAAAATAATACGTTAAATTGCAATCAGATGTTACGGTTCACGATAATTCGACAGTTTACAATCTCTCGAGATAGATTGTAATCTAACGATGTTTGTAATTTTACGGTGACATATATAAGTTATAAATTCAAGACAAACTGGCAATGAATGGTGTTCATAAATAGAGTAAGCATGAGTTATTAAGAGAGGCCCTTGGCCAATTATGGGACTATTTAGACCTCAATTACAAAATAAGAACCCAAATATATCTATGTCTAAAAAAACATCTTATCTGTCTTTAAAAACAAAACAATTTATTTTATCATTTACTTGACAAAGTCAGTGCAAATAAAATATATAACACACAGGTGTTCTACATACTAAAATAAATATGAAGTAGATTTTATAATTTCCACACTAAAACTCCGTTTTTTCGTGCTTACTAACAATAGAATTGGTATTGAATGTTTTCATATACAATTATTTATCATTTATAAATGTGATCTAGCATGCCTAGCTTCTTACATAAGTTACAGCTAATGGAATAATTGACATTTCTATTTATACATAAAAAATATAATATACTGAGGCTAGCATCATAAATAGGAATGATGATATGGGTACCCAATATCTCTTCAGGAAACTCCTATCATCTTTATCAACAACCATCTTCTTCTCCTTATATTTTTTCTTCTTGCCACTAAGTTTCCACTCATATTCTGCTAACTCTTTACGATTCTTCTCTTCCTCTAATTCTTTTAATCTCTGTTTTTCTTTTTCTTGCTCTATTTTAGCAGCTATCTTCTTAGCTTCACAGGTTTGATCGCACAGTATCTTAGTTTCTCCGCTTCTGACTGCGTTGCAAGGGGCTTCCTTTTTTATATTACCACATGGGCAATGGACTTTGGTTTTCTTAGTGCACACCTGGTTGCCACAAGGTCCTGAATGGCAAGAATTACGGCAACGGTGACCACATTCTAAGTTCTTAGGACATTGTTGCTTGCATGACAGCTTCTCCTCAGTAGCTTCAGATAATTCTCGGCAACGGAGGTATATCTCTGTTACTCCACAGTGGCAAGCTAAACGCTCAAGTATCTCACATGGACGGCATGGGCCTGGATGACATGCCCGGATAGAACACTTATGGGCACACTTCTCAGGACGAGGAACAGAGCACTCTCTATTGCATGGTCTGCAACTAGAAGGCACATTGGCATACTCAGGAACAGGGCTATATAAATGACAAAGTAAAGTACACTTGTGGTTTCCACAGGCCAGTGGTTTTCCACACTCTCTTCCACATGGCCGCCGTATTGCTGAATGGCAAGGCTGGTTATCGGTTTCATGTTCTCCAAAACAAACCATAGGTACAGGAGTATCACATGGTGGACAATCTAAGGTCATAATCTTCGTCTTTGGAGGTTGTACTTCCCATGGAGTTGCAGGTTTTTCCACTTGTTTGAACAACACTGCAACATATTCATGACACACTGACTTACACTGATGACCACATTTTGCATACTGCTTTTGACAAATTGCTTTACATGGTGGACAGTCACCAAAGTGGCAAGAATGTTTATTTTCTGCACTATGACCACACTTGTATTTAATTTTGCATGGTAAGTGACATTTTGGAGGTTTTGTTTGGCGTTCCCGTCCACATGGGACTCTTACATAGGTTTCTTTGCATCTGCAAGTTACTTTAGATTCCAGGGGGCATGGGTAACATGGGCCACGGTGACAGATATTGGTGCACTTGTGCCTACCGCACTGCAGTCCTTTATCACAAGTTTTCTCACATGGAGGGCAGTTCCCATTACAGCACTTTCTTCCACACCCATGTTTACCACATGATCTTATGCCTCTGCACTTGGTGTCACATTTATAATCTTTGCTACATGGTAATGACCTTGTGTGGGTTGCACAGTGGCACTCTTTAGATACCAGGACTTGGCAAGGTGGACAGTTGCCATTGTGACACTTTTCTGGGCAGCTGTGCTCACATCCATCATGATTTTTCCCACAAGTACCTAAGCATGTCTCCATAACATCAGGGCATTGAACAAATCTCTTGTTGGCCCCGCACGGACATGATAACATTCCTGAGTTAGGACACATTCCACAGTCACCTGAATGACAAACTCTCTCACATTTATGATATCCACAAGAAAATAATTTATTACAAGGTTTCTTGCACTGCCAGAATGGATCATTACATGGTCTTTTAGCTTTCTCATTGCCACACTGGCAAGGCTGTATGCTTGTGTAGCTGCAGTCATCACAATCACCTGCATGACACACATTTTCACATTTATGAGTTTTACACAAAAGGGTTTTCTTACACAGCTGACCACAGGACCATTTTTCAGCACTACACCTCACTCTCTTGTGTTCCTTTTGACAAAAACATGTTCCATTCACAGTTTGTGGGCACGGCGGACATGGACCAGGGTGACATAACAGCAAACATCTATGTTTACAATTATCACCAGTAGACAGCCTTTTTTCACAGACCTCTCCGCAAGTATGAGGTATAAGCCAAGGGTGGTTTTGCGGATTATCAGTTTTACCGCAGAAACAACGGTACTTCCGTGGAATTTCTTCTTTGGAATACGAATTCCGGCACTTAGGGCAGCACCATTCAATTTTCTGTTGTTTTATTACAGCAATAGGGCCGTGAGATTCTTCACTACGTAAGCTAATGCTGTCATTTGACCACTTTTGTATACAAGATAGATGGAAATAGGAGAAGCAATGGTCACAAGTCCAGATCGCGTGAGTTTTTTTAATGGAACCTATGCATATGAGACAAGTCACTGCGCGGCCGCTGATGGCTTCTTCGAGAAGGTTCTTGGTCCTGTTCAGCATGTGAGTGTCGCCGCCTCCACGCCAGTAGCTCTGGAACACGCCTTCTAGAACGCTGGACTCGCAAGGCTCCTCATCCTCCGAAGACGAGAGTTCCTTCATTTGGTTTAAGTGTTTCTGAACATTTTGCTGCAATTTTGCAGCGGCGTCTTTGTATCTTCGAGCCATTTTTGATGTTACTCTTAGTTATGAGAAGTAGAAGTATTAGATAATCATTGAGTAGGAAATTACATGAAATAAACTAATCAAATAATTGACAGACGTATGAAGCATGAAAATTGAAACGTCGAAGAACCCGGCGGTGAGTGCGTACTGCGTTTTCCAATCAGCGCCAAGGCCAACCCGAGACGTCCAAATCGACATGACGTTGACGACTAACTTGCCATTATAAAAAATCAAACATGCTAATTTAAAATTATAATTATCACACTATTTAGATTACAATTTGAATTCATCAAAATAAAATAAAAACTAACTTAAAATAAAACCTTGTTGAAATAACAAATTATTATTAGTTAATAAATATTTTGCATTTGAATCCTTTTGTAGCTCTATCTATCGTTGAATTATTTAACCAGAATTGTGCCTATATAACTTGCGCTACTCGATAACAGATGGCGAATATGATGCGTTTAAGATTTTTATTTAGTAGTGTGGTAGTTGACATTTTGACTGCCTCGTTGGTTTAGGGTTCGATTCCCAGATCGTGCCGAAATCGCTGAGGTGGGTTGGGTTAACACAGCCCCAACTTTCCATTTAAGAAACTTCCACAGCCCTTAGCCTGGAAGTTGGTAATTGATTCTCCCGTGCATCGGAGAGCACGTTAATTACCTACGGTCCTGCGCCCGATCTTTCTCCGGTCGTGTCGGATTTTCTGTCTACAGTCCCATCGGGCTATAAGAGTGAAGTAATAGTGAGTGCATTGTGTCTGCGCAAATATCTATTTATTTATTAGGTACACCAACAGCGATACATACACAGAAGTTATAAAAGATGTAGACTATATAGTCTACTATACTATACTATACTATATAGTCTACCTATGCCTATTACAGGGATGCAATATAATATAATATACCTAAATAGGTATGAAATACTCAAGCACTATTAGGTATGTCCTGCGCAGCTGGCTTCTCTCCTTACATGAGAACAACCGCCGCGCCGTGGTCAAAATCGGCCCTGGACGCCATAAACGTTAAGCGATAACTCGGGTGTCGGTTTTTTGGACACATCAAAGGGTTTTAGTGCGTAGCTTAGCGCGCTAAGTGATGTTGACTACATTAATGCCATCTCATTGCACGCATGCAAGGACGAGTGTAGATACTTTGTTTAAGGGGTAACTGAATTTTACGAGCACGATAATGGAATGGTCAAATGAGAAAGCTTTAGTTTTTAGAATTATTTTGTGTGTCTAACCTCTTTAATGTGTGTTAACGCGTTACTTCATGAGGGATTAACTCTTTGCGGCATTGTAACCTAAGTGTACACTACACTTAAACCGACACCCGAGTTATCACTTAACGTTTAATGCTATTAATAATGCCATTTGTACGAAACACGTACATATGTATCTACTTGTCATCATTGTTACAATTCAATGTTTTTTGATAACTTTTTACTAGTGTGTTGATTGAAACACTGACACATAATAAAACGTGGTTTGGGTAGCAAAATAACACACCAATTAATTATAATTAGATGTTTATTTATAAATTTTTCAAGTACAATCGAGCTACATTACATTTTAACACTTTAAGTATTACAAACGACGTTATGTTCGCAGGCTTATTGATTTCAAAGTAACGTCTTTACTCTGTAACTTTAGAAGTACTTAGTTTAGAAGCATTAAAATTAGGAAAGATACCTAAATTACAAGAGAATAAAATTAAAATTATTATGCACAGATATTTTCAATATCTCATTAGTAATAAAAGCATTTTATGTAATGACTACAAAATAATAAAATGGTAACATTATTGAATAAGTAAATGTGGTCAATGGCACTAAGAAAGTAACCACTAGGAAGGGACTGTGTTATTTTTATTTAATAGACAAGTATAATTTTTTAATACCTTAGCACCGCTTAGGAAATCTTGACTCAAATATGAGATTGTTTGAAATATTCTTTAAGTAGGTAACTACTTAATAATAAACTAAAAGTGTATATTTCATTGATAAGCAATTTCAGGAGAATACTGAAAGAGCGACCAATTTTAGTTTTATTATTGGAGAACCATTTCAAAGTGGTAATACCATACAAAGAATTAGATATTGACCATCTTTGCCTGCATAATGTATTTCAAATATAGTGTCGAGGCGAGTATGGCACTCATTGCATTGTCAGTTAAACAATAATTAGAAAATAATTAAACGGCACAAACAAGGGACACTGAACAAAGAAATAAGCTCAGTTTTAAAAGTGGGACCCCGCAACTTAAGAATTACAAAATATTGCTGTTAACAGTCATTCAGTAAACATTAGATTTTTTCAAATACTCGTAATTTATGTAAATAAGTAGTTAATGGACATCCATGGCTGCACTGTTAGCGTACTCTTGTATTAATTTCAGGTTTTTTATTTTTACTGGACAGTTTAAACCAGCCCGCTTTTTTATTATTGTCTTTAGGCATCGATATTGACCGAGAGACCCTTTCTCGGTCGCTCTCTCGGCTAATCAACTCGCTCGATTGACTTTTCTTCCCATCCCTAGTGACTGACTTTCGTGGCGTAGTGCTGCTACTCTCCCTTTCTTTGTTTCGTTTGTCAGACTTCTTGTATAGTGTTGTGCTAGAGCTGGTCAGCCGACTATTTTGTGGTCTGCGAGTCAGCGTAGTTTGGCTGTACGATTTATTTTTTTGTAAAGTGGCTGGCTTGTCTTCTGTTAGCGTTCTCGTTGAGGATGCCTTCTTGACGATTTCTTTGGGTTTGGCCTTCCTCGGTCGTTGTGCGTAGTGTACGTCGTGTTGGTCGTTGTAATGTTTGGGGGTCCAAGGCGCGAATATTGAGAAGCTCTTCGTGGTGCTCCGTACTTGAAGATTTGAGGAGTTTACTGAAGAGACGTCATCTCGGGAACGGTTGCGTGTGATGCGGCCGGGGTCCGGAATGTCGCCAACTGGAATTAAATTTGAAAATTTTTCGTATATTGTGCCTATTTTTCATCATAATTTTGAAGTTTTGAATGAAGACTGCAAGAAAAACACGTAAGCTACAGTGTCAGGTACCATGACGAAGTTTTTATACTCTTCTTATTGTAATAATAATTATGTGAGTATACCTGTAGTAGCATGTAGATAGACGACGCTGCGCTGTGACTGGTGGCTGGAGTCTCCCTCGGTGCTGCTCTCTCCGGAGTTCGTGACGGGGGTTCTACGGCGATGTCTGCGGAATACAAGACAGTCCTTAATAATGAACCCAAAGATTTTAGACTGCGTTCAGCTACGGGATAAAATAACAATGTGTTATGACCTCGTTGGCGCAAAGGTCACCATGCCGGACTGCCGAACTGATGGTTCCGGGTTCGATTCCCGGTATGGTTAACATTTGTGTGATGAGCATACTTGTTGGCTGTGGCTTTTATGTTATAATATGTATTTATAAAGTGTATATGTAGTTTATCAGTTGTGTTAGCACCCATAACACAGGCTAATAAATAGCTTACCATGTTGCTAACCGATCGTGTGTGAAGGTGTCCCGATATTTATAATTTAATCTATGGTGCATCATTGTATAACGATTATGGTGAATAAATAAATGTAAGAACATTGGAAGAGCTGAAAAAATACTATTCCAGAAGAAATTAAAAATACAAATAAACAGTGGTTTAAGCAATCGACTAACAATCCCAAAATTATGTGTAATAACAAAATCTCTTAAATATACGAAACAATGAAATGTGATACATTACTTCATAAATTCAAAAACAATGAAATTACTCACTTCATTTCCCTGCTAAGCTCCTGCTTGCTTCCTCTCAGTTCAGATGAGCTGCCCCGTTCATCGTGTCTCCTCCTCACGTCACCCTTAGATCCCTTCAACGTCTTCGAGTTGCTTTGACTCCTGGACCTCTCATACGGACTGATAGGCGGTTTCGAATTCACTTTCCTATCAAACTGACTCTCTGTCTCCGAATTACTCTGAATTTCTGATATATTCTGAAGGTTCCTTTTGTATTGTTTTGAGTTTGGCGATTCGCTTTTGTCTTCTCTGTGGAGATTTGATAAGGAGTAGCTCTTGTTCGTCAGTTCGCTGTGGTCTACTTCGTCAAGTCCTGTGCTGGAGTTTGAGATGGTTTTCCTCAAGGTGCCGTGTTTCGTGTGTGTGTAGCGTTTGGTTTCGTTGACCGGCTTCACGTTGGCATCAGAGTCTGGGTCGGTGTCGCCGAAGAAGCGGAGGTTCTTTGCTGGTGAAGTTAAGGGCTTGGCGGGTTTGGGATACGTCTTGCGGGGAGCTTCGTCTTCTGTTGTTATTATGCTCTCTTTTTCCACCTGGAAACGGAAAAAATACTACAGGGTCACAGAGGACACGAATCTAAGTATGAATAGATTAAAACCAAACGCTTTTAGATGATAGATAAATCTTGGTGCCAATGTATGTGTAGTACAAATGTGTTCACTAAAAAAGTCGCTAGATGCATTCTTTTAGTCCGTCCTTTTGGAAATGAATGGAAGAGGCCTATATCTAGCAATGGTGGTGATGATGATGAAAGAAAGCATTAACATTATACCTTAGTACTCTTCCCTTTCTTCCTGGTGAGCCTGTCGAGGGATTTGAACCAGTTCCCTGATGCGGGGGGTGTTGGCGCGATCTGCCTGCGCGGGGGGGAGGGCGTCGGGCTCGGGGTGGCTAGCCTGCGTCTCTCGCGGTATCGTTCAGCCTGAAAATATTTGAATTACTGAGATGCTTGTATTGTGTCGTATGAATTTAAGTTTATGTTTTCGGTGAACCTGGATGTTAAGTCTTTTGAGTAAAGCGCAAATTCGTCAATTGAGTGGAAAATACCTATTAAATTCTGGATTCATTAGGCAAGCGTTACACTTGACTTCAAGTGAATGTATTGATGGTCTCATCATGTAACAAAAACGCCTATGTGTGCTGTTCACACATAAGTTTTTGCACTGTTAGATCATCATATTAAACATACCCGCTATGCGTTAGCAAGTCAAGTTCAATGACATTGCTCGTCCACGTAAATGATTCTTCTAGAGTACTTGAGAAAGATACACAAAAGTTAAAGATTTTTTGCGTCCGTAATTAGGAATAAGATAAAGAATTATATGATCTGAACTAATAATATAAAGAGGATTTTTTATGTGTTTGGACAGTACCGGCTCCGAAGTGAATGGACTTATTTGAAAAATTCTTTCACTGGTGGGAAGCTACACTGTCGCATTGGTACAGGCTATATTTTTGGGTAGTAGTAGAAGCAGTGTCCACGGGACGCGGGGAACAGCAGCCGGAACCTATATAAAAATTATTTATTGCCTAGCATTTAAAAATCCGTTTTCACTCTTTGTGTACGAAATCAATAATAAATAAACTCTCCTAGAGCGTGTCGGGCCACGCTCAGTGTAGGGTTCCGTAGTTTATCGATTGTAGCTCATACCCGTCCCGTAGTCGAATACGGAACCCTAAAGACGATGACAGCAATCAAGTAAGTGCTAATAAAAGCTGAACTTTTTACTAGAACATCTTAGACGTCTGATTTATATTTATTTATCTAATTTCATGAGTCTAATATTACAAAGAAAAAAGTGAATTATGGTTGATAGTTACTGACGGACTGCGGTGAAGAGCAAAAAATCGTGGCGATTGAAACTCGAAGCACGCTGAAGTTGGGGCACTGTTTGTGATATTTATTATAAGTAGGTATTTCGTGACTATGCGCTCATCTGCCTAGTGATTTTATCATGTACTAGCGTTTTCACCCGCGTCCAGTAGCAATTATTTCCCGCAACGGGATGAAATATAGCCTATATAATTTGAGAATAGTGTAACTTTCCAACAGTAAAAGAATTCTCAAAATCGGCCCAGTAGTTTCGAAGCCTTTGGGGTACCAGCAAACAAAAAAAAATGTTGGTAGGTAAGTATTTCAATTAAAAGTTAAGTCATATAAAAATCAATAGAAAGTGATCAATTCGTAATAGGCTCGATAAACAAATAAACTTCTACTAAAATTAATGATTCAATTGGTCAAGTAACTCTTACTATTGTATAAACATTGTTTTTTTAGCCGAATTTTATTATTTTGGTATTTACGGGTCTGCTCAAATGGAGTAGGTATTATCATTTTGCACTTTTAAATCTGAATCTATTCGCAAGTAGGTAAGGTCAAAGCACTCATTGTCTTTGGTCATTGATACGATAGTGCTTGTCTATGTCAACATCCTTGCAAGTTCAATGACCCTCACAACGCAGAGATATGATAAGATAGTAAACTGTATGGTGAGGTCTAAAAATACCTACTTAGGTAAATCAGTAATTCTCGAAACACGAACAAAGTCAAAAATGTTGGCTTACATAAAAAAAAACTTTACTTCCCCTAAAGAAATAATACCTATTAATAGGTAATTGTATTGTGTTGTGTATACTCACGGGATAAATATACAGCCGTGGTTGCCAAGTGGGTAAATCACCAACCTCTCAAGTATGAGTGTACCTATGGATTCGACTCTATGTCAGGCAAGTACAAATGCAACTTTTATAAGGTTGTACCTATGTCCTTAGCACTTTCTAAGTATATCTTTGACACCAATGCCTAAAAGTATGAAGGAAAAATGTAAAAGGAAGAAATATGTCTGAAACTATCAAAGGTCTTGAGGGAGCCTGGTGATTAACGCTCAATCCTTCTCTATGTGAGAGGAGGCCTGTGTTCAGTAGGACGACAAAAGGCTGATGATAAAGGAATAAGTCATTTTAATTTTTACACTTATTGAAGCAGCATCTGGAATATATATCGTCAGTTGTGCGGCTGACCTTACAGCCACCATATGGTCTATGACCTCAACTGGCTTATTTTGGTATAACGAAGGTTTCGAAGTAAATAAACATAATAAAGCCCTGCGATTTCACCTACAGCTCTCTTGAAAGAACGATGCCACTCGGAAGTTGGCCATTATTATGGGTAAAAAATTGCTTGCTTTAAAACCACTAAAAACTTTGATGAAAAATAAATTCTTTATTGACATAAGAGAACAGTTACAAAACAATAATTTCTCAATATCCACACTCGGTAGTATAAACTGTGTTAATCGACTTCATGATTTTCTAAAGAAATGATTTTTCTTACCATCGAGCCACTATCGGCCGACTGTTTAGTCTGCCGTGTGCCTCTTACCTATTTATCTCAAAGGCGCCGTGTCAAAAAATGGCAACCAGCTACACCTTTTTCTGAACACGTTAGAAATTAACGTGAAGGCAGAAACAACATCTTACAAGTTCCAATTTAGAAAACAAACCACATGTAATTGAACATAATGGTCGTGACACGTCTTGCTCTGTTTCAAACCCTGCTCTGATTAACATACGGTGTCATCATTTTTGGCAACATAGCTGACTGGAAGGTACTTCAAGACGCGGTTGATATTTAGGGAAACAACTAGAAGAATATACTACATTATATACTTGATATTTTATGTGTTTGTAGAAGGGAAAACGTACGTTGTGAGTTAGTAACGGTGTGTTTTTTTCTACGGGTGCTAGATGCTGGTAAACTGCGGGAAATAGATGGTTAGATTAATAAATAAGTCACCTAACCTTTTTGAAACGATAAACTTAATAAGTATTAAACTTGGGTTTTTTCGACGAAACTATTTACGGGACCAAAATTCGCCATTCTTCTGCCAAACTATTTAAATTGACGATTGCTAGGTTAATAGATAATAAGGATGTATGATTTTGAACAGAACCAAGTTATGTTATTTTTTAAAAACAGCCTTTTACAACAGCTGTCTGTTTTAAAACGGGATCCAAAACAAACTCACTACTAAATAATGATTGTTTAGCACGAAGGTTCTAATTGTCGAGATGTGGTTTGCGGTCGAGACAGGCTGTAAACCTTTTTTTACCTCGATAGGATACTTAAATATAGGCACAGGAATAGGCTATTTTCTAAAAAATTAAGCAAAATTAAAAATTTTGAAAAACCCCCGACGGTAAAAATCTTATTGAAAAATAATAAAATAACTCAAAACCCCCGACTTAACCCAATTATATAGGAATATCCGTCGGGGGCTGCCATTAAACCAGCTAAAGGATTCCTAGTGTCGTGAATACAATTATTGAAGAATTGTAGATGTTTAACGATGACATAAAATACCTACACTCAATTAATTATTGAATTTTCATATAGAAAAGGCAGCCCCCGACGGTTATTCCTATATAATTGGGTTAAGTCGGGGGTTTTGAGTTATTTTATTATTTTTCAATAAGATTTTTACCGTCGGGGGTTTTTCAAAATTTTTAATTTTGCTTAATTTTATTTCAGACTTTTTAGAGAGCATATACGAATTATAGTCTATATAATATGTTATTGCAATATTATTTTGCACTGATATTGTAGCGTAATTTTTATTATTTGGGAACATGCATTAAGCACGTACACATTGCTGATGAAAACAGAATTGTAATCAGACGTTTTGATTATATTGCAACATTGTTTGGCACTAATATTGTGGCGCTCCCTAGTGAGTTATAGCCATGACACCTATCTAAGAACATGAACTCATCGAACACAAAACCGTTATTGAAAACCGCATCAAAATCGGATCATTAGTTTAGAAGGTAGGTGGGAACATTACTTTGCTGTTTTGCTCTAATATTGTGGCGCCCTCTAGTGAGTTACAGTCATGATACCTGTCTAAGAACATGAACTCATTCAACACAAATACGTTATTGAAAACCGCATCAAAATCAGATCACTAGTTTAGAAGATAGGAGGGAACATTACTTTGCTGTTTTTCCCTAATATTGTGGCGCCCTCTAGTGTGTTACAGTCATGACACCTGTCTAAGAACATGAACTCATCCAACACAAATACGTTATTGACAACCGCATCAACATCAGATCATTAGTTTAGAAGATAGGAGGGAACATTACTTTGCTGTTTTGCCCTAATATTGTGGCGCCCCCTAGTGAGTTACAGTCATGACACCGGTCTAAGAACATGAACTCATCGAACACAAATACGTTATTGAAAACCGCATCAAAATCAGATCATTAGTTTAGAAGATAGGAGGGAACATTACTTTGCACAAACGCACACACAAACGCACACACAAACGCACATCTCTCACCCTAAACGCATATACCTGCTCCGTTCCGTCGTGGGTAAAAAATAATAATTAGTCCGTCTTGTATATTGTCCAACATTATAAGCATTATAAGCATTATAAGCAAAACGTATTTTTCTTTTTTAAATAAGATATAGCGTATTAAAGTTCAGTGTGACGTCACAAAGTGCTACAATTTTCAGGACTCTGTGACGTAAAAGGCCAAGTTTTTGAAGCGTTGTATCTTTGTCATTTTATGTTTAATTAAAAAAAGAAAAAATACGTATCCGATATTTTTTGATTATCTAAATACTATTTCATTAACTACTACTAATAATACATTTAACTAAATATTATTTCATTATTTCGACCCTGGACACTACCCTATTGTTCGAAAGAGTCACCGCACCGCGGCCCTGGTAAACAAAGCTCCAGAAAGAACATGGTGGGTTTTATTCAGCAAGAGTCTAATATTCTCACACGCTCACCTTTACCTCGACAGGCAGTTTTTGTCAGTTTTGAAGACCCATAAAGCTATATCGGCCTGGGAATCGACCACTAGACCAAGGGGGTAGTAATAATAAACTATACAACCTAATCGTACCTAATAAATTCTTCATAAAATATTTTTTATCGTATTTTGATGAGTAAGTTAACCCCAAACCACCTATCTTAATAGCCATTACGTATACACCTTCTTTGTATTTATTTAACGATCGCGAACACCGAATTTAATGCTGCAGAATAAATGTATGACATCAGTCGGTGTCAAACACACGACATTGAACTCAGGTCAGTGACCCCGCCGCTTATGGCAAGTCTTCTTAAGGCTAATCCTTAATCTTTTCATAATCATCTGAATATAATACGAATGAATGTCTCAAATTCAATTTCTTGGGAAGTTACATTTGTTTGATTTATGTATTCGTGTCCTGGATAATGGTTTTAGGTTTAAAATTGATTGGTCTTGCAAAAAGAGTTTAGTTTTTATATTAATAACGCCACGCTTTTCAAAGGATTACTTAAACGTTTTTTTTTTTATTTTTAAGCAGGCAACAAACAAACATTTCGATTTTAAGTATATCGATCTTTTAATAAATTCTGTTAATATTAGTTTTCAAAGTAAAAACAGTGAGCGTTGCAGCTCAAAATAGGCCACCTCTTATATCGACCAGGAGCGCAGGCTGTCACTTAACTTTCACTTTCATGTAGCCCTGGTACCTCAAGCTATCGAATGCAGCGTTTTCAATGGAAATTATTGACAAATTCATAAAAAAGTTTTACTTTAAAAGTCAATTTAAAAGTCTGGTATACAAAACTAAGTAACTTAAAATAATGTTTTTCAATAATGAAAGAAAAACGAGGAAATATGGTTTCAAAATCAAAAATTATTTATTCAACATAAGCTGAAAAGCACTCGGGTGTCAAATCACATGAGAGAGCCCCCAAAAACGTTCATCATCACCTTTTTTTTTAACGACGTCAAAAATCATCAAATGATCCTCCCGCTGTGGCTTAGCAGCGGTGAGGGAGTGTCAGACTCTTACTGACTAAAAACCATCGTGTTCCGTCATAGGCCTTTTATGTACCAGGGCCGCGGTATCTCTTTCGAACAACCCGCAGCACGTTCATCATCACCTCCAGTGTGTTTTGCTGGGAAGAAGAAGTGGCGCAAAGACTCCCTAGCAACACATGTCATGCATGACTATGAAAAGTTTTATCCATGTTTATAGAAAGGAAAGGAGTTAGAAAGCTTGCAGCAATTGAAAAAGTAAATGAAAATGACTTAGAAGCGTCAATATTCCTTAGACTACCCTCACACTGCAGACTAAATAGTCGGCCGGCAGTTTGTTTAAGAAAATTTTGATTCCAATAAAAGTTTTTAGTCGGCCTGACACCGGACAATTACCTTATTATTGTTATATGTGTTAAATACCATTCATCTTCATCCTGAATGATGAGGCCAAACAAATAATCGTTCTCAGAGTGAAACACTGACGCATATAACTTGGAGTATAAACAAATATTGCAGTCGCCTAGGAGCGGTGTTGAAATACTCCGCCGGTTTAATTGTCGCATTGATTGCATTCGAAATAAGTATCAATATTTTATGAAACAATATTTTCAATTTTTTCGTTAAATAAACGATGAATTTAAAGAATGTTATGAAAGAGAAAATGCGTATTTTTTTCGTTCAATCATCAGATTTCAATTTATTAATCACTACTTCCGCTCAAGAGTTGGTGTTACCATAGTTTTACTAGCCAGCTGTTTCTAGTTTATGGATTAGTCCAGACAAAAATCATTCTGATACTGTAGTGGATATAAAATTCAGAAAGTCAGACAACTAGTCTTACTAAGAGGTATCTAGTTACCAAGGTGGTTAGGTTGAGAAAGTCATTCGCTCCATGTACTGCTAGACTGGAATTCGACCCCAATATAGTTAGGAAAAGGCTAGACAAATAATGAAGACCCTCGTCGGTATCTCCATAAATCAGTTTTTCTATTTTCCGTCAAACCACAACATACAGCCACATTTTATTATGGCCGTCCTTCTATACAAAAAAGAAATTTGAATACACCGAAATCTTCAGAACTGTTCCAGTTATTCTTTTACCAACTGCATTGAGTGCTGCATAAAACACAGTTTATGAAACAAAGACTTCATCGCTGCAGCATGCAGTCGGCAGGTATCAATCAGAGAGCAAGTGACGGCCGAACCGCGCCGGTAATGCGAACACTTGTGTAATCATACTTACTGATGGTACTCGAATCATTTCGCTATATCATCTCTCGACTGTTAAATTAGGTGAGAGTTTGTCGAAGGATACAGCTGTGTTATTTACTTAGCGCAAGCGTCAATGCTCATATCATAACTGTTTTGTACTTATTACAATTCTTTACTTAGCAGTCATTATCGATATCAACATAAGTTTTATTTTTTCAGTCGCTTTAAGTTTTATTATATAATTCGCATTTAATTAAAGGATATTAAAAGAAACAGTTCGGTACATACTTCAATGTCCACAAAAATGACAAACAGCCTAGCCTAAGAATCACACCTAATAGCTCACTAGAAGTGGTTAAGACTATTAACAAAAGTAGGTAATTAAATTTCAAATATTTTTTTCCATGATCTGTCCATAAGAGTTTATGAAACAAAGTATACATTTTAAATTTTTAATCATGAGTTGCGTTTCCCCTCAATTCACAAAGTGAGTTACAATGGTAGTGGCTCGTTTTGAACCCACGACCTTTAGCATCGATAGGTCACCTCGGAATATTGTGCTGTGAATGACGACCGCTGTTCCGCATTGCTCTGTACTTGGACGAGGCACAATTAACACTTTACCCTGGGCAATTTATATTATCAGTTTTCCCTGGGCTATTTATATTATGACTATGTAATTTCAGTTTTTGTTATTAATTTATTTAGGGCAATCCTGCCGTACCAAGACAGCCATTTTCAAACTTCCTCTTATACATAAACGCATTCCTCTCTCTATCCATTCGCGTATACACATATTCCTCTTTACCTTCTCATATCTGCCTGATACAGTAGTATTTCGACGTTTTCTTTCTTTTGACGCATTTGTGGGCCAATCTATATTTATGTCTTGGGCAATTTATACTCATTTTATGATAACAAAACTTGATGGCCAGCGGATTAAAGATTGTACAAATGTTTTGATCTCAAGGTTTTGAACAGTCACATTCATACTTCAAGTAAGTTGCTCTACATACTAAGCCCTCGCTTATCTTTTTGTAATCGAGTTAACTTCTTTGTTCAGTTCTAAATACTTGCGTTATTTGATACCATAAGCTCCATTTAATTTATATGTATAGATTGATCATCAACTGCCTAACCTTTTCCAAGTATGTTGGGATCGGCTACCATTTTAACCGGATGTAACTGAGTACCAATGTTTTATATGGAGCGACTACCTATCTGACCTCCTCGGCCTAGTTACCTGGGTAATTAGTTACCCCTTGATCAGACAAGTTGTCAGATTTAACTCTCTTTTAACCCATAATATATCGACGTATTCCTCTATTGATTTTTGAGAGGGATCTATGTATTCCTCTACAGATTTTTTCAAATAAAGGGCCTAAGAAGGAACATTAACGGTTTTAGTCAGTAAGAGTCTGACATTCTCTCCCGCTGTACCCACAGAGGGAGGGGTCATTTGATGATTTCCCATTAAAAAAGAAGTACTTACCAAAGCGGGTGAATCCAAAGGTCTGGACCTCGACTTCCTGAGGTCACTTTCACCATCAGAAGGTCTGGACCTCGACTTCCTCAGGTCACTCTCGACATCAGATGGTCTGGACCTCGACTTCCTCAGGTCACTCTCGCCATCAGAAGGTCTCGACTGCCGGTCACTCTCCCTGTCCGAAGAGTGGTACCGTCTCTTCTCCTCTTTGCGCTCCTTGTATCTTCTGTCTTCTTTTAGTGTCTTGTCATATCTAAGGTGATCATGAAAATGATGTCATAATTTAAATTAATTTTTGGTCGCATGAAAAACTAATAGAGATATATCACGGTCATTATGACAGCAATCTCATTTAATTTTTTAAATTCATTGAACTTGATATTTTGTAGGCTTTCAGTTAAAACTGGTATACAGACAGTTAGTTTCTGTATTAAATTCAATATTAAACACATAAATTCTTACCTTCCGTTATATTCTTCTCTGTACTTCCTCTCAGGGTCACTATCGCGAGGGTCTGAGCTCCTGTACCTGTCCAGGTCTTCCCTGGAACTCCTGTACCTCCTCTCATCAGCTTTGTAGTCGTATTCAATCTTCTTCACCACGATGTCACTGGGCTCAGGGTCGGTGTACCTGGATGGAGAAAGGCAAGTAAAAATAAACTGTAATACGTTGGCGTTGGGGTATAAAATTAATTGGCAAAGAAAATGTTCTTTAGGAATAAGAAACTAGAAACAATGCGAGATGGCCCTTGAACTTTCTTGCTTTGGATACAATAGATGTTTATGATAGCTCATGGAAGATATAGGTAGTGAAAAAATCCCGATTTTGATTGAATCTATTCATAACTTCATATACAAATAATACACCGAACCCATGTTTTTTTTGGTAAAAGTTCCTTATCGAACTAGGTATCGGCACGTTATCAACATCTGCCTAGCCTTTTGGCAAGTATATTGTCGTCAGCTTCTAGATTCAGATTATTCTAGATAGATTCAGCTGTCCTTGTTTTACATTTCATTCATATAGGCACTTTATACTCCTTTTAATGTAATCTACAATACCTTTTCTCATTTTGTATTTCTTAGGAGAATCTATGCACGCGTTTATAGAGCACCACGCTCACATTTTCCTGCTTCTAAACTGATGCATTGTTTGTGACTCACTTTACTTAGAATAACTAAGTAATATCTATTTGTATACAACAGCTACCTAGACTTTACTCAGTGCCCCACCTAAGTAAACAATGCGACGAAGATGTGACGCTATGCGATGCGATGATATCAATCCTAAACGTATATGAAAACAATATAAAACATGCAAAAAAATGTTTCGTTTAAAAACACGTCATTAGAGAAGAGCTTAAGAAGGAAGGAAGTCTTATTATAATAAGGAGCTAAGGAAAAGCTTTGCGATGGAGGAAAAACTGCTAGCTGCAATAAATAAATAAAATGTAATAGTACTATAACAACAGAGCCATTCAAAAGCATATTATACTAATGGAGTTGTACTTCATAACAATTAATAGATGGCATGCAGAGCGGCACTATTGAATACACACAAAAATACAAAAATCAGTCGAGCCGATCAGAGAAAATATATTTATAAAAATACATAGTATTCATTTTTCGTTTAATAGTATTAGTCTGTGTCCATATCGTACCGCATCGCTCTAGCATGTTATGTAGAACGCAGTTGGGAGCGGGCATGCGTCACGTGGGATTTTCATGTCACTTCTAGTGTTATCTGATGAAAGTTCTGCCCTGATTCCATGTTGCTGTTTAGCTCGTCTGTTATATTATATTTCTAGTTTTAGAATGTGTATGTGACTTTGATGCAAATATTGTTTATGCACGAATTTATTTATTGATTTTAATTGAAAGAGATTGATGCCTTAGTCATTGAATGTCAAACTAACTGCAATCGCTTATATCTTACCTTCTATAGTCGGAGTCGTCATGGGCAAGATGTTCAGGGCTCTTGAGCACCCGTGTGCGATTCTTTGGCTGGACAGTCTCCTTCTCTTTCTTGCTCTTCTTAGAAGAGTCGCGAGAGAACAGCTGCTTCATCTGATTGAGATAACAACAAAATTATCAGTATAACAAGTCTTAATATTACCAGAAGTTGATTGTAATGTGCAAAAGATATTGCTCGAAATTGTTAAGTGTGAACCTACCTTTTCAAGTCCAGTTAGCTTCTTAGCCTTTGGCGGTTTCGCACTGACTTTCTCATCGAGTCTGCTAGGACTTTTCTCGTATCTGTTAACTTTAGGATCAAAATGTGAACCTTCATCAGCACTTCTATCTCGCCCCCTATACTCCTTCCTGACACCGTCCTCCCTGTAATCTTTAAACCTTGCCAAATACTCGCCATTGGCGTAAATCTGTTCAGTAGGATAATTATCCTCTGTATGCTGTCTTTCACTTGCCAAAAATAAAGAAGTGTCTCTAACATCGTCATCACTTTCATGTCTCCTGTGCCTGGTTCTATGTATCTCTCCACTGGAGTCTTTTCGGAAATCATTTTCAATCCCCGAATCAACCAATCGATTGTCAATATCATAGCGACGGGGAGATCTATCATCTCGATAATATTCTCGACTGTCGCCAGAATCGTGTCGTCTCATACCAAACTCTTCCTTGTATCTCTCCTTGTTCTTAGCTCTGCGTAATGAGTGATAAGAATCTGCATATTTCGGAAGGTTAGCGTATTCCTCTTCACGTTCTTGCGCAATTTCAGGATTAGAGGAGTAATGTCCTTTCCTTTTGCCGAAATATTCATCTTTTCCTTTATATTTCTGTCCAGTTTGAAGAACATCATGACTAGAAGTAAGTTGCTTTTTAGCTTTGTACTTTTTCTCTTTATATTCATCAGGGGTGAGCAGTGGTTTGCCTGTGTTAGATTCTAAGCTCGGAGGCTCATACTCAGGCTCAGGCGGGAAATCCTTCTTATTGCCCTTAAACCTGGGCTCCAACCTGTCGATGAATTCACGTCTATCAAGTTCACCTTTTGGGACTTTTTGGAAAGTTCTGCTTTCAGTGTTGTATTTAACCTTATGATTATCAGAGTCATACTTATTGTAATCCTCTGTCACACTACTTTCAGCAAAACCATCTCTCTCCAAAGTGTTCCTATAATAACGAACTGTTTCATTAACATATCTTTCTGTAGCTTGCATACGTTTCTCTGCTTCATATATGGGATCTTCAGGTAAATACCTTGATATAGGCTCTTCAACATTTCTATCACGATCGAGTCTACGAGCATTTAGTCGTGATTCTAAAAGCTGACGTCTGTGACTCAGCTCATTAAAATCCAAATCAACTTTTGTAGTTTCTGGCTCATATTGTTTTTTCTTTGTGTCCATTCCATCGCCTCTTCCTCTGTATTGATTACTCAAATCAGGCGACTTCTCTTTCGGAGAGTATTCGTTTGCATATGTTGGTTCGAATTCTTCGAAGCTTGTCAATTTATATTCTCTGAATCTAGGCCTGATAGGAGAGTCTGTGATGTTGTATGTTGGTTCAAATGTATTGAAATTATCATTTTCTTTATTCTTATAATCGTAATCGTACATACGAGTTTTAGTGAATTTGTGTCTTTCTTCATATCCTAATCCTTCGTCTTCATCTGAGAAGTTTCCATACTTTTCTCTGGAGGGTGAGTAAGTTTTATGGACAGTCTGTTTATTTAGTCTGTTATTGATATGAGTGTCATTGTCTCTTACCACGTGAGCGTACACTATCCCCTTATCCATTTTATTAACAGGAGAAGGCACCCTATCAGGACTGGTATTCCTAGCGAATAGATTAGGATCAGGACTCACACTTGGTTTTAGGTAGGAAAATGGTTGATTTATATTCGTCCCGTTTGGTGGTGATATCAAATGAGATTTAGGAGGTGGTGAAGACTGATCTTCCTTTAAGATACGCACTAAATGATCAACCGTATGCCCTCGAGTCAAAGGCGGCTTATCAGGTGGCTGCTGGCTACTATGTATCATTTCTTTATCACCATAAACGTTTTCTTCAATTTTCCTTATACTATCTTTAATTCTATCTTTGACTTCAACGGGATGGGTATCTTTATTCTTTGTCGAATCGATCTCATCCACGAGTAATGTTTTCTTTACTTCGGTTTTCCGTTTAGGTGTTTCAGTTATTTGAGGGGATTTTTCTTTTTCCTTTTCTTGTGACTTGCTCTTCTTAGCCCTTGTTGGTGCCTTGGGCTCTGGTTTTTCAGGAGTTTTATATCTGGGCGGCTTTTCAACGGGATTAACTTTCTTACCTTCAGCTTTTGTTTCTTCAGATTTATTTTCTTTTAACGCAGACTTTTGTTTTTGATACACGTCTAGTGGAGGCGTCTTTTTGAAGTAATCCTCTCGCGGTGAACTTTCAATGATGGGCGATAGCTGAGACTTCTTATTTCTTAAAGACTTTAGGAACTCCTCAGTTTCGCTGCCGGATCTTTTACGAATTGGTTTATTTTGGGTGTTAAGATTTGTGTTAGACTTTAAATCAGAAACGTCACTTTTGCTTCTCTTGACAACGGTAATAGGCTTGGTAGCAACAACGACTGGTGCATCAGGGACCTTGTTTGTCTGCGCTCTTCGGAATAGAGTTGACAGCGATGTCCTTTCTTTTCTCTTTTTATTACTTACATCGCTGGTGGATCGTCCAAGAGGAGTTTTCTCCGGTGTGCCTTCGTCACTGTTTCTTCTACCAACTCTATTGTCCTTTTTCCTTCTGTGTGGTAAAGAGAAGAACTTTTCAGGTGGATGGTCGGAGGTGCATGTGATGCCGTCGGCTTGGGCTCGGACTTTGTTAGCTTCTTCGATTAATTCTTTTTCTGAGAGATGAGTGAATGGTTCCTTCCTTATTGATTTAGGTTGGTCGGATGATGTGGTCCGCGTAGCACGCGGCTTATCTGCAAGAAAACATTATTGCTTAGTATGTTTTAGGATAATTATTTCATAAATTGATTAGCAAGTTAGCGTTTCTGTAAATAACGTTACCAATTTTTTTTAGAATAGAGAATGGAGAATTTGTATTAGGTTTTAGATGTAAAGATGAAGTATATTAATGATGAAACTTATAGTAACGAGAGTGTATCAAAATTAAAATAAATATAGTGAAACACAAGTAATTCAATGAGTTATTACGAAAAGCTGTTTGTATTATAGTAAGCTCAACTCAGTCGTGCGCGCGGCCTTATGTGTGGGTAACCCTTGTACATATTCAGTGACTTTGTGTGCGTGACAAGAGGTACAGTCGGGTACAATACAGTTATTTAGGGGTTATATACGGGTGTTTAAAGAAAAACAGTTATTACGTAATTTTATGTTTATTTATTTATAATGATTATGAATCGCTACTTGAAAAATCAAATGATGAATTTTCGAATTCGCTACTCTCCAAGGTGAAATTATAAATTCTGACTCCATGTCAATTATTCTTCTTTTTTCTTTTGTACGACAAGTAGGTATTACCCCACATCCCTTCATCAATTTGACTTAAACGTTCATTTATGAGTGTCATTACTTCCGTCTTATTTTGGTCGACATTGTGCGAAGCAATAATTTTTTTTAAAATTCCCCACACATTTTGTTTACATTATTATACTAGATTATACCTCTTTTTACATTCTTAGTCCCCACTTTTATTTATTGTCCGCGTACCCCGAGCTAGAAAATATGTAAGGAGTATTTAATTCTTAGATACTGTAAATGTCAATTTGAAAAGACGTATGAGAAAATAATGAAAAACTATATTTAATAATAAAAAGCTTTGAATGTTGTTTCATTTTTTTTTACCTGACTCCTTAATAATTTCTCCGTGAATACCTAACTAGTATTTTCGTAAACGACTGTACCCATAACAAAAAGCGATAAGAACACGTCATGCTCGGACGACGTCACTGTCACACAAATGAAAGTTGTATATTTACAAGCCGACGCACACATAGGGCCGCGCGCAAATCTGAGTTGAACTATCTATACAAGAATGAAACAATAAATTATTATTATACCAATGCAAATGTATTAAACAGAAATGATCTGTAACCCAAAGGCACAAGGCTTACATTCGATTAGCAAACAACCATTTTTGTATGGTTTTAGTAATGTTTCACCAAGTGTCAAGTTAGACCATTAATTAAGCTGTCAAAGTTATTTTTGTAAGTGTAAAATAATAAACTGATTATGATAATACCTAAAAGTTTTTATTTGAACATAAAAGAGGAACATAAATCTTTTTAGCAAATCTGTCATTTTTTTAAGATTTTAAGAATGCTATCGATCAGCATCTTTCACGATTCAAGGAACAGTGCGAGAATTAAATACCATCCTTGATTTTTTCTAAGTCTTTAAGTTGTTAAGCTGTGAAATCCACTGGTATTTGAGACTTTCTAAAATAATGGTGAAAAGTACATCTTGCAAGACTGATTGACAAAAAAAATATATACCCAACAATGTTGCAAGAACTTGAACAATTGGCGCCAAAAATCTGCAAACGGCCGTCAGAATCGACATCGCCAAGGTGTTCAGCAGTCTGCTGATCAACTACAATCTTGGAAAATCGACACTAAACTAGCATTGATTAATAACAATTCATTTTGTGAATGAGAGGCCTGTGCCTTGCAGTGGACTGTGAAAAGGATTTTCGTGTTTATCATGAGACACTGACTGCTTCATGATCACACCAGTGTTTAGTTGACAGCTGATGATAACTTGTTCATGACGTACAGTTCACTTGTCCAGGGCCTTTCTTACCTTAATACTATATGTAACAATAACTTAAATGGCGTCATGATATAACGGGCAGTACTGCGAGCAAAGAACTTTTCAACTCCTACGCAAGTTAGTCACCTCGCGTCCTGAGAGCAAAAACTAACAATGGCTAATGATTTTGTGATGGCTAATGATTAAAGATTTATTGGCTTATAAGAATTAGAATTAGTTTTTTTCTGTATCTGAGAAAATATTTAGTCTTTCAGAATTAAAATTAGATCTTTTAAAAAGAATAATGATGTCTTTTGATTCTCTTTTATAATAATTCATTGTCTCTTCAAACGTAATATGTTCCTTAAAGGATCGTATAATTTTATGGTGCATAAAAAGCCTGACACACCTTACGTTTATCCGTGACACTGTCACCTATGACCTCAGCTTTGCTGCAGGCTTCAAAGATGAGATCAGAGACAAAATAATTCAATTGAGAGAGCAAAATTGATATATTTGACGTTTGTAACACCGGTTTACCCCTTCAAAAATAAGGCAAACATGACGAGATACCCCACGAGAAACTCAGTTTCAAGTCCTAGTCCTACACCCTTACCGTTTTCATATCAAGTTCAATCTTTGATTCGGGGTTTTACCGCTAAAAACCTTGAACCTAAATAGAAAGAAGATGAATATAAATTGAACCTAAAATTATGAGAAGCATATTTACGAACTGACATGCTAAACTCAAGCTACAATCGTTTATTGAAATTGGGCTGATAAATAAGCACGTTTTGAACGTCAAAAACAAAAGACAGCTGACAGCCCCCAAGACGCCTACCCTTCACCACTTCCTATGTGGTTCTGCTATGAAGAAGAATTGGCGCAATAAATTCCCCAGCAACATATGTCTTTGATCATACTAAACGGTAGTAACTTTTTCCTTTATCGAAGCTTACTAAAAAGTAACCCTTTGCAACTACCGTACAAACCAGTATCTAAAAACGAATAAATGGAATCCAAAAGTTGTTTGCTCCAAAAGTCAACGCTAAAAATAAGCGTGAGCGCAGAAGCGTGACGTCACACACTTTACTGCGCTTGCGACGATCCGAATAAGCACGAATGCAGAAATGAACGTCGTACAAGTTTATGTGACGGATTTTTTAAGGTTTCCAATATCGATATTTCCTGATCTACGTATTTAAGATCCAAAAGACTCAAAACAAGGGTACTCAACGTAGGGTATTATTTTCTTCTGGATAGGCTCATCCAAGCTAGCCACCACTCGTCCATTTTGTTTTTCTCTAAGTGAGGTAAAAAAGTCACTAGTACGTAACAGTTACTAGTAACCACTTCATTTTTACACAGAAAAGATCTCAACAAAAAGTGCAAATTCCAAATAGAAACAAAAATATATGACACTTCTATGTATTTTTCTCCGAAATGCAAAAAAAAAGAATCTGCTGCACCTAATTTAAATAAATTCTTCAATTTAACTAATTAATGTGTTGTAATGTAACATACTACATATTTTATACAACCAATATTTTAGCAGCTTGATATTATGTAGACAAATGACTGAACACGCTTATAAAATTAACATGACGTAAATAATATTGCTAGATTCTAAGTACTTATAGATTCTCAACAACTAGATTTTTTTCCTCCGTTGTCGGTGGTCTCAGTCATTTGATACTTTTAACTTCATAGATGTTAATCACATTGTAAATAAATCTATCATAAATTATGTGCTTAACGGTGGTCTACTTAGAATTGAGTGTCTAGTGTTAAGTGTCATTTATCTTTTGCTTTATGTTTTTGGGGAAATCTTTACTGGTCCTTTGATAAAGGCAGACAAATCACACTGGTTTTTAAGATGGCACTAATTTCTGTTGACAGTATTGGACCCTATTTACAATTTGTCGAAACCATCGTCAGTCTATTAGATATTTAGACTTAAGAGATAAAGGAGGTTATATTGGGATCTTTGTTTTAAGTCTTAAATCAATCAAGTATTTTAGTAGACAAACTTTGCATTCGATTCTGGGTCTAAATAAGCAAATCTGTGGCTTAATTTTTACTTCCAACATACTATTCAGTGTACACCTAAAAAAACAAGTAAATAAAGGAAGCGAGCAGAATAGGTTGAGACTTTCAATTTTGAACAAAGCATCTTAGCGGGTCAACGGAATTTTGAAAAAAAAATGTGAACATATTGACGCCACATCAAAGTCTTACAAACCAAATATTAGTTGACACATATCATTAGTTTTATAAATAAAACTGTGTGTGTGACCGTGACAATGGCGATCCGTTGTCTAAACAAGATGGAGGCACTAACTGTTTATTTGTACAAACCAGTCGAACAAGGATATCACTGAGGTGAATATAATAAGTCTGTTCTATTTTATCGTTCTAAGAATGTTTTATTATTAAAAAATGTTAAAGCAACACCTGTTTGATTCTGAACATCGAATTAACTACTTCTTGGTAAATTACGTAACAAAATTTTAGATTAGCAAACCATTCCGACACTCAGATGGCTCGATTCTGAATTAGTACTATCGTTTGGTTAGTCTTTCATCGTAGTTTAGTCGACTTCCAGTCTAACCAAGGTAAAGTACCAGTTACCCGGTACGACTGGTTGTCCGACTATCTAGCTTCTGTCTACGGATAACGTCTACCAGAGACATTCAACAGGCCGGACCCATCAATTTATCATGCCTTTAGAGTCACGGATGAAGTCGTCATGACGAGATGGTCACCTATCGACAGACAGACGGCGCCAAGTGTTGTTTAACTTTATGATTTGTTAAATGTCTAAAAAGTGCTAACAACATCTCAATAAAAGAGTAACTTCCTTGAAACATATAAACATGGCGTAACCCTTTGTCTGTACCACCATATAAATAAATTGCAGATCATAATGTACCTAGTCATAAGTATTTACGTATAATATAGTAAAGTTACTGCTGTTTTGCACTTGATAATATAAGAAGTTGTCCTTGTATGTGTGATCACCTGTGTTTATGTCAACATTTGTGTTAAACACGTCACAAAGAGACCCGTTCACTGTAATGTAGTGTTTTGTTTGGTTTTCTACAGAAAATTGTGGAATATGAAAATTGGAACAAAGTAATACTTTTTTAATATAAAAAAGCAAGATGATGTTTTTAGTATTTGACGTTGAAGAGGGTCTCGATAGTGAAAACATGATGACCTGCTACGTTTTTAAGCGTAGAAATTTTGATAAAGTATGAAGTGGCGGTGGAGGAAAATATTGCAAAGAGAAGTTTCAGTTGAAAAAGCTATGTAAGCCTCCACAATTCTCCGTAGAATTATATCAACCAATACATTATAAATTAATAAAAGGGCCGATAATAAATTGCTTTTTATAAGTAAGGATATTTTTCAAGAAGATATGAAGACAATGCGAGCAGTAGCTGCCGAAACAAATATTTTAACATCTGATTAATATCTATGTCATGTTCAAATACAAGTAAGTTAGTCAGCAGTCCAAATATCCGTGTACATTGATGACAAACTGAACTGAACCTTGGTTGCGGATAATCCACAATTGACGTGGGCTTTTGTATCGTGCGCAAGAGTGTTGAGCGCCTTATACATTTTAATCAATGGTTCTTCATAGAGATCTATCACTCATATTTTTTGCTAAGCCTCATCTAGAAACGGACTGTTTGTACATCCTGAATTCCTGAACTACTTTAGGAACACTCTCGTCATTTAACAAACTTTTATTAGTTCTTTAACTTATAGTCCTAGTGATTTCAGCTAAGAATCGGTTGAAAAATAAGGCAGTCAGTAGAATAAAGAATAGATTAATAGCAGTAGTGACAATATTTGTAAAAATATTAGGCTGGAAACAGTGCTCGACCGACGGTCAGCGCTGACGGACGATCGACGTAGCTATATCTATGCAAGTCTATGAACGCGCACACAGCTACTCTATTGATTCGGTATGTGATTCGATCGGGACGTACAGTCAGCACTGACCGTCGGCCGAGCACTGTTTCCAACCTTATCTACTTAGCTGGTTTTTCAACCACAAGGAAAACGACCAGCCTATATTCGCAATTTTTTTGCCCCAAATGTTTCATTTTATCCTCAAGGCCGTTGTTTCCTTCGTCTTTCCTGTTTTCAGACAAGTACTAACAGCAAAGGTGCTAACTGACGTGTCCGTGTTTAGGAGATTGATACACAAAGACATACAGTCATTAGTGGGCAGTGAACCTTGGAGGCTTCCGTTTATCGTGGGCGAGTTGGAAAACAAAAAATGATGCGCGAATCTTACAGTGAGTTTCAAATTTAATTCATGGGAGACTTTTTTGGTAGTAAAAAGTGTACGTATTGTTGTGATCTATTTATAGATTAGAAGAAGTTTAATAATAGTGTTGTCATTGTTTTTGTTTCAAAGTTGAGAATTTTGTTGACAGCGAATTTTGGCAAGTGAAATAGGTAAACTATTTAGTTAATATTTAAGACAGAAAGATGGTAACATTGCAAATGAGGTAACAGAAAATGGGGGGATCAACCTGCATAAAAATAAAAATGAAAGGGTACAGAAACGGCAGTCTTTGAAATAGGGGCATCCATTTTATACACATTATATCACGATAAGAATCATAATAAATACCAAAATTAGCTGTTTCCCAGAGAAATCAATTTTTCATTCAGTATGAAATAGTAGATAAAATCTGAAAGATGATCAATAGAAACAATGTACATTGTCTGTTTATAATAGATGGATAACTTCAAACCAGTTATTTAAGGTCATTTCGAAATATCCGCTATGTCAGATGACTTGGAAGAAGAAACAGTTACACTACGGGAAGGATTAAAATACAAGCTATTATTGACGAGAAATCAATAAATAACTTGACATATCAGTCGATATATCAGGCTTTTGTGCCATTGTATTAAAAGAAATATAGCTTTATACATATATAAAAACGCATCTGAAAGACATCATCATCAGCCTATCGCAGTCCACTGCTGGACATAGGCCTCTCCAAGTGCACGCCACTGAGATCGATTTTCGGCTACTCGCATCCAGCTCCTGCCAGCCGTCTTGCGCAAGTCATCACTACACCGTGCCTGAGGACGTCCTACACTACGCTTGCCGAGGCGTGGTCTCCACTCTAGAACTCGTCGGGCTGAAAGACATGAATAATTATATATCGCATATAAATAATTTTATCAATGTCAAAATCAAGATGTTTAGATCAGATCAGCCCACAGAGCGGTAGCCGATGGCAATGACATATGTAGATGTGAATCCTTCGTAAGCCTACGTGAACAACCAACAAATATTTAGTCCAATTAAATATTGACCCACATATCTGCGATGGTTTTTGAAGGTGGCTGTGTGATTATTTGAAAGAATTACATCATCTACATATAGGGCCAACTGAAGAAATATTTTTTTCATCAAATCTTAGAAGATATCTCTATATTTTCGTAACGAATATGTATTTCCTTTCGTAGTATTTTCAATAAATATGCATGTAAAAATAGGAGAATCTGTCTGTCTATTAATATCTTACGAGAACTCAGTGAGCCATTCGAGTACGGTATATTTATCTCCATGTTCATCGGGAAGTTGATTGACGTGAATATAAATATGATTAATTCAAGTAAATTAAGGAACTACAAAAAGTAACGAGAGTTTACGGACAATGAACAACAATAATAAATTGACCGCACTGATTCGAAAGGTTGCACGCAAAGATATCAATTTAATTATTCCAATAAAGAATAAAGACTTGTAAAATGAGGAAGTGATCCTAATTATTATAAAATCTTAACTGTTTTAAAGTAATTGGAATTTTCAAATGGCCTTGTGAATGTCGATTTAACAGCAGATTTGTAATAAAATTTTAACGCCGCTACTAGGCAATCATAAGTGCTAAGACATCCCACATGAAGCCATTAAGCGTAAGGTTTAAAGATGTGAGCACAGTGACAGGTTGCCACTCCATCACCCACGCGCTCTTCAAATTCCAATATAACATTACTTAACTTCAAAACAGCGATAAACCATTCATTTGTCAATCCTAAGTCACATCTTACGCTTACTAATAAAAAAATGTAATCGCAATACAGTATTAAAATGATTAATAATAACATTTATGACTAATTCGCAATAACATTATTAACATTCATTGAAAATGTTTCTCTCGGCAGCTTTCGTAACGGTTGACCACAAAAGGCTCCTTCGTTTAGGTCAATGCCGAGTCAGAAACTGTCTTTATATGTCGTATATCGTCATCGCAGGCCGTTTTTGGAGCGTCTGAGTAGCGCCAGATTGTAGAGGACCCGCCCCCTACGCAAGACACAAATGGGTGCCTCAGGGTACAACTCTGGGCCCACTTATGTCGATATAATGGATTTTCGAGGTAACACGTTTGTTAATGGTTTAATCTAGCTTTTGTTTTGGGTATTGTGTACTGAACATTAAAGTAAGGCAATATCGTATTTTGAATTTGTTTTTCTCTTTTGTTTTGTTGTCACAAAGACACCTATTTATAACTAATATTACGATTAAATCCCCAAGTTCTTTGTAATAATATAAAACATAACAGATTAATAGACAGCTATCGCCTCCCCTGATAAAAAGCAACAAATCACAGAACACATACAAAAACCTTTATTTATACGTAACATGAGGAGTTATTACAGCTAGTCAAAATAAATCAGAAGAAGGCAATTATCAAGCATAACGACTCTGGTTATGATTACTGACGCCTAATGATTTAAGCTTTATCTCCGGAAGAGATCCGGCTACCCACCCCCACGACGACTGGCCCTGGTAACACACAACATACGCACATTGAGGACTGACGAAAAGATCTGCGAGCTGGAAGAGGAGTTGAGCAAGTTACATTGGGACATTATAGGGTTATGCGAAGTCCGTAGAGAGGGAGAGGACACCGTAACCCTGAAGTCTGGTAACTTGCTCTACTACCGGGAGGGCGACCAAAAGTCCCAAGGTGGTGTCGGGTTTCTCGTTCACAAGTCCCTCGTAAACAACATAACAACCATCGACAGTGTGTCGAACAGGGTGATATACCTAATACTCAGAATATCCGAAAGATATTCGCTGAAGGTCATTCAGGTATACGCACCGACCTCGTCACACTCCGATGATGAGGTGGAGACTATGTATGAGGACGTAAGTAGGGCCATACATAGTTCCAAAACCCACTTCACTGTTGTTATGGGGGATTTTAACGCTAGGTTGGGCAAGAAAAGCGGTGATGAGTTGAGAGTGGGGCAATTTGGATATGGGCAACGGAACCCTAGGGGACAGAGGCTGGCTGACTTTCTGGAGAAAGAGGAACTCTTCATGATGAACTCTTTCTTCCAGAAGCCGCCTCACAGGAAATGGACCTGGTTGAGTCCCGATGGTTTCACGAGAAACGAGATAGACTTCTTCATGACCGACAAGAGACGGATATTCAGTGATGTCTCTGTGATCAACAGGGTAAAAACCGGAAGCGATCACCGAATCGTAAGAGCCTCACTGAATATCAATGTTAAACTTGAAAGGTCCAGTCTGATGAAGTCTACGCTCCGACCTACTCGGTCCCATATTCAAAACCCGGAAAGCTTTCAACTCGAGCTCTCTAATCGCTTTGCTTGCCTCGAGAACTTAGTGTCAGTGGACGAGATCAACGACGGGCTAGTGGAAACTGTCCGCACGGTAGGGGCTAAGTTTTTTAGACCTTGCCGTAAAGATAGGCCTCATAAACTGACCGACCAAACCTTAAACCTCATGGCTGAACGACGCTTGCTACAGTTGCAGTCTTCCCACGACGCGAAGTCATATAGGCAGCTCAATAGACGAATATCCAAGTCCTTGCGACACGATCTGCGTCTCTTTAATACGAATCGTGTTAAAGAGACCATACAGCGAAACCAAGGCTCCAAAGTGTTCGCAAAGGACAAGTCTATTGGGCAAAGCCAGATGACTAAGCTGAAACGGGAGGATGGCAGCATAGCGTCGACCAAGGCAGAGGTTTTAGGCGAGATTGAGAGGTTCTATGGACAGTTATACACTTCGGTCGCAAAGCCCGTCAACAGCTTGGCAGGAGATCCAAGAGCCAAGCTGTCCCGACATTATACCGAAGATATCCCGGACATCAGTCTGTACGAGATTAGGATGGCCCTGAAGCAGCTTAAGAACAACAAGGCGCCGGGTGAGGACGGAATCACTTCAGAGCTTCTGAGAGCGGGTGGAACACCGGTACTTAAAGTCCTCCAGAAGCTCTTTAACTCCGTCCTGTCCGAGGGCAAAACGCCTGAAGCATGGAGCAGGGTGGGGTGGTGTTGTTCTTCAAAAAAGGTGACAACTGCCTGTTGAAGAACTACAGACCCATCACACTTCTAAGCCATGTTTATAAGCTGTTTTCAAGGGTTATCACGAACCGTCTCGAACACAGGCTTGATGACTTCCAGCCTCCCGAACAAGCCGGTTTCCGAAGAGGCTTTAGTACCATAGACCACATCCATACGCTGCGGCAAGTTATACAGAAGACCGAGGAGTATAACTTGCCATTATGCTTAGCGTTTGTGGACTATGAGAAAGCCTTCGATTCGGTGGAAACATGGGCGGTACTTGAGTCACTCCAGCGATGCCATATTGACTATCGGTACATCGAGGTGTTGAAGTGTTTGTATAATAACGCCACCATGTCGGTCCGAGTACAGGAGCATAGCACGAAGCCGATTCCATTGAGAAGAGGCGTAAGACAGGGGGACGTTATCTCCCCGAAACTGTTTACCGCCACAATGGAAGACGCCTTCAAGCTCCTGGAATGGCAAGGACTTGGCATCAACATCAACGGCGAATACATCACTCACCTTCGGTTTGCCGACGACATCGTAGTCATGGCAAAGTCGATGGAGGAACTCAGTATGATGCTCGAGGGCCTCGACCGAGTTTCACAACGGTGGGCCTGAAAATGAACATGGACAAGACGAAAATTATGTCAAATGTCCATGTTCAGCCCACCCCAGTCTCTGTTGGAGCTCGGTACTCGAAGTTGTTGACTCATATATCTACCTAGGACAAGTAGTCCAATTAGGTAGGTCCAACTTCGAGAAAGAGGTCAACCGCCGAATCCAACTCGGCTGGGCAGCGTTCGGGAAACTACGCAATGTCTTTTCGTCCGACATACCTCAGTGCCTCAAGACGAAAGTCTTCAACCAATGTGTGTTACCAGTGATGACTTACGGCACCGAAACGTGGTCTCTCACTATCGGCCTCATCTCAAAGCTCAAAGTCGCTCAACGAGCTATGGAGAGGGCTATGCTCGGTGTTTCTCTACGTGATCGAATCCGAAACGAGGAGATCCGTAGACGAACCAAAGTGACCGATATAGCCCACCGGATTAGCAAGTTGAAGTGGCAATGGGCAGGCCATATTGCTCGCAGAGCAGATGGCAGATGGGGCCGAAAAGTGCTGGAGTGGAGACCACGGACTAGCAAGCGCAGCGTAGGACGTCCACCAACGAGGTGGACAGACGACCTTATAAAGGTCGCCGGAAGACGCTGGATGCAGGTCGCTTCCAACAGGTATCTGTGGAGATCAAAGGGGGAGGCCTATGTTCAGCAGTGGACGTCCTATGGCTGAGATGATGATGATGATGATGATGAATGATTTAAGAGGTTTTAGAACTACGCCTTACATATATTATACTAGCCATTTCCCACCGTTTCACTCGCGTCCCGTGGGATCTACTTCCCGTACCTGAATAAAATATAGCCTATGTTATTTGGAATTGACATATCAATCGATATATCAGGCTTTTGTGCCATTGTATTAAAAGAAATATAGCTTTTCGATATTTAAAACTGTAGTCAAATAAAACGTGCTAATTTTAATAATGATTTATTTAAACATAACCTGATAGACTTGAGTAGCAAATAAAGAATTAGAAGAAACTGCTGAAATCTGTTCGATATGTGTGAGAGCCTTTATGGTACAAACAAACAAAAAAATGTTTCCCCTTTCTTATATAATTATAGATAAAGATGATTTGGTACCTTTGAAAGAGATGAATTAGATTGGTTTGTAAAAGTAATTACTAAATACGAATTTGATTAGCTCCGAGTTACGTGTAAGGATGTAACACCAATAATTTTGTGTGAGTGATTTGGTTTGTGATCGGCTAAAATTAATCTTCTTTTAAATGGTAAGGATTTTTTGCTATAAATTTCAATCCTCTTTTTCTGTGTGGTATACTAACAGCAATTTTGTGGCAGCATCAGTAGCAAGATGTAGCTAAAATGACAAAAAATTTGTCTGATATTGCAATATTTCGTTTATTATGTAGGTACATTTTATTAATAATATGTGTTCCAAACAATACAAAAAATCATGAGTGATGTTTTCCTTTTATAAATGCGATGCAATTTCCGCTACTAAAATAAGAATTATTATATTTGTGAGTTTTAAATTGATTCTCAAACGATATTTTTATTTAGAGGTACGTAAGAATAGTACTACTATATTATGCGAATATATTTCAGAAGCCTTTTTAAAGAAAATGTTACGAAAAAAACCTTGTCTCCCCCAATATAAAATTGAGACTCTGACTTCAAAAATCAAACACCACTATACTGCTATAGATAGAACCATTCCTAACAGACAACAATGCAATACCAACAAAACTGTCCGTGTATCCATTCACACAATTACAAACCAATAAAATAATTCGGCACTCAACAAATAATTTCGTAAACCCTTATCTCCTCATATAAGATCTACAAGTATGTAAGAATGTAGTAATGTATTGTATAAGAACCGGTTAACTAGCCCGGAGGCTAAACGGCCACTTTTACTAGTGTTAGGAAGTCGTTGAAAGAAATTATGATCATGTTTTGTTTTTAGTTGCTCAATCTGGTAAGAGATTGGTATTAATTGTTGAGTAATCGTGATTGCATCGCGGACTTGAACATAGGTGGTAAATATTTCAAAAGTATTTAATAGAAAATGATGGAACTCATAGGTATGTAACAGCCACACGAGTCGATCGGTCATATGGCTAAAGTCAGTCCGTAAATGGGTGACGAGTACCTATGTGTTTTCCCGGCCAATGTTATTTGAAAAACTTTGGTAGTCGTTACGGCTCAGAAGCTAGAAAGTCTGACAAACAGTCTTACCAAGGAGTGTTTTGTTGCCCGGGTGGAGGAGGTCACAAAATTTAGAGGCATAATGAAAAAATGGCATAAATATAGATCAAATATTTTCAAGATGGGTTTCTTCCTCATATTTCTTCGTAGGTGAATGAATTATTTTTGGAGACTACCTTAAGGATAATGGTTCTATTCACATATAAAGTGAACGCCATATAAAAAAAACACATGATAGAATACACATTACCTTCATCGATGCATCTGGGAAATTTTGTGACGCAAGCGATGTTTTTACATTTAAATGACGAATAAGGACACTATGAGGATACAAGTCCAAAAATGAAGATTATGTTTTGTGATTTCCTTATCTTATTTATAGCTAAAAGGTGTTGAGAATTTCTGCTATGTTTAAAATTTTTAATTTATTCTAAGCTGCCATTTTAGCCTGTACTAATTTAATATTACCTATTCGTTTAAATTCATCTATTTTTATTTTTCTATTTATCCGCATTATACATCTCATACATATGTACTTCATGAAAATATTATTAAGGTACCTGTACTGGGATTCTATAAAACTCGATCAACAACTCGCATTTCACTTCGATTCGTAATGTCATTTCATACTTTAGGGGAGGTAGGGGAGGGATGGGCACTTTTTCACAATTTATTGCATAAAAAATCAGATTTTACAGATCATTATCAACTTTTATTGCCATTTCTTATATTTGGCTAGATATAAGGAAAGAGCTTTCCTAAAAATTACAATCAGTTTCAACATTACGAGATATTTAAACGGTTTTATTTAGCTCACCCCGTTTGTTTTATTATTTATTCTTGGATCAAATTTAGTAATTCAAATTTCACCCTCTTCCTGTCAACCGATTGGTCTGAAATTTTGTATACACCTTTAATTAAATCCAATATGGCCGCCGGCACAAAATGGCACAGCCCCCTCAATATGGGTATCAAATGAAAGGGCTACACAAGTAGAATACTGTCAGCAACCCCAGCGGGGCGCAACAGGGCCAAGGCCTGCCTGCACGTCGATTCTATAAAATTCGAACAACAACTCGCATTTCACTTCGCTATTCACTCTCACTTCGCATTCGATTCAGAACGACCTTGATTTTGCATTCTGTAAACATCACCTAATCACTTGCGAAGTGAAGTGAGCTCGACATCGACCAATGCTGTGCTAGTGACTTCCCCACTCGACAAAATGTCAACCGAGATTAATCAGTTTTAATTTTATCAGTTTTGACACAGAATTTTAGCTAAATATGATGTTTTAGTTATAATTTGTTATTGTAAGGAATTTGAGGCAGCTTTTAAGTATAAAATAAACAGAAATCTCTAAATTCGTGCTGTGAATATAATCTATGCTTACCCTACGAAAAAAAATACTGACAGCGCCAATTTGCCTTTCTTGCTGATTTTGAGGAAACCTTATATATTTTTTACTACGGCCGGATTGTTCAGAGCTTCCACTACTTCATTTATGCAACGAGATGCAGACGGTTGCGATAAATAAGTTCTGATGCCCTCTTTAATAACCTTCTGGTAACCGCCACTAGCCAAGAATGATAAAGTACATAGTATCTGTGAAACAATAAATCAATAAAAAATGTAATACCTACTTTATCTGGATTTAGTGAAAACAAAATTGAGACCAATTTGGTTATTTTCATGCTTAAGAGAATACCAATATTATAACTGAAGTACAGAGTCTTTTGAAAACATATCAGCTGGCGGGGAAACCACATAAAGGGAATACTCCTTATTAAGAACTAAGTGTTTTTCTTATTATTGTGTGCTTGATTACAATTTTTCAACTATAAACTGTGTCAATACTTACTTTTACACGAGTTGTAAGTCCTTTGCCTCGACGTTTTGTGGGCTTTATCAGGGGCAGTAAATCAGACTCTAGTTGGTCAATTAGCTCCTTTGACAATCTATATATGCTCACATAGTCATCATCGCGAGTTAATAAAGATAAACTACGAATTCTAGCAGATTGTTGACGCTTTTCTAAATTATCTAAAGCATGAGCTTCTTCTAATAAAGATTTAAGCAAAAACATTCTAGCCATCGTTAAAGGTAGGCACAACACTATTTTAAATATAATAGTCTCTAGATCAAGTTGGCAACGGTACCTGAAACAAGATTCTATAAAGGATTTTTCGCGCAGATTTATAACCTCACAAATTTTCACTGACGAAGAAGAGCAAAAATTTACAAATTATACATTACATGGTATGTCCAAGCCTCCCTACCATAGGGAGCATTGGACACTTTTGACTTAGTTTATGAAAAAAAAATCGGTAAAAAAACTTTTAAGTTAAACGGTTTTATCTTATGTGCACTGAAAACTAGAAAATAAAAAATAGTTACTTACCTGTCAACCTACGTAGGTGGTCCCGGTCATATTAGACTAAAATAAAAACGTGGGGCCCATTAACTATTGCTGTAGTACTCTCTTCTAAAGGTATAATAGGTGTGGATTGCATCGACTTACTATAATTGTAACTGGAGATTTTGACAATCAATAATTAATAATAGAAAATACACATACCTTTCATTAGTTTTCTATTTATAACGATCCGAAACCGCAACAAAATATTTAAGTACTTTTACGAGTGTTTGTTCTTGACAACTCACAGAAATGACAGATAGTCTATGGATGAACACCGTTACCAGTCGGTAACGTAAACTACCCAATAAAAAAAACAAAACTATGATCAGAAATCAGAATAAAAGGACCCCCCTTTTATTCTGATTTGATCATGTCTCCCAACTGCCCATCTCTCCCTACCTCCCCTATAGATAGACAGATTTTGACAGATCTGTCAAAATCTCGACTTTGATTTAGTTCAACTTGTCAACACGCTCGATAGTGAAGCGCTAGTGTAGTTTGACAATGTCAATCACGAAACTTTAAGGTAGAATTCCGTGGGTCGCGATTGTCGCAGCCGCGCGCGACAAAAGTCAACCTATGAAAATGTATGGCACCGCTGCCGAGGGCTGCGACAGTCGCGCGCGGACGACGAATTTCGTGAGCCGCTCGCGGCCGTACGCTTCTCAACATGGTCTAGTGCTTAATAACATCTATAGAATTTTAGTAAAACCAGAATTAAATTTTTGACAATGCCGCGAGCAGCTTACGAAATTCGTCGGCCGCGCGCGACTGTCACGGGCCTCGACAACGGTGCCATACATTTTCATAGGTTGACTATTGTCGCGTCCACGGAATTCTACCTTTAGATCGAAGTCGAAGTGAGAGTGATGTCGAAGTGAGTTGTGATATTTTATAGAATCGACATGCTGGTAAGGTGTACCCTGAAGAGTCATTCAGACTGATTTCAAGGTTAACAATGGTTTTCAATAAGAATTTATCAAGTTTGAGTCACGCAGTCTAACCTTGAAAACATTTTTTCCTCCAAAAGTCGTAATATTCGTGATTTGTCATACATTATCCGAACTATGTCTCATATTCCATAGTGTGGTAAACCCTTAAGCCTACAAATCATTAATTCAGTCTCATCACGACAGCTATAGACAATGATGGCCATGTCATAGTTTTTGCGAATCGTAATAAAGATAAACATGACATGACTATTGATGAAGATGTTACAATGATTGATATAAAAACTGTATGTTTGTATTGTAATTACGATCTTGATAACAGCTGGATTGGTTGTGATAGGATTAAGAATTGACGAATTATTTTGTGTGAAGACATCTTACAAGTCATTAGGTGATTTCAGAAAAAAAGTAAATCGTCATCATGTGCCTTTTTTCGTCTGTGCTGGGTACAGACCTCCTCTCGCACAGAATAGGCTTGAGCGTTCATCACCACGCTTGCTCAATGCGAGTTGGTGATTTCAGACTTTATAGTCCAGGTTTCCTCAAGATGTTTTCCTTCACCTTTAATCAGTCATTGGTAGTTATTCAAGATACGTATGTAGTTACATAAAAAAAGGTAAATAATATTTCACAATTATTAAATAAGGATCATGATTCACAGAAAAAGATCGGAAGGAATCATTTTTTGAACAAGTAAATTGATGAGATCAGTTTTCATTCTATCCAAATAAAGGATGAACTTGAACTTAACAACACAATGGTTAAACCAGTAGCTTGTTCTTTACAGTTTTTAATACGGTTACAATAGCTTGTTCCGGTTCTGCTTTTATGTAAATATTTTATATACTTACCAATAATTTAATTGTTATTAGACCTTTACCAATAACGACTTTAGAAAAACACGGATGCTGAATTGTAAAAGTCCAAAAAAAGCGATAATTGTTTGATTCTTCAAATAATTGAGTTTTTAAATCATCTTGATTTCAATCTCCACATATTTATTTTTATATGTATTATATATCTTAACAACAAACAAAACAAATAGAGGATAGAATTAAACATATTCAATGTAACTGGCAAATCTTTATTCCTCTAAGAGCATCAGCTAAGAGATAAATCTTCTAAAAAAGGCAATTTTGTAACATCCTTGTAACACTGATCATTATTCTAGGCAGCATTCCTAGAGAATGAGTACTATTGAAGCGAGGACAGATGTCTCGATAGCCAGTTTGCATAGACGTCTATATAGTATCCTTGGTAACAATATGTAGAATCTAGAATTGCCTTGGACAATGGATAATATGAAGACTGGCAGCATTGCCATGCTGGATGACAATCATAGCCTTTCGGGCGCGAATCAAATATGTCTTTATACTCTTGTAAATAAATAACTAGAATAATAATTAAGGTTCTTTAAACTACACAGAAATAATAATGTGTTATTTGGGAGTTTGTTCCCGTATTCCTTCTTTCCAGTGAAATACAGAGGCAGTGTTTTTGCAGGCTGTCATTTATAAAAATTATCTTCAAAAAGTAGGGGTATTTACTGATTTTCAGACTACTTTGAATATGAGTTTTATACCACTGTCTATCAATTTCATAAAACTAAACAGGCTGATGATGGTCATACCTTATGTCTCGACAGTCATCAGGATCCTTACTTATTCAATATTGATTAAATAAGAAATTGCTCAAATAATGTTAGGTTATGTATGATGTTTTTACTACAAAGTTTAGTATTCATTTTATTTATCAAATTGTCGACCGCAGCGAGTTAGCGGTCAAGGTCGAGTTGTCTACCTAAAACAAGCTTTTAAGTACTTGAAACTGTTTGTAAAAACCACTCTGAGGCAAATGCGCAGTTTCTGAGAATATTTCACGAAATAAGTTAAAATTTCCAAAATGCGCAAACCTTTATAGTCTTCAACTGCCTATCTGACCTCTTCAACCCATTCTTTGGGCAACCCTTATCCTGGGAACGAGATAAGGTCAAAAAACAAAACAGTTTCTTTTATAGTAAATTTTGCCGTTTGTGCTTTTAAGAAATTATATGAAACTAATAAGGCAGTTGTTCAACTACTTTTGACGTTGACCGTACTACGTAATATAAACATCAAGAAAGTTCTAACTCAGACTCTAAGAGTTATGATAACGAAGCAGAAGCCTGTATTGGCCTGATGAAAAAAAACTATAATTCATCCCGAATCGCTCTATGCACATCTGGATTCATTACCGACTTCATCTCGCTTTTTAAGAAAACACGCGTAAAAGTGTTGTGTGCAACCTATTTGAAAAATAATATCTTTTATGATTGTCACTTTCATTCGATGTTCACGAATAAAACTGTTACAATCAAAATATTTGTTTAAAAAACTGGACAGCCTGAGATCGTCCGTTAAAATATACCAATTATGATTCTTCACGTTCAATTGCCGACAATTATGCACAAATTAATGTTTCTTTTATATTATTTTTTGTTTGCTTTAGCCTCGATTCCTATCTTGTCTTGTCGTCTCGATTATTGAATTAATGTAATTATTTTCTGCCATGATCGGCGACTTTGAAGTGACTTTGGTCAAAGATTTAATAATGTTTCGTACAAGATATGGCAGAGCTACGGACTGGTTTAAAATTGTATATGGTGTATATTGAAATAGCCAAAATAAATACGTAATTAAGCGACAAATAAGTAACAAAAAGCAAGTCAGTATTCCTATCAGGCAACACACTAAATCGTATATTTAAGATTGACTCGCGTCGAATATATAATCAAGTTTATATTGCAAATACTAATACAAGAAAAAATAAACGCAGAATTTACATAAAACAACACAAAGAATAAAATACCGCATTAAAATTCAAGCGAAGAACACACAGTATCGACATCGATAAAACTAATAGAAATACAAGTTTTCAAATTAAAATTAACAAGCTTCGTCGAAAGATAGACAAAATACAAAAAGAGGATTTAGGAAACATTAAATTAGTCTTATTAATTCGCTCGTATTAGTTTCAAGGTGAATCAGTTATTCTTGTTATTTACATCTCCGTCCAATGCCGGTACACTGATATGAAATATTAGTGTGTTAACGATAGATTCCCCTCTCTATTAGGAGCTAGAGATGTCACCTCGCCAGTTAGGTATCGATATATCGCAAGGGTAAAAGTCAAACGTTTATAAAAAAAGAGTATTAACTTTGAAAAATGCAGAAAAAAGGACCTTCGGTATCCTAATAAAAGTGGCGAAAGATTAAAAAGTTTTTAATACAATTTCCATTACTGACCCGGTTTTTATAGGAGCAATGAATGTATTTAAAAACAAATTAAGGGCAATCAAAGGTACATTAATCTAGAATTTGAGGTAGTTACTAAGAATTTTCTAATGCTGAGCTCAATAACCATTTGCCAAAATAGAGGTTTGAATAGACTTTCCTCAGTCACGTTAACTACATATTAACGACGGAAAAAGTAGGTAATGTTCCACAATCAGAATTCACGGGAATTTATTTCTCTTACGTGAAATTCGTTCTAGATTAAAAACCTAAGAAATTATGAATCCGTTTTAGCAATTTGGATATTCTAACATGAATAATATTCTTGTCAGTAATAATACTCTAATCGGTAGTAAAACTTATAGTAAGATCATGAAAAGCATTTCAACATTTCCTGCCATCTGGTCAAGCAGGTCCTTTCCTGCATTTTCCAAACCAAATACTCTTCTACCTCAAACGCTGACTGCAACCCTGCCTGTAGACTCACCGAATCGTTTAACGTGAACGTCTCTATTAAAAGACACAGTTCTCGGTTTTGATTCTTTCGGTTCCTTCGTTTCGGTATCGACCTTCTCATTGGCTATTTGATCGCCTTCCTCGGCATTATCCGCCTTGACAATT
The DNA here is from genome assembly GCF_030705265.1 of Helicoverpa armigera. Classification (NCBI taxonomy): domain Eukaryota; kingdom Metazoa; phylum Arthropoda; class Insecta; order Lepidoptera; family Noctuidae; genus Helicoverpa; species Helicoverpa armigera. The sequence continues at coordinate 1,217,826 of NC_087144.1, forward strand.
TCATCAGTCATTGGGTTAGAGGTACCTGGTGTATGGTACCTCGGTTACTGATAAGCTACCGTCAACTTGGTTGTTTGCGTTTCGGTAACATCGGTATGATTATCTGGAAAAGTTTTTTTTGGAACTTAGATCCCATTTCATAGTTAGTGGTTGACAAGTTTTGGGTTAACCTAATTCTGTTCTTGGTTCTGACTTTAAATATGAGGAAAGAAGCTATCGAAAATATAACTGGAATTCAAAATAATTAGTAGCTGAGTTTAAAAAAAGAAAAAGATAGAACGATGACATTTAAAGGAATTTGAGTAAAAGAACAGAGATGACGATGAGCTAGAATCACGATAGAATTTGGCAAATTAATAGTTGAAAAAAAAACTTGGTTGATCGCCAAACTAAATTAATTACTTCATTTGATTCTGGCATCAAGTGAAAAGCTAGACTTTGGAACATGAATCTAAAAGGCAAATTATCACAACTATTCAATCCATCAGAGCTGGATGCTACAGGTATAACCTATCCAATTATCTTCGGCCCGTATTACAATAAAAAATAATTGAGTCAGTAAGAGTCTGTCAGTCCCTCACCCTCAACGGGAGCTGCTGAACTTTCCTCATGAATCCTACTTATTGGCGAAAATATTTGCAAATCTTTTCAGTAGATTTTGCGTTTATCCCGAACAGATGTATCTAGTGGACATTATTTACGTAATGATTCTGCAATACGGGCCTAAGTTAATACTTTCTAGAGCTTCTAATAACAGCATAGCGTTAGTAAAATAGTTGGTGTTCACAATACCTCCTCGTGTTATCGTACATCAGTGTGGCTCACATCACCAGCAAACGTGGCTTTGACCGCATTTTGCACCTAACTTCCTGCAACAAACAAATGGCATTCTGTTAGAGAAATTCTTGAAATTATTTTCTTTATCTTTTTACGAGTTAATGTTATTCGAGTAGGACTTAGTGCGGGGTTAGTATTCTTATCTATCTCCAAAGTATTGGCTAGTGTAAACTGAAGTTACTATTTCAATCCATGAATAGTAAAATAAATAATCAAAGCATATTGAGCATGGGAGACAAACAATCAAGATATTTTTCTAAAATATTATTTTCGTTATTAAATCCATGTAGTAACATTAAAGGGTAGCCAAAGGGCATGTGATACTCTTCATCTTTATTTCTGCAAAAACATATCATTATTATACTCAGATGATGTCTATATTTCAACACTACACAGGAGGCTATCATTAATACATAAATACGATCCAGTCATACACTCTGCTGCCTCGGTTCAGAGTTCAGATGTTAATCTATATCAGAGAATGTAGGCATGACCCCATCATCAGGCAATGTTCTATCTGTTGTGAAACTTAGGTGTATGTGTATATCTATTAATTAATCATATAGATACGAGATAGAGGTTCCTATGTCGCATAGACGATTATTTATAAAAACTACGAACTCGACGGTTTCATCTGTGTCCCGAGGGAACTTCTTGCATCCGGATGAAAACCAGGTGCAATCTGTTATCATGTCTAAAATGAAATATTATGTACCTTTTAGTAACCAAACTCACTTTCTCATATAACATTAGTAGGCTGGAGTGGTGTTGAAATATTGCAAAAGGAACTTTTTGGTGCAGAAATCTATAAAACATGGGATAAATAATTACAGGTGCGATTAAAGGATTTCAAATTTTATTAACGATTAGGTATAACAAATATTGGACATTACAAATCAATCTGAATTATATTTAATTAAGAACCCACTAAAAAAGGAAATTCCCCTTTGCAAATCAAAAAATGTAAACTGCCAACTTTCCGTCCTAATTCCATTTTGGCCTGTTTGTCATGAAAATATGATAATGTTTACTTATTTGGTGTGTCGATATGTCCCACATTACGGCCGGTTGCCGCTGGACGGCTTACGAAAGCAAATGGTCACTTGCCAATAACATTACTTAGCTTATGGTGGCGCCAGTGATAAGATGTGAGCGGGGCTGTGGGTAAAGGCATTAGAATAAGGTTAATTTGCTTTTAAAATATACAATTATTGGCAGTTTTTCTGGCACAAATGGTGGTATTTTTACTCAGAGAAGGAATGAGGGTTATCCCTTAAGTTCGTATGTACTTTTTGTCACGTTATAGTTTTAATCAGAATAGGACGATTATCTCTTTTCGTTAACTAAAAGTTGCCACAAGTAAGGTTGTGATTTTGAAAAATGTTTTACTGTTGTATATAATCTAGGGCAGCACAAAACCATGGAAAAAAGATTAGTATTGAACAAAAACCATTGCCCTGTTCAAAATCGCTTTCCGCTTGTCGCGTGAACCATCAAAAACTTTTACTCAACACGGAGAGCGGGTGTCATTATGATCCATCGAAGGTTTAACGACCTCATAACGTTTTTATTTATGTGATTTCTCACTAAAAGTTTAATTAAGCATTATTATAGCGCACATTACTTGGTTTTATGCGCATGAAAATTATTTTTTGTCTGTCTAATCGCAATCATGGTTGATTCGGCCCTGGTTTTAATAATAGATGGTGGATCCATTTGGTAACACGTTTTGATAAATGGATGATTAGTGGATCCATTTGGTAATATGTTTTAATAGATAGATGATTAGTATGTGAATTACGATAATGCTATTTACTCTGATCATTAAGATGCAATGTTGCTTGCAATTATTGGTAGTTTTGATCTCTTTACTTTATGATGGAGTGTTTCATAAAACATAATTACAAATTAATATGAATCCTGATGAAACGTTTAATTGAAAACAAAAATTAAAAATACATGAATCCCACGATTTGTTTACTTTATGTTACACTAAATATATTAAGATACCAATCCAAGCTACAAGGTTGAGTGGGTGACCTAAAATACGCTTCGGGTCTTGCAAAGAACATTTGAACAAAATCAAAAGGTGACAATATTACGTACCATTGCAAACATTACGATAATGTTTTACGTAATGCGCTTCTCAAATAAATGATTGTTAGTATATAACCTTTCATTTGGTCGAGTGCACACAGGTAGCTTTGTCACCAAATAAGCAGTCTTTTGTGAAATGTATTGGGGCAAAAAATATACGTGCAAAGTCGTGATTGATTTACCAAGAATATACTCATTGCATTTTTTCTTTGTTCGTCAGACAAGTGAGAGGATTCTATTGAAAAATCTGGAACGAAAATTCTCAAAACTTGCATAAGTAAGTCATATTTTTGCTCGATTTATGTAGAAAAAGACAAAATCTGGTAATTCTAAAAAAGATAGTCTGAGTCGAATTTTCTAGAATTGAGATAAAATCTGATGATAAAAATAAAAATAAAATGATAATACAAATGCATTCTGTCTGCGACAGGTACCAGGAAAACATGAGTGACTAGGAAGATTTGCGACAGAACTGCAGAGGTCGGTTGCACCTTGAAGCCCACGTGTTACACAATATTTTATTTCTCGCCCACGTAGAAAATTGTTCATTCATTGGCGTTTATTTAAATAGTGGTCTCATGCTACTGATATTAAAATTAGCTAGGTAGCTCAAAACAGGACAAATGTTAAATACTGTGAGAAATTGACAAATGACCCATTATGCCGCTGTGGATGCATCGTGACTCTTACTGACTGCGACCCATCATGGTCCTTCTTTAGCACTTTATGTGCCAGGGCCGCTTTTACTTTTAGGAACAATCCCGCAGCCCCGGCGGGCTTTGGCCCTGGTGGGCTTCACTGTGGTGGCTGTCATCTCTACGAAAAAACTTCTGAAAAAATTAAAATATCTTCTTAAATTTAAAAATAATAATAAATCTTCTTAAATTTAAAACAGTCTTTATATAGCTAGCACCTTCTTCATCAATATAACACTAACTTAGAGAGAGTATATTTATGAGTAAAATGTTTTTAAAAAAAGCGGCTAACGTAGCGCTAGATACGTTTCTGTCTAGCCCGCTTAAAGAAAAAAGGCGTAACAATTATTTATATTTTATGTAACTAACACGAATGTTATAGCTTAAGATAGTGCATCAGATATGGCCTGAGGCGAACTCGTTTCTCATTGATAAGCACGGATCGGATGAGCGTTTTTGTGATACTTTATTAAAAGCAATCCAAAACATATGTTGTACAATCGGTAACATAACTGGTTTGTGATATAGTTTTACACCTTTTTTTGGAAAAGAAGACGTGATTTACATCTTCAAAAGAACATTTAATAAAAGTGTGATGGAATTCTGCCGTAGAGAATGTGTGGTATAAAACTTCTACTAAGTTTGATAAAATCATCAAGTAATATCCATGGTTTTTACCGATAGTCCTCCGAATTGTGATAATTATGGAACCGAGTGTGATACGTCAGTCAGAGAAACATATTTTCTAATCATATTGTCCCGTGTATTTATGGGATAATATAAAGGCAAGTGTATATCTTTATATCTTTCTTCATCAAAAATAGTCATTACGTATTCAATGAATAAACATGAAGAACAAATTATTATAATTTATTTAACACTTTTAGACGTAACTGTACAAAAATACCAGTTTACAGATAAGACTAGCGAATATATTATTTGTGTATGACATTTTAATTTAATCGATCTGTAGCGAGCTTTACTCCTAGAACATTTAACTATATGGATACGACATGGGCGTTTGTCAGTTTGCCAAAATTCTTGCACAGACGCCAGTAGGTCAACTTACCCAAATCTGTCAAATTTTACCAATCGAACCTTCCACGATTGTGATAAATATGAAAATCTATTGAAGAAAGACAGATTGAGGAAGGTTGATGTGCTGTACCTTTGGCATAGCGCCGTTCATGCTAGTAGGTAAATGTGTGCGTCAATTTTACGCTTGTGTTTGTCAATTTTGTCATCTGTGTGCGTAGCGATGTAAATGAAATATGTTGCGTTGCCTCAGTTCCCGCGCGTAAATTGGCAGACTTTTTCGCATAGAGATTTGTGCTCATAGCGGTTCCAATTAGTCAAATGCTCTTAGCTTCACATAGGATCCTAGGCTATGAAGTCAGTTATAGTTTATTCTGAGCAATTATATCTAGCTCTAGTGGATATGTACTTAGTGTTAAGTGCATGTGAAAATGGTATAAGATCTGTTAAGTCTGCATTAATGTTGTTTTTATTCGCTGAACAACTATGATTGGTAAAGTCATTAATGAACCAGTTACTAATGACTATATTTCAATTAAACAAGACGAAATTGTACCTAATGATCGCTTAAAGATGTTTCATTACATAGGATTTTAAAGTAGACCTACCAGAAGTACATATGAAGTTTTTGAAATTTTTAAAGAAACGCTTTTCAGTGACACTTTTTAGTTTTTAAAATAGTTTTATTAAGTACTAGCTGGTGCCCGCGACTTCGTCTGCGCAGGTTTAGTATTTCGAACAATATGTTTACAAATTGTAGCCTATGTGTTATTCTGATGTATAAGCTATATTATTGTAAAGTTTCATTAAAATCCATTCAGTAGTTTTTGCGTGAAAGAGTAACAAACATCCATACATCCATACATACAAACTTTCGCGTTTATAATATTAGTAGGATATCCTGCCTTACTGTATCCCTAAAAAGTTCAGCATGGTATCCATGGTATATAAAGTTCTATACCTCCAAAAAGATGTACCTGACTCCTGTCCTACATGGGACTGATCTGGCAATGATTGTGACAGCTCGCATGACATATAAGGTAGCAAGGACGGACATTTTGGACCAGCAACTATTTATATGGACACAAACTCGCTACAAGTTTAGGTTTTGTAAGACCAAGGCATTTTAATGGAGAGAGAAAGGTGGTTTGATGGCAGTCATAATTTCAAGTACTGATGTCCTTTTTTAGGTAGTTTTGTAATGATATTCTGTAATAACTCGCGTGGATGTCCGTCCAGTCGTTTGCCAAATTATGGTGTCTTAAAATCTTAATGTACTGGGATAACATAAAGTGATGGGATATGATTGGATGCTACGGTATCCCTTTCTTTTGTGACAAATATACCAAAAAATAACTGGTTCTAGTATAATGTGCGAATAAAACATGTGCTAGGCGTCTCTATCACAAAAGTTTTACTGAGTAATTAAAATAAACTTTTCCATTTCTAAAAAAACAAAGCTTGGTAAATATCCGAAACAAACTGCGTATTACGCCATGGATGGCGAACTTTTTCGACGGCCGATTACCAAAACAAAAGATGTCTGCCTGTTCGAATTCAGCGGTCGTTCGGTCAACAACTTCAAGCCATCGATCGAAGGCTATTGTCGTGCTTTTTGGGCCAAATTACCATATTCTTGTTCTTGTTCTTTTATTTAGTTTTTGTGTCTTCTCCCTGTAGAAAGTCGTGGGATGGGTATTTTGGTGAGTTGCACCTCCTGTATGCTATGTTGCCCTGGTAGTTTGTCACGAAAGTGATATGACAATATTATTATTTTAGTCTCTTGTGCATGCTAAATAATGCTTGCAAGTTTTACAAGATGTAATTTGTAAAACAGGTGTCCAGAAAGAATATTAACTATATTCTCTTTAGTTTTGTAATTTTTTTTACTAACTTTGTTCAGAGGATGGCAAATAAATGGTGAAGGTGTTGATTTTTAAACTTATTGTTTCAAAATGTTCAAAGGAAACATAAGTATGACCTATACAAGACAGTTGGGGTGTAAGGGGAGAACGGAGTTTACCATCTATCCGGCCCAAATGTCAACCCCACCTGCACGCGCCTGATGGCGGCGGCGGAAAATTTGCTGCTGTGGTGCTCCCTGCTAGATAACGGACGGGGCTCTGACGACCGAGTCAATGGCGGTATAACCATTCGCCCGCTCTTGAGCGGATGAGGCAGCAACGGCCTGGGAGATTAAATACCTCCTGAAAGGTAGGCGCAGAAGGCAACGGGAAACCACTGCGACTTGCCTCCCAAGAAAACCATCATGAGTAAGGACAAGCAAAAGAGATACGTGATGTCATGCGACCCGGCCAACACCCGGCGCCACATACCTTCCGGGATATGTGGTGTTAAATGTGCTACCGGCCACACTGCTGTGCTCCAACAGGCAGTGGGTGGAAACAATGCTACTGTGGTCCTAACAAGGTCGGGCTCTCAAGCTCTGACGACACCTAACATCGCGACGCATTCCCCTTCACTCAAAAAACCCTTACAAATTGGAACCTGGAACACACGTGGACTTTTACATCCTGGCAAATTGGACACAATTGTAAAGGAAATGGACCGTCTAAAGATTGACATGCTCGGTCTGAGTGAGACGCACTTGCAGCAATCGGGGCATTTTGATACCGACAACGGTCATACAGTATTCTGTTCTGGAAACGGCAACAAAAGCCGTAACGGGGTCGCTTTCATTCTACCTAGGAGGCTTCATGGCGCCGTTTTGGCGTATGAGACTATATCGGACAGAATTATGTGCATCAAACTAGACGCTCGACCCTGCAAATTAAACATTGTGCAGGTGTACGCTCCTACTTCTAGCTCAACTGAGGAGGAACTAACAACATTCTATGGTCGGCTCGAAAATGTACTGAACAGCATCCCGAAGCGCGAAATCACTATGGTCATTGGCGACTTCAATGCTAAGGTGGGATCTGCATATGGTCCCGACTGCAACGAATTCCTTGGTAAGCATGGCCTGGGCACAAGAAACGACAGAGGTGAGAGCTTTGTTGAGTTCTGTATTGGCAATAACCTGGCAATTATGAACACAATGTTCGAACAACACAAGAGGCGACTTTATACATGGACCTCTCCTGACGGTAAGACGCTAAATCAAATTGACTATGTCACCATACAAACAAGATGGAAATCGTCTATAACCAACGTCAAAACTTACCCAGGTGCTGACTGTGGAAGTGATCACGAACTTCTTGTGGCCCGCTTTAAGATTCATTTAAAAATGGGCCGGAAAACTCCTAAATTGTACACCAAATTAAATCAACAGGAACTTGTATGGTTCTCCGCGGCGGTTTCTGCTAAACTAGAGTCAACTGAAGTGGATCCTTTTGATGACCCGGAGACAACTTGGTGTACTCTTAAAACAGCTCTTCACTCTGTAATCAAGACTATGCCTAAAACAAACACCTGCCATCGCAAGCCATGGATATCTCCCGAGACATGGGCCCTAATTGAAGAACAACGGGCTATTAAGCAAGAGGGATTAGGCAAACCCATTGACAGAGATCGATACCGTGCTCTCCACAATAAGGTCAAACATAGCTGTCGGCGGGATATAAATGCTGATGTCAGCCCCGGATCTAGGGGGGGGCAAGCCGGGGCCCATGCCCCGGGCGGCAAATTCAGGGGGCGGCAAAATCAGGCGGCTGCCTGATTTTAAATCCTACATCACACATCACAGATTACCATAATAGATACCTACAGGGCCGTCTTAACCTATGGTGCAGGGTGTGTGTATGTCTCAGGGGCGCCCCACCACCAGGAAATTTCGAAAAAATTACACCCGTTTGATAAGGAAGTTCCATTGTATCATGATACTGACAAGCAAAGTTTCTAAAAAAGTCGCCTTCGCTTTGTTTAATTGATCATTTTGATTATTTTTCACTTTTAACATCCTCCAAATAAGTGAAAAAATTCTCGCTCGCTACGCTCGCGACTAAATGACAGTGGATGTATAGTTTGTCTGATGGTTTATCATTTTTATTGACGCACCGAATCAACGAACACAAATGGCACTCGCTCTAATCACGGTTTCTTTTTATTGTACATAATTCCCAGTTTCATTTGTGAGTCTTCAGGGCCGTCTTAAGCTATGGTGCAGGGTGTCCGAATACCCGGGCGCCTCGGTCTCAGGGGCGCCACGGGACGCCCCTTTATAATAAGGAAGTTCCACATTGTATCATGATACAGACAAAAAAGTCACCTTCGCTTTGTTTGATTGATCGATCATTTTGATTATTTTTCACTTTTAACATCCTCTAAATAAGTGAAAAAATTCTCGCTCGCTACGCTCGCGGCTAAATGACAATGTATGTGCTATTTTTCTGATTGTTTATTATTTTTATTGACGTACCGAATCAACGAACGCAAATGGCACTCGCTCTTATCACGGTCTTTTTATTTGTACACTAGCTTCTGCCAGCGGTTTCACCCGCATCCCGTGGGAACTACTTCCCGTACCGGGATAAAAAGCCTATAGCCTTCCTCGATAAAGGGCTATCTAACACTGAAAGAAATTTTCAAATCGGACCAGTAGTTCCTGAGATTAGCGCGTTCAAACAAACAAACAAACAAACTCTTCAGCTTTATAATATTAGTATAGATAATTCCCTGTTTAATTCGTGAGTCTTCAAACAAATAATTTAAAAAAGTTCGTGGCTTTACAATTTACTTAGTCACTTATTATTGTGTCGTAGGCTCAAAAAATTTCGCGCTCGCTTCGCTCGCGCAATATTATACCTTTTATAAGTCAAATGTAGCAAAAAATATTATTTATGGAGTCCTCAAAAACAACAAAGTTTGCGCTTCCGACTTCTTGTTAGTTTCCAGCGCTTTTTTAAATTTATTAACTTTTTGTGTCCCAAAATTAAAAAATTTGCGCGCTACTTTCGCTCGCGCAAATTTTTACAATTTGCATTATTCTGTCTCGACTTTCATAACTTAAACCTGGCCAACAGTTTGAGCCTACAATGATTTGGACACTTTTTTTTAAAGTCATTTACCTACCAAAAAAGTGACTTTCGTTGGTGAAAATAAACATAAGTAGGTAGGTACGCGGGGCGGCATTTTTCAGTTTTTGCCCCGCCTAAAAAAAATTGAAGATCCGGGGCTGGCTGATGTTAACAATGTATGCAGCGAAATAGAAAAGCATGCAAATAGCGCACACACAAAGGATCTATTCATGAAAATCCGTTCACTCACTGGTGAGTTCAAACCTCGTACCTGGATAGTTGACGACGAAAATGGCCAACCAATAACAGAAATAGATAAAGTCCTGGAGCGTTGGCGTGCCTATACAGAACAACTTTACAGAGATGACACTCAGCCTCTGATTCGACGTTGGGAGTCCCATGAACTGGAACCTGATATACTGCTAGCTGAAGTTGAACATGCAATTTCAAGGCTCAAGAATAACGCGGTGGGCACTGATCAGATTCCGGCCAACCTCCTAAAGTCTTTAGGCAGCGTAGGCACAAAACTACTCCACAACATATGCCTTAAAGTTTGGAGAACGGGACAATGGCCCAAGGACTGGGTCGAATCCATAGTCATTCCGCTGCACAAGAAGGGCTCTACGCGTCAATGTAGCAACTATCGCACACTTTCGATCATCTCGCACGCAAGTAAAATTATGCTTCGTGTAATCAGTGATCGCCTTTCATCTTACCTGGATAGGCAGATCCCAGCAGAGCAATCCGGTTTTGTGGCTGGTCGAGGCACACGCGAACAAATTCTAAACATTCGCCAAATCATAGAAAAGTGCTACGAATTCAACAAGCCGGTCGTGCTGTGCTTCATTGACTACTCTAAGGCGTTTGATTGTGTGAACTGGCAGTCGTTGTTAAGCATTTTGCTGGAGATGGGCGTGCCGAAGCATCTTGCATTTCTCGTCCAAAATCTGTACGCGGATAGTAATGCCAGGATTCGTCTAGAAGACTCTTACTCAAAACCTCTACGACCGGAGCGAGGCGTCCGACAGGGCTGTATTCTCTCGCCCAAACTGTTTAACATCTACGGCGAACACATAGTCCGAGCGGCTTTGGAAGGTTGGGAGGGAGGTCTGTCTGTTGGCGGAAGAAAGATTAATAATCTTCGATACGCGGATGACACGACACTTGTAGCTTCTAGCGAGGAAGAAATGGCCGTCTTGTTTGACCGGATTGAGAGCGAAAGTGCCAAACTTGGCTTGCAAATTAACAAATCAAAAACCAAATTACTAACCGTGGACCGCGAACAAGTTTTGACCAACTGCATCCGCCTCAACTCGTTAGACCGCGTCAGGGAATTCAACTATCTCGGATCTCTCATCACTAACGATGGCAACTGCGATAGAGAAATCATAAGACGTATCCGGATTTCAAAAGGTGCCATGACCAAACTTGAGAAAATTTGGAAAAACAAAAATATTACCAAGCGTACAAAAGTGAGACTTGTCCACGCACTTGTGTTTCCTATTTTCTTATACGGCTCCGAAACATGGACAATCAAAGCCAACGTAAGAGCACGAATTGATGCCTTTGAGATGTGGATCTGGCGTAGGATGCTGCGCATACCATGGACAGCCTTCAGACGGAACGAATCAATCCTGAAGGAGCTTAAAATCACTGTGCGCCTATATGATATCTGCCGATCCCGCATGCTAAAATTCTTTGGGCATATAGCACGTAGTGGTCCAGAGTCCCTGGAAAAACTCATCATAATGGGTAAATTGGAGGGGAAAAGACGAAGGGGCCGTGTTCCTGCAAGATGGTGTGACCAAACCCAATCTCATCTGCAACTCCGTCTGCACGAAGCTATACACACTGCTGCTGATAGGAGCACCTGGAGGAAATTATCCCGGCCCAGCCTCATTGCTGACAGTGACTAATGATGGTCACGATCCCCAATCTATGGGGGAACGACTTTGATGATGATACAAGACAGTCGGATCGGACAGTCTAGCCATGGCCTTTATTAATTCGAAAAACTCAGGTATATTTAAATAAATAAAACCGATTTTAACATTACCTGGTTGAAAACTTCCTCATTAATATTATTAACATCAATAAAGTCTTCTGGGTATTGTCAAGCTCCTTGTCAACGTCAATCCGAAGATATGTATGTTTATAGTGATGTGCCATTATCGAGGGATTATTTACGATATATCGACAAAAACTTGAGGAACTTACGGTTTAATTCGCCGAAAAGCTTTTAAATGTTTGTTAAAAGGTTGTTGTTTTGTTTTTAATTTTCTGCTGAAATGTAATGTTTTTGTTATTAACAAATCTGTTTTACTAATAACAACTAACGGGGTTTATGAACAAAAAAAAACCTTTGAATACGAGATAAAATGTTAAATTGCTTCACTAAATAAAGGCAAATAAAATAAGGCTAAACAGATGATTACGCGTCACGAATTAATCAGACCACACGCACTGGCTTCAGCAAATTGCGGTTAACAATACTCTTATTGCGAGCTGCGGCTACCGTCTAACAAGGCAAGGTAATCAATTTAATAAAGTGAGTTAAAATTACACTAACGATTACTTTTTTCCTGAACAGTCTTTCTTGAACATTGAAGAAGAAAAAGGGGCATTTTCTGTCAAACGGGAGACATAAAAAAATGCCTATTTAAAAATATCACTTAGCACATAATGCTTATAGTTATCGGCACGGATAATGAGCTCTCGGCAGAAGAGTGAGGATCGCTTTTCTGCGCAGGTGAAGATCAGGGATCAGGGCATCCTTGCCGAAGATTATAACACGGCTTTAAAAAAACAATCGTCCAAAGAAAAATGTCGCCAAATAATTATTCTCGCCGAGTCATTTCCCATCCCTATACCTTCGAACAGGCGCATGGCCCAAATATGGTCACAAGGTCCAACGACCCATTGCCCGGAGGCTCACCTTGTTCTCTCTAAGGTCACTGAGAAAGTAAGGGTCCATATTTATTTTCGCTACCGATCGTAACTCGCCGATGCAGTTTTTTGCCGTGAGAAGAAGATTTTACTTATAAAATAAAAAAAAAAAAATAAAATAAAAACTATTTATTGCAGACCCACAAGTCCATAGAATGTTAGTAACATGGAAAAACTTAAAACTAGTGTTAGTAAATACAATAAAAACATACTTTAAAACAACATTCTTCAATCTATTTTATGGCATGGGCTCTGACCCAGTGTTGGACGTAACAAGAGTCCAGCCTATCCGCTATAACGGCCAGGATGGTGTTGGTGCTGGCGCGCAGCCTGCAGAGCGCCGCGGCATACCGCTTGCGGAGCACGGCGTGGAAACCGTCCACGTGCGCGTCCGCGAACATGCCCGACGCACTGCACCAGCGCGGCAGCCCCAACAACGCCCTGAACGCGTTATTGTACTGAACTCGTAGTGCACTCAACGAGCGCTGCGTATAACGAGCCCACAGGCTGCAAGTGTAAAATGACGTACAGTGCGCTCTAAAGAGAGTTATTTTAACACTCGCCGCACAACGCTTGAACCTGTGAGCTATCATATTGCCTCTGATCGACAGCGCCCTACGCTCTCTATCCATGTCCTCGTCATCACGTAGGTGTTCCGTGACCATGTGACCAAGATATTTAAAGCTAGTGACCACATTCATCGGTATTCCGTTCAGATTAACGGGAGGGACCTGCTCGGGTGACTTTGTACCAGCTTTAAATATCATGAGCTCACTTTTTGAAACATTATATTTGAGGCCATGTTTAGCCGCGTACCTTTCACATACGTTAACCAGTTTCCTAAGACCACCGATCGTCGGGCTCAGCAGCACCATGTCGTCTGCGTAACTGAGATTATTCACACAAATGTTATCTACATGGCAGCCGACGTGCATGCTGCTAAGCTCAACGATCAGCGCATTAATATATAAATTAAACATAAGTGGGGATGATAATCCACCCTGTCTCACTCCACATTGTAGCCCGTAGGGATCTGATAACACGCCTGCCCATTTAACGAAGTTAATTTGACTGTGGTACCAAAACTTAATGATAGCAATAATCTCATGAGGTACATTGGAGTCTTTGAGCTTATCCCAAAGCTTATTATAACAGACAAGATCAAATGCCTTTGAAAGGTCTAAAAAACAGGCGTATACAGGCGTCTTTCTGCTGGTATAATACTCAACAGTATGCTTCAGGCTCAGTATCGCGCTCTCAGTAGAAAGTCCAGCGCGGAAACCAAACTGTGCATCATGTAGGTTGATACATTCCGACAACTGAGTCTCAAGCACACTATCCAATATCTTGGCCACGACTGTAGCAAGCGAAATCGGCCTGTAGTTAGATTTCAGCGAACTATCACCTGTCTTATTCTTAAGTATGGGAGTGACTATTGTTTTTGTTAGATCACTGGGTAAGTATGAGTGTCCAATACACAAGTTAAAAAACATAGATAACAGTCGTGCAATGTGTGGCCCCGCATTTTGCAAATGCTCGATGCTGAGCCCATCATGCCCTGGTGATTTTCCACCTTTCATGTTTTTAACAATTTTTCTTACATCCTGAGCAGTAATTTTAAACACTACGTTTTCACTAATGGGGTCAGCGTCCAACATTGCATCACAAACTCCTAATGGGGATTCTACAGTAAAATGATCTTTAAAATTATTTGCGATCATCTTAGTTTCCGTAACACCCTCGATGCTCAAAGGAAGGCCAGGCTTCAAATTCAGTCTATTGGTATGTTTCCAAAAGTCTCGAAATTTATTATTTGAATGCAGTGTCGCTAGCCGGTCCATTTTTATCTGTTCCTGATGTTGTTGGCACCATTTAAGATTCTTTTTGAAAACCTTTCTGCTGTGACACATTGCTTCATGAATAAAACCTGATTTAGGTTTACCCCACTGTACCCAAAGCTGAAAATTAAGCCTAGCCTCCCTATGAGATTCCGCAACATGTTTATTCCATCCCATAATTTGTTTCCCCTTAACACTTGTACCCACCCTATAGCTAGACTCAGAAGCCTCACTCAGTGATGAGACAATATCATTGTACAATTTATCCAATATTTCTCTGTGTTTCAAAATATTACAACGTTTATCCCCGCATTCACGCAATTCTACAGGAAAGTCAATTTGTCTTAATAAGTTATTACAAAAATTTGTATACATACCAATTTGTTCTGGCTTCCTCTCACCCCAGGCAACTTTACTTTTAGGAACTGATTTACACTCATTTTTGGATTTAATTATTCCTAAATCACATTTGACGGACACAGGATAGTGGTCAGACCAGTAGATATCATAATCTACCCAGATATCTAAAATAGAGGGCCATGCTGCGCTAGTAACAACGACATGGTCCAACCAACGTCGACAACCATGCGCATCGCTCACAAAAGTATGCGTATCAGACACCAACCCACACTTGACAATGTCAGCACATACCCAGTCCATGTCCTCACAAAAACTTATTAGTTCATTATAAAAGTTCTCATTTGGATGCGCATTGAAATCACCTAGAACATATATACAGTCTATACCACTATCTTCAATAATAGCGTTAATAGCACCCATACACTGTGTGAAGTCAGTCATGTTTTCTGCACAGTCAGTAGGCATGTAAACCGATATACACATAATAGACCGATCACTAATCACTAATTTGATTGCACAAATTCGAGGGTTGTTACACTCAACCACGGTGACAGACGGAAACAGACTTTTACGCCACAATATTGCCGTCCCTCCATGTGGTCTACCACGCACGATTCCTGAAGACGTGTCCACTGCCGACGTTCCCGTATAGCCAAAGTCAGGACTGATGCTACTCAGCCAAGGTAAGTCATATGGCAGTAGCCAAGTTTCTTGTAGGGCAATTATGTCAGACTGCAGCATTAATTGCCTAACATCGTCAAGAGAACGCTTAACATTTTTACAATTAAACGTCGTAAAAATAAAACTGGAATTGCTAGCATCCATTTGTTTATGTACTAAGTGACAAAGCGTTTCCAGTACTGTTATCAGAGATCACTTTCCCAGCACTGTCACGGTGACTAAATTCTACAAAACGACGATATCGAACACCCTCTGGCCAAAAATTCTCATCCATGAACATGCTTAGTTGGAGTCTTGGTACCGTTACCTTAAAAGCATTGTAATCCCTCTGTGATTTCATATTAATTTTAATTATGGGAACACGCAAACTTGACTTGCTAAAAATGTGTTCAGAAATATCACTTTCCGCCGTACTTTTATCCACGTTGTATATAAACAAGTGTACTTTATTATCCGCTGCCTTGAATTTAGCTTCAGGCTCAAAGATGGCCTTACCCTTTTGGCCAATAAACTTATTTTTCAAACGGTTTCTTTGAACAAGTATCCATTCTTCTGTTGGTTTCTCTTTCTTCGATTGACTAGGTATATTCACAACCTCAGAAAAAAGCTTAGTTTTAGTTGAACAATCCATATTTAGTGTCCTCGATATATTTTCTTGAGAATCAATCGGTTTACTCATGTTGTTTACGCTGAGACATTCCATAATGTTCAAAGGCGATGTTACATTCGTGGTTTTATGCGCACAAGATGACTCGCAAGACGTACTCGCCACCTGCGCATGCGGAGGGGCATCAACATTCGCTATTTTAGACGCGCACTCGTTATCAACGAAATGCGGGTTGGACGCGACGGTTTCTTTACGCTCAGTCAAACTAAGGTTTTTATGATTAGAATTGTTTACCGTCGCAATTTGAGACCTTGGAGATTGACTAGATATTGATTTCATGGAGACATATTCCAGCCCCATTGGTCCACTGTCATAGGAATGGCTGTTAATTAGATGCGCACCTCTTTTCATGTTTACATTGCTTTCAAAGTAATTAATAATAGATGCCTGTTTTAAGTTATCCACTTCACTTTTTAGCGAATTAAACATCTGTAAAGGCACATATTCTTCCTGCATGCTTGTTAGATCACTACGCAATAGCACTAAATCTTTTAGAAGCCGCGTTACATCTATGTGATCAAAGGTAACGGGGGGTAGTTTATGTAGGTCACGGGCCACAAATATCGGGATTTTCTCAGGATCCGTGTTCTTCAGTAACGTTATTACGTCTTCCAGGTCCCGCTGAGACCTTCCATCACGTTTGCGATTTTTCATACGCTGCGATGTTGGCAAAGAATTAAAAAGAAGTTTCTTTGCTTCCAATATTTCCTTAACCGAGAAGGCACTGTTACAAATTCTCACAAGACTTTCTTCATCCATTACGTCTATTTTATTGCTTATAAAAGCTAAAACTTCGCTTATAACGATGTTACATTTATCGCATTTAACAACATTATAAGCCTACGCGCACACTGCAGATTAATCAGTCGCCTGGTAATTGGAAAAAACTATTTCTTTAGAAAATCATGAATTCAATGAAAATTTTTAGTCGGTTTGATAGCGAACAAATACTTACATGTTGTTACGTGTGTCATTTATGGGCCCAAAACAACTATCGGCCGACTAAAAGTTTGTAGTGTGCTCGAACTTTAAGGATTACTTTCGGGCATCGGACGCCAAATTACTTTCATTCTCATCTTATTTCGATACTGATGGCCTTTTGTGGAAAGTAGAAGTATGTCGGAGCGTTTAAGGGTCCTTTTTAATACAGCGCAGTGCTTGTTGTAATGTGCATTGTGAATTTAAGGGCTTGAGAAATGTCGACTTTGCTTTCAAAGTTTGTTGCAGTTTATTTTGCGCTTTTTTACGTTACACAGAAGAAATGAATGCTCTTATTAAACCCCTTCTAAAAGCTGTTTAATAAAATACCAGATATTACAGCTACCATAGGCAAAGCCTAGTTAATATAAGAGAAGTAAACCTATTCACAAGATGATTTTTAAAGAAGCATTCAAAGAAAATACGGACCTATTTTTATGCCACCCAAGATGGCTTGTCAATTTGAACCAATTACCAGATTCTTATTCGTATCTAAAAGTGGTTTTAAGTCTTAAGTTATTATTTATTTTGTTATTCATGTAATTGTGGTTAGTTTAGCCACTAACGAACGATTGCTACAGGTTTGAGATCTCGTTTATCGATCAGACGCCATTTATTGAAATGTCAAGAAAACGGTCCAGGTTTCTGATTCAATTAGATTTTTTGTGGGCAACGAATCAATTTGAAAATGTTTGCTTTTTTGTGTCATAAATTATGCTGTTTCTGTTATTGTGGAAAGATGTATTGTACTTCTTAAGTGCATATTTAATTAAATCCGTGATTAAAATAAATCGAATCCGTTAAATCATTTGTTACAGCGATAGATAACACCCGGAGAAGATACTTTTTTAATAAATGATTGTCTTATAATAGTGAAAACGTATAATTAATGCTAAGACAAAATTCATGGCTTAAATACAGTCTAAATGTCTGTTAGCCGGCCGGAACATCGTTTCACAAAAAAACTAAACTTGAGCTTTTTTTACTACCTCCTAATTACCTATTGACAAATAAACCACCTGATTGAATCTCCCAACAAACAAAAAATCCTCTCATAGTGGCTAATAATGCCAAAAATAAATATCTTATAACAGCCGTATTAACGCTAATAAGGGTGCGTTTGGGCACAAATTACAAGAACAATAACCTCAAACCCCCCTTATATTTGCTTTATTGACAGCTTCTTTTTCTTATATGTACTTTATTATAGCAAGCGATAAGGGAGTCAAACTAATAAAAGCAAAAGGATTTGCTCTTAAAAAGCCAACCAACCTTATACATGTTTTATAATGGCGAGCAACAAGGGAGTAAAACTTATAGCGGCAGGACAAATTCTATTTTAAAGCTATTCGCCTTAAAATCAGTGTTTGAGTTTCTGCAAGAAGTGTTTTGTTGACTAATTTTTCACAGTTTGGCAGCGTCAACGAGTATTTCAAAGAAAACAAGAACCATGATTAATTTCATTCTTTTTTAGTGTACCTGAATCCGAGAGTATATTGTGTTTGTTTATTGAGAAAACTGTGTGGGAATTCAAACGTATGATAAAATGTGGTACAAAAAGTGTAATTATATCAACGCGCCCTTGAATTTGGGTAGTTTTCACGTAAAAATGTGAATAATTATTAAGGCGTGTTTTTTATAACGCTTTTACAAGGGTAATATCATTCTCACAACGTCTATTAGAAATCTATAAGATTATAAGCTCTGTAATGGCAACATTTATTCCATCTGCTATCGCCATTTTATCTACCGTTAGGGTTCCTTTCATAATTCCGTAGCTGTATTAATATTAGCTATAATACATTTCAGCTGTTATCACAATGGTCGTATTTACGGAGAAGATCTCACTGTCCAAAACAAGAGATGGCTATGGAATTTGACACATTTTATCGTACGAAGAAAATGTTTTCATTGCAAATATCAGACTTTGTCAAGCATACCTTCACATTTGTGATTGGGCGTGAAAAAATAGAAGTTTTGCTACTATTCACTTTCTTGTTTTGTCAAAATTGTAAAGAGTATTTGATTTATGATCTTTATTGAAGATGAATGTGAATATTGTAATCCATAATTTTATTACACATTTCTCAATAGTAATAAAAAATTTCAATACCTAGGCAATGAAAAATAATTATTACTAGGTCAGTGTATGCAGTGGGACAGCATAGGCTAATTAAAAAAAAAAGTGTAAATAAATAGATATTTTAATAAATAGATTGTAATATTTTTAATAGATCACTCAAAGCCATTGTGAAATATTATTTTTTACTGCCCAGTTTTTGACATCACCACCGATATCCATCTTATTTAACTCAAATTTAGTTGAAAATTTATGTCTTCTTCACTACCACCACCGTTAAATTCTTCTTGACTGATTTCCTGTACTTCATTGTCATCTTCCATAAAATCATTGACGGAACCCTCAAGTGATTTGTTGGTATCGGGTTTATGACTATAAGTATAAGTATTTAATGACTATGTAAGTGATTATGGATTGCGTTCATTCTTGTAAAGACCATATAAAATGCAGAATATTGTTTGTTGGGTAGACATCTTATGAAATGCTCCTATGAGTTTAAAAGCATCATAGTTAGCTTATGCATTACGATTATAAGAACAGTTAGCCAAATGAAAAGCTTTTATAGGGTTTTGAATATTATAAGGCTTAAAAGCATTGTAAATGCGCTTATGAGAATAACACATTTTCAATCCTTATTATAATCATGTAATTTGGACTTGTTATGCTTAACCCAACCAAATTATAAGAGTAAAGGTAATATTAGGCAAATCTTCTTATATTGTGCCATAATAAGGAACATTGACATAATGAAAGCGATTTTAAAGCAACTATAAGAAATTAGACCTTAAACATATAATTTTATAAGAGTAGCTTGTTTGTTGGGCTATTCATTCCATTCAATCGGTCGTTCATACACGTGACATTCGATTTTCAAACGCATTCAATAATAACGCAGTCGACCTTGACCAACCGTAATTATCGAACTCTTATAAGTTATGCTATCCTAGTACTAATATTTCCACAATGTATTATACCTCTAGAAAACTTGATTGGAAACTAAGTAACTGTGGAAATTAATTAAATGCAACTCATTTGAGACTGGTTTTTATTAAAATTAAATAAATGAATATTAATTGGTGTTTTCGTTTCATTGACGTAATTTTATTGATTGCAATATAAAAAACCAGATGAACGGATGTGTCTCAAATTCAAAATATAAAATGCTGTTTTTCCTCCTCGATCGGTTTTCCTTCTAAATTATAGTATTTCTCGTAAACAATGTTTTAATTTTCTTACTACTAACTTACACCGGTGATATTTTTTGATTTACTATCAATCTAGTTAGCAAGTCTAACTTATAATGAAAAAAAAACAAAAAAATCATTATACACTTGTATAGTAAGCAGAATCTGTTCTGTAAACAAATTGGCCTGTAAATTAATTTCTCAAGGAAACAGTGAACTTCTACTAATTTGCTGCAAAGTACCAGGAGTACAGAAACCATAAAGAACTAAATGGCATAAGTACGCAACATGATCTTAATGCCACAGCAACCTTTACACGAAATTGCCGTGATCGGTTACCAAAATTACACACACAAGGTCCTTGAATTCACCATGGGTGTAATTTTCATTTCTATTCTAAAAGCTAACCCGAAACTAATGGAATTATTCAATTTCTCATATGCACGTGTTCTTTGGATTTTGTACTTGAAATAATTATAGCGTTTTGTTATTGCCAAATTGCTAGAAGGACGCGTATGCTGTGATTTTTCATGCAGCAAAAAAGGCTCGTAGGTTGATTGTAGCTTTTAGCCCACGTTCGTAAATATTGTGTTAGCTGATGATCTGTTCATTTAGGTGTATCTATTTTTGTGTTTATGCGTAATAAGTACTTGAAAGAGTTTTAATATCATCGCGAGTAACTTGGTAATAGCTACTTGCAGTCATGAAGTCCTATTCCCTTGCGACACCAAAGCAAAAATTATGCAGGTAGGTAATTGCTAAAAAGAAAGATACTCTTCAGAAGTATCAGAAAACTAACAGAGACATGAGAAACAAAGCTTTAAGCATTTTTGTGGACTCAAAATACTAAAGAAATTCACGCTAAAACAAAGAATAAAGTTCAAAACACGAACTGACATTCTCAAAATTACTTAAAACGCACAAAAATCTGTAAAACAATGAAAAAGTCAAGTTCCAAGGTCCCCCATGGGTTCACTAACACTGTTTTATCTCAATAATTATACTGTTTACATGCGCACGAGTCCATTTTGACTTTTTACTCATTATGTACATGTTTTCGCGTTGGCAACACAAAAACTCGTATTTAGATCTTCCAGAAGATAGTTTGTGCATGAAACTGAGCTTGGATATCAGTTTTTTAGAGTTCCTTCAACGCTTGGGAATGAGAAGGTTCGACTATAGCCAAGTGTAAGAAAATGGTCACCCATTCAAAAACTGTGTGGCCTAAAACTCATTAATTAACCGACTTAAAAAGGTTTGAACTGTATATAGGTATAGGTATGTACATATGTTTGTTCGCGATTAGCTCACATTTGGCTTAAGCGATTTTGATGCGGTTTTCAGCATAGTATTTGTCAGGCTTAGGAAAGATTTCTTTAGGTGCACTTTTGAAGACATTTTTGTTTTTTTATAAAATATCTCTTGATGTTAAAATAATGACCTATTTGTAGACCAAAATTATTTTTTTGCGGATAAGATCTTACTCTACAAAAACATCGAAATAATCTCAAAGTGCGAATCGATTCAACCTTCGCTGATCGATATTCTAACCTTGCGATAAAACTAACTAATAGATACATTTACTAATTGAGCTGTAAGTGCGAATGATCTCATTTGTGCAATTTTATATTGGCTACGGATTGTTAGAGAGCTTCTGTTGTTCTGGAAAGATTGATAATTATACTAGACTAATCGATTTTAACAATATACCTAGCTCCAAAGTTACCAAGCTTTCCCAACTATATTGGGATCAATGGGAACGTCTTCCAGTCTAAGCGGATGCAACTGATTACCAGTGCTTTACAAAGAGCGACTGTCTATCCGACCTGCTCAACCCAGGTACCCGGGCAGCCTTGGTTAGACTGATTGTCAGACCTGCTGGCTTCTGACTACCCTTAACGACTATTATTTTTTATAGTAACATCAACAGTAAAGCATTAACATATATTACTTGACCAACTGCAACGCAAAATGCTTTTTCTAACACTTTAAGTATTGGACATTATCTACTTATCAGCTTTAAGCACCTATTCAAATGGTCGACATTTTGATTTTTTGTCAGTCTAAGGTGGACCAACAAAAAACCAGCATTTCATTATAATCGTATATTATCTTACGAGAGGATAACTCGAGCAAATGTCCTTAATACACTTCCTACTTAAATATTAAACTCATTATGTAGCGATAAAAGAAGTGAAGTGAGTGAGAAGAGCTCGTGGCTAAGTCAAAGCCGCGCGGATCGACCGATCATAAGGTTAAGCAACGCTTGGCGCGGTCGGTCCGTGGATGGGTGACCATCTTGTCATAATGAGTTCTTCCGTGTTTCGGATGGCACGATAAACTGTAGGTCCCGGCTGCCATTTAAACATCTTTGGTAGTCGTTACGGGTAGTCAGAAGCCAGAAAGTCTGACAACCAGTCTTACCAAGGGGTATCGGGTTGCCCAGGTAACTGGGTTGAGGAGGTCAGATAGGGCAGTCGCTTCTTGTAAAACCCTGGTACTCAGCTGCATCCGGTTAGACTGGAAGCCGACCCCAACATAGTTGGGAAAAGGCTAGGCAGATGATGTAGCGATAAAACTTTAATAGCCTCTACACTACAACACATATGAATATTTAATTAAATAGTATGTTAATATGCTACGTAAGATATAATTAAGTTGCTGTTTTGCTACTCGCATATAGCACCTTAAATTGAGCATAACTCGGTTTTTTGCGACTGTGCACTAAAATTACAAAAGGAGAAAAAGTGGAAATCAAAATGAATTGATTACGAGATCCTTACATATACCTAAGTCTATCAAGACTAATGTCTACTGTACACACAGTAGACAGTGGTCAGTAATATCATACCCTGAAGCATAGAGGTACTCCTAAAGAGTAACATATTGAAATTGAAGTCAGAATTATAAGCATGTATTTGACAGATCTGCAAAAGTAACCAAAACAGCAATTTAAATAATATGGCATGCATATCGTAGGCTCATATTATGTTCACTTAAGTAGCCTTTCATTCAAACATCTGAGGTCCTTCAAGGATTTTGAAATCAAGCATTAAAACATCAAAAACACACCAATTTCGCAAATCACTCAACATTTAGCTTCAAAACCACAAAATCATCGCTGTACATTATAGGATACAGTTGTAGAGCTAAATAGACGTGTAAATATACAAGTAGAAGTACTTACAAACGGCTCGCGAAGTGAATGCGTTGCGGACCGACCGACCTTGCCTGCCTGCTCTGAATTATATCTCTAACTAATGTGGAAAAAAAACGCGCAAGTATTTTGTATCCGGGAAAAAATCTGGATTTCGCAAAATCTGTGTTGTGATTCTGTTGACTTTTGTTTAGGTTGTCAATATGTTTCAATGTGTCATCAAAAACAAGCACTTGCCAATGCACATAAAGGAATAGCAACCAGTTTATACTGTAACAGATACTTATCTATCATCCAAAAACATAATTACTTCCATTTGATTCATAGCTTCCACAAAATGATTCTAAGTCCCAGTCTTTTTCGTCAAAAATTATGCAAAATAGTATCTTATTTTCATTTTGCCTCTTCTATTTTGTGGTTTGTCTAGCTCCAAAGTTTGAAGAAATAGCAGCAATTACAAATATTAGCTAGTTATCTAGTGGCTATCATTTCTCAATGGCACATGTTGGTCACGTTGTATGTTTTTCTCCTTTATTATGATAATCGCAGTTGTTACAGCCGACCTTGAGACGTACAATTGCTGTCTAGAATAATAATTATTATAGCTAAAATTTGTTTGCTCTTCAAAATGTTGGTAAGCCAAAATGCTCTGCAAACTTCTATGGCATATTATTATTCAATTTATTATATTTTTTATATTCAATTAAATCGTGCATTGTATCTTTAAACAAAAGTAATGGTGGTCAGGTATAGCTACTAGGAGAACAGCGAGGAGTGGTGATACTTAAACATCTAAGAAGATTCATAAATTATTTCTTCAGCAGCCAACCAAACTCATTTGTGTACCTGACATAAATTGAAAAGTCGTAACAACCAAACCACAATATGAACATAATAAGCCTATTCTAACAATAATGAGGCCAGATATTTTGTTTAATTTAAACGATAACGGTGAATGTCACTGTCGCCAAGTCGCCAAGGCTTGCATGCACCAAATAGGTCTTGCGACATGCTATATTTTAAGTAAAACCGCCTATCGGTCAGGAAACGGACGTAAAATATGCGAGGATTTTGTTAAGTAAACATGCGATTTATTGCTTCGATTGTGTGGTCTTGGTACTAGGAACTCATACCTGTCAAGGAGGTAGTATAACTGCTGTATTTTTTCCTTTGGATCGGTGCCAATTTTTCAAATAGTACCCATTCTCACATAGTCAATGGTGATTAGTTATAATTGCTCCTTGTCCAACGTTTGTTTACATTTCTCAAGAAAAGTAAAAGGAGGAAGTATGTATTTAAATAATGTCATAAATTAATTAATCCCAATACAACCACAAATAAGGTAAGTAATGGGTAATTACGAATTTCCTCAAAACAGACGAATTTGTCAAGAAAAAGCAACTAGTTTTGACATGACAGCACTAGGCATTCATGAAAGTAGTACACGTCTTATTTGCATAAAACTTCAGACAGGCTAGAGGGGAGGTAGACCCACCTGTCACGTGGAACTGAAACCACAAAATGCGGTGTGTTATCAAATATCGAATACCTGCTTACCACAATAAAGGATATTGTGTTGCTTAGTTCCTCTAGAAAATGTTTGCTCCAAGTATTTGCTTGTATTTTACTTATAAATAAGCCGAAGAATTAACACTTGTGCCACTTGACTGCCAGGACTTTTCTTTGGGGACAACTGGACCAGTCACGAAAAAGCATTCGGGCGAATCCGGCCCCAACATATGACTAAAGGGTACATTTCGCCCCCGGGCCAGATTGACGGGGCGAGAATAAGTCCCCTAATCGCATTTGATATGGCATATGTTAAAAGTTTAGTATGTGGAAAAGAAGTTATATTTTTTCTGTTCAAAAATTGCATTTATACCAAAAGAAACAGTGTTCTTTTTAAATAATAAACATACAACCTTTGACATTGACGTAAATATGACGTTAGAAATAACATAAGTGCCATATCTTGCATGCCAAAACTGCGTTAATAATATTTTCATAAGCAGTGTCGTGGATTTGTGCAGTTACATGCAGTCGCCTCAACCTTGACACCAGTCAGTAGCTATAGGACAGATATGTCACGAACAAGTAATTAAAAGTTAATAAAATTACAATTAATCTTTGCTTTTTTCAATTACGACCTTATTATTTAAATGCTGGGAACAGATTTTAAGCACCGCGAGTTTTTAGGATTTTAAATGCATACAAAATAAATAGAAAAAATGTGAGGATACCTTAGGGCTAAAATATTTGTTGACAATTCTATCTTTTATATTCAGCCTATGCTGTCCCACTGCTGTACATATGCCTATCCTACACTCTTCCATTTATCTCTATCGTTCGCTTTTTTTGGCCAAGCTATCCATATATTCTCTCTAACGTTCTCTTGGTGTTCCTATCAGTCGCCTTCCATCATGAGGGATCCATTTTGCGTGATGTTGGTCCACTTATCCCGATGCATTCGACAGATGTGACCCGCCCAATCACACTTAATCTTTGCAGACTTATTGCATACATCGACTATGCCTGTTTTGATCCTTACATTACATCATTACTTTGTCATAAATATTAATTATAAACAGGTACGTTTTAAACTCGTTCTAACATAGACGCCATTTCTATTTTCAGTAACGAAAACGTAGTTTTTATTAAGGTGTTACATATGTTTTTATCCGCTATAATAAATTCGTGCAAAAATACACATTAATATAAATAATGACTTAGCTCTAGGTAATCTAAGTTTTTATGTTTAAGTTATTCAAATATTATTAAAATAGCTGCTATTTTACGTGAGCACTTACTTGCCTCGTGGCGTCAAGTTTATCATTTTAATATATTTTTTGCATGTGTATGAAATGCATAACATATTCAAACTTAAGTCTAAGTAGATTAAGGTTTTTTGTCATAAGAAATGGATTTTGAATTTATAAAATGTCAAGTGCAAGTTTAACTAAAGATGGAAGCTATGGTCTTCTGAAAACTTGGTTTGATTTAAGAAATAAATATCTGTGCCTGAAATAATAAAGGCACGCTGTACACGAAATAAAATTCGTTTATTTTGTAGATATCTCTGTTTATTTATGTAATATTTTGCGACTCGTGTTTATCATAAGCAAAGATTACCACAGAAGCATCTCCGATACAGCTTCCAGTCCAACCAGAATTTCCACAAATCATAGGTTTCTCTTATACCTTATGTAAATAACTTAATTTGAACTTTAAATTATTATATAACTTGACCTCTGTTATGACGTAACTTGTCTATAACGATAGAATTGACCGCAGGCGCAGGCACGCTACTGCAAGGCCACATCCAACGCTGTCAATTGTCACATGTGTCATTCTTACAAAAACTATACGCAAATAGCAACGTTACACCTTCGCGACAAAGTTGAAATTAGGTTAACGCACTAAGTTGCATTTGAAGAGCAAACGCACTGACCTTGTCGTGTGGTATCAGAATTATTATTTTTAATTATTAAATCGTGACGTGTCTGTCATATGGCTAGTGGACTAGTGTCAAGGTCACGTCGACTGCACAAAATTGTTTATTTTGTTTATTCTTCCGTATTGCTGCTGTTTTTTCATGGTTTTTCATTAGTGTTAGTACTTTTAAAATGCTTTAACCTAGAAATTAATGGTTTCAAGTCAGTAGTAAGCACTTCGAAGAATCATGTGGTTTTATTTATCTATGTCAATGAATTAATGAAAGGTTGAGTAAGAAACGCGAGCGTGATGTAATTTCTGACTTAAGAACTAAATAAATGTGTCAGATCTTTTACCTACGCGATATAATTATTGTGAGTCAATAGGAAACGCAAGATGGCCGGTGGGTGTTTGTAACACTGAAATGTCATTATTTTTGTGTTCTTGAAGTTTTTTATCGCACTGAGTAAACGACAATGGGTCAATTAATAATATTTTTTATTAAGATCTTCTTTGTAAGATTGAAGCTAAATAATTGTTTCATTGAAGTGGGGATTCTTTACTAAGTTGTTGTTTCACGTTGACTCTATATTTCTGAAGCAACATAATCATAATATCAAACATTCAAATTAATTTCCTTCATTCACATGTAAGTGATGAGAAACCACAACTCTTAAATCTTTATACTTTGACACACCACAGTTTACCTTCACACATCTTCAATATCAATTTGCGTACATTTATTAATTAAAATCGTTCGAAATAAATGGATCAACGGCTCAATCGACTGCCGGAAACCGAATGCTAATGACAGCTAATATGGAATTTTAATGAGATATCAAGAACGATCTGCAAAGGTTATATCGTTCAGCAGTTTAGTGCAATACTTCTGTTAACTCAAACTTTACGATATAAAGATATTTTAAACTCCGAAGTTAGGTAACACTAAGGAAAGTAATAATTGATTCACCTTTTAGGAAAAAGTTGTGATCCCTTTTTCTCCATTCTTGAGTTTTAGCGGAAAAATCCTATGGCTTATTAGTCAGTTTATTTATTAACAACTACTTCCAGTCAGTGGTTCGGGTAGCATATTTGACCCAATCTTACAGATACTTTCATAGTCTACAAAGTCCGTGGTCCTGCGCCTGATCTCTCTCCGATCGTATCAAAATTCTGTCCCACCGGCTTATAAGAGTGAAGGAATAGGGAGTGCGCCTGTGTCTGATCAAACGCTTGTGAACAATAAAATGTTCTACGCAGTGGGCTGATCTCCTTATATAAAAACAACCACTGTGGCTGACAATCATCTAGGACGCTGTTATATCTATGGTAATAAGCACTCTAAGGTCGAAATAACCATTTTTGTTATGTACCTCTTTATATTATTGACTATTAGAATAAATAAACAATACTTGTAAGCCATCTTATTACGTATTTATCACCGTCGGATCTAATTGCGATGCAGCATCGATCGTGTCACATTATAATGCGTGCGTGCATCGGAGGCCGTTGCGCCGACTTGTTGTGATTGTGACAGTTTAATACATGTCGCTCATTACTTATGATGCCCTGGTACTTTGTGTGCGGTGATCAATGAATTGGTAAGATGCAATTTTATATAGCACGACTGTTGGTTGGCTAGAGATACCTACTTTCGTATTTAGATGGATAAGGATGAATGAAAGGGTTGCTCTTATTTTTATTAGTAGAAAAAACTCTGGATTGTCACTGAGAAGATCCGGACGCAAAACACAATACCCAACGCAGTATTCGGATCCCAGGACAGTAAGTTAAAAATATCAACGAGACATTTTTCACCTCTATTATAAAAAATATAAGCCATTAAAATTAATGAAAATTTTCTTACGTAGTAATCCTTGAGTATGGCACTCACAAAGTTAAGTCAGCATTTTAAAAAGTACTTAATATATCTTCCTAATAATTCGGTCATATACGAACAGTATCTACTTTACGTATTCTTATATCTATACCTATATCTGAAATAAAAGATTTTTTTAATACTGTGGAAGGCAAGTGAATAGCCTATCTATTTCATTCAGGAACTGATAAGCATGGGCACAAAGGCGCCAACGCACCGACGCGATCACAATGCCATTCCCCTCCCGTTTCGGAATCCTTCCTCATTAAGTTGTGCGAACCGACTGTCATACATATTCAAACTGCATGCATATGGAAGGACTTGTTAATCTTCGCTCGCATAAGTGTGGGACCAGCTTTATCCGGTTCTGGGTAATATTGTTTATGCTTTGAATTCCGTAGTTTAAAACGTGCCTTTGTAATGTCAAACTATTTTTCCACATTACTTAAGTCAAAGTGCCCCATGGGCCCCATATGACCAGCATGGATCATCCATCACCAGAAATACTTAAAGAATTATGTCCAAACGGTACTAGGCGTCCAGGATTTGGAAGAGATGTATTCCGTCATACTGAGAGCGCGAATTAGATTCTCCTAGAACCAAATCAAATAGCGAATCTATACAAAAAAATACATTATATTTTCTGACAAGCCATTTTCTCATGAGAACTACTGCCCGTAACAGGGATAAAATAGAACCTGTTACTCGAAGATAGTCTAGCTTTATAACAGTGAAATATTTTATCATATTCGGCTAGTAGTTTCGGAACCTTTTGGGGTACAAAAAAATGTTCTCTCTATTATATTAGTATAGATACAAATACTTCCCTCAGAAATACCTTATGATCCCACGTACACGTCAAGTGGCGCCTCAGACCCGGTACGATCCTACACGTTGCGCATACATCACCGACATGTGGGCTTATAGCGGCTGTTACTTCAAGTTATAGCTTTTGAATAGCTTAGGAATATTTACTGGTAGTCTACACGTGTTATGGATTTAGTTGGCAGACTATCCGGGTGCAGTTGGGTATTAGAAGCTTTTTATGGAGCGACTGTCTATCTGACTTCCGTAACCGTCTGGTTCTCAGCCATACCCCTGACGGAAAGATTAACCATCTGCGCAGTAAACACCTATCATATTTGATACCCACGATACTTATCATAGTGCACAGGCATTTGCACAGACACAGGTGCACTCTCAGATACAGGTGCACTCTCAGACACAGGTGCACTCTCAGACACAGGTGCACTCTCAGACACAGGTGCACTCTCATAGCCCGTTGGGACGGCATGCGGCAATCCGACACGACTGGAGAGAGAGATCCGCCATTAATCGTCGAGGCACGACAATTCTTATAAGAGCTAAGTAACTGCGATAGGAGAGACAATACTTTAGGAACGGATTGCCTCCAAGGGTCACAAACGTGACTAGCTTAAATCTGAATTTATTACCAGATAAGCAATGCTTTCATCCTTACATAAAGCTCGATCATAACTGATGGAATACTTGTGCCTACCAAACGAATCTTGGAAAAAGTTTATCTTTGTAAAACACTAGTACTCAGTTGCATCCCGTTAGACTGGAAAACAACACCCACATAGTTAGGAAAAGGCTAGGCATATGATGATGGAACTAATCCTGGAAAACGAGTTTATTCTGTTCACGAGAAACAACGCAAATGCATTATAATGAATAGCCAATAACTTCAATACATTAAAACTATGATCAACTTGTAAGTGAAGTAAAGTCGCGGGCGCAGGTTGGTGACGTCATCGTGTCACCTTGCCGCGCCCACGCTCCACTGCAATAATTATTTATACCCAATCCACACACCAAATACACTTAAAACAAACAACTTTCAACCTTATCTCTACCGAATAAAGTGTTTTACAAACGCACGATCATAATTTATTGCAGAACCATATTTGTTCTACAGCTGGTCCAATCGATTTTCGACCTTATTTAGTTGGCGTAAGAGTGATGATGAGTGTGTTGTTAATTTGGGGATGGTTAAGTAGGTGTAGGAAGACGATCTATGAGGCATCTTCAGTTTTAACAGGTCGCAACTTAAGTATTTATTGACCAACACCTGGAGAACAATTATGAAATTTTGCTTTTAGCTATTTTAAATGCTTTACTTGTTGTCTGCCCACTAAGTTATTATACTGAAAACCAACGTTCGAAACGAAAACAGTTTCTATTTTATTCCTCAAGAAACCGTGATGAAGAAAAGGTTGATGAAAAAAAAGTCTAGATTCGATCGTGAAACCCAGCAAACGATCTTACTTACAGGATCTAGGAGCTTTTTCGTTTCCCCCAACCATGATTTCTACTGGAACCTCTTTTTACTTGTCTTTAAAACCAACTAATTAGCACCTTCTACCTACTTAAAAAGTCATCATGAAAAACAACAAATTAATCTTAAAGTTCAGGGCACATCACCCTGTATATATTTACATATACAGGCAGTTCAGCTTACAATGTCGCCAAGTGACATTAAGACTGCGCTTGATGCGATTAAAGAACTACATTATGCCGAAAATAAAATAACTAAAAAAGAGGAAAACAGAGCTCAAAAACTAAAAGGAAATAAAAAATTCGCAAAAACAACATCCCACTTCTTAAAACTACATGTAACTTTAGAAAAAACGAGTGCAAAAGTTATTTATAATTTCAAGTCTCTGGTTAAAAGAATTTAAATCGTTCCTTCTTTTACATGGAGTTAAACTTTTCACTAGTTGGACTGAATCTTGGGTAGGTACTTACTTTACATTTACTTAATTAAATAGAGACTTTAATGAGAATGATTTAATGTAGAGTAACGTGTAAAAAAATTACAACGAATAATCTACATATTAGCTAAAATACGTCCTCTAAGACATATAAAGGTCAAGATACAGCATACCAGATCACAGCTTGGAGCAATGTCACCTGTGTCCACCAAATTCATATTATTCACGTATAAAACCTACCAATTATGGTCGATTCAATTGCCACAGAGAGCAAATACGTACTCACAGTCTCAATTTTCCAATTCATTTGTTTCTTCCTTCAAAGCGAATAATCCCTTTATAGCCTACGTCACCCAGCAGGTGATCACGACTCATTCATCTCCATACAAAGCAAAAACTACAGACAAAGAGAAATTCTTCGTCCTCACCCACTTCCTACAAGTAATCAGCTCAATAAATATACGCGAACACAGAAAAAAAATGAATTAAATAACTCTATTCTGCGCGTGGGCACGCACGAGCCAAGGTGACAGGGAGAGCCAATCAGCGGCCGCCATTGGTCTGACGTCACTGCGCAGGCGCCCACTAGATTGAAATTCGAATGAGACTCATTTATGGTGAATGAAGTGGTTGTAGAACCTTTTAAGGTAATGGTTTAATGGTGGTCCGATTGTCTTAACACTTAACATAATTATACCTAGATATAAGACGGGATTATTAATGCCGAAGTTTTTGCGCAAATGCAGGCACACTCTTTAACTGGACGCCCAAAGCTATCCAGCGTGATCGGGGTGATATCAGGCATCTAACCAAAAGCTTCAATTGCTCTTAGAAGTACTGAGAAGTTTTATTAAGTTTTTTTTTCACACATCTAGAGACTGACTGCGACTGGTACTGCTTAAAATTGCTTATGTAAATATAATAAGTACGTCTATTACAGTTCTCATCAAGTAACTTTACTTGCCTGAAGTTAGCTCAATCCAACTTCTAACTTCATTACAGTCATCTTCGCCATTATAATCGCCAAATAGAAGTCCTCCTTATTAATTTGACTCGTTATTATGTACGTAACATTCACGGTATGATAACCGATCCTACTTAATATTCAAATGTCGTAATTTCGTACATTATAAGTAACGTGGCCAAAACAAGTGTGGCGAACGCGAACAGACTTACAAACACATTTGTATTGTTATAGTACGTGGATTTAACAAAATTCGGCTTTAGAATAAGTTCAAAAACCTGTCTTACATTTTATCTGTTATAAACAACAAAATAAATGTAGGAAATTCGAACCACATCCATGTATTATGAATACCATAAAAAAAACAATAAATGAAAGGGTAATCACTCATATGTGTGAAATATACAATACTTGAACATTTAATTACTCTTTTATTTGTGTTTATAAAGAAAAATGCATGCTTCTATAAATCCTGTAACAATTTAAGATTCATTTATTTAAAAACAGTGACATTTAGAAAATAATAACCTACAAACAATATTACGATGGTCCAGTAATTAAAACAAATAATTATAACATCTAAGTATCTTCTTACTATTAATAACGTATACAACTCAATCAGCGATGCGTTCAGAAATTAACTCTGATCAAACATAATTACAGCCTAAGGTTAAACTAACGAGACGTGATAAATTAACAGACATTAACGGTTATTAATTACTATATATTTAATGAACATTGTTCAACCGTTATACGAAATATACTCATTTAAAACAGAGGTGTATATTGCGCTTCATAATTAATATCTAATCAGTGCAAGCCAAGTGTAATTTACCGACTCAAAAAAGATGCGATTAAAGTTTGCGAAAAAGAACTAATTCTCTCCGAAGTTGGGCCATTAGTAACTATGACATTCAAAATGTACGAATATATCAATCTTAATCACAAATAGCTGACTTCAGAGTGGCAAAGTTATCTGACGAGAATTATAGATCGGGATCCTAAGGAGTTAGGATTATTCGAAAGAGTTACTCGGGCCTTGGAACACAAAGAGCTAAAAGGGAAATGGGTATGTTTCTTCACAGTTAAAACAAAAAGTTCAGATGACCTCTACAAGAAGGTTTAATAGTGAAATTAGACTTTCCTTAACTGGTAATGCAACATGAAAACAAGTAGTTACATTACGTGCTAACTAATTCCTAGAAACAGGTTTATTTCAGCAACATTTACCAAGTTGTCACCTAGATTTGAACACTACTTTACCAGGACTGCATAAGTACAAACAAGTAACGTTTACCTGACACCTGACGATGTGACTTTGGCACGACGTGCACACATTAGAGACAGAGCAAACAAAAACTGGACTAAATCGTTACCTAGCGATTGCGCGAGCTCACTTTATGTTACCGTTTAAAGGCAGGGTTGCCTCACCAATAGATTAGAATGGTGCAAATGGCATTAAGCTACATGTTTAAGAAAAGGCCACTAAGTTTAAAATTACAAATAAAAATGTCTTGAGTTCAAAGAGTGATGTTCCGAGTATTTGTCTAGTTACGTAAAACAACTCGCAATAAAGTATTCGCTGGATGCTTTGCCCTTTATCTCATCATCATTACATTAATGCCAACTAAGTGGCTTTGCTGAGCTAGAAAGGGACAGAATTGAAACAATACCTCCTTTGCTTGTTTTTATTGTAATTTTTCACAATTTAGGGCAGATTTTTCACTCATCAGTTAACGTCTGCCCGAGCAATAAGTAAAGCGGTTTGAGATACTTGCTGTCGAAACGTCAAATATAAAATTTGAAAAATCAGCCCAGTTATCAAAATATATTCGTTAGTGTAGTCCGACATTCTGTAATTTAAAAAGAAAGAAAGGAAGGAAGAGCAACCCTAAATAAGCAAAAGGTCGAATAGTCACGACTGTTAAACATGTTCTTTACAACTCTCTCGTAAATGAATTATGTGTCGCACGGACAAGGTTTGTGCGCTTCTTCCAAAATGACGCGTCAAAGGTCACAGGTTTTAAATGCACTCCTTTTTATGTATGACCTCCTGGTAGCTAGGTAGTTGAGACCAGAGATGTAATACTTAAATTTTCACTCTCAAAAACAAGATAAAGAAAAGGCTGGGTTTGACTAAACCACGAAAATCATTTCCTACCTTTTTTTTAACCAAAAAAAATAATAAGGATTTCTGAAGACTGTCCGAAGATATATTATTTTCTATAAGCATTCAATTATGTAGTCAGTCTATAGAACATAGACTGCTGTCGGATTTTCTTTCCATCTTGATATGGCTCTAGAGTTTTATACTTCACAATACGAGCGACGCCGCGGGCCACTAGTTACTTATCTCATAAATACATTAACATGACTAAGATCTAAATTCTAACAGATAGTCCACCTGCAGCTCTTTACACGAAGGTCGTATGTCGACATGCTGCAGCCCGCTCCACATACAAGTTGGCCAATTTCTGTTGTTTTAATACCGCTGATTTGAATCTCTTTGGAATATATTAGGTGTGGTCGAGAATCTCGTTTGCGGTATGAATCGAATGTCAGACACTGCATGAGTAGTTAACAGATGTAAGCTGTAACATTATGTAGCAAAAGAATAACTTACGTGCTCTGAATATAACAAGAACTCATTTAGATTATAAGGTGTATCGTGCCGAAAAATCAATGAAAAATTGCTAATAATTCATGGTCGCTTGATTGCTCCTCATAAACATGTTGAACACAAGCAATTCATCATTACAAAGTGCATACTTTAAAAATACCAGGATCGCATGAATGCAAGGAGCGCAACCGATCAAGGTCTGTAGATAAGTAAAGAGCGCTGGAGTACACCCACATAATACATTACGTTTAATGGGTTTGATGAGCGCCTTGCAGCTCATCAATTACTAAAATACTGCCTATTATTTCTAAACTCTGAAATTAGTAAATTATAAAGCTAGTTTTATACTTGTAAACACTTGTTTTGATCTTCTTTTATTAAAATTCTCAAGAACGTTATTTTAATCAATATTAGTATAACTTACATGTTAATAGTAACGTGTAAGACATACCAGGACAGCATGAATGCAAGGAGCGCAACCGATCAAGGCCTGCAGATAAAAAGTAAAGAGCACACCCACATACTGAGTGTAATGTGTAAAATGATTGACGCGGAGTGCAGCGCTCGTGCGGGCTATTATTAAATGTTTTGATATCTACATCGCATGGACATGGTTTTTTATACGCTTTGGAATGTATAGAGGGTGCTTTTAAAAAGCAGATACAAAAAACAATTTGGTCGTATATTAAAGGGTTTCGCATCAAAGCCGATTTATCTTTAGAAATTTTATTAAGAGCTTCATTAACTTTCAAGTAATCTAAAAAACACATCGAATAGCACAGGCTTAAAATAAAAAATAAATACTTAAGTATTAAAATCAAGAGAATCTCATAAAAATACCCAGATGAGCTACGTTTATACGCAGCATCTTACACCCGGACTTTTGACCTTACAGGTCTCTGAACTCTGAATGGCTGTAGAAGTAATTAAAATTAAATGAAGTCTTAAGTTTTATTTCATAATTAGGAGCCTCAAAAAATGTGGTACTTACTTGGTAATTTATTGAGGAAAACATGATTTAATATCAAGTAATTACTACAGCGAAAAATTTAGCCATTTCTATATTTTCATACCTCTGTGGAGTCATGATACCCTGGTATTCCCACAGTAAACGTTGTTATTATTGTTCACAAACTCTCACGAGTAATTATTGTAAAGTTATGTAATTTTAATTAAATCACTTTTTATGATAACGCGATTCGTTTACCGACAA
Source organism: Helicoverpa armigera (assembly GCF_030705265.1). Classification (NCBI taxonomy): domain Eukaryota; kingdom Metazoa; phylum Arthropoda; class Insecta; order Lepidoptera; family Noctuidae; genus Helicoverpa; species Helicoverpa armigera. Next base: position 1,254,200 of record NC_087144.1, read on the forward strand.
CATATTATTATCATTGTGTTTGTAATTGATATCTTATTGTCGAAATTAAAATTCTAATTGCGAGATTGCTAACATTTCTACTGCTTGTTAACAAAATGTAAGTATTTATTAATTGTGTAATTAGAGAAAGTTATTATAAATAGATTGTAATTTTATGTTAGGTGTTTGTGTATTAATATGATTTTTGTGAATGATATGTATTTCATTGTTTTGAAGGATATACTTCCAAAGTAATCAGTATTGAAGGTTGATGATTGATTCTCCCTGGAACTCAAAAATATTTCAGTAGCTTTTTAGTTGATTTATCAAATAAACAAACAGATACTATTTACATTGTTTCTCTTCATCCGTCTCAAATGTTACAACAATATTAAAAAACAAACAAATACCTGAACTCCTTTTACACCAAACATCCAAAGACGTCACCGATTAAAAATCGATAAACAAACAACAAATCGATAGTAATCGATACATTATATAACATCGAATACTAAAGTAATTTGCAATACAGTAAACAGATTGGCATTGCATATTTTTTGTGCATATTGTGTAAAGTCCATGCTCGATCAAGGTTGTTTGACTTTCTCTCTCGTTTGGTTTCAGTACATACATACTTACATACATATATCAGGCTAAGTGGCTTCTACAGATTTATTAAGGTTAAGCAATGGTTGGTGACATTTTTTGGATGGGTTGAGTAAATGGTAATTTGAGTGCGTGTGTAAAGTAGTGAGGTAATTTTTCAATCAATTAGTTGTTTGAGTTTGACAAAGCTGACGTTTCTGTAGCACCTGTTTAAAAAATCTGTTATTTGAAGGCTATTTAATACTATTTATCGATATAATACCAAGTTAGTAGGTAGTATTTTAACCTCTTAAAATAGAAGTATGAGATCTTATTCTAGACAAAATACCAGCTGCGACAAAACGTGCATACTATGTTTATTGCCTGTAAATAGTCAATAAATTTACAGTTATAGAAGGATTTATTTATAAAAGAACATTTAAAAATCTGGGTCTCTTATCTACACATTACCAGTGTTTAACATAACAAAACAGTTTCAATACAAAATGCATTCACACTACAGTTTTACAAGCAATAAAATTAACGAATTCTGCGTTGATGTCTTTAGTTAGCGACAAGGATAGGCGGCGCAGTCGTATTGTATGGAGGAAGGAAAGATAGGTCAACATCGACGCCTCTTGGGGTATTATGTTGCCCTGGTAACTGGGTTGAGTATAATAGGTAGGCTGATGTGATCCAACATCCGGCTGATGCCAAACTTAATGACGGCTTGGAAACTCATGCGAGTCGCTGCGCAGAAACCATTTTACACCACCTTCCCAAAAAGAAGGAGACTGTACATTCGAATGTTTATATTTTTTTAAGTATCAGCGGGTTGGGTAAAGCCGAAACCACTTTGTGAAGAGAAGGAATATGGCTAAGAAGATGATGATTACTCAGTCCATCTCTATGAGAATTTTGAAATAAATTCCATACAAGTAATGTCATATTCCTATCTCCAGTGAACCAAATCAACAGATCGATTATTGGAAACGGCGCAGTGACCATGTTTACATCGGCTTCGAGCTGACGTCATCAGGACATGGTCGGATAGCCGCAGCTTCCAGCCCACGTTACGCCTGCGCGCTTCCACTGTTTTTGTTCAAGATTATGTGGTCCTAGTGACAGCGGGGAGCGGGTGTTTTAACTGATTTAGAAAACAGAAACCGTGTACCACAAAAAATGTCAGATTATGACGTTGACATATGGTTCATTTTGCAGCCACAATTTTTTTAGACAAGTGTAAAACAGATGTTTAAGTTTTTGTAGTAAGGCCATATGAGTCCTGATTAGGATTAATTATAAATGCGAAAGTTTGTGAGAATGTATGGTTGTATGTATGATATTCTTTCACGCGAAAACGGTTTCTTTGGATAGGTGATACCCTGGATTAACACATAGGCTTCTTTATATCAACGCACTTGCTTTGCTGGGGAGTTTGTTCCACCACTTCTTCTTCCCAGCAAAAGCACATAGTGGTGAAGGGCGGGCGTTTTGGGGGCAGTCTTTTGTTTTGACGTTCGAAAAGTGCTGATTTTCAGCCTACTGTGAATAAATGACTTTTGATTTGCACCATGCGGGCGAAGCCACGAGCGGAAGCTAGTATTTTCATAAATCTACCACCAATACTTATTGGGAACAAAAAATGTTTAGACCAATAGGTGTTTACGTAGAATAAAATTATCAAAATTACTTTGACTTTAAGGTCTTTTAACCATGATTTATATTGCTAACTACAAATAAAAATTTATTAAAATTAATAGAAATCTGAAACATAATATGTTTGATCACGTTTTGCATAAGTTACATATATTTGTAATGAGCTAAGTTATAACTTAGGTATATTATAGAACTCGCTGATGAGGTCGTTCGATATTAAGTGAGAGAACATCAATTTAGTATTATTAAAATATTTCTGCACACATTATTTTTGTCCTTAGTTATTTAGATAAAATTATGTAAAGTTTATAATTCGTGACAAATAGTAGATTATGAAGTAGAATAATAATTCTAAAAGTTTATGCTCCCAAACAGTTGATTGATTAATCTACCTAGTTGAATGAAAATAATTATTTGGTCCAGCACTTTCCTCAATAGATATATATAACCTTTATGATTTTCTTAAAAAAAAATATTTACATACCTAGATAAAAAAAAATAGTCTAAAAACTAACCCACCATCCAAAATCACTTAAACCACTACTATTCTCATCAGTCACTCAAACCGCTTAAATACTAAACCTGACAGGATCGCCGACAGTGCGACCACGCCTTTACTTCACAAAAACCCGGTATTACTAATTAACAGCGGCCGACCACCGTGATGATTCGCTTTTTGCGAACATATTGTAAATATTACGACTATTCACGATACGGTGTGAAAGATCAACTCGCAGAGAAAAAATAATTTCTTGAAATGTGTATGTGTGTGTGAGTGAGTGTGTGTGTGTGTGTGTGTCGAAAGAAATTGGTTGGTTTGAGAAATGGATCGGCTTCTGGGTTACGCTCTGGCTTGATTAATCTTGTTTTATTTGTCTTTACACTTCAAAACAAAAATATGTGTAGGTACAAAACTTTAAAAAATGGTATTTGAATCTATGTAATCATGGAGTGTCTATTCTGGTTCTGTACTCTGAATAAATCTGTTACAGAAAATAACTTCCATTTTCTATAATAATTAATTAAAACGTTAAGAGTAGTAAGTCACACAGTGCTATTTTATCAAGGATTTAAAAAAACTAAAATTATAATGAAACAGAATGTCAATTCAATTCCAAATTACGAAAGATAATATAATCACACTCAAAATATCATCAGGTAGGTACAAAATGACTTAATTTTGACTTTTTCAAAGCTCCATACACTCTACCTACTTATTGACTTATACAAACTGCTCATAAAATATACTTAGCAATTTGCAAATATTTAAAAAATATACCAAAAAGCAGCCTGTAAGTACTTTCGCAACTTATTTATTTGTTCACTACAAAATATTACTACCAGACACGCGATCCTCAAAAAAGTTATGACTCAAGCAAAAATTTTGGTCAAAAAAGTCTTTAATGCCCCGTAATTAACGTTCAAAGGGTTCCGTAGGGTATTAGGACCTTATTTGATTACCTGCCCGAGGTGTTGCCAGCGTAAAAAAATGCTTTGATAGTAGCGATGTACTAACGAGGTTCTAAAATAAGGTTCGATGATGTAATATCCAAAGGGAGGATTTTTAGGACCTTATTTTTGATGTAAAATATGATGTTTACATGTTTTGGTAACTTTATTAATTAGCTGTTTGAAAAGCAGTCGAGTTAAAAATGTTTCAAGTTGTTAAGAAAATCAATTAATTCTGGCATTTCAATAAACATGCATCAAAACTTTTATGATTTAAATCCTTTTGAAAAATATTAACTTATAAAACGGCCAGACTCATTTCAATCGCTCCAAGGGCATCCACCTCCATTACCAATTCAGATTGAGATCACTTCATTTGAAAACGATATTAAAATATTCTGAATTATTAAGTTTTATTTAACTTCCTCTGTGGTTTAGTTTTGATTTATAATTTCTTGCTATCGTGACACCAGTTTTTTTTTTCTAAAAGGTTATGCGTCTGTAGAAGTCATGTTACAGAAACTTATTTACTTATGAAACATTTTATAATATACTCTATAAACTACTTAAAACTACAATGTACATCATGAACATCTACGCTCTGCAATAGCTCTTATAACTATTGACCAGAAATACGTAAGTAGCATTTATACTTAGAATAATTCGTCTCCAAAATTGTCTCAAAAAACAAACATTAAGATCCGGAACCAAACAACGCTAAACAACGATAATGTTCTAAAACAATAAACCAACACGAACACTCTAAAAAGTTTAACATTGCATTAAAAACATGACCCACAGACTAGAATGTTTCTCCGAACTAAAGGTCCGTCTGACTTCTTGCGCAACTGCGCGATACAAATAACAACAACTTACATATACTCAGTACAAAAATATTAACTTTTAACCACCAGACCAAATGTGGAATACTTCTCGTGTTTATTAGACTGGCCACTCGAATGTCCTTGCAGTCCTTTTACGTCGATTACGGCCATTAATCGATATGTTAGCACACTTTTATCTCGATCAACAAGTATCCGGCGCACGAGTAATTAGTCAGTCTTAAATCTAATCGAGATTAGAACCTTTTTTGTTCCAAATGCAGGAAGCGAAACTGTATCGAGTTTTTAGATCGCTTGGTATTTATAAGTTAGTTGTTTTATTAATCAGATGGTTAAGTTGTTTTTGAAATTAGAACTTACCGAAATATGTCCTATCCGGGCACGAGAAGTGACAGTTCAAACGGTATCAAACAGAAGAAAAAAACTTAAAAACACAGCACTAATCACAGACCGAGATCTCAGCGAATAGCTCCGATATATAAGGCACAAATGAATTCCAAATAAAAACACACTTTTTGTAATAATTCTAATTAATTTCACTACACTATTATTATTTTTTGTTGGCAATTAGTGCTAGCACTAACACAAAATCGGCGCGAAATGTGACAGTTCAAAATGCAAGATGGCGTACACCCGCTCTCGGCTGTACGTCGAGGTCGACTGAATGAGTTAAATCAAATTGGCGAGTGAGAGAGCACCTATTACGTAGCTAAAAGGCTTCGCCGCATATGCATGAGGCTGTTTGCAAGGAAAACGGCTTAAAGTTACATTTGGGCGAAGGTGTTTGTCATTCTGCCAAATTGGTTAATGCTATGGAGATTAGAGACATAGAGTATGATGTCATATGTGGACGGTCTCATTAGGCGAAGTTTTTTGTGCCTTGGCGCCCTGTGGTCAGTTCTCTGAAAGGCTTTTGAAGATTATAAGCGTAAAAATCTCGCATTCAGACAAACAATGCGCTCACGCAGATTGAATTGAGTGATTATAGTTCATTGTTGTGGAGTTAAATTCTTTATATGATAATATTTACGCATACCAACATTAGACGTATTGATGTTGGTTGTCACGAATAACTTAAGAACTGCTCACGCGAATAAAAAAAAATATTTGTCAGAATGTGACCTGTAAACATCCTCTTGCGTGGAAAAACCAAATGTGCGTAAAAATGTAAAAAACATAATGACTTATTAAACAACTCAGGGCTGTAACCCTTGGTCTAGCTAGAGAAATACCTATGTATAGACTAGATTATATACCTGACAATTGTGTTTTCAGTCCATTGAGTCCTAACCTTCATGCTTGAGTAGTAGTGACCTCTTCTTCACAGAGGCATATCATCATGCCTTTGAGCTGATCTTCTGCTCTATGTTGGTACTACTACTAAGTACTTACTACTTCTAAAAGACTTCTGTAAAAGTCCTTAATTCCGATGTTCTTATTTAAAAAATATAAGCGGCCCACCCTACTGCAAATGGTTGCTAAAATCTTTAGCTTTACATTAGCTTTGCTTAAAAATTTTTGCTTTTAGCCAGAGGGATTCAAGAGAAAGATTTTAGCAACAATTTGCTGCAGGGTGGGCTGCTAGTGTAGTATTTTTCAGACTTGAACACGAGAACATTCTCCTAAGTCTGAAAAATACAATTCTGAAAACCGCATCAAATCTGTTGAGCCAAACTTGAGATAATAAAGGTGAAACAGAGAACTTTTTTTTGAAGCCGGCAAAAATTAAAGACTATAGAATCATCAGGTGACAAACATACAGCGGTTTTGGTAAACCAGCTACTATTATACTACCTACTGTTTACAATGAACGTCATTGAGTGATGTAATTAATAAGAAATTCGCCGAACTAGAACTATCTTAATATCTGATTGCTTCCGGCCATTCTGGACCAATATAACCTTAGTGAGTCATGTGTTACAGAATACAGTATGAATCGACAGAGCTTTTTAGGAAAATAAGAAGGTTCTTTCGCCAAAATTGGTTTACGTCAGCTCTCAGTCTTGTTGCGTGCATCAGAGCATCAGTATACCTATTTATATCTGTGGGCTTATACTTTTTCTGAATGATTCATCAACACAGATGTAAATATCCAAAATTTCCTTTTTTAGTCAGCCACTACTAATAAAGGGATTTTGGAAAATCCAATCAAGTTGAAGTACCTATAAAGAAGATGAATGATGATGATGGATGTATAAAGAAGATCTCATACCGAATGCATACTAATACACTATGATATACCTACTATAGTCATACATCCGATATGATATGAGATACATATGTATGGCATGCAATGCCACGGACTTGAAAAACTCAAATGTTTCGTTTGCTTATCTTCTTTAAAACCGACTTCTCAAAACGGGAGGTTTTTAATTCATCGGATTTGTTTTATGTATGTTTACCGATTACTCTAAGATGCCTAGACCGATTTGCAAAATTATACATATATCTACGGAAAACCATCTTGGTGAGAAAACCCAATACACCATTAGGATTTTACCAATTTTTGTACTATTTCAGAATAAATAAAGTCTTCAAAACTGCGTAAGCATTGATCTGGATTTTTCATACGTTATTTCCTTTTTCCTTTACCAAAATAAATGTACCAAAATTTAGCTGCATTCTCATGACTCATTTTTCTAAAACACCTATGATTGGCGAATTCATTGCTCTCATAGATCGATGCTCTTTAGTACTAAGAACATTGGTAAACAAGGACTGGACCAGTCATCTCTCGAGCACTGAACTTCGCCTAAAATGGACAAGATGACGATATCAACTATTGCACCACTGTTACTGTCGTTTCTTAGGTACTAATGCAATAAATGCGAAATGAATTGGTTTGTATGTAAAGCTTCGATGCTAAAAAGTATGATGATGCATGAAGAATGATGATATTTGGACAGGGAGAGAGGCTACGTTTTTATCTGGTCCCGACAGGGTCCATGATGATCTCATAATTATAATTTACCACCTAAGAAACACATCGTGGAATGCAATAAATGATTGAGTATTGAGTATCTGGGGACTGGCTAAATCTTGAATTATGGATACGAAAATTTGTGAGAATGGATGAATGTACTACCTATGTAGGTGTATATTACTCTTTCACGCATTAACTAATGTATGGATTTGAATGAAACTCTACATCTTATGTCTTATACTTGTGGCGGATACAAGCCGCCAATACATATTTGCTGCAGTATATTTTGTATGCACTTTTGTGCCACTACTCTTCACACAGGTTTATTAAATATTTGCCTCAAGTAACGGGTGAAATCGCGTAAAACAGCTAGCAAGCAATAAAGTAGTTATAATATTAACATTGTATGTTTTAAGGAGACTTTCCAAAGGCGTGTCGCAGGCTACATGAGGCTTATAATGAGAATAACACGGCTTTCCTATTAAACTTAGCCGATAGTGTTACGTACAATCGCAAACACTTTGACTACGGAACTATAGTAGGAGATAAGCAGATTGGTAAATATGTACAGTTTTCGCCGAACTTGATGGCGGCTTGCAACTAATTTGCTCGAGTACGTTGGTCGTAAAGTTGGACGTACCTACACTCGCCGAAAAAAACTTGTCTTTCTATGATAACTCAATCCAAAAACTCTTAAGGTGTGGAAGCAGAGCCCAAAAATCCTTTCTACTTCTTTATATGTATACTGTAGGAAGCAGGATTTTTTGCCTTCTACATCATTCTCTGGTAACTATCCTACCTATTTTATAGATTGCTAACAATTTATCTTTTTTTTTTCTTCCTGGAAAAGACAACATCTGAATTGAGAACTTCCTCCGTTTTGGGAAAGCGGTTAAATATTACAAAAGCACCTTTCATATACTGACCAGGTACTAGGCGTCCAGAATTCGGCAGAGCTATTTTCACATAGCAGTTAGTTCTCAAGTGTACAGTCTAGATAAGGCAGCACGCACCCGGCGCGGTATTGTCACCGGTCCACCCACTGCGTGTCCACTAATAGCTGATTAGAACATAAAATATTACATTATTGACCGCATCTGTAAGCCTGGTATCGATTTAGATCTAAACGATAAGTGTGGGCTAGGATTAAAGGCAGTTTTGAGAGTATGGCGTTATGGGATTTAGTTTTTAGGGTAAAACGAGACTATGAAAAAATTTAATATAACAACTATCTATAATAAAATAAGTAGGTATGTATTTCAAAACAAACATGCCTTTTATTTAATAAACCCTTAATTTTTGGTTTATAAACAAGTGCAGATCTAAACTTTACATGTCATGTCATAATTTTTTTATGCACTCCTCTATAAACTCCCTTGAGATGTACGTACTTCCTCGATTATGTGATCCCCTTATATGCTTTCTTGTATACTGGCCTTATGCATTCCCTTATATACCTTATTTATATACAGCCCCTATTTACTTCTCTATATCAGGAACTAAATAAAGGTCTGATTTGTAAAAATAATTTTTCAGTCACTGAAAGAACTGTGACTGTGTAAGGTACTGTATTTATTGTCCACTGCACGTAGTCTAGTTTTTTACCTATTCACCAAAGAGCGATTTCAAACCATCTGATACTAATACATTCGTCGCGATAATCTTAGTTAGTATCACGTAGTACAGCGCCATCTGTTGGCGAATAGCCGGCCTAAAAACATCGGGTGACATCTATCGGGTAATAGAATTATCTGTTGTCTCTAAAACTAGCGCCTCTAGTGTAATATTTGGCGAAACTCAAATTTATGTTACCGCGCATTATACTCCGAATTTGGCGAGAGTCTCCGTTATGAAGGACGTGACCAGATTTCAGAACTTTGTAATTCCGCCGGTTTACATGTTATTATGATCGCATTGACATTCAGTTTAGATGAAAAAAATCACCCTAGCTTCCGAAATGTGACATCGTTGACCCATATTTTGTTAATTCTAGTCAATTTTAACGTTACAACATAGAGCAATATTATATTTTTGAGTAATACTAATTCTTAAGAGAGTATTTATTTTTTTAATATTATAGTGTTGTGAAGAGCCTGAATATTTACGTTTTTAATCCCTTGTTACACATTGCCTAAAGTGATAAAAATCTATCCTATTACGTGCCGTGTTAATTAGTTTTCATGATACTGTAAATTTTATACTGTTTCTGAAATATTTTTTTATATTTTCCTGTTATAATACGAATTATATTGTTGAATTTATATCTTTTCAAAAATGTCTTTCGTGAAATGTTGTTTTGAAGCTGGAGAGGGCCACGATTTTTTGGATTCGTTCGTGCAAAAGTGTACAGACCCAGGCTGTAAGTATTAGGCTAATATTAACAGTAGACAAACTATTATATAATTTAATTTAGCATTATTGGCGCTCAGTCAAGAATGGTCTTTTGTTATTGCCATCTGCATTATTGATTACCTACTTGTAATTGCCGCCAAGGCCGCAGTTGCGCTAACTTCACGCTCTCAAGCATTTCCGGCTACGATACGTTTTTCCAAAGAAATTTCAGAATCAAGAAAAAATACACATAATCTCACACTTTCATTTATTCATTTATTTTGTAATAAAAGTATGCCGATAATGTTAACTTAACTAAATCTTCAAGCTTACTGCATTTTTAATTTAATCAGTTTACAGACGACGTTGTTAGATGGAAGGAATGGAACGCAACGAAAAAAAAATTCGATCGACTGACTCAGAGACTGTGTCTTGTATTTTGTTTTTGTACAGAAAGTGAATGTTTTTATAGTGTTATCAGTAGCGTATACAGTAGAGGAATACAATGGCTGGTATGTCCTAATTAAGTTAAAACTTTTATTACCGTATATCTTAGTTTAATTTGTTTACTAAATAGAATTTTGACATATGTTCAGTTTTGGTGGCGCCATCTTGCTTTCGCTTGTGACTGTCAAATAATAGCGTGTTTTCACGGCGTTTTTCTGCCGTAAAATTCTTATTTAACTACGTATCATCAAATAAACAGTGTATAAATGTGATATAATGTACTAAAAATGTGATTTGCGGAACTATTTCAAGAAGTTTTACGCTAAAACTCTTCTACAAGTGAAAGGAACTGAATTGCGAAAATGACGGCTACAACAGTGCAAAACCAGGCCAAAACCGCTACAGCGGCGCCTGCCAAGGCCCAGAAAACTTATGGGAAGATTATTTTGACGCTATACAACTGTCTTTTACCGGAAAATGTATTCAAGGAAACGCCCTCACAGACCGATGGCCTTGACATCGAAACTGAGACAGACCTCCGTATCCTGGGTTGTGAAATGATACAAACTGCCGGGATCCTGCTCAAACTACCCCAAGTAGCAATGGCAACCGGACAAATCTACCTCCAGCGGTTCTACTACTCAAAATCATTTGTTAGATATCCCATGGAAACTATGGCTATGGGCAGTATTTACTTAGCATCTAAAGTTGAAGAGAAACCTTGTAGGATAAGAGACGTCATCAATGTTTTCCATCATATAAAGCAAGTGAGGGCACAGAAAAACATTTCTCCACTCATTGTTGACCAAAATTACATAGAATTGAAGAATCAAGTTATTAAAGCTGAGCGTAGGATTCTTAAAGAGTTGGGATTCTGTGTGCACGTGAAGCACCCACACAAGCTCATTGTAGTGTACCTGCAGCTGCTGCAGTATGAGAAGAATCGTCAGCTGATGCAGATGGCATGGAACTACATGAATGATGCACTGAGGACTGATGTTTTCATGCGGTTCCCGCCAGAAACAATTGCTTGTGCTTGCATATACTTGACAGCACGCAAGATTGGCCTACCTCTGCCGAATAATCCACACTGGTTTCTGTTATTCAATGTACCAGAAGAAGATATTAGAGAAGTATCTATTCGCATTCTCCAGCTCTACAAGAGAGCTAAAGTCAATCCTGAAGAATTAGAATGTAAAGTTGACATGTTACGTAAAGTATACCAGGCTAACAAGCACATCCAAGCTCAAAAAGATAGAGAGAATTCTAAAACTGAAGAAAAGAAGGTAGAATCTCCTACTGCATCAACATCTAAAGAGAGTAACAGAAGGGATTCTAAAAAGGACAAGTCACCGAAAACTCCACCTTTGTCTTCTAAGTATCATAGCAGCCATAAATCAAAGAAGGATCGGGAGGGACGTAGATCCCGATCCCCATATGAACGTAAGAGGGAATACTCGAGTAGTAGCAGCAAAAGACACAAGTCTCGTTCAAGGGACAGAGAATTGGACCGCTCCCGTGAACGGAGTAGAATGGATGACAAGCGAGGCCGTGGGATGTCACGCAAATATGACGACTATGACCGTTCTAAATCTGGCAGGGATAATAGAGATGATAAGAGAAAACATTAGACTGTATACTAACTTTTGTAATAAATAATAATAACTAAGTTTGTAATAAATACTTAATTGAATACTTTTGTTTATTATTGCATTCCTTTTGAGTATTCATCCAGTTGAATTTTAGTCATCTACAACAAAATTGTACCTATCAGACTTATATGAAAGCACTTTATACTTCTGTAGGTTCTGGCTATTCTGATTAAATTAAAAACAAATCTTGTCTATGAATCGGAGGGTATTAGAGTAGGACTGAGGATTAGTGTTTCATATTCTCATGTTCTTGAGAATACATAGGTTGGAACAACAGGGTATGATTTGAATATAATTATGTAACACGTAAAGTTATAAATATTTATTACTCACCATTTAATGACTAATAGCTTATTAAATATACCGTAAATATACTCCTACATCATTTTTATAAGTCTCAGAGTCAGCAGATATTATATGCAAATTGCCTCATTATTATTTTCATTTTGTTAGTTTCATGTTGTTTCAATAATTTTGCATATTCTGCAAGATTAATTTAAAAAATCAAGATTATTAGCCACTGCTGATAAATATTTTATACATATAGGTACTTGCTTCGACAAGAATTAATTAATTTAAAAGACAATTTTAATGAGTTTACCTCCTTTTCCACTGATTACAATAGTGTTACCTAATTCAAGTAGTGAAAGCAGATAGATTTTCATGGTTCATGTGCAAGTAAACTGAGATTATCGAAGTGCTACACCTCATTCTATAGAACTTGGGCACATATTTTAGAACTTTGGCTTAAAAGACATGAGCAGAACACAGGCAGGGTGAGTCTTAGGAGCCCGAAAGAATCAGTACTGAGAATTTTCTACCAGGAATGCCGGATTTTTCGTAAAAACGAGGCCTTGGTTCACTGTTCCAGAAGGAACCAAGGATTGTTTATGTGGTGTTATCAGTAAAACTGACACGCCTTCCCGTTTCACAGTGGTCATTAATGGTTTCCCTTCTTCCAAATATGGCATTTTCTAGTTAGGTACGATAATGAAACTTTCCTATTATTAGGTAGGGTAAGGTGAAAGGTCTGAATAATGATTGCTATGCATATGGAGTTAACAGTTCGTGACCCATGGACCATGAATCTGAGAAATGTCACGTAGCTAGACTATGGGCACGTGTTTCCCTAGTTCTATGTTTAGATAAAAGATCAACAAACTTAATATAATGTCACATGTCACCCTTCACCTCATCCCTTTCCAGCGGCTAATCTATTTCGGGTGAGTGGGCAAAGATTTATATTTAGCTAGTCAGTCCTGAGCCCGCGAACCGAGCGCTGTGCATTAGCGCCGATCATCTCATATATTAATATTATAGGTTTAAAATCAATAGGTTTGGTTTGGATCATCACTTGATTGTTATGTGGCCCTGGTATTTGTGTTTGGTTTTAAAGGTCAAAATCTTAGCATTTGAGTGTGTTTTATAAAGTCTGATGGGGGTAAGCAGAACTGGCAGTTATTGTGGTAATCGATCGGTTATTTAAATATTATTACTGTTGATGTTTTCCGGTACTTTACCTAGTAAGCGTTCTTCACAAACTTAGGATTAGGTACATAAGGATCAATTTTCTTAGACAGCAGACCAAGTTTTCTCGATGTTTATGTACCGACTAATTAGTGCTTCGTCACGTTTTACGACCAATAGTTCTTTCGCATTGTATGTTCTCAAAAGGTAATCTTTATAGGGACACTAAGGTTCAATATTAACTCTACCTAGTAACGTGGTTAATCTTGTCTAAACTCTACCTGCCTGAAAATGATTGATTTAGTTCCTTAATGCTGTCAAAAGTAAGGCGTTGTTCGCATGCGCGAATTTTCTAAATAGGTACCTATGTCTAGGTAATTTTGTTATCCCGATTGGAATATGTAGGTACCTATGTACGGTATGTTTACCTAGCTTATTGGAAGATTTTCAATGTCAGAAATGCATCTATTATTAGGTAAACTGTTAGAATGCATGATGCATTTTCATTCTGAATAGTTTTGACTCATAAATAACCAGGAATTTATTCAGAAAATGTTCTATGTCAGTAAACTTTTTAGGTTTTTTGTCTTAGTGTGATGACGGTCCGTTTATGACATTATAAGTGGTGAGGAACATAATAGATAAGTAACCTAATGAAAGCTAAAACCGTCTAGACAAAACATTGCAGGTACTTAATTTCCGTATTGTAGATAGGTAATAAGTAGGTCTCCAAGTACCTACATTTGTAAGGCTTTTTAGGATATTAATTTAGTCCTGACCTACTTAGATCGTATCTAAGCTTTCATGTTAAGATTACAATCTACAAGTCACCATAGTCTAATAAAATAAATACGATGACTTCTATCAAGCACAACAACATTTTTTACCCTAGCGAGTTTATTTTTCAATAGATTACGTAGGTACGAAGTAAGTTTTTAGAACTGGCTGTGGGTGAAACTTTTTAAACATGAGTTGACGTAACAAGCCCAAAGGACCATGCTTTTTATTCAAAATTACTTACCTGGAATATTGCCTAGAGTTATTTACTATAGGGTCCAAGAATTGTTGGCACGTTAAACTGATGTCAGACAGATATTATGACTAGCTGATAAACTATCAGTTACCCGCTAGTAATTAGTTGCATCCCGGTGATGCACATAAGTGCAAAGTGCAACTAACAATATAGCGGCTTTCTGAGTCTAGCTAGGCAAAGGTTTTGTACATGTGTGTGTAAATCTCGTGGACTCAGAGATAATTAGGTATGTTTTGTTATGTAGCATTGTCATAATTATTTTACCGTATACAGAAACCGGAATTACCTGTGTATTCTTTCATAACCATGGACGGTTTTTTTACTTAATTGTAGGCGAACTACGATGACTTACTCAAAATATTAACTGTCGTGTCGGAAAATTATACAATATTATGTTGTAGCTACATAATTAGCGACCTCAAATTACGTATTAAACCTTGAACCTTGAACTAACGTAGCCGAAACTACGACTATTATAACCAAAACATTCAAATATTACATCTAGCCATAGTCTATATATTTACATAAATTCAGGGTTTGTTACAACCGACCCTTTATTACAATGCTCCCCACTCTCTTTTGCAGTTCAAGAATAAAGCTACATTAACCTTTTTGAAAACGAAGGTGGATTATTATTTGTCTTTAAATGCCTGTCAGAACGAAATCTGCCCCTGGTGAGTTTTTCACTCAAGTAGTTAGAATGGGTACAAGAGACAGTAAGTTGGTAAATGTATAAAAATGTTTTCTTGGGTTAAACTGGTGACCCTTTGGTAGTGTTGTGTATCTGTTATGGACCAAGTGATTAATTCGGGCATTATAAATAATGCCCGAGCATTATGAATAATGTCTAGCTTTATCGGGCCAAGTGATTAATAACTATCTTACCTTCAGTATTTATCACATTGCACGGGCATTATTATATTGCTACATGACAGTTGGGCAATTTGATAATAAAGCTATATTTTACGCGGAGATATTTTCATTTGACTTTTAATCAGAGAAGATGTTAATTATGCTAAATAATGAGTCTAACCTCCCCTCAGAGACATTTAATGGTTACTTAAGCCATTCCTTAGTGAAGGATTTGTATGACATTCCTGAGTGGGGAGGTAATTGGTTAAATTTAGTTTTTTTTTTATAATAATAAGTCAATACTATAAAAAAACAAGGATACCTATGTTGTACAATTTTTGTTTCAAATTTTGGTGTTCAAGTTTCGTACATTTTGTACCCAAAAATGAAAGTCAGAGAAAAAAAAAATGTAGATTCTCGTAGAAAATAATGCCCTGAAGATTTTTTACTATTACAAAAATCGTCTACAATTAACCCCCGGGCTGCTATTGGACTTCGAAAATACAAAAAAATCGCACAATCTTTGAAAATTACATTACGGCCCCAAACTGGAGGAGGTAGGCGTTGCTTTCAAGCAACTCCCGCTGTAGGTTAGCAGCGTGAGGGAGTGTCAGACTCTAACTGACTAAAACCCATCTTGTTCCTTCTTAAGCCTTAATATAACAGGGCCGCGGTAACTCTTTCGAACAATTCCGCAGCCCAAACTCTTTCATTTTTGGGTACAAAATGAATGATGTCCAATTATATTTTATGTTTATTCTTAATAACTTTTAAATGCAAAAATATGTGGATTTTTAAACAATAACAATAAAAAAATTGAAATTAAATTATGTTTGTATTACTTTGCCCAAAAGGTCACGGGCAATA